>NC_142715.1:17288632-17893882 GCF_055471065.1 Atractosteus spatula | reverse complement strand
CCACAGCCACTGACTACTGACCACCACCAACAACAGACACACTGGCCATCACTGCTCCCACAGACACTGACTACTGACCAACAACAACAACAGACACAATGACCATCACCACTCCCACAGCCACTGACTACTGACCAACAACAACAGACACACTGGCCATCACTGCTCCCACAGCCACTGACTACTGACCAACAACAACAACAGACACACTGGCCATCACCGCTCCCACAGACACTGACTACTGACCAACAACAACAGACACACTGACCATCCCTGCTCCCACAGCCACGACTACTGAACAATAACAGACACACACTGGCCATCACTGCTTACACACACACTGACTACTGACCAACAACAACAGACACACTGGCCATCACTGCTCCCACAGCCACTGACTACTGACCAACAACAACAGACACACACTGAACATCTTCGGAGCCAGAGAGAAGGCGGGTAATTCCTCACAGCTCAGAAAAAAATGAGCAGGCTGTTTCCCCCCCAAGGTATCTTGGGACTTGAAGTTCTCTTCCTGCACAGAGGAAACTACAATTTTTTAAACAGACAGGGTCAAGAGGGTAGAGGCTCCTCAAAACTCTAGACCCAAAGCACACTCCCTCTATAATTATGCTTACGTCTCACTTTTCTGGACACTTCACTCACAGCACTTTACAAGTAATGGGGACTCCCCTCCACCACCACCAAAGTGTAGCCCCCACCTGGACAATGCAAAGGCAGCCATGGTGCACCCCTGGAATTCTCCTTAGAGATTCTCCTTAGAATTTCTCTTTGTTGCCTGTTTTTACCTGGAGGAACTTCAGCTCGTTCATTGGCTGAAAGTTTCATGGGCATCAGAGACCCTCGTGGGTTACTCAGCCCTACCAGTCCCTGATTGGTTGATCAAGGTGAGATATGAGTCACTTATTCCTGACACCTAGGAATGCAGTCCAGATGTCCATCTGGCACTCCCTAGACAGATAGGCGCCAATGGATGACCATTGACCATGATAGCCAGGCTTAGCTAAGTGCATCTCCGTTTGGGAGCTGTCCCTTATCAAAAGGAAACATCTTTAAATCAGCCTGCATGAATAGTTTCTCTGTGGCTGCACCACAGAGATGAAGAGAGAGATGGGGCCTCATTTGGGAAAGCACAGCAACACTTAATTCCTGTATTTTAATAAGCCTTGCCGCTACACATGCCTGCTGAGCTTCAGTGGGTTGTTAGTTGTGAGTTGCAGGGTGATATGGCTGCTGTCACATTTATGCACACTTAAGTCCTGGGCCATATTTTTTCACAATTTCCTTTCACACACTCACCTGAGTGATGTCCCCTGACCTTCAGGTAGCTGTCCATGAGCTCGGGACAGATGTATTTCAGATCATCTCTGTTCTCTCTGTTGTAGTCTGTGTTGCGGTCCATGTGCATCTTGAGAGACTGGTGGATGGGAGAGAGACCCTCCCACTGGGTGTTGAAGCTGTCGAACTTGACCATTGTACCCAATCCAGTCGAATGATTCCACCCTCCCTTTCTCATCCTTTGAGCAGCCCACAAACCTCTGCAGGACATGAACCCCTGAGAGACGGACAAGAATGAGCTGCACTGTTACCTCTCTTCAACATCTGAGAGACCACCAGAGAAATAACATACACAATTCACAGGCAATCAACATTATGTGTCAACAAA
The DNA here is from genome assembly GCF_055471065.1 of Atractosteus spatula. Classification (NCBI taxonomy): domain Eukaryota; kingdom Metazoa; phylum Chordata; class Actinopteri; order Semionotiformes; family Lepisosteidae; genus Atractosteus; species Atractosteus spatula. Next base: position 17,892,198 of record NC_142715.1, on the reverse strand, counting down.
GAGTTCTATACATGTGAGGACAAAATATTACATATTTGTGACAAAATATTAGGTTTTTCCTTTCACCACCAGTTATGTTTTTTAGCTCTTTCATAATTTCATAGAAGAAAAGCTCCTCCAGAATGCATTGGTTTGCAGAATCTACTGCAACCTGCTTCAGCCAGTCCTGCTTGAACACGACACACTTCATGTGTCACACTGCTGTACTCCATCAAGGGCTCCCCATCCAGAGTGACTAAGCCATGGAATTTCCCATTGCACCGAACCAAGTTCAACCATATATGAGTCTACCAAAATATGTCTCTCTGGAAAAAAAAGAAATGGTATGTTAATACTTACTGCACAGTATGTACACTCCAGTACATTAACACTGCACCGAGAGAGAGGGGTTAATACACACTGACTGGACATTACACTGCATTAAGAGAGTTTAATACAGACACACTCAACATTATATTATATTAACAGTGGTCCTGGAGAGATGGTTTGTTTGCATTTTTTTTTCATTCCAAATCAGCTGATTTAACATAAATCAGTTCATGTGTATAAATACAGCCTTTTTGTCACTGCCTCTCCCAGCTTTTCAGGTCCATCAATATTCAGCGCTGTAGACACTTTTGCTCCAAATATGAGCACACTTTCCTTGGACCTTTATGAAATTACCCAGCTAGGTGAGTCTGGCAAGACACAAATTGCTAGAAATCACTCAGTCATGACAACAGGCCTGTTTGTACATTAAATCTATGGAATTGAGACGTGAAGAGGAAATTATGTTTTTGTTGTTGTTCACGGAAAGCGTATCATAATTATCATAATTAATGACCCTTAAGGCTGTAAACAAAATGTACAGATGCAAACAAAGTGACGACAATAAAATATTGATTAAAGTATAGCTTTAGCCATACATAAACATAAAAAAACAGCGAGCATCTGGAAAAGCACCAGCAGGACTCATCTCCAGCGACCCAGCCTGGAAGACCCAAACCCATCAGAACCGCGAACAGCATCATCATGCCCCTGCTCTGTTTGATTCGAGCTCTTAAAAAAGAAAAAGAAAAAGAAAAAGAGCCCTTAAAACACCAAAGCGAAGGTGATTGTGCAGGTGAGGACGCCAGTGTTTCATAACACTCAAGTACTTTCGGTTTCGGTAACCTGTTAGACTTGTTTTACACGTATTTGCTTGTGTGTGTCGCAGATACTGTTTTTACTGGTAAAAAATCCGACATAGGGAAATTCTATACAAACTGATGTCATGAGAGGCCCCAGGAAAGATACTGTATAAAATAAAAGTTATTACAGTTTGTTGATAAAGCACTAATACTCCTTGGCAGGGTTATTTCAGACCTGTGCACGCGGGACAGACAGCTCTGAGTGACAGCAGGCGACACACCTAGGCGCACAGACAGCTTGAACCATCAGCCTGGGACAGAGCTCACCTAGAGCCAGGTGACCCAGGGACCAGGACTGGGAACCCCGAACTCACTGTGTTTTAGTGAGTGAATGTAATTTACCCGAGTCTCGCGTCGGTTTTAGCATGTTTTACTTATCACGAATTGTCCTGTCAGTGGCTTTTCCTAATTTTAATTGTGTATTTGTTCGCGTATTTGTATTCAGAAAAGGGTGGGAAGTGTCTAAAATAACTTTATCAAACGCGAGAGCGCGGTGTCACTGCAAACACGATTCACTGGCTCCGCGGCTGCTGGACTCCAGTCGTCATGGCAACCGGGGGGAAACACATTGAACAAGCTGACGTAGAGAAATCCCGGAGCACCGACTCGTTTACAGCATGTTGATCCCGCAAATGAACGGGAGAGAAAGAAAAACAACATTTCGGCTGTTCAGACATTTTCATGGTCGACACTGCATTGTTTTTATAGCGTTGTTAGTCGAACATTCATCTGATACCGAAGAGCTTTACTGTGTCAATGGATATAATAGTCTCTGGACAGACTCAGTCTTCACAATAGCAAACCACTGCTCTGTTAAAATAGACAAAGACTCTCTGCCTGAATTCCTGTATATTATCATGTCCCAGGTCTGGCAGCCAATTACTAGTCTGTATAGAGCTATTACCACAACAGGTTCTTCTTGACTGCTAACATATTGTAACGCAACAGGGGCTCAGGCGGGCGCCCTTGCCGCATTAGGTCGGCCCCGCACCGTCCGGGGCTCGAACCCGGGACTCCCGCGTCACTCTGCAGGGACCCAGCCCGGTGAGCCAAGGAGAGATCTCTTTACAGCCCAGTAGCTGTAGTCCTGCTATCACAGGGAAGGGCAGTGACGTCACCTGCTCTGGTACGCCGGCTCTTACACAGTGCCTGTCGGCCGTAAGCGTTACACTATCAACTCCTACATCCTACATCATATATCTAGTACAATTGTTCCATTACTGGAGCAACATTACCAGAAAGAAACAGAAAGATACATCTGGTTTTGTGAGTAAGATATCTAGTACAGGAAAGTGCTTGTTCCACCAAGACCACAACCATCACAGAGTCCTAATCTGGATAGGACAGAGACAATCCACACTGCCCCACACACTCATCTTCCTCCTCATGTTTTTCCTTTTTGGCGCCTGTAACTTAAACAATGCTGCTACTCACAACTGGCAACCCACTGAAGCTAAACAGTTGTGAGCCTGGTCAGTACCTGGATGAGAGACCTCCTGGGAAATGGTTGGGGAAAGGTTGCTGCTGGAAGAGGTGTTAGTGGGGCCAACAGGGGGTGCTCACCCTGCAGTCCATGTGAGTCCTAATGCCCCAGTATAGTGACGGTGAGACGTAAAACCGAGGTCCTGACTATCTGTGGTAATTAAAAATCCCAGGGCATTTCTCGAAAAGACTAAGGGTGTAACCCTGACGTTCTGGCCAAATTTTCCATTGGCCCTTACCAATCATGGCCTCCTAATAATCCCCATCTATGAATTGGCTTCATTACTCTGCTCTCCTCCTCACTGATAGCTGATGTGAGCTGAGTGTACTGGCGCACTATGACTGCCATCGCTTCATCCAGGTGGATTCTGCACATTAGTGGTGGTGGAGGGGAGTCCCCATTACCTGTAAAGCGCTTTGAGTGGAGTGTGCAGAAAAGCGCTATATAAGTGTCAGCTATTATTATGCAAAGGAACAAGTAATAGGTTTATTCCATGCTGAAAAAGAAGAAAGAGAACACAACGTTTCAGCCGTGAGGCCTTCTTCAGGTGTCACACCTGAAGAAGTCCTCACAGCCGAAACGTTGTGTTCTCTTTCTTCTTTTTCAGCATGGAATAAACCTATTACTTGTTCCTTTGCAGCCTACGCATGCTGACGCAGCTACCCACCTGAGCTATTATTATTATTATTATTATTATTCAGGTCAATATGTTCTTGCCTTCCCAAACATCACAGCTATTATCTCAACATCAAGTCACTTACCAAATACCGTGAACTAATAAAAGCACTAACAATTCTTTCTATTTGCCAAAATGTTCAGATTATTTCTACTTTTATGTTTCCCCAATATTCCTGATACTTCTACAGGTTGGACGTTTATTCTTTCAAAGATGACGTTCATTATGCCCTAAAATGTTATGGTTCCATCATGTCGCCACCAGAGGGCACTGCAATCTCCCTTTGCTACTCCAGCTGAACAGTAGACCCATAGACTAAGCAGATGTCTGTACCCGATCTACATGTTTGTTGTGCCATGCTCTTGGTGTTTTGTTTTTCTCTCTGCATTCCTTACCTGGTTTTAGACTTTGGCTTTTTTCTTGACTTTGTTATTGGTTTGTGTTCAATTGTTGTCTTCCTGGATTACTTTCTGGTTCTGGACTTTTTATTTGTTTCAAGGAGTCGTTGCAGATTGTTTTAGAGAATGTTTTATTCTCCTCATTTACATTTCTTTGATAGCTGGAACCTGGATGTGGTCCATTTCTTGAATATCTGAGCTGTTGGGCACCCTTTCTAGCAAATAGGAGAAAGATGTGTTAAAGTCCCAAAATTAGCTCTTTTGGGCTGTTCCATGTCAGCACAATTGGAACTCATTCGCCACTGCCCACTGTAAAATCTCTACTAGGACCGTAGGCCTTTTCAAGACTCCAAGAGAGGCTGCTGAGCATGATTTCCCCATAACTCTCACTGCTCACGTGTCAACACTTAGGTCCTGGACTTCCACCAAATTCGCTCTGCAGTCTTGGGACCAAGCAGGCTTACAGGAGCGAGACAGGCAGGGTGCCTGACATCGGTCTAGAGAATCACCCTCAGAATTTGATGCAACTGGAATGCCTTTTGTTTGCTCTGCAGGAAGACAATGACATAATCGCATATAATGGTATATATTGGTACACACTGACTGACACACTCAGTGACTGACACACTGACTGACACTGACTGACACACTGACTGGCAGAACTACTGACTGACACACTCCCTGACACACTGACCGGAAGAACTACAGAAACTACAGAGTGACACACTGATTGACACACTGACATTCCTTCGGGGGCTTTTGTTTACTTTTTGGCCTAAATAATTAATTTTCAAACTTTGGCAAATAATTTAATTTTCAGCCCCAAAAACCATTTTCCCACATGGCTTTGGAATTAATTTGAATCCTTTAAAAGTGTCCTGAAATTGAATCCTTTTCCAAGTGGTCATCTTCCCCTTCTGGCCAGTTGTGCAGTGTCTGGGATATTGTTGCATGCACACTGGCTCTGGCTGGGCTATAAAAGTCTAAATCGCTTTCCAAGTTGCTATTGGCCTCTTGGTGTGGTCTCATTCTGGCTCCTTCAGTGTGGAGGGTCCGTCTGATGGAGGCAAACTAAGGCAGAATGTATGACCATTACCACTCTACATGCCTTGATCATCTTCACCATGTCTTCCTGTAAGTGATCAAGGTCTTTGGAAATAAAATATCCCCATCTACTGAGTCGAGTTTTTTCCCCAAGCTTTTGAAAGCTCCTTGGTGCTCCTGGATGAATCTCTACCCAGAAGAGAAAGCCAACAGAGGCCACAGTCAACAACTGTAGAACAAACATTCGAGCAACATAAACAAGACCCAAGCCTCCTTCCTCGAGCTCACTCCAAAATCCACAGCTCATTCACTCTGGTTCACACCCCTGCCTCTGCAATCTGCTGCCCCCTTCTGGTCCATCTGTGTCACTGGCCCCGGCTCCGTCTCCGTCTCCTCTCATCTTCTGTCAAACCCCAGCTTTGCGATTTTCAGCCATTGTTTTAAGTTAATTTGTTAAAAGACAATTGTAGGAATTATAAAGTCCGGCCTAAACCTTTTTCATACGTAGTTTCTGTAAAATCGACCTTTCCTATTCTCTATTAATAACTACAAATAAGTTTGGATTTTGCAGTTCATAAGAGCTAGCCTCAGTGATCTGGCTACATTACCCTCTAATCTTGTACAATTTGGCTTACATCACGAACCTGGTGAAGAAATTGCTCACTTCCAGCCCCGATTTGATTTGCAGTGGGACTTGCAGTGTGTAACCAATGGGTGCGCTCCACATCAGGGGTGAGTAACGATGAGTATTGCCGTAGGTGAATGTAAGCAATTATCATATGGAATTATTACACTTTATTGAAAAAAATTTCACATCCCTGTGTGGGCTCAAACCACAACCTTTCAGTTAACGGCCGAGCGCGGGCTAACCTATTGCGCCGCAGAGACAGATTTTTTTTTTTGCTAGCGGAAATTATCGTCTTCAAGGTGTATTAATTAGATTTCCATTTTTTAAAATCAAAATGTGCATTTTGGTCTGATTTTTACACATACGGTGATGTTAGCACAGTATTCGAGAAGGTGAAGAAATAAATGTTTGACTGCTGGCTCCACACTGAAGAGAACAATAAAATCGGTACCGGAAACTACAAGTTAGAATTTAGCTGGTTTGATAGAAGCTGTATTATGGCGATTTGCATCGTTCTCTCAAAAGCATAACTGTATAATCAGAATCTTGACAAATACTACTGGCATGGAATGTCTTGCGATTTTGAGAAATTGGCAGGTTTTATAATTTATTGAAATTGATTTTGTCTCATGTTTAATTGAAATTGTCTTCATGAAATATATTTGTTAAAAATGCTCTGATGTATATTTGCAGGTTTCGCAATGCCCCAAATTTCAGTCAAGGAAGATCCCTATAAAGCAAGATACAACATGCTCTCTAATAGAGGCCTCTTGACTTCATTCATTAATTCATACTGTATGTACTCTATTTACATTCTCACTACTGTCAGTCACTACTTTCTGTACAGATACTTGCTAACATTTCCTTTTCAGTTGTTTGCCAATTTTGGGAGTAAATCATATCAGCATGGATTCCAACAATTACTGCTGAATTTGTGTGCAGAGTGAAAGCAATAGGATGGTGACACAAATGACATAACACTGGAAATGTAGATTTAATTCTGACTTTAGGTCAAAGCAGGATTAACAGATCCATAATGCAATTATTGAAAGACTCAAGGTGAAGGTTGAAATGTGCTGCCATTGAGTCCTGGAGTTTGTGAATGAGGTATTTGTTTTGTTATTTTCCAAATACTAAATTGAAATAATTGTGGCATTTTGAAATGTAATTTGAGTTTTACATATTTTACTCCACTTTTTTTAAGCATTGTGAATATGCTGAACGTGAGTACCTTTGTGTTCTTTAACATGTAAAGATTAACACAGTTCTCTCCAGTTTGCTAGACATTAAAAGTCTGCTCCATTTCATCCACAGACCAGATGAATGAGAGAATGAATGGCACAATTCAGTTACATTAAAACAGTCCTTGATTACACACGAATCAGTTAATAATATATTAATATTATGTTTTTTATGTGTGATGTTAATGAACAATGAACCAGTGATCTTTGCACTATAAGCTTATAATACAACACAGCCCTGGCTGGACCAGCAGTCTCTATACTGTAGGATTACAAACTTACACCATCCAGATAGGACCAGTGATCTCTGGACTGTAGGGTTACAATATAACACAGCCCAGACTGGAGCAGTGGTTTCTGGACTGTAGGGTTACAATTCGATTGAGCCCTAAAGCTCAATAAATCTCAATCCACCATGTCAGTTACAATCAATTAATCAATTCATTTGTCACCCATACCAACATTTATAGATAAGATTACAACACAATGTTCTCCTCGCAGGTGACTGCAGGTTACTGACTGGGCAGGATGTGAAAATAAGACTGGACACTGAGTCTGCAGCTCAGGAATGATGCTGCAGGGGTGGTGGAACTGATTCCCAGGTCCGGGACTCCTGATGGAGCTGATGTTCAGGAGGCACTGTCCCAGTGTTGCAGCATCATAGGAGCTTCTTCTCCATACAGACACCCAGAAAGTCATTCATGTCAGGTCCGGGCACCGATACTGTCATGTCCTGCACTCGCCCTTGCCCTCGCAAACCTCATTACATTCCCAAACCCACTGTTTCACGCTCTCATTCCTAACTGAACCCATCACATTCCCAGACACCAGATTCCACAGATTCTCACTCCTGAACCAATTATCCAACCCATTCCTCTCCTTTCAGTATTTAAAGTTCCCTCACGCACCAAACCCTGCTCACTATTGAAAAGCCTGAAAAGTTGAAACATTTTCTAGTGCGTGTTATTTTCTTGTTGGTTTTCTCGGTTTTTGGACTTAACTTTTCCCTTTTGATCTCGCCTTTCGGATTTCTTCTCGGTTTTTCTCAGCCCTTTCTGGTTAACTGATCTCTAGCTTCGCCTATCGACCTTGCTTCTGGATTACGCTTTTGGATTGTTTGCCTCTGCATCCCATAGAGTTAACGGCTACGTTAATGGAGTTAACGGAGTTACGGAGAACTACCTGCCAGATCCCTGAGAGATACAGCAGATATACAGCAGGATACAGCAGGATAAGATTTATTGTTAATTGACCAGACAGCATTTCAGAGCTCCGGCTGACATTAGGACAGGGTCTATTCCAGCTGACAAAGGGTGACAGAGCTAGTCACCACAAACCCAGGATAGAGGGGTTCAGAGAATGAGGTCTGGACTCTGTGCAGGAGGGTCACTGTGTCTCCAGAGACGCTATAAAATGACAGAGTTCCTGCCCTGTGATTCACATACACTCCTATTCTGGAGGAGAGAGGGTCAGTTACTGCGGTTCTCACATTGTTGTGCCAGAAAGAGCAACTGGAGCCAGAGCAGCACAAACTCCAAGACTGGTCATTGCGCCCAAGAATACAGTCAATGCCCCCTTTTCTCCTGATTCCTTACTAGGTGATGCCTATAAAAGCTCCTGTCCCTCTCCACTCCACCTCCCAGTAACAGCGAGTCCCAAACAGCCCTTCTCTGCACAGCACTTGTCTCCAGCTGTCAAATCTCTCGGGGTGATCAGGATATTTCTGGCCCTTGTCACTCCAGGTCACCTTCCTGCTCCCATCAGACAGATAGAGATGTGTATTGACTGTGTTGGGATCCAGTGTGAGCTGGGAGAAATCTGATTGGACAGAAGAGGAGAGTCAGAGGACACACAGGCAGAAGAGAATCCCTGAGCAGATCTCATCTAAAGTCCAGCCCCCACAGCCCAGTAAGATACACCCTGAGGTTTTTGATTGGAAAGAAGAAGACGGTCAGAGGACAGACAGGCAGAACAGACAAACATCTCCTGACACTCATGAGTAAATGCTAACTTCCTGAACCCTGTGACTGTTTTGGGTTGTTTTTCACAAGCTTTTTCTCTCACACTTGGAAAATAATAGTACCACACAGAATTCCAGCAAGCCGCACTGTCTCAAATAAGATGTGTGTCAATGTGTCAGTTTGTATCAATGTGTGAGTCATACTATGTGTCGGAGTGTATGTGAGAGTGTGCATCAGTGTCTGTTAAAATGTGTATCAGTGTGGTTATCAACGTGTGTGTATCATTGTGTGTATCAGTCTGTTAGAGTGTGTATCCGTGTGTGTATTGTTACAATGTTAGGTGACTGAGAAGTGTCTCTTAGATTTTAGATAAAGTTTGTGACACTTGGAAAAGTAAACACTTCTAACTTCAAAGCAGAGAGGATGTTTGCTGAGGTCTGGAGTAGAAACAATTTAAAAATTGACCTTAATTACCTAGGTAAAGTGTGGATTAACGATTGTCAAGGAGCAGTACAGAAACACACAATATAAGATGACATTAAGAGCACAGAAAAAAGGGGGGGAGAAACAAGGAGAAGGTAAAGGAGTCCGCAGGAGTTGGGACTTGAAACTTGCGCCAGGCGAGAGCCCCTACTTCATGATCATCCAAACCAAACCTGACTGGAGCTGAGTATTTGAACCTTGTTCAAAGAGCATGCTATTCTGTGTTTTTAGGGAACTTGGGTTTCCTGGGTAAAGAATACTTCAGTTAGAAACGTCTTTTTTGCTTACGGTGCATGTTTATGGATAGGGATATAGGCTCCCATTAATTTTGTGGCTTCCAGGGTGCAATGAGAGAGAGATTTAACTGCAGGTTGCTTTGTATTTAGTTAGAAGGCAACTCATGTGGCCTCTGTAGGCATATTAAGAGTTTAATGTTTAGTAGCAGTCTGGGGCTTTCTGGGTGATGAGAATGTTAGGCCTCTGAAACGCTTTTTTTTGTAAATACTGTACGTACAGCAGTGTGTGTGCTGTATGTTTTGTTGTGTGTAGTGTAGTTTGTGTCTTGTGTCATTGTAATAAATATTTGTTTTAACCAAGTGTGCCTGGATTATTACTCCTCTCATCAAAGCTGTGTCAGAGGACAAAGAATACACATGCCTCTAATTATACCAGCCACTTGGGTGTATTGCTAGAAATCACTTACAAGTTGAATAATTATTTCATTTTTTGACTAAACCGCTCGGTCAAATCCTGATTTTCACCATTTCCTTACTCCCCATATGGAACAGTATCAATGTGTGTGTAGTTTAGTGTGTATTAGTCTTTCTGAGTGTGCATCAGTGTGTGAGTGTAAGAGTGTATATTAGTCACAGAGTGTTTTGGTGTATCTCTGCTGTGTGTCAGAGCTCCAGATATCTGTCACTAGGAGATCACAGTGACAACAGACTCACAGTGTAAAAGCTCTGCTCTGCTCCGGGGTTCTGGAGTCTGCAGACTATAGACATCACTCACTGGGGAGACACAGATAGAAATTTCTCATCAGGGCAGATCTGTTGTAGAATTAAACCAGCTGGTTCTTTCATCTGTATTGGAGTGTTGATTTTACTTTTATCAGTCATGGATGTGTTTTCCATCTCTTTCAGTGTCTAGAGCTTTGATTCCAGAATACATACTGTAGTTGAGAATTCATGGAGATTTGAGTCCTCTAGTACTTCATTGGGTCCTTTTTTAGTACTGGGTCAGTGGCTCCTAATGTATCTGAATTGTTCTACTGTACTCTGACTGTAACTCCTATTGTAACTGGACTGTTCTACTGGGACTGTAGCTATTATAACCTATCGTAACAGAAATGTTCTACAGTACTGGGACTATAGCTCCTATTATTAGATTATGTTTCATCACTAACCTGTTCTGGAGATCTTGACTAATTCCTTTTTGCAGATGTCTTCCAGTTGCTCTTTCAGTCCTAAGACAGCTCTCCTCACAGCCTCAGTACAGAAGTGTGGACTGACAGGAGTGATGTGGGAGTCTCCAGCTCCAGGAGAGACACAGAGAGACTGGACAGCCTACAGCAGGGAAGATAGGGAGGAGTTTCCAGGCAAACCCCAATGGGCTATGACACACATTCCTGAGGAGAAGCCAAAAGCAGCTCCATTGGAGAGCTCTGTGCCAAAGACATCTTTCTTTACTGCAGAGTCCCAGAGCAGTGATGTTACCTGGAGAAAAAGGATGTGATCCTCTGTGTGTGAGAGCTGGTTCAGCTCAGCATCTCTCGTCCTCAGCTCAGCGATCTCCTGCTCCAGTTGCTCTCGGAGTCTTTCAGCCTGACTCACTGCAGCCCTCTCCTGAGCTTTGATCAGCTGTGTGACCTCAGAGCGAGTTCTTTCAATGGAGCGGATCAGCTCAGTGAAGATCCTGTCAGTGTCCAGCACTGCTGTGTGTGCAGAGCTCTGAATAAGGAGACACAGGAATTGTTAGCATTATTACAGAGGAAAACACTCCAACTGAGGACAGAAAAGATGTCCCTCTATCCCTGATCACAGGAAGAATTTAAACTTCTCATGTCACACTCACAGTCCTGATAGTCACTGAGGTAAGATACTGATGCAGTGTCAGAGTTTCAGGCAGAATGGAGAACATCAGTATGTCCTCACATTTAGGTATCAGTGTGAATTAGGCTCCTCAGAACTAAAACTTGTTCCAGTCGCTGGTTGACTGGATTACATCTCTACATGACCTCTATACTGGATGTTCTAAATTAGATTTGTTGGGTGTATTAAGAGATATAATATTATCACATGTCGCCAGTAGCTATATCACCCTGCAGCTCTCAACTGGCAGCCCACTGAAGCTCAGCAGGGCTGAGCTGGGTCAGTACCTGGATTGGAAACCTCCTGAGAAGCTATGGTTGCCAACGGGGGGTGCCCACACTGCGGTCTGCGGGGACACTATACTGTAGTGAGCACCGTCTTTTAGATGAGACTCTAAATCAAGGTCCTGAATCTCAGTGGTCATTAAAGATCCCGGGCATTTCTTGATAAGACTAGGGTGTTATCCTGGTGTCCGGGCCAAATTTCCCCCTCTCTGCCTTTACCGTGGCCTCCAAATTGTCCCCATGTGTGATTGGCTTCCACTCGCCCTGAGATGGACTGGCACCCTGTCCAGGGTGTATCCTGCCTTGCACTCATTTCTTGCTGGGTAGGCTCTGGCTTCCCACGACACCATAGGGTATAAAGCGGTTTGGCAAATGATATGACAATATTGTCACATGATGCCACTGTGTTTCCCAGGAGTACTGGTTTGTCCAGTGGCCAGCTATGGAAATGAGCTTCAATCTTGTCAATACCCACTCTGAGTGACTCCACAGCATGGTTCAGCTCCTGCAGCTCCCTCTCTCTCTCCTGGAGACTCTGCTGGGTTTGTGTCAGTAGCTGCTTCTGTGGAGAAATGCAGACTCTCAGGACATTTCTCTCCCCACTCTCAGCACAGATACATTGTCTACAAGACACTGAACAGTGTAATGAGTAAAATACAACTGCACAGTACTGAGATATTGCTACCGTAGTACATAAATTTACATAAATGCCGGATCAATGAACATGATTGATAAATCATGATTATTTCGATCACAATCTATATTCTTCTTACTTTTTTTTTCTAAACACATATTGATTCATATTTAATGTACCTTCATATATTACATTTCTCAAAACAGAAGCTAGAAGATGGATTTACCCTGAAACAATTAAAGCAAACAGTCCATTAAACACAAGATTGACTGGAATGTCCTCAAGATTATTGATGCATGCCTATCCTGTTGATCCATCCTCTTAGCATTTGGAAAAGAGAGGAAATGATTCTTGGAGCTGACATTTCCAGATGCACCCTAATGAATAACTCCATCTCTCGCAGCTCCTGTGCCGAATTTCTAAGGACAGTGAGTCTGTCTTTCTTCAAAGTTCTGCAAGCCTGTTGTTTCCCTGCTATTGTGAGATGAGGAGCTCTTTGACCCCAGCTGAAGCTCATGAAGGTGGTTGAGGATTTTGTTCTTAATTGTGAATCCAGCTCCATCAGTCTGATGTTCTGCCTCTGATTCAGCATTCTTGAAGCGGCTTATCTCAAGCTTGTAGTGTTACTCTCAGAGTGGTGATATTGATGTCCTATATCCTGTCCTCTATTCTATGGTCACAAATGCAGTTTACTGTTATGGGTTGTCACTGTATGGACAGCTCATGAGGGTCCTGATGTTCCAGGTCTCACATTCTGATTGATACTTCTGTGTTTTTCATTCACAGTAAGATCTTACTGGGCTCTTTTTTCCTTCCTCAACAGTGGTGAGCAATGTTAAACATTGTTAAACATAAAAAATACACTCTGTCTCTGCCCAGATACCTGACAACCCAGAAACCTGACCAGGACCAGGAGCTTCCAGACATCACTGTTCTGATCCCTGAAGGATGTGCTAGGGGTGGAAGAGGTCTGTGTGACATCTTCTGTGGTAGAGAGACCAGCTTCCTCACCTGTTTATGTAACAACACCATGATCAAGTGGCATGGAGACCAGTAGACTGGAGGTCTCTTTCAGCTACAGCCTTTGCCCATCAGAACAGCAGCTGAGACATTCCAGGTGGTTCATCTTCCTCTGTCTGTTCTGCTATTTTTAGGATGTGGCTATCAGAGCCCAGTTTTTGGCAGATGAAGGCAACAGGAATCCTAGCAGGACAGAACAGTTTGTCCTCACACCAACCTGTGGATACTAACCCCAGATCACTCACTGTCCAGGTTCCACAGAGAGGAGGATGAAATTTGCCTTCCATTAATCTCTTCAGTAACACAATAATCTGAATAACTGGCAGAGCACTGATCTGCTAATCTGTGACTTCAGACCATAAGGAATTCATGAAGAGCTGCACCAGTTGTTCCAGTCAGAGGTTATTGTGATGAGTCTGTCTGTGTAAGAATTTCAGCTCTCTGTGGACATGGATTGAGCTAAGAAACACCTGGATACCTTTGGACAAAACAAAACGATATGACCTAGTTGAGAGTTGTACAGACATTCCCTAATTGTTAAACAGTATCTGGAAATACAGTATATATTAACCTTCTAGTCATCTCTGTTACTAATGTAGATAATTAATGATAAAAACAACATGTAAATGAATAAGAATGTTGATTCTACATCGTGTGATGATGTGTCTTCATCCATTTGTGTCACTTAATTTCTAGTGCATTTATAGGAGTGAAAGGTGAGTACAGAGCTCTCAGTTACTGCTGTGTTAACTGGACAGTTCAGTAAATGAATGGGAGTTAGGGGTGAGTACAGAACTGTCAGTCACTGCTGTGTTCACTTTTCAGTCCAGTGAATGAACAGGAGTTCACAGGAGTACAGAGCTGAACCGGGTGTGTTGCATTCCATTCATTCCAAAAGAATAATGAGCAGGTGAGGCGTGTCTACAAAGCAGTCAGTCACTGCTGTACTGCTAGTATTCTATGGACTCTGAAACTGAGAGATACTTCCTTGTTCCTCTATGAACTATTACAGTGAAAACCTGTTTTTTTTAATCTCCAGAACACATGGTGTGTAAAGATCAACTCACACACACCTTATCATCACACACTCCTAACACCCCTGTTTCCCCTGTACCTGAAAGCCCTCAATAAAAAAAAAGTCCTCACCTGTTTCTCAGTCCTTCCTGCTGCAGGAGAGACACTATCAAGACCTCTGTGTTCATCCATTGTGCACAAATAACTGACACATTTTTGATCAGTACGACAATAGAACTCCAGGGGTTTGTCGTGATTCAGGCATACAAGTTCATCCAGATGTCCAGTAGCAGCAACCAGCGTGTGTCTCTTCAAACGGGCAACTTCATGGTGAGGTTGGAGGTGAGTCTGGCAGTAAGAGGCCAGACACATCAGGCAGGATTTCACAGCTCTTGCTTGACTCCCAGTGCAGACAGCACACAGCACATCTCCAGGGCCAGCAGGACTGTGAGCAGGAGGAGGAGCGCTGAGCCCTGTCTGCTTCAGTTTCTTCATCAGTTCAGCCAGCATGGTGTTCCTTCGCAGAACAGGTCTTGGAGTGAAGGTCTCTCTGCACTGGGGGCATCTGTAGACGCCAGTGTGATCATAACGATCCCAGTGTGCCTTAATACAGACCATACAGTAGCTGTGCCCACAGGGAAGAGCCACTGGATCCTTCAGCAAATCCAGACACACAGAGCAGTTGAACTGGTCTTGATCCAGGAAATCACCTGCTGTTGCCATTTTGTCATTCAGCACAAATACCACAAGGAACTAGAGAGCTGTTTCAGCAGAGGTGAAATTGAACTTTTTGTCTGATCTCTCTTCCTGGAGATGCAGGGTGTGTGGCCTTTGTAAAGGATGTGGCTTAGAAAGGGGTCGGGTTTTGAAACCAGCACCCAGCACTCAACTATGTTGATCGCATTTAGATCCATGAAGAGAAAGTGCTTCTGTCCCTGCCTGGCTCTCCCTGTGGTCAGATTGTACTTGCAGATGGGCTGAGAGTCTCAGTGCCCTGCAGAGGATGACTACAGGATCAGCCAGCTGCCTGCTGGCTGGTTTCTGTCTTCTCACAGGTCATTCTCAACTACACCCCAGTGTTCTCGCCAGTTTGGCATTAAGCGGTGGCACATTCTGTGTGAAGGCAGAGCACTTGTCTAAGGGTGATGGGTTACCTTGACAACCACAGCTGGGGCAGTTAATTTTGGATGAGCCACAGCTGTGGGAGCTCTTTAGTCACACACTGAACACTTCCCAAGAGGCACCAGGTTAGTTGCCTGGGTTAGTTGCAGCTGAGAAAAGACAAATTCAAGGCTTCAACTAACAGACTCCCTCAAGGGGAGACAAGGACCGCTACGTGGTAGAATTCTGGCCATCACAGAGGACAGTCACCACCCTGGGCATGAGCTCTTCACCCCACTGCCCTCAGGCAAGACATACAAGAGCATACAGACACTTACCACTAGATTCTTCAATAGCTTCTGCCCACAAGCAATGTGATTGGCGAACACATTTGGCCATGCCCCTCGGACCACACCTACACCATCTACCTCATTATAATTTCTTATTTATTGCAAATCTGCAGTCATTTTTTACATCTGCATTGTTTGCATTCAAATTGTTTATTTGTTTACTTGTACATTGTCTGCTGTTTGTTTGTATATTGTCTTGATGCACTGCCTGCACTTTGTGTTTTACACTTTTTTTAACAATCGATAGAGTTTCTGTAAGTAAGAATTCCATTGTACCAGTACATGTACCGGTTACATATGGCAATAAAGTTCAAGTTCATTACAGTGACAGTGTATCCTCACCAGGACAGGTTGAGTTTGAGGAAGAATTTAAGCATTCACCTTTTTTAAAGTGTATATGATAGTGACTAGTTGGCTTTGAAAAATGCCTTTTACCCAGCAACAGTATGAAAGAACAATTGTTAGCATATTATTTGATTTTTTTATATTAATGGTACAACTGCAGAATGTCTAGCTCATATCACACCTTTAATGTATATACTTCCTTTTGTCTGTATGCAAGCTAGAACTGGTTCTTAAGAAGAACGTGGTCAATTACAAAGAAATGTTTGTAGAGAGAAAAAAACTCCTAATATGGAAACTTAGAATGAGCTTTCCTGTGTGAATTTGCTGTATAAAACTCATTGCATTTATCATCTCGGTGGAGAGGTTACTCACAGATCTGTATGAGAGACTGCTCTCAGATCTGCATGATTATATCCTCCCCATGCGCATGTATTAAGGGACTCTGCTTGATCACACCTAACCTGAGTGAAGACTTTTCTTCGACAAGCTGTCAGACACCACCTGGTGTTGGGAGCTGCAAAGATGGCTTCTTTGTGTGGAGAAACATGTATAGTTTGTAGAGTCCACTGCTCTACAAAGTGAAGAGGTAGGTGGCTAAAATATTTTTTCTGATCGTGAAATTGTTGTATCGGCGCTTAGCCTGTGTCATTTTAATACTTGGTCTTCTTTTTAGCAAAACCCGACCCCGCCCTCTGCGACGTGTGACAGCGGCTGTCGTGTGAGTTCAGATGGAGAACCTGGTAATGAAGAGCTGCCTGGTGTTAGTGATGATACCTCACTACAAATGGTAAATATTAACGAAAAACCCTAGCTCAAAAGAGGCGTTAAATGATAGATATTTTAGGTACAAAGCATGTCTATTTATTTTGTTAAGCCTTCCTTTTCTTTTTCCCCTAATAGAATAATGAGGAGGTCGACGCATCGATCTTCAAACTACCATCTCAACTGAATGTTTCGTGTCTATGCTTGTGTGTTCCACAAAATGTTAATAAAGCTGATGCCCAACCAGGTTTAGCTAACGATGTCCCTAATGAGCCCGATGTCATGGCCCAGATTGTGAAAGCAGTAGTTTATTGCATCTTCAAACACTGTTTAAAGGGGGTTCTGATTGATGAATGCCTGGCCTGTTTGATTGACCATCCTGGTCAGCGGGGTCACACATGCCTGTCTGTCGGCTACACAGATGGGTTTGAAGATGTGACGTTTGCCGCTTTAGAAATTTATAAGTCTCTCAGTTTAGCCCGAATTTTATTGGCTGTTCTGTACATCTCCAGGTGTCTGGGTTCGTACACCATTACAACACCATTACCATTACAAATGACACTGAGCGGGGCATAAAACACTTGCTGAAAAACATAATTGACGACCGCTCGCCATACGAGCATGTACACACCATACTTGAACAGCTGGATGAAAAATTAGTAGACGGGACTTTTGATGCATTGCAAAAGAAACATTATTCTTATTTTTACAGACGCAAAAAAAAAAGATCTTTGTAAAATGTGAATACAGCTTTCACTCTGTTTTACAGACCCGGATAAGCCATCATCCGAAGAATGATGAATTTTGAATGTATACGTCTGAATTCTTACAAAGAGTGCTTCACACACTTCTCTCTACAAAGCTTGATATGAAAAACAAAGAGTCGAATGCTAATGTCCTTAAATTTGTTAAAGAGATAGATGCGTATGTCAAGAACATGAGTGAAATTATTGCGGATCTGATGTTTTCAGATCAGAAACGGAAGCCTGGGGGGTTCTACAGTGTGTATTCCAAAATACAGCGTGTTTTGCACAGAACCTGTGGTAACACCATCCCGCTGATTACGCAGGCACATTTTTTTGCCCTGCTAGATCGGATCGCACAGTGTGGTTCGCATGGCTTTAGACATGGGGAGCGGAAGGGGATTATGAATGCTTTTTCAGATGCCTCAAAGTTTCTCAGCAATGTTGGGGGGGAAGGCTGGAGTTCCGACACTAAACGATGCACCATTGGCTCCTGAGGGGGCGGGACATGCATAACACCCAGGCATTGGCTGGCAAGGGGGCGGGACATCCACCCACCGTGAACTCCCATTGGCTGAAAAAGTGGGCGTGGCACCCGTCAAAAGTTTGACAAAATGTGTAGCTTTATACTACTACTATACTATATATACTATACTACTATACTATACTACTTTATACTTTATACTACTGTCTGAATACACCAAAGATATAATGGCAGCATTAAAACTCCAGTCTTAATTCTCTAGCAGAAACACTTTAGGTATTAATTACTCACTTACTATTTATCTATTAATACATCGGTCTGTAATAATTTAATATCACTCTCAATAATAATCCACTATTTAAAAACACGTATCTCTATTAATGCACCAGTCTGTAATAATACAATACTGAAGAGTCGGAATTGAACACAATAAAACGAGAAACAGCCCAGGGTATTTCTGAATCATCCTGTATAATATGATATTATTCTAGAAACATTTTGTTATTGCTCACACATTTTTTGTTTTCAAGTAAATGAAGACTTTTAAAAACAAAATAGCTTTTTAAAGATTTTATACACTTCATATTTTCACAAATTATCAATAGAGGGTGATAATGACCAGCCTCTGCTCTATCCATCTATAACATTATTATTATATAATGTTTAGAAATTTTAAGAATATTTTAATACAATCCAATAAAAATTAAAAGCAACTAATTATATTTCGACACAACTAATTATATTTCCTTACTTACAGACCAAGATACAATACAGTTATAATATTTTTTATCAATACCCACAAAGATGAATGTAAAATAAACATTACAAATTGTTCAACCCACTTATTGCTCCATTTACATAAAACATCTAATTAATTTAATTCCAGTTGTTGTCTGTCTGTCTGGACAGAAGAAGACTCAACACTTACTGGCTGAGCTGTGCAGCACCAGGACAGCAAGAGAGAAGATGGACAGGCAGCTCTCCATTGTCATCAGGACAGAGCACAGCTGAGACCCCTGTTTTCACCCCTGAGCCCACAGGGCATCTGAACTGCTGCTCCGTACCCTGGACCCCCAGTAACAACACAGCTCCCCCCACCCCCCCCCCCGCCAATCACACACAGCACTGTCTTTTCAGACTGACAGGAACGTCTCACACAGACAGGACGGCCAATCAGACAGGGCCCTTTCAGTCTTCTCCATATATATCAGAGCCACATCACTGTTTCCTCTCCTGAAGACACTCCCAGCAGTGCGGAGGAGAGGAAAGACAGGAGCAGCTCTGTGTCTCACTGGAGGAAACACAGATACAGATACAGACAGCAGGGCACCAGGTGCTGCAGGGGCAGGAAGAGATCAGATATATTGTACAGTAAAAAAAAATATCTTCAGTTCTAGACAAGAATTTTAAATGTAAATCAGTATCAAGATAATCAATTATGTATATGTGGTCCTATGATTCCTGTTGTCTGTATCAAGCAGTGTACAGTGACTTGTGTTCTGAATATGCTCCTGTGTCTCTTGCTGTCTGCGTTCCTTGTTCTTTGGTGCTGTGGTCACTATAGTGGACAGTGACTGTAATGACTATTTTCCCTTGTTTCTTGGTGCCGTGGTCACTATAGTGGATAGTGGTTATACTGAATGTGTTCCTGTGAACTGTTGTCACTGCAGTGGACAGTAGATGTAATGACAGTGTTCCTATATTTTTGGGAGCTGACAGTACTGATATGGATAGTGGCTTTAATTACTATATTTCTGGCTTTCTATGTGTTATGTTCACTAAAGTGGACAATGGCTGTAATGACTTTGTTCCTGGGATTCTACACCTATGGTCACTATGGTCACTTCAGTGGACTGTGGTTTTAAAGACTGTGTGCCTTCAGATCGGATATTTGGATATTTGTGTTCTGAGAGCTGTGGTCTCTATAGTGTACAGTGACCACAATGACTGTAGAATTGTGCTGACCCTATTTCTTCCTGTGGGTTCCTGTGTCATTGTGATCTGTGGTCACTGCAGTGGACAGTGGTTTTAATGCCTGTGTGACTCAGGCAGTGTCCAGTGACTGGTGTTCTGAATAAAGTCCTGTGTGTCTTGCAGTCTCTGTCAGGCAGTGGCTTGTGACTGGTGTGCTGCCATGAGTCACAGAGAAGTTGTTGTGTCTCCAGGCAGCGGTGTCTTCTGGTGTCTTCTGGTCCTGATCTAGGACAGTGTGAGGACAACCTGTCCTCAAGGGGGCAATGAGGTCACTCAGGTCAGCACAGAAATACAGAGACAAATTGGACTGAATAACTGCAGGAACAGAAGAGCATGAGTCGGTTTCAGAGTATAAAGAAACAAATGAGGAATTAGAAAAAGTCAGTCCTTGTTAATACAGCCTAAGAGCTGTGATTTAAAGCATCAATCCCTGTTAAGCCAGAATGAAAAAAAATCATATAATGACATTGCAACATATTTTTACAGAAGGACATATTATCTTCAGTAAAACTGTACTTTCTCTTCACTCCCCTGTCTTTAGGAAATGGGCCTGTTTTCTCAGAGCTCTACTGGAGCTACAGGTCAGACTCTGCAGTGAGTCTGTGGTTTGTGCTCCTCTGAGCTCTTCCAGCACAGGAGGCCAGGCTGTATTGTGAGGTTGTGGGTGTTAATGTGATGAAGCAGCTGAGAGCTGAGCTGTACAAGGAGACACACAGGGAACCCAGTGTTCAGAACTCCAGTGCTGTACGGTGTAACAGGTTCTCTACCCAAACAGCTCTCTCATGGTGTCTCTCAGGGCTGTACAGGAGGGGCTGTTTCTGTAAGACTGGAGGCTGACTCTCAGAGCTCCAGTGTAAGTATGAGGAGAAGCTCTCAGACCTGACTGCTGCCAGAGCCTCTGAGCCAGAGTGGCCATGAGCACTGAGGTCCTCGGTAGCTTAGAAAAGCCTCCTGTCTCCTGAGGATACAGTGTGGTTGAACACCTGCACTGTCTTCCTGCTCCTTCTCCTCTCTCTCCCCCTTCCTGTCTCTCTCGCTGTATGCGCTCTTATCTGTCCATCTCTCTCTCCTCTCCTCTCACTCTGACAGTCTGTGCAGAGTATCTGAAGGGGATGAAACATTGCTTGGCAAAGGAAAAGACTTCTCAGAGGCAGAATAAAAAAAAATCTTTATCTCCTCTCAGTCAGATTCACAGCTCAGACTCACACACAGAGCTCTGAGTCCCTCAGTACTTTACCCAAACTCCTACCTCCTGAACAGACAGAAGCTCATCTCCATCCTTCTCTTTATCCTGACAATCCAGAACCAGTGGACATTCAGACAATCAGAGCTGCTACATGAACAATATCAGACAGAACAGCCTGGACTCAGGTCACATCTCCCCCTTTTTCTCCTTCATCACAGCCCTCTTAGAGACAGAGAAGAGCTCCTGCTTCTCCTCTCTGTGAACTGGGCTCAGGGGTCACTCTGATCTGGCAGCTGTGGGATCTGTTCCAGGTCAGAAACAAGAAGCTTCTATTAACCCTTTCCATGACCTCCAGCCCTTCAGTATTACTGTACTTACTTTACTGTATGTCAGCCTCCAAACCTCTGTCAGAAGTGTTTGACTAACAATTGAGCAATATGTGATTATCTCTTATTATTATTATTTTTTTATTTAATGAACAGCAAGTATTGCCACTCTTATCAGTGTATTATGATTATCAGCAGCAGCTGACCGATGGTCTTGTCTACAATAGTGACCAGTTGACCAGTCTGTAGCTCTGAGCTGTGGGACTCAGATCACACAGAAGACCTGTCTGTGTGTGATTCCACACCAGCCCTGAGATTCAGCTGCTCTCACACGTCTCTCTTATAGTCTTATAAAAATACAGTTAGAGTCTGATAACAGTTATACAGTTAATTCAATTATCACACTGGCTGCGGAACCGAGAGCTTGAGTGGAAATAAAACCAGGAGAACTTCCAGGATCAGGAGTCTGATAATCCTGGTTTCTATTCTGTGGAGATTCGTGTAAAACGCTTAAAAGCGCTTATTACAGGGGCTTGTCCTCTTTTTCTTCTGCTCTACGGGAGTACGCTACACAACGTAATAGTCTGTGAAGTAAACTATTTTTTTCCTGTTTAATGAATTTTTATTTCTCGGTTTGTCGCTCTCCTTCTGCAGCTGTTATGAATCGCCTCTCCTAACAGCCCGGTAAGTTTTATTATTGGAGATGTTATATCTGTAAGAAAAGCCCCCTGTCAGAAAGAGTACTGTGACGTCACAGACACCAGCCAGCGCGCCTGTATCAGAGAGCGAAACCGCGGGAGAAGCGCGGAGCACACGGAAGAGAGTTGTTTATCACCTATCTATCGACAACGAATTCATTCAACTGAAGAAGGATAGAATAATCGATTAACTTCACTGATTGGAAAGTACTGATTCTTTTCCCATTCTTGACCTTGTTTTAAATATCTAAAAAACAGTCAATACAGCCTGTATCGATCAATTACCATAGTGCGTTTAGTGCTAATAATGTTCAATCCGAAATTAAATAATGATTATTCAAATTATTATTTAGGAATTGTATCCTAGATAAATTTGTGTAAGTAACAGTTTAAATGCATTTTTTTCACTGTTTACAAATCATAATTATGGTAACCAAGGCGACAATCACTGTGCCTGGTGTCTCGCCTTCGTCACAAAAAGTGGTGTGACGTCACGGACAGCAACTAATCTTCATGTAAATATTAGTGAGAGCACAATCGGTAGTTTTAATATGAATGCTAGTGTTCATGTGAGTCTTAGTGATGATAGTGCTACTGATAGTTTTAATGCTATTATTCATGTTATTATTAGTGATATTTATAGAGTTACTGTTAGATTATTTACACTAGTAGTCATGTTATTTTTAGTGATAGCATTACTGTTATTAATAGTATTAGTAGTGTAGTAGTAGTTTGTGTCATTGTTAGTGATGATGATAGTGTAAGTCTTAGTGATAGTGTTAATGTTGTAATATTAGTGGTATTTGTGTTAGTGTTAGTTATAGTGTATTTGTAGTTATGAGTGTATGTGGAGTGTGTCTGTGAGTGTGTGGTATTTGTGAGTGATTGGGTGTGTGTCTGTAAGTATTTGTAGTGTCTATTTGAGTCTGAATGTGTGCGAGTATGTGTGTGAGTGATTGTGTGTATAAATGTGTGTGGTGCCTGTGAGTGTGTGTTGTGTCTACGTGTGTGTCTGTGAGTGTGTGTCTGTGAGTATGTGTGAGTTTGTGTGAATGTGTGTGTAGGTTGGCTTGGGCTCCACTGCTGTGTCTGACAAAAGTGACCCATCAACAGGTGTTGAGGTCCAGAGTTGCTTGCGAATGGAACCACCAATGTCCAGAGAGCTGTGAATGCTCTGTAGTAGTAAAAATTAGTAGTAATGACAGCAGTAGTAGTAGCAGGAGTATTAGTATCAGAATTAGGATAAGAATCTGAAGTCATGGTCATAGTAGTAGTAATAGCAGCAGAAGCAGTAACAACAGTGGTAGTTGGATTATCCAAGCAGTTACTACAGGAACAACAGCATTACACATTTATACTCTATTTTCCAGGCATGCTTTGTAAAGTGACGTTCTGGATTAAAAGGAACAATATAAGAAAAAAATTGATTGATTGATTGACTGTGAGAGTGAAGTCTGGTCGAACTCGTTTGTCTAATGGAACTGTCCGGTCCACAGATGTCAACAGAGGTGAACAGAGAAGACGTTCTATGTAAAGACGTGCCAACTGCTGTCCTGCTCTGTTTTAAATGCTCTTCCTCAAGTGTTTAATACTGTTTGACTAAGAATAAGCCCGTCCTGAGACACATAAACTTGGTCGGCTGCTACTAAAATAGTCAACTTACTGAAAGGTCTTGACAGAGATGGACGTAAGCCTGAAAGGCCAGAGAGGGGCGCCCGATACTGAGGCTCTGAGCAAAGACTCTTACAGAGTAAGATAACAAGTGTGTTCTGCTCAGGATGATGATGGTGGACATAATGATGGTCATGATGAAGAAGGATATGGTGATGAAGTTAGTGGAGTTGATCATTTTTTAGAATGGTGATGA
Source organism: Atractosteus spatula (assembly GCF_055471065.1). NCBI lineage: Eukaryota > Metazoa > Chordata > Actinopteri > Semionotiformes > Lepisosteidae > Atractosteus > Atractosteus spatula. Next base: position 17,868,237 of record NC_142715.1, on the reverse strand, counting down.
AGATGATGGTGATGAAGATAGTGGGGGTTGTGATGGTGGATGTGGTGATGAAGTCATGCCTGTGTGTGGGTGTGTGTGAAAGGGAAGGTGGGGTTGGGTGAGGTCTGCTGCTGTCATCTGATGGGACAGTATCTCTCCTCCTGCTGATCCTTCAGGAGATTGCAGACTGTCAGAGGAAGAGGGAGCAGACTCCCCGTGTCTTGCCTCAGGATGCCGAGAGCTGTGAGTCTGTGAGCCTAATGTGTCATCTGTTGAAACGTTTGCTCTTAGCTGTAATGATGGGGACGGTGATTGCTGGGAGACCAGGGGCAGGGCCTTGTCCTCCTAGAGATGACACTCTTGGTTTTCTGTTTGTGCACTCATGCCCTCTCTCTGTCCTCCTCATGACCTCTCTCTGCCCCTGTCCCCTCAGGCCAGCCAACCAATCACCAGGCAGGAGACTGAGACCAAGCCGTGGGACAGCCCGAAAGGCCCGGAGCGGGATCTCCAGAGTGACAGGGCATGGGCCTTGGACACCCCCATACGCCCTCATGTTCGCCCTCGCACGCCCCATTTGCACACCCCCTCACCCCAGCCCAGCCCCAACAGCCCTGTGGTGGCTCAGGGAGGGTATGCAGGTCGAACTGGAGGGGCTTTTCCAGGTGGAGGAGAGCCAGGTGCGGACCTGGGCTCAGAACGCAATGTCCTTCATCCAGCTGGACTGCCTGGAGTTGTACAATGAGGTACTGGCCGAGTTTGGATCGGTGGGATTGGTGAGTCCCTGAAACCCCTCCCCTTTGCTCGCACTGCAGTACACAGTGGCTGGGCTGACACTCCTGTCCCCCTCAGCTTTCCAAGATACCTGCGTCACCCCTCTCAATTATTGTTGTTTTGAGCCCCCATCAACCCCCGGAGGAGCCCACTCCTTTGAGGAACCTCTGTCCTTATGAGGAGTCAACTGTACATACTTTTATTAGACACACCATATAGACTCACACCTGTACAGACTCTTATTGGACACACTGTATAGTCTCATCTGTACAGACTCTTATCAGGATTCACTATATAAACAGACCTACACAGACTCTTATTAGACACACCGTATAGACTCACACCTGTACAGAGTCTTTTTGGACACACTGTATAGTCTCATATGTACAGATTCTTATTGGACACTCTGTGCAGACGCACCTGGTATCCAGACTGATACGGTATTAGATACTCAGTACATTTGGACCTAGAGTGCATACAGAAATAGAAGTGAAGGGTGTCTCCATTACTAAGGTCTGCTGTGTGTCTTCATTCTCCACAGCCCAGGAGGCACATTATCCAGGTGGACGAGGCTTTCAAAGAGAACCAGCTTTCCACTCCTTCCACTCTTGGACCTCGGCACCTCTGGGCCCTCCCTCCTCAATCACCTGTGACCCCGCTGAGGTCATTAAACTCCCTGCCGACTGCTCCATGCCACCCCCATCAACCCCTCTCCTTCGAGGAACTTCACAGCTCCTGAGATTCAGAAACAGGTGAGAAGCGAACAGAACCTCTGTCCTTGTGTAGAGTCAACTGTACAGACTTTTATTGGACACACTGTACAGACTCACCTGTACAGGATCTTATTACAGTCACAGTGCATATACTGAGGGTATATTAAGAATAAGAAGTCAAGAACTGACCCCAGCAGCAAAGTCCTGTGTCTGTCTTCAGTGTCCAGGTGAAAAAGATGAAGAGGACAACATGTCCACTTCATCCAATCCTGACGCTGACCAGCCACAGGTCACTGCCCCACTGTCCAGCCAGCTGCCAGTCCCCAGACCCCTCCCTCACCTCCCTCCCATCACCTCCTGGGAGAAGGCTGGGGTGAAGAAGACTAAGAAGAAGAGGAAGCAGGAGAGTCAGGAAGGTCTGAGCCCTGAAGACAAGCCTCCAGAGTTGCTGAAAGTAAGAACACAGGTGCTGAGACACCTAGAGCACCCTGTACCTCTTGAGATTCTAGGAGAGGTGAGGAGTGAAACTTTACTGGAGTGTCCAGTCAGTGTGTCTGTATGAACCCCTCTCTCTCTCAGTGCAGTGTTAATGTACCAGAGTGTCCAGTCAGTGTGTCTGTATGAACCTCTCTCTCTCTCAGTGCAGTGTTAATGTCCTGGAGTGTCCAGTCAGTGTGTCTGTATGAACCCCTCTCTCTCTAAGCAGGTCAGCTCCTGTTCCTTCACCAGGATGCTGTGCTGTTCCAGGGTCGATGAGGATAAGAGCGACACTACAGAGCTGAAGAGAAGGAAAGAGGTGCAAGGGGGCAAGAGGACAGCAGCACCAGTGGAGGAAGTCAGGATTGTCCAGGTCAGGAGGCACCGGTCCCTGAACACCCAGGAGCGGGATGAGGAGAGGAGGCGGAAGCAGGAAGGGTGGTTGATGGATCAGAGACGGGAGGCGCAGGAGGAGAAGGGGAGGGGGAAGCTGGAGGAGGAGAGGAGGAAGGTGCAGGAGGAGAGGAGGAAGGTGTTTGAGAAACAGGAGAGGAGATGGGAGAAGGAGGAGGAGAAGAGGAGGAAGACTGAGGAGAAGCAGGAGAGGAGACGCACCAAGGAAGCAGATGCAATGAGGAGGACCGTGAACAAGGAGGAGATGAAGACACGCCAGGGAGGTGGAGGAGAACAGGAGGGAGCAGCAGAAGCAGGAGGTGAGACGGGAGAAGAAGGAGCAGAAGAGATGGAAGGCCTACACTCGGGGGCTGGAGAAACGCCTGCAGCAGGAGGAGGAGAGGAGGCAGAAGGAGAAGAAGGAATGGAGGCGAGCTCAGGAGGAGAAGAGGAGGAAGCAGCTGAAGGAGGAGAATAAGAAATGAGCTAAGGAGGAGAAGGAGAGTTTGGGAAGAGCAGGAGAGGCAACAAGCAAAGGAGGAGAAGGAGAGGAGGAAACTGTTGGAGAAGCAGGAGAAGAAACAAGCAAAAGTGGAGAAGGAGAGGAGGAGAGTTTGCGAAAAGGAGAAAAAGAAACAGATGAAGAAGAAGGAGGAAAGGAGGAGAGTTTTGTAGAAGCACGAGAAGAAACAATTGAAGGTGAAGATGGAGAGGAGGAGAGTTTTGGAAAAAGAGGAGGAGAAGAAGAGGAGCATCTTGGAGAAGGAACAGATGAAGCAGGAGGTGGAGAAGAGGAGATGGGAGGTGGAGAAAGAGAAGAAGAGAGAAATGAAAGCTCAGAAGAAGAGAATGAAGGAGGAGAAGAGCAGCCTCTAGGTATGTCCAGACTGTAGGATCAGTAGGAGCAGCAGTAGAAACAGCTGTGATATTATTCAGAGCACTAGTAGTGTCATCAGTACTATAAACATAAGGGGGGAATTTACTGTTGTTTGCAGCAGCAGGAGTGATATCATTAGTAGAAGGAGAAGAATTAATTATTACTATTATTATTTGTCTTTGTAGAATGCAGAAACTGCTCAATCTATTGTTTGGAGCCTGACGTCTCACCAGACTAGAATGAAGAGAAGAAGGGAGCTGAAAAAACTACACTAGGAAGAGGGAATCGATAAATCAGAGTCTTGACTTGTCTTGTGGATTATATGGAGTTTTTAATGAAAGTTTGGGAGGAATGAAGGCAGTCGCGCTCATTCGACACAGCTGCTGCAATTCTCACTAATCCTGGCGTAAGCAACCGGTCTCCATAAATATCAAACGTCACCCTCCTCTTCCTCGTTCGTTTTCTGCATGGTTTGTTTTTGCCTAGCTCGAATCCGTGCTCCCTTCTCATGGATCTACAAATCCGCCGCTCCGATGAAGACCTTTTCTGCAGCGCAGGAGACTCTCCTACCCTTCTCGTCCAGTCCACCCCCCACAGCTCCCCTCACCTCTGTCTCATCGCCTCCTTCAGCCGCCGTGCCACATCAGCGCCGCTCATCTCCCAGCCAGTCCTCACAAGATCCAACTCCTCGCCAAAGACTGCGTTCCGCCATCGTAGTCCCTCTCTCATTACAAACCCAGCCTTCCCGTTCCTCCACGGCAAAATCTCCAAATAACCCCCGCTTCTCTTGAGGATGTCCCTGCTGCCGCGCTTCATGCACATCGGCTCCCCCTTCTCCTGGATCATCTCTCGCGATTTCCAACCGGACCGTAGCAAGCCTCCAGAGGATACTTCGAAAACATGGCGTCCATTTTAAAAGAAACGCTTCCAAAAAAAAAAAAAGCTCTGTTTTCCCTGTACTTAACCGCAGTCTACACAAGGAAACATCAACTCCCCAGCTTCCCCCGGCGCCCTCTGATGACATCACCCGCGCCGCCGCCACTCATCCCAACGTGAGGACCCCGAGGCCGCCCGCGCCTCTGCCCGTCGCATCTTCTGTCTTGTCTTGTCCTGATATATCCGTGTATGTCTCTTCCCCCAAGCAATCCATTCCTCTGCTGAACAACTGCACCTAGCCTCTTCCACCCAGCCTCCTGCCCTAAACTCCTTGCTGCCGAGTCTAAGGCCCCAGGCTCACGCCCCTCCCCCCCCCCCTCTCCGCTTAATCTAATTTCTGCACTCTCCTCTGTCTCTACCTCCGGCGTCCAACACGGCTCAAGCTCCGCCAGCTTGGTGCCTTCGGCCCCGGTTTCTTTTCTTTCGGCCCATGCTGCTGTCTCCACGGCCCGAAGGCCAGCTAGTAAACGACCCCCAGCTCAGCCAGCAGGCGGCCCTTACCCTCCCCCACCCCCTGGCGTCCAAGACGACTCGGCAGCCTCCTCAGTCCTTAACGCAGCCTTCGCCCCTGCTTCAATTCCTCAACAGTCTTCGGCTTCCATATCCCAAGCCACCGAGTTTCAGGCCCCAGATCCGTCTAACCCCTCCTACCACAATCTGCTTTCCGCTCTTCTTCTCTCCTCATCTTCTCCCTTCCCCGGTGTCCAACACGGCATCCGTCATCCCATGCCTTCGGCCCTGGATTCCAATCTCCCCTTTACTAAGGACTTTCCTCTCCGAACAGCCGTTCCTCTCCCAGCTCCTCCTAACACACTAAAGTTTAGTCCTCCTCCCATTCCCTTTTCACTCCGGCAGCAAATTCTGAGGTGTGGACGTCAATCTAGCTCACCTTCTCTCTTCCTCCACTTACAACTCTGATTCTAGAACAGTCGACTGCGGCTCGATTTCCGTTACTCTCAAATCTTCTGACCCTCACTCTGCTTCAGTCCTTCGAATTTCCGACTTCTGCTTGGCTTTCAGCATTTTCCGCGACATCACGTGCTCCACCTTTCCCCAACGTCGTCAGGAACTCGACGATTACATGCACAGCATCCCCGATCTATCTGTCCTTTTCGAGGGATCCCTGTTCTACGATTACCATAAGCAGTTCTTGGCCGAGGCCGCTGCCCGCCTACTCCAACGGAACCAGCGCACCTACTAGGGAGCCCTCGACATCGAGCTTTACTGCCGCACTTTCACCGGTGTCCAAGCTATTTCCTGCGACTTCTGTTCCTCTTGGACACATTCATCAAATCTTTGCCCAGATACCGTCCGCAAGCCCAACCCAGACTCCGCCCCTTCTCCCCCACAGCATCTATTCTCCAGCCAGGTCTTCTTCAAACCTTCCCTGTCCAAAGATGTTCGCGGTCGCCCCATCGTGATGATCAAAGGCCAACAAATTTCCAACATCTTCAATTCCTCTACACGTACCTCTCCCCTTCGTCGCTTCCTTCACATTTGCAGCTTCTGTGGCGAAGCTCATGCTCGCTCTGCCTGCCCCCGCCGGCCCTTCCATGCTCGCTCCACCTTCAGCGTTCCCAAAAAAACTACTGGCTTTTCCGTCTACCCCAATCGACATCCCCGCTCTTGCTTTCGGCCTGCTCCGTCACCCCGACCCCTCTTCCACCCACATCTTACTTGACAGCCTTTCCTTCGGATTCTCACCAGGCCTGTGCACACTTCCTACTTCCTTCGTCTTTTTTAAAAATTTGCAATCTGCCACCGCCGATCCCCAGTCCGTTGATTCCTTGCTAGCATCCAAAGTCGAGAATGGTTTTATGATTGGCCCACTTAACTCTTCCCCATTCCCTGCATACCACATCAATCCCATTGGTATAGCGGTCCGTCTGGGCGCCTGGCTCGCTAAGGCCAACATCTCCAGTGCCGTTAAAGTTATGCCTCCTGACCCAGACCTCTGGCACCTCTTCGGAGTTCATTGGCGGAACAAGTTCTTCGCAGTCCGCCTTACCTTCGGACGTAGGAGTAGCCCAAAACATTTTTGGTACCTTAGCCGAAGCTCTCGGCTGGATCCCCTCGAATAACTATAAGCTTCCTTTTCTCGTCCACCTTCTCAACGATTTCCTTACCATAGACTTTCCTCACACCCCACCTGCAAGAGCCTCCACCACACTTCTTTCCGTTTTAGGAAACTAGGGGTACCCCTTGCCATGGACAAAACAACTGGCCCCTCTCATATAATCCAATTCCTCGGGATCACCCTCAATTCCATCAATTTCTCCTCTTCCCTGCCTCGCGACAAAATCGACAAGATCCAGATGTATATCTCTATCTATTCTTCCGCCAAATTTCGCACAAAGAGGGAACTTCTCTCTCCGCTCGGCCACCTCAATTACGCCATGCGTATCATTCCCCAAGGACGGTCTACCTTCTCGACCTCGCCTCTTCCGTGCCCTCTCTTTACCACCACGTAAGCCCTTCAGCCAACTGCAAATCCGAGCTCAGGCTTTGGCAGCTTCTCTTGGCCAACTTGAATGGCATATCTCTTTTCTACGATGACCTCCTCTCTGACACTGAGGATATCCAGCTTTTCACAGACGCAGCCCCCTCAGTCGGTTTCGGAGGCTATTACAAAGGCCAATGGTTTGCGGCCCCTTGGCCTCCTGATTTCTCTCCAATTCCTCTCGCAAACCAGTCATCGGCCTTGTTAGAAATATTTCCAATTGTCGTTGCTGCTTCTCTTTGGGGCCACAATTGGAAACAAAAAACCGTCCTCATCCATTCGGCCATCCATGCAGTAGTTCATATAATCAACAAAGGAAGGTCTTCATCCCAATCCATCATGAAATTCCTCTGCCGCCTTAAATGGATTTCTCTCACACATCAATTCATCCGCGTAGCTGCTCACATTCCAGGCCACCTTAATGAGATAGCTGACTCTCTCTCTCGCTTTCAATTCAGGAACTTGGCACCAGATGCAAGACCGAACCCGTGCACAGTACCTCCCTATTCGGAACTCACGTTCCTCCGAATCATCCTTTCCATCGCTATCTCCAGCTGGCCCAGCAAACTATCCTCTGAGGGATCGCCCCTTGAACTCTCAATTCTTACTGCACTGCCTGGAAGGGCTTCCAATCCTTCCACCTCTCCGCGAACATAAAATTCCGTTCTTTCGACATTCTCACCGTATCATCCTTCGTTTGCTATCGTAGAAACTCACTCAAGGTACGAGCATCCACCACCAAAGTATACCTGTGCGGCATCCACTCCTTTTCGGCACGATCTGTCCATCCCTCATCCACCCTCAAATTACTCTCCTTAAAGGCTTTCAGTGGCTTGAAAAACCACTTCCGAACCTACGCGCACCACTTACCTCAGACATCCTTGAATCCTGCATCTACGTTGTCAGGTCAGGTTACCACTCACCCTGGGTCGACCGCCCTCTCGAATCTTTATTCTTGTTAGCCTTCTTTATCTTCTTAAGGTGCTCCGAAATTACCGCTAATTCCACATCCTTCGATCCTTCTTCTCAACCCTGCTTATCCAACATCTCCATCTTATCTTCCGAGACACTGACCTTCAATCTCAAGAAAAGCAAAACCAACCAACTCAGATCCGCCACTCTCATCTATTATTCAAACTCTGTTCCTACATAAGCCCTTACGAGCCTCTATCCCATTACGCACATCTTCGCACCTCTGCCGGAGCTTCGCCTACTGCCCCTCTGTTCACAAATGAGAAGGGCCGTATCATGATACCCTCCTAAACAATTCTCCGGGCACTCCTTTAGATCAGGGGCCGCATCCTCCGCCGATCGCCAAGGCATACCCGAGTATCTCATCAAGCAACTCGGCCGTTGATCCTCTGAGGCTTACCATGCATACATTAAAACTAACCCCGGTATCCTCAAGCAGGCACTTTCTCTCCTCAGCTGAATTGGCCCAATAATCTTTTGTTTTTGTTTTTCTGCACTGGTGACTGGGGGTCCCGCTTGGTTCTTTTGGGGGTCCTATCCTCCCCGTCCAACGGCCGGGAGGTCGGCCCTCAGCCAAGCGGGTTACGCCAAATCTCCACATCACAATAAACGATTCTAATTTCTCCCAAGCTTTCGGCTGCTGTCATTCCTCGTGAAATGGAGTTTTTAATGAAAGTTCGGGAGGAATGAAGGCAGTCGCGCTCATTCGACACAGCTGCTGCAATTCTCACTAATCCTGACGTAAGCAACCGGTCTCCATAAATATCAAACGTCACCCTCTCCTCTTCCTCGTTCGTTTTCTGCATCCCTCCTCCACCCCCTCTCCACCTTTGCAGCTACCCCATTGGTCACATGGGGGTCCTATCCTCCCCGTCCAACGGCCGGGAGGTCGGCCCTCAGCCAAGCGGGTTACACCAAATCTCCACATCACAATAAACGATTCTAATTTCTCCCAAGCTTTTGGCTGCTGCTGTCATTCCTCGTGAATTTATATTATATCTCTGTCAGGGTGACGAGGCAGTGCAGTGGTTACCATTGGTGGGTTCAGTTCCTGGCGTTCTATCTGCTCCCTGGGTATGTGCATGTACTCCCCTTTTTCGCTTGGCTTTAATTAATTAGCTTCTGGGAAAACCGGCCATAGTGTGAGGGTGTGTCTGTGGTGTCCCATTCAGGGCGTATCCTGTCTTGTGCCAATTGCATGCTGGGACAGGCTCTGCCTACCCCACTACTCTGAATTGATTGAGGCGGTTACAACAATGGAGATAGTATTTAATGCAGAGTCCCTGTTAATACTACAGTAGTACAGTTGTTCTCTCAAGAATAGAAATACTCTACAACAAATACATGAGCTCGGTCAATAATACAGATAAGATAATTTATCAATAATATCAATCACCTGATGGATCAAAATAGACTAGAGGAGAAATTGAAATTGAGATTGTTTTCCTCAGTGTACATGGTTTTCTTGTTTATAGTGTGTGAACATTTCTGTGAAGAAAGTAGCTGGTCCCACCATGAGCATGACAATAGTGATTCAAAATCCAAACCAAAAAGTCAATTAAGTACCGAACTCGTAAAAACACAGAATACCCTCATGTCCTTCAAGCGTCACTTAAAATTTTTACCTATTTTTTTAATTACAAAGCAGATGGAGCCATCCCTTAATTGACTCAAACGCCAGATTTGTTAAAATACCACATACCTATTTAGATTGATTTCTAATAATGTCAATGACAGTTATTTTACAGACCAGAAACATATTTTAAAAAGGACAAAGAAACACATCGAGCCCCCAGTTTCTGGCACTTCGAGTTTGAAAAACCACTTGATTGATTAACTGGCACACAATTGGATAAACTCCCCACTTCATGATTGACAGCAGGCTGTGATTCGGTGAAAACTACCAAGAATGAGAGCAGAGACTGTGATTGGACAATTATTTGTAAATAATTGGTAGCCATACAGGCTTTGATTGGCTAAGGCTACCAAAGATGAACTGAGACCCAGGTCTGCAAGTTTATAATGTGGGAAGATTTTCATCAGGTGTATCTGTGTTCAAGTCCTGGTGCGAATATGTTGAATGTAGGTGTGGCCTTCTGTTTAGATTCTGCAGCGCTCTGGTTGTCAGCTAGCTCTCTAGCAAGGATGCCATAGAGACAGGAACTATAATTTGCTTGCATCATCCCCAGAATGACGCGGTTGGCCTAGCGGTTAGGATTCCTGGTTTTCACCCAGGCAGCCTGGGTTTGAATCCCAGTATAAGAACATGTCTCTGTTGCCTTTGGGTTTCCAAATAAGTAGCTCAGTATAGAGAAGATCATAAGATATGATCACTTTATTGGCCCTATACAATTTCTAGGAATTCATCTTTTCATTCATCAGGAATTTAGGAATTAATCTTTTCGCATACCCCAGCTTGCTCTCCATGAGACACACAGACAGGGAGAGAAAAGCTTGGGGTCAGAGCGCAGGGTCAGCCATTGTACAGCGGCCCTGGAGCAGTTTGGGTTCTGTGGCTTAGCTGGTTAACGCGCGTGTCTAGTAAACAAGAGATTCTGGGATCAAATCACCACAGTGCCTTTCTTCCTCTCTTGCCATGCAGAGTTTGTCATTATGGACAGCAACAGGTGTTCCACTACTGAGCGACTTAAACCCTGTGAAGAGGTGGTTTAAATTAGTCTCCTACATTGGTAACATCTAATGGGCAGCAGAGGTTATTTTAGGTAGCTGTGTCAGCATGCATGGGCTGCAATGGAACGAGTAAAGGTTTATTCCATGCTGAACAACGTTTCGGCAATGGAGCCTTCTTTGGGTGTGTTACAGAGTAAAGCTTTACTTGTTTCATTCATGTTAATTTAGACCTGATCTCCAGCAAATACCTAAGAGCACCTAAACTCAAGAGTTGCTTTCAGTAGCTAAAGACACAGACTACACTGCTCTAGGTAAAGCTCAAACTCACAACCTCAGCATAACTCCGCTGGGTGCTGCCGTATAAGCACCACGCACTGACTGATTGCGCCACTGCATGATTTATTTTCCATGCACAGACTGACGTTGCACAAACACAGGGTGAAACAGGGTTTCGGCATGTTTTCCGTCTCTGCGTGGGGGGAAAGGGACAGTAAAATAGCAAGGAAAATACAAGGGTAGAAAATGAAAAAAATAGTGCTCACTGCAAAGTAGGGAGGAGATCCCGGGTTTCAGCATTTTGTTTCATTGTGCCCTTTGTTCCTCTCTCCAGCGCCCCCTGCCTAAAGTGACGCTTCCCTTTCTCAGCCCGAAACACAAGCGAGACACCAGCAGCAGCCCCTGCAGGTTTCCGTAGTGTAGCGGTTATCACGTTTGCCTAATACGTGAAAGGTCCCTCGTTTGAGACTGGGTGGAAACGGACTCTCTTTGCAAGCTCCTGTACTTCACAGAGGTCTTGAGCCACCGGTCATTTGTTCCCAATGTATTTCCGGTGCCTTCATACGTACCAAACGCACGTTCCTTCTGTACGCGGAGCCGATCATTTGCAATTTGGCTGTGCCGACAGACCAAGACGAGCTCTGTCGGCTCAAAACCAGCGCAGGACCTGCAAGAACAACAGAAAGATTAGCATCCAGCGGGGGCCTCTTAGTGAGCCCAAGATCTCATCAAGAATCGACTCCAGCAACAGAGCTGGGCGCATTGTTCCATACTCCAACCACTCTCGGTGTAAACAGGTCCTTCCTGGTCTCTGCTTGAATTGCACTGTCCTGCGTTTGCTTTGGTGTAACTGGCTTCCCCTGCATGGGCGAATGTGAAGAAGATCCTTAGTAAGTCATTGAAGAAAACCTAGAAGAGGTCGGAGTGGCCTCTGTCGTTCATCAACGATCCAGTCAGGCATTACTCCTCTGTAAAGCGACGTTCGTTCACATCGATTGGCTTTTTTTTGCCTTCATTCGTGCATGTAGTAAAAGCAGATGCCCCTATTCTGCCGGGACCTACAGTCGAACCGGGGTTGTTGTGGCCACAACGCAAAGTACTGACCACTATACGAACACGGCGAGTTACTGAGACACACAGCGGGGCGGAAAAGGTCCCCGGTTCGAAACAGATCGGCTTCTTTTGTCGCCACGCACACTGTTGGGGGATTCGCCTAGCGCTGTGTTTAAACAGACCCACTCACCTCTTAGTGTGGCGGGATCTGCACAGTGCATGTCGCAGCGCTTCCTGCTTTCACTTCAATGCGCGTCCTTATGTCGAGTCTTGTGCTGTGCAGAGGCTCTGAAAGCGATGAAAACGTGCACGGCGCTGTGAAAGAAGACACAGAGAAGTGAAAGGCAGTCCTTTCTCTAAGGAGGTAGAAGAAGAGTGACTCCCCGTCAGGAAATCGAACCCCGGTCTCCCGCGTGACAGGCGGGGATACTCACCACTATACTAACAAGGAAGACATCGCTCTTGTCGACCCCCGGCATTTTGTCCCGACCCACCGTGCTGGAAGCCAACGTGTGCTGTGATTCCTTTACGGAGCAGAAATGACAACCGAGGAGCCATGAGATCATTTCAGCATTTCGCAGCAATTCAGCATTTCGAAAACACAAACGACCAACTCGGAATGACTTGCTTTTGACGCTTTTCAAAGTGTTCTTTGTGCACGACGACTGCGCCGCCTAGCAGATACAAATGGGTTGTACAACTTTGAACTAGCAAATGGAAGAGGGCTAAGCCCCCTCTCTTTTAACCCAGATTCGATCAGTCTCCCAGAATCACCAAGACACACACACACACTGTCTTGTTTCTCGTACACGTATAGTGTAGAAATTAAGAACCCAGGACGAAGATGTGACACTCGAACAAACTCTTTATTATTTAACCTGTAACTCCGAACCAGTTAGCTCCTAAATTCACTATGACCTGTGACCCTGAGCAACCGTTATTCCGCGCTCAGCCCTCCATCAATCAACATGCAGTTTCACTGCTGACGCACACAATTATTACACCTTCTCCAGCTGTTATGAATCGCCTCTCTTCAAAGCCCGGTGTGTTTTGTTTTGGAGATGTTATATATGTCAGAAAGAGCACTGTGACGTCAGAGACACCAGCCAGAGCGCCGGGATCAGAGATCGAGACCGCGGGAGGCGCGCGGAGCGCACTGCAGAGAGTTATTGATCACTTATCTATCGACAACCTATTAATTCAACTGAAGAACCGTAGAATAAACGATTAACTTCACCGACTGGTGAGTACTGATTCCTTTCCCGTTCTTGACCCTGTTTTAAATATCTAGAAAACGGTCAATACCGCCTGTATCGATCCATTACAGTACCATAGTGCGTTTAGTGTTTATAAGGTTCAATCCGAAATTAAAGAATGGTTATTCAAATTATTATTTAGGAATTTAATCCTAGAGCTAGAGAATTATATTCCAAGTTGATAAATTTGTTTAAGTAACAGTTTAAATGCATTTTCCATTTGTTTACAAATCATAAGTATGGTAACCACGGCGACACGTGCCACATCACTGTGCCCGGCTAGGTGTCTCGCCTTCGTCACAAAGAGCGGTGTGACGTCACGGACAGCTACTGATACTAATACTAGTGTATTCATGTTAGTATTAGTGAGAGTACAACTTGTAGTTTTAATATTAATGCTAGTATTCATGTTAATATTAGTGCTTATTATAGATTTAATGTTAGTCATTTTAGTTTTAGTGATTTTATTACTGTTATTATTAGTATTAGTAGTGTAGTAGTAACTTTGTGTTATTGTTAGTAATAATGATAGTGTTAGTCATAGTGATAGTGTTACTGTTGTAATATTAGTGTTTTTTTGTTAGTGTTTGTTTTAGTGTAACTGTAGGTAAGAGTGTATGTGGTGTCCGTCAGTGTGTGAGTTTGTGTCTGTGAGTATGTGTACTGTCTATGTGTGATTCTGTAAATGTGTGCGTATCAGTGTGTGGGTGTGTATCTCTGAGTGTAGTGTCTACAGTATGTGTGTGTCTGTGAATGTGTGCTAGTTTGTATTTTTGCATGTATGTGTCTGATTGTGTGTATAAATGTGTATGGTGTTAGTCAGTATGTGTAGTGTCTGTGTGTATGAATGTGTGTGAGTGTGTAGGTGTATACTGTATCTCTCAGTGTGTGAATGTGTTTGTAGGTGGACTTGGGCTCCAATGTTGTGTCTGATTGAAGTTACCCATCAACAGGTGTTGAGGTCCAGAGCTGCTTGCAAATGGAATCACTTTCTAGAGTCCAGACCAATGTCTACAGAGCTGTGAGTGCTCTGTTTTTATCACTATTAGTAGTAATGACAGCAGTAATAGTAGCAGGAGTATTAGTATCAGAATTAGTATTAGAATCTGAAGTCATGGTCATAGTAGTAATGGTAGTAGTGGTAGTAGCAGTTGTGTCAGTGGCAGCAGTATTAGTAGCAGTAACAGTACTACTAGTAGCTTTAGAAACATTAGTAGTAGCATTAGGAGTAGCTGTAGAATTTTATTAGTTGCAGTTGTGTCAGTGGCAGCAGTAGTAGTAGCTGTAGTAGCAGTAGTAACACTAGAACCATGTGTTACGATCCCTGCCTCCCGGCAACGAAAGAGGCAGAAGTAGGCGTAGTCTTAGTTCATTAGTCTACCTATCAGTGTACGCTTTCACCACCACACCTCCGTCTCATCTTATATTTAAGCACTAGTCTTTCCCTACCTCCTCGCTCAGTATTGGTTTTCCTTTCGAGCTACTTAGTTGCGCTACGCCTTCTACCTCTTCGTACTGTTCTGGTTCAGACTTTGGTTTCTCCCCTTTTACTACGTTTTTTGGATTACGGCTCGGCTTCGGTTGCTCTCTCTCAGTTTGGATCTCTGACTTCCCCTGGACTATCGGCTCTCTCCTTCGTCTATGGTTTTGGATTTAAGTACCTGTCTCGTTAACTGGAGATCCTGGCTCCACATTCCAGCTGTGCCTTTCTTCCTGTCTTTTTGTGCAGAAAGTACCATTTTGGACAACCGCATAGGGCTTGATTTAGTTTAATGCATGAATGCATTTCCTTTCTGCAACAACTTGTTTTTCAAGAAATTCATACAGCTTGTGAAAAATGAAATTTAATTCTTGGCTATCAGAGCAGAAGGAATATTGCCGACTGGCAAGAAAATGCAAGCAATGTTTATTTTTTGACCGGAAAGGTGCGAATGGAGAAAAGCCTCTCTTGTCAGTCTCTGTGGCGCAATCGGCGAGCGCGTTCGGCTGTTAACTGAAAGGTTGGTGGTTTGAGCCCACCCAGGGACGATTTTCTTATTATTGTCAATGTGAACACTGGCTCCGCTAAAGCCGAAACCTTAACCCTCTTTATATTTGCCGAAAATGCCAGTCTTTTGCCCGTGTCCAACAACAACACTTGAGACCGGGGAAGTCCAATAGTGATCAACACCGCAACTCCCCAGACAACCATATTCACCCATGGAAAAGTATCTTTGAAGGGCTGGCGGGAGATATCATTTATACTCCTGTTGCGTCCTCTGCTAAAATAGTTTAGAAATACAACGCGGATTTGTTTGAGAATTTGACAAGCATTGTTACGTTAGCACTGTGAAGTTGGATGTTGATATTTTGATATATTTACCTTCATTTTAACATAAATATAAACATAAATGCTGTACAATCTATGCTGTACAATCAAACACAGGCATATTTTGAGTCTCGTGCTGATCGTCCTGTGGATCCAAAAGAAAATTTTAAAGCTGATACATTTTCGATTGTAATTTGCATCTAGCTACAACGTCCCTGGAAAAGAGATTTTATTAGTTGCGTGCAATCGGTATCTTTTACTTTACGTATGGTCGTGGAAATAGTTTTAAAAATGTTTTCTAAAGAAGATTGTATTGCCAGGACCTGCCTTTAGCGCTCAGGAGCGATTACGCTGTTGATATAGATGGAGAAGAAATGTCAGATGAATTGATGATCTAAGCTAAAATAGCCCTAACACGGCTCCTGTAACAGTGTTTGTATTCATAGCAAGTAATATTAGTTTTCAAACCCGAACGTTGCTTTTGTTTAAGTGTTATGTAACCATTAGCGGTTTCGGTAGCTTCTGAAGAGCGCACTTTTCCAAACTGAAGCCTATAAGAACATTATTCAAGATGCACCATGGCCCAGAATCGTGCATCGGGACAAGGATTAACATCAACTGAAAGTACTCCCAGATAAAAGATTTGACCGAAAAATTGAAAGAGTAGGCCAGTTTTAAAACAACGCCATGACGTCTCGATTTCCAATCTCTTTCCTGGTTCAGGCCATGTCCAATGACATGAGCAGTGGAGTCATACCGAGGTTGTGAGTTCAAGCCTCACCTGGAGCAGCCTGGTCTTCTGTCTTGACAGGTAAACAGTGTTTTGTGTTATTTGCTAAATGGAGAGAGGATTCTGTGTTAATTGTGCTCCTCCTGGGAGAGGTCAAGATGAGAAGTTCACGAGGCTGGTGGTAAATATCCTGTCCAGGAATATCGTGGCTGTAGGGGGTCAGATCTATAGATGTAGTAAACACATCAGTGGAGACGGTGTGTCTGCTCTCTGTGAGAGAGCCGGGCGGAAAGAATAATCTGTGGTCTGGGAAGAAGAGACCCTCGTTGGAAGAGCGGCGCTCCTCACAGGAGAGAATGAAAAAAAAACTTTTGCAGGGACGCTGATTGTTCTCTTTGGGGGAATTAAAAGCACTTGAGGCGAGTGACCTTGTGGCGCAACGGTAGCGCGTTTGACTCCAGATCAGAAGGTTGCATGTTCAAATCACGTCGAGGTCAGCTGATGAGTTTGCAGGTGCTGCTGGTGCTGAACCCGGAACTTATACCACGCAGTTGGGTTTTATCTATACACCGCATGGATAATCTGAACGAAGTAACAGCGCAGTACAGAACACCCAGTCAGGAGCTCATGCAGCGAATCATCTTGAACACGGCAAGAGAAAAGGCACACTGCACATCCGCGAAACATCACGTCCGGCTTTAGAGACAGTAACATCAGAGAATGGAAGTTTCAGACCTCCCTTTTGTTACAGGTTCAAGCAAACCTGAAAGTTAGGGAGTGTTTGGTCACTTTTGTATGAAAAAGTGTCTGAAGCCTGTAATTATAATTTGCTCTTTTTTAATTGTGGTTGAAATCCACTCCCATGTACCAAGACCTTACAGTATATTCATGTTTACTTAAATGACTAACGCTATTGGACATTAGTTGGTGTTTTTTTTGTAACGATTTGCTATTTCATGCAGGAAAGAAAGGAACCCAGACCCAACGTTAGCTTTCAGGTGCGGTTCATTTACATAACGGACATCTATTTCTGAGGAGCCTGATTTAAATCACACAACCCCGGTAGAAGTCGAATCGACAATCTAATAAACCGAAATCAGACGCGTTATCCATTAAACCACTAGCCCGTCATGTAAATGAATTGCGCCATGGTGAGTTCAGCGCCGCTACTAGTAATACCCCACCCCCATCTTAAATTTCTACGTGAGAAACGTGTTTTCTACATTTTTATCAGTTTTTAAAAATCATCACTTTTAAGCAGACAAAGTCTTTATGTGTCGCTCTGAATTTCTAATTGATTTAGAATTCCAAGAAAAAAGCGTTTTGTTCCACAACGGCGTGAAATGATCACGTCTTTCAATCTACTTCTCTCTTGTAGTAAAGCAGATCTTGCTAGGCGAGCATTTGCTCCGCTAAATTAGGTCACTTTTCATGTTAACTCACGTCTTCTAAACACAACATTTCCTGGTGCATTTTTTCTCCATGAAAAAAAGTCATTTTCCCTTACATGATTTCTCGCTTTGTTTCATCAAAGAGTGCAGAAAGAAGAAAGAAAGGAAAAGTGTCGTAAATGAACTCTGCCGCCCTTGGGAGATGTCAAGCGCATTGGACATGAAAAGTGCCCAATAAAAGCCATTTCTTTTCGTTTCTCTTACAGTCGGGGCTCCTGTTGCGTGTAAAGGAGGCAGCTTGCTCAGCCAGCAGACTCAGTGCTTACTGAACGCAGATGGCTCAGAGCGGTGTGTCCAAGCGGCTGGAAAAGAGGAGAATTCTGCTGGCGCCGTAGCTTACAGATGCAGCCATTCAAAGTGCGCGTTACAGACACGTACCGCAGGTGGCGTCGCTCAGTGTGACGCAAGATGACGCGTGGCACCGCAGTACATGATTGGTTGACCAACAGGGGCACTCGTGGTCCGTTGGTCTGTCGTAGAAAGACTTACAGTACAGTAAACGTCTTTGCTGTGCCCGTTGTAGATATTGAATTTTACCACTGAAGGGAAATCTTAGTAGCTGAGCATAAAAAGAATAGGAGCATACTGTAACGCATGTGAAGGCCATAAACGATATTAATTTTGGAACATAAACATACAGTATATAGCTGGTCTTGGTACTTTAAAGAAAAAAATACACACCAGTATTCCATTTCTCCCTAACGATTTTAAGCTTCGAAGTATTTAACTAGCATGTGAAATAGCGTGTGAAAAAGTGGTAGTTTTAAGCTTTTCTGCTAATATAATATGGAATCGCGTATCTAAAGAATTTAATAACGGTATTCGTGTGCTGCGACAGGACTGTGTAGGGCTGTTTCGCCTGCTTGTTCATGCAAGCTGTCTTGTAGCCGACTGGTCTAGGTGCATGACTACCAGCTGGCAGGTTGTGTGTTCGAATCCAGCTGGTGCTAGACTGTTCTTTTAACAAACATTTCTTCGAAAAAATAGAATAGCGATATTATGGACAATCAATTGACTTTTATATTTCAAAATATCGCAACATGATCGATATTTGCGATATTTTGAACATATCTTCCCTTCTGACAGTGGTTCCTGCTTCTATTGTGTGTGTGTGTGTGCAACAGAGTACATTTTTATAGAGAAATGGAGGCTGGACAGTATGCGTTACAATATAAACATTTATATTGATTTAAATCGTGTTCTGATTTAAATCGCAAACGCGTGTTTAATTATATGTGTTTTTTAATCATAATCAGGCTAATGCAACATAAATTGATACAGTATCTTTGTCTTCTAAGTATCTTAATAAACTTTCAGCATAGCTTTCTACCCGTCAAGATTTATATTTCTTGGGATTTTGGGATCAAATGTGGAAGGATTAGATTATAATCGTTTTTATTTGTCAAATACGTGATTGTATTTCTGAATGTTATGTGACACCTACAGTAGTTCACTGCTTTAAATACATCGAATTAAGAAAGTTATGTGTAGCACTTTAGAACTTTTTTCTGAACCAGGGAAAATCTGATCATGTTTCTCTATAACAATAATAAAAAACTTTATTTTACATATCGCCTTTAAAAGTGGCATCTCAAAGCAATACAGTAGATCGAAAAACAGTTAAAAGGGACCAAATTAAATACCAGACAATCGCAAACGCGTTTTCAATAAAATTATTTTATTCATTCAGCAGTTTGTGAGAGGGACATCCAGCAGGGAGAGACACACCGGTTTTCATTGACAAAATTGTTATTTTTCAATTCCTCTTGTCTAACAGGAATGTTTTGTTTGTGGACAGACTGTTAGACAAGAGGAAAAGACCGCCTCCTCCTACGAAGCATTAATCGCGTATCTAAGGAAAATTGCAGTATACCTTTGTTCATGCACATCATTATACAGTACAGTATCTCAATTTGTATTTCGATAAAAAAAAATCGTTTGCCCAGCCACTACTGTTGTTATTGTTTTTATCCTGTAAAGCGTTTCCTTTTTCTGCGTTTTCCATTTCCTTTTTCTGATCACTCGCTTTCTGGATACACATCTCACCTGTCCTGTTCTTTGATTTCCTGGTTTGCTGATTATGCCTGCTGCGGTCCACTCCTACCCTCACACCTAAAGAATACTATTTTAAATTTCTTGGCGCAGTTCATTAACCCTTGTATGTGCTGTCTGCGCCGAAAATGCAATTAAAAAAAAGTCAAAAAACGCGCTCAAAATACAATTTATAGCTTAATAAGATACACTCCACAGGCAAATTTAATTGTGTGTTAGTTTCCTGACTCCCATTATTTAAACTGCGACACTGATCATTCATCTCTAAATAAACTTTATTTTATATAGCGTTTTAAGCGAATAGTAATTAGATTGCTCATAAACCTAATCGCTTTTTCTACATAAACACAGCGTGATTGCTCTCTGAAAATGCTTTTCCTTTATTTTTAAAGTAGGCTCAGATTTCAACTATAGATCGTATTATTATAAACTTTCTTGGAAAAATGTATTTTATGTAAACCATGTTTGCTATTAATTCATTTAGGGCTAAAATACGTTCATTGTCTTCCAATCGAGTCGAGTTGACATTGGAAGCCTGCCACACCCGGACTGTTAAACCAACGCATTAGCACGTCAAAGCCCGTATTGGTATTGAGCCAGTATTGTCTTTAGTATTCCCCCCCTCTCCCCTCAATTCAATTCAATTCAAGGTGTTTTATTTGCATGACAGATGGGTACAAGCAGTGTTGGGTATGTATATTGTAATGCTTACGGCAGACAGGCACTGTGTAAGAGCCGGCGCACCAGAGCAGCACACCGAGGGAGCGTCTGCATTTATAACTTAGTTTTTAAAATTAGTCAAGCAATATGAAGCATCTCCTTTTACGTTTAAGTCCCTTAAATACATTGAGCACAGCTTTCTCACCACTTAAGATTGCTTTTGATACCATCCTTACACAAAGCAGAAGGGAGATCTTAGTGCCTGAGCATAAAAAGAATAGGAGCATACTGCAACGCGTGTGAAGTCCATAAACAATATTAATTTTGGAACTTAAACACAGTATATGGCTGGTCTCGGTACTTTAAAGAAAACATACACACCAGTATTCCATTTCTCCCTAAACATTTTAAGCATCGAAGTCTTTAACTAACGCGATACCGGAGTCAACAAGCATACTTTTAGAATTTGATTAAAAGGGAATATAATATGGAATCACGTATCTCAAGAAATTAATAACGATATAATTATATTCATGTTGCAAAAGAACTGCAACGGACATAAAAACTCCCTTGCTTTTAACAGAGCGTTCCATAATTTCTAACTACGAAAATGCCAGGTGAAAGGATTTGTAAACATATTTTGTTAAAGCGAGTCAGTTTTTTCCGCAACACATAAAATACATTTTTCCAAGAAAGTTTAGCCTTTGTCACTAATGAAACCACTAAATAAAGACATAAATATAGAAATCTTAAGATTTGTTTTATTTAATGTTGGTAGCAGGATGAACTGTCAGAGTGTATATTTTGTCGCAGAGTTGCTGCAAGATGTTAACAGTGAAAAAGGTATTTAGAAATGAGTTATTTCAAGATGAAAATTTTCAGAATAATTGCAAATCTAGCAGGATAGAGAAAGCACAGAAAACTGGCAGTTAGATTGATCAGATTAGTATGAAAAGTCATTTAGCAAAGGGAATGAGAAGAGTGACAAACTAGTATACTTTAGATCTTTTTAAATCTGATCATGTTTCCCTATAACAATAATAAAAAACTTTATTTGATATATCACCATTAAAGGTGGCATCTCAAAGCAATACAGTAGATGTAAAAACAGATAAAAGGACCACAGATTACAAAGTAAATGCATATAAGAAAGACAAGCAGTTAGAGGTGCTACCAAAATTAGAAAATGAAGCAGATACAGACACTAAGTCTTCTGAAAAGAAAGGTTCTGAGGTTAGATTTAAACTGGCCCTGGTGTGTGTGTGTTTGTGTCTGTCTGTCCTGTGATGGACTGGCGCTATGTCCAGGGTGTATTCTGCCTTGTGTCCGTCGCTTACTGGGATAGGCTCCAAATCCTCTGTACTGGATAAAGAGATTAGAAATGGATGGAAGTAAAGGCACTGTGTGGATGGAACTATACACAGTGTTAGAAACCCACTATGAAATGGCAGCATCTCACTGAGAATAAAACATTTTATAGGGCTGGCTTAAGGAAACAGCCTTTCCACCTCTCTTGCACATCAGTATCCATACCTAGTTATTTAAACAAATTGCCTCTAATTATAAACATCTTAATATGCTGGCTCTGTGGATCCGCATCAGCAATGTTTGCCCATTCCTTCAATTCATGTGCATCCAACACACAGTTCAAAGCTAGCAACTACACAAAATCTAAAATATGAGCTCTACTTGCCACTTACAATACCAACAGTACCAGCTAACTTTAGTAGTGACATTTTCATGGATCTTTTTAACAATAAAATTTACAACATCAGACTTCAGACACAATTAAACAGGGCTCAAAAAAGTCTGGTACAAACATTTTCAGCATGGAATAAACCTTTACTTTAATGGTATAAACCTTAAATGGATTCATATTCTCAATAAGATTTGGTGCTCAGTAACATGACTTAGAAAATGACAGAAGACATACGTATCATGCTTATCCTTCTATTTTTCATAATCGTAAACTCCTTAAGGCAGTTACATTTTCTCTGTTCTGACCTGGAGTTACAGAGAAATTTAAATTCTAATAAGAGATTTGTAATGAGGAAAGTCATACCAATCACTCATACCAGGATTTGCAATCACAATACAAATACTTTCTTTCTGTATGTGTTTATTTTGCAGTTTGAGTCTATGGCATTCCTTTGGGGGTCTATACTCCAAGGCATGACTTTTTTATGGGAACATGACATTTTTTTAAAGTCTTTTAATGCAAGCTTCATATAAACCCTTAGCAGTGGTTACTGTCTGGAGCAGGTACTTGAATGGCACAGATTCATTGAAATGATTCAATTTCTTTTGAAAATATTTGGGATAATACATATTCCAGAAATCACAGCCGTTGAATTATCCAGAAATTAATTTCTCTCAGGGTGTATTTAACCCCTCATGGATGGCATTGTATGAAATGAGTTTGAAGTTCCCCATTTGCCTCTATTATGAGATGCTGTGGACACTATTTTATACATTTTAGGAGTGTCCATAGGAAGGTATGTTCTAGAAAGAGTGAACTTCTGTTTTGCCATTATTTTTAATAGGGGCGTTACATGTTTACACTTGGTGCTCCTACTAGAGGAGAGGATATGATTAATCTAGGTTTATCACAGAAACTGAAACACATCTGGTTGGTGAGTCTACTGTGGGTAAAATGTTACTGGTACCGCATGTTGTAAAGCTCGGTATTTTCTCTCTTGGCCTGACTTTTTTTAATGTCTGAGTGTTAGAATCCATGTTGTTGCTGGTAAGGGAATGGTAGGTGCTGTGATTAACACACTCAAAGCCTTGTACAGAGATACCATTGTAGCTGTTTGACAGTATTTTAGATGCCCTTAGTTAAAAGCATGGGAGGAAGTACTGCCAAGGGAAGGGGGGGGAGCAAGGATTTTTTCTTTGAGTTTGTGAGGTTATTTTTTGTTATATTGTGTTTCAGAAAGCAAGAAAATAAGATTTACTGTATGATAAAAAGAGAAAGAGCTGGAGTAGATCCTCAGATCAGTTTGCTACCAGCAATCAAACAAAAAAATGGAAAGAATTGTCTCCTCCTGATTGGAACCTTTCTTACTGTCTTATTATAATTTATCAGGCTACCTTTTAATTTCCACTGAGAGAAGGAAGTCACTTGTCATGCAGCTATTTTATTCTTCATTGCACAATATGCTCTAAGTTAGCAAATGAAACATGAAAAAAATCAAGAATACGATTAACATGAATGTATAAACATCCAAACTATACTTTATCACATTTAATTATTGGGTTAGCTTTTTATTGAGCCAAAATGTTATAAATGTGTGAACGTCTGTAAAATGGAAATATTTATATTTTTCTCTTTTCTGTTACCTGCCTGACAGCATTTTGTATCCCATTCTGTATATTACTGGAAAATATTAGACCCAACCTAAAGAATTCATGGGGGTAGTGGGACACAGTACTGCAAAGAGTCTCCTAAAGGGACAGAGCTATTAGTACTTATGTGTTTGAGTCTGGAGAATATAGTAAACTCTAAACATTAAGGGAATGCATGGAATCGGAAAATATAAATTGCATAGTACACAAGACTTAACTGGTTTTATTCTAGGAAAGCAGACAAGACTGAGTCATGGGACTCAGAGGATCCAAGGCTAGACTGAGTATAATAGGCTCCAGGCTTCTATTGTGACATCTACTGTAAATTACAAAAATGTTAAAAGTAAACAAAATAAAGTAACTAAAATGGGGTCTGAAATCACCCCTTTAGACACCCCTTTTACTTCACTGGAGTCAGATATGAAAGGCAATAGTCTCCCATTCTGTCTGCTGTGTGTTGCAGCAGAGGGACTCCCTGCAGCTGAAAGGGGCAGAGTAACTAGCATGCCCTCTAGTACAGTTTACACATGCACGACTTTAAAAGCTAGCAAGACAGGTTTCGATTCACATTAGCTGGCGAGCCTTGTTAAAAAACGAATGATAATGTAACATGCCACTGTTCATGAACAAAGTTATACTGAGATTTCCTAAGATACGCGATTAAAAATAAATAAATAAAAATTTGAATCTCCTGCGGAACACATTCCATAAGAATCAGCGGTTTTACAGTATATATCGCCTTTAAAGGTGGCTTCTCAAAACGCTTTACAGGATAAAAACAACCAGAACAGCAGCAACAACAATATTGTATTTCGTTGCATTTTGAAAACCAAGTAATAACTTAACTATACAGTACATGCAAACGTTTCGTATGTTGCTGTCGTGAATGCCTGCGTACCCATAAGTATTTTATTTGCCTTGAGTCTGTCTACAGTATCTCTGTCCCACTACCCCCCTCTCTCCCTCAATTCAATTCAATTCAATTCAAGGTGTTTTATTTGCATGACAGATGGGTACAATCCTTGTTGGGAATGTATACTTTGATATTTACACCCGGCGCGGCACCGAGGGAGCGTCTGCATTTATAACTTGGTTTTTAAAATTAGTCAAGCAATATGAAGCATCTCCTTTAACTTTTAAGTCCCTTAAATACATTGAGCACAGCTTTCTCACCATCCTTACACAAAGCAGAAACTGTCCGATGACTCACAGTACAAGTGGAAAGATTACAGATTTTAATCGTCTTTAATTTTGTCTTTAATTTTGCCTGTGGAGTGTATCTTATTAAGCTATAAATTGTATTTTGAGCGCGTTTTTTGACTTTTTTTTAATTGCATTTTCGGCGCGGACAGCACATACAAGGGTTAATGAACTGCGCCAAGAAATTTAAAATAGTATTCTTTAGGTGTGAGGGTAGGAGTGGACCGCAGCAGGCATAATCAGCAAACCAGGAAAACAAAGAACAGGACAGGTGAGATGTGTATCCAGAAAGCGAGTGATCAGAAAAAGGAAATGGAAAACGCAGAAAAAGGAAACGCTTTACAGGATAAAAACAATAACAACAGTAGTGGCTGGGCAAACGATTTTTTTTTATCGAAATACAAATTGAGATACTGTACTGTATAATGATGTGCATGAACAAAGGTATACTGCAATTTTCCTTAGATACGCGATTAATGCTTCGTAGGAGGAGGCGGTCTTTTCCTCTTGTCTAACAGTCTGTCCACAAACAAAACATTCCTGTTAGACAAGAGGAATTGAAAAATAACAATTTTGTCAATGAAAACCGGTATGTGTGTCTCTCCCTGCTGGATGTCCCTCTCACAAACTGCTGAATGAATAAAATAATTTTATTGAAAACGCGTTTGCGATTGTCTGGTATTTAATTTGGTCCCTTTTAACTGTTTTTCGATCTACTGTATTGCTTTGAGATGCCACTTTTAAAGGCGATATGTAAAATAAAGTTTTTTATTATTGTTATAGAGAAACATGATCAGATTTTTCCTGGTTCAGAAAAAAGTTCTAAAGTGCTACACATAACTTTCTTAATTCGATGTATTTAAAGCAGTGAACTACTGTAGGTGTCACATAACATTCAGAAATACAATCACGTATTTGACAAATAAAAACGATTATAATCTAATCCTTCCACATTTGATCCCAAAATCCCAAGAAATATAAATCTTGACGGGTAGAAAGCTATGCTGAAAGTTTATTAAGATACTTAGAAGACAAAGATACTGTATCAATTTATGTTGCATTAGCCTGATTATGATTAAAAAACACATATAATTAAACACGCGTTTGCGATTTAAATCAGAACACGATTTAAATCAATATAAATGTTTATATTGTAACGCATACTGTCCAGCCTCCATTTCTCTATAAAAATGTACTCTGTTGCACACACACACACATAATAGAAGCAGGAACCACTGTCAGAAGGGAAGATATGTTCAAAATATCGCAAATATCGATCATGTTGCGATATTTTGAAATATAAAAGTCAATTGATTGTCCATAATATCGCTATTCTATTTTTTCGAAGAAATGTTTGTTAAAAGAACAGTCTAGCACCAGCTGGATTCGAACACACAACCTGCCAGCTGGTAGTCATGCACCTAGACCAGTCGGCTACAAGACAGCTCGCATGAACAGGCAGGCGAAACAGCCCTACACAGCCCTGTCGCAGCACACGAATACCGTTATTAAATTCTTTAGATACGCGATTCCATATTATATTAGCAGAAAAGCTTAAAACTACCACTTTTTCACACGCTATTTCACATGCTAGTTAAATACTTCGATGCTTAAAATCGTTAGGGAGAAATGGAATACTGGTGTGTATTTTTCCTTTAAAGTGCCGATTCCTGGAATCTGACTGGCTGACACCCCTCTGAAGTGGTTCCATAAAATCTGGTGTACGGAAAAGAAAGCGTTGATAAATACAAGTGTCTTTTAATACACTCTTTGCTGTGCTCTTGAGGATCCTTGTGATATTTTAAGCTCTAGTTGAATGATAGGTGTCGCATTTTAAATCATTTTCGTAGTTAGAAATTATGAAACGCCCTGTTAAAAGCAAGGAAGTTTTTATGCCCGTTGAAGTAAAACAAAATGCCTGACAAAGTATGGCTTGGACAGATTCCAAGTGCTTGTACAAATGTGCTAAAGAAATTATACTTTGAGTATACAGCTTGTCCAAAGTCATCCATTATTAATACTATTAGTAATATCTTCAGTAAAGGCTTTGATGCATAAATATTTCTGATAAAGGTAGGTTGTGTACTTTTGTCCAACTGAGCAATCTTGCTTTCATAAAATATACCAACATTTTAATGACTGATGATTAACATGCTGTAATACACAGTTCAAAATTAAAGGCTCAAATGCTGTACATGAGAGGTTAAGCTCCCCCTGGCGGTTTTACAAGGCGACGCCGGATAGTTAACCACGTGACACCACGTTAACTGCGTCATACCGCGTGATACTGCGACACGCCCACCGGGGTATGCCGCGAAATACCTCACTCATTTTGAATGGCTGCATCTGTATATGTCTTGTCCTAAATCATGTTACAATTTTAGATCCTTCTGCAATAAAATTACCATAGTAAATCTACTAAAACACCTGTAACCATTCTAAAAAATAACCCAGGATCAAAAATATTTTAATGACACATTTATCTTCAATACTCCCATTTGTATTAACATTCACCTGCAATAAAATGTTCTTTGCAATAAAAATGTCCCCTTCTCTCAAAATACTCTAGTCTTTAATAACATTTCCATCTCTAAAAATTAAGTAAAAATAAAAATAAAACTTGTCAATTGTAGTAATACTAACTAGGTGAGCTAACTCTCACGTGGAGAAGACGGGGAGCATTGTGAGAGTTATGTTCTTTGACTTCTCCAGTGCCTTTAACACCATCCATCCACCTTTACTGAGAGATAAGCTAAGGGCTGCGCAGGTGGACACTTCCCTGGTGTCCTGGATTATAGACTATCTGACCTGCAGGCCACAGTATGTATGGCTACAGAGCTGTGTGTCCGAACAGGTTGTTAGCAGTACTGGGGCTCCACAGGGGACTGTCCTTGCTCCATTCCTGTTCTCCTTTTACACCTCTGACTTCAGGTACAACTCTGAGACATGTCATCTGCAGAAGTTTCTGGATGACTCTGCAATTGTGAGGTGTATTAGAGAGGGGAGGGAGGAGGAATATAGGAGCTTGATTACCAACTTTGTGGTGTGGTGTCATCTTAACCATCTGCAGCTTAACACCAGAAAGACCAAAGAAATTATCTTGGACTTTCGAAGGAATAAGTCTCCGCTGAACCCTGTTTCCATCCAGGGTGAGTACATTCCTACAAGTACTTAGGGGTACACCTGGATGATAAGCTGGAGTGGTCTGGTAACACTGACGCCCTGTACAAGAAAGGTCAGAGCCAACTCTATTTTCTTAGGAGACTCAGGTCCTTTGGTGTGTGTGGAACACTGCTACACATTTTTTATGAATCAGTGGTGGCGGCGGCCATCTTCTATGCTGTTGTGTGCTAGGGCAGCAGCATCATGATAAAAGATGCAAATAGGCTCAATAAACTTATCAAGAAGTCTGGCTCTGTGTTGGGGATGAGCCTTGACCCCCTGGAGATGGTGGCTGAGAGGAGAATGCTGACCAAGCTCACAGCCATCATGAACAACACCTCTCATCCACTTCATGGGACTGTTACTGGGCAGCGGAGCACTTTTAGCAATAGACTGCTCCAGCTACGGTGTTCAAGGGAACGTTTCCGCAGGTCTTTTCTCCCGGCGGCTGTCAGGGTGTATAACGCTGCCCTAGGCTAGGACTGTTAGCCCTTCATTTGCTCGTCTATGGACAACATGTTTGCTCCATTGTACTTTTTGGACAATCAGTCTGTATAAACCTATGTGCATTTTGCACATATTTTATTGTTTTTACAGTGACTATGGTCATCACATTTTGCATACACCTATGTATTTCATTGTAATTCATTGTAATACTACTTTTTATTCATACATGATTTTTACCATGATAACATGATATATACTGTATGTGAACAATGTCTTTTAGCTTTTACCTCTCAAGATCTTAATCCATATTTCACAGACTGATTTATAGTTACATTTAATAATATATTCTAAAAGCACAGTGCACAGGTTGTTTTTATTAATCAATCTTTTTTAAAATTCCATGATGTTAGAAAAATGATCTCTATCATTAGTTATCTAAGACTTTCAAACAACAATTCATTAGCTGTGAAATATCAGTCAAATGCAGAATAAACATGGAACAAGAATTAAACCTTTATCTTTAAAATGAAGGACTTCCAGGTCAAATACATATTTCTTCCAACATAATAGATCCATTTCTTAAATAACACTTTAGTCTGAACAGATCCCAAACTTTTGTTTAAACTTGAAAAAACTACAAGATTTGCCTCAGGACTCCTGTGTTGTTACTGAAACTGAACACTGTTGTCTAAAAGCATCCAGTATGGATTCAGGTCAGCAAACTACAACACACTGCAATACAGATACCTACTACCTTAACTTGACTGTTATAACAAATAAACACAACTATATTTATTGTCCTCAATCATGTTACTATGTTAGATCCTTCTGTAATATAATTACCAAAGTATCTAAAACTACTGTAATCATTCTAAAAAATAACCATGGATCAAAAATATTTTAATACATTTACCTTCAGTACTCCCATTTGTATTAGCACATTCACCTGCAATAGGGCCTGAGTTACTAATATTACTTGTTAATCGGAAATGGGCCTTAAATATACTTTTATCTCTGATTACGTCTGTAATATTTCTTTGCACAAAAATTGTCACCTTCTCTCAAAATACTCTATTTTTCCATAATGTTATAATGTTATTATTATTAATGTTACTTTAATAATACAGTAAATATAAAATGTGTCAATAGTAATAATACTGGAATCTCAATAATACTCTAGTATTTAATAACACACTTATCTCAGTTAAAATATTAGTCTAAAACTACTCCAGTGTTTAATAACACTTATCAATTAATTACTTTAATAAAACTTATTAATTCATCAGTGTGTATAATAAAATATCAGTCTGATCAACATAACAGTGCTTAAAAACACACTGATCTCTGTTAATACACTAGTCTGTTATTATACCTGTTAGAGAGGGCAGAATTGAGCACAATGAAATAAACAACCCCTGGTAAATATTTTGAAGACGTTTTATTATTGTTAAAACATTTGTATTCCTTTTTTTTGCAAATGGGAAAATTTCCACAACTCCTTGCACATGACCCAAATTACAACCAATATTTTGTATTTTATTATTATGGTAATAGATAAGGGATTGTCAAGTTGTACAACATTTTTGACAAGGTTGATAAATATCTACTATATTAATAGTTATAATAATTATATGTTAGTACTTAAAAAACATTATCCTTAGACTGTGTTGTGTGTAATAGTGTATAACTGCATATAAAACTACTAATACAGCATTAATAGAAAATAGTTTAAAAAACATATAAGCTGAATTAATATTATGATTAATTGTAGAGGTGAAATTCTTGTTAATACTGCAAATTGTTTATTATTTTTCCTTATTTATAGCAACAGAAGAAAATCAATTATAATTTTAAGGAATATCCATAAAGCTGAGTTTTAAATTAAACAGAAAAGCACTTCTGCATGCTGTGGTCACTACGGTGGGCAGTGGCTGTAATGACTGTAGAACCTCAGATGGCTGGTCCTGGGTTCCAGGAGACTGTGGTCACTATACTGGACAATGACTGTACTAACTCTGTGACTTCCAAGTCCTGGGACCAGTGTTTCTGTGTTACTGGGACCTGTGGTCACTACAGTGGTCAGAGGCTGACAGGTACTTCACATGTTGTACTGAAATGTGTGTGAGGTGTATATTCCCATTGTCTGTATGTGAATTGTTGACAATGATTTTCTAGCCTTTACCTAAACTTAACACATGATCATCAGATTAAATTATATTAAAGAACAACTTTTTAAAAAAATACCAGACAGGTTTAACATATAGGCACAGATACATTTATTGTGATGTTGTCCTGAGCAACTGCTCAAAAATCTAAACTTGAGTCCTGTGATTACGAATTAATTTTTACATATTGCATTTGTATGATAACATGTAATTAAATATTTAATTTGTATTACTCATACTTATATAATTGCATTTGATACTAATTTCAGATTTCGAATGTAGTCAAAAACAATAAAGCATTCTTATTAAAACTTCACAATTTACAAATAAAACCCTGTCATTAGATAACTAACCTAAAAACACAAATTAAATTATTTAGCTGTTAAATAATAGACAAATCCTGTATAAACACAAAACACAACTACCATTTTTTAATTCTTCCTGTAATGCCACAATATCTTGTAGCTGTTAAATTATTAATGTTACACCTCAGTTTCTGATGAGACCCCAGTTAATAATAACACACCTACAATACTAAGAATTTCCACAATTTTGTAAATATTTTTCATTTTGTAGCTTATAAACCAATAATGAATGTAACTTTTATCAGCCTGTGCTTTTCAATGGGAAAACAAGCAAACCTGGGCTTTATGAACCAAGTAATACATATATCGATTTTATTTTCACAGTATAAAAATACAAGAGCTAATTGTCCAATGACTGAAAATGTTTTACATTTTCAAAATGTAATTGTATGTCTTTAAAATGAAGAATTCACATTCATAACTTCCTATCATATTGGAACACATATTCTTATAAAACCTAGAGGAACTACTTGTTTTCACAGCAACTGAATATCACACAGCTTAACGATAGAAACCTGGACTGTCGGAATACACCAAAGATATAATGGCAGCATTAAAACTCCAGTCTTAATTCTCTACCATAAACACTTTGGTTGGTGGTGACAACACATTTACTGTATATCTATTAATACATCAGTCTGTAATAATTTAATATCAGTCTCAATAATAATTCACTATTTAAAAACACGTGTATCTCTATTAATGCACCAGTCTGTAATAAGACAATACAGAGGAGTCAGAATTGAACACAATAAAACAATAAACAACCCAGGGTATTTCTGAATCATCCTGTATAATATGATATTATTCTAGAAACATTTTTTATTGCTCACACTTTTTTTGTTTTCGAGTAAATGAAGACTTTTTCACGTCACAGCATATCACTCAAATTATCACTTATATATAAAGTTTATTATTACAGTAACGAGTAAGTTAAATAACTTTTTAAAGATTTTATACACTCCATGTTTTCACAAATTATCAATAGAGGGTGATAATGGCCAGCTTCTGCTCTATCCATCTATAACATTGTTATTATATAATGTTTAGAAATCTTACGAATATTTTTTAAAAATCCAATAAAAATTAAAAGCAACTAATTATATTTAGACACAGCTAATTATATTTCCTTACTTACAGTCCAAGATAAAATACAGTTATAATATTTTTGATGAATACCCACAAAGCTGAATGTAAAATAAACATTTAAAAATTGTTCAACTCACTTATTGCTCCATTTACATCAAAACTTTACTTAATTTAATTCCAGTTGTTGTCTGTCTGTCTGGACAGGAGAAGACTGGTCACTTACTGGCTGAGCTGTGCAGCACCAGGACAGCGAGAGAGAAGATGGACAGGCAGCTCTCCATTGTCATCAGGACAGAGCACAGCTGAGACCCCTCTCTTCACCCCTGAGCCCACAGGGCAACTGAGCTACTGCTCCGCACCCCAGACCCCCAGTAACAACACAGCCCCCCGCCCCACCAATCACACACAGCACTGCCTTTTCAGACTGACAGCAGGAACCTCTCACACAGGCGAATGGCCAATCACACAGGGCCCTTTCAGTCTTATCCATATATATCACAGCCATATCACTGTTTCCTCTCCCTGAAGACACTCCCAGCAGTGCGGAGGAGAGGAGAGACAGGAGCAGCTCTGTGTCTCACTGGAGGAAACACAGATACAGATACAGACAGCAGGGCTGCAGGTGCTGCAGGGGCAGGAAGAGATCAGATATTAAACTAAAAAAATTGTAGACAAGTATTATATTTTTAAATCAGTATCAAGATAATCAATTATGTATATGTAGCGGCGAGGCTTAATAATAAGGCAGAATTAAGTGTTTCTGAGCTTCCCAAATGAGGCCCCATTTCTCTGTTCATCTCTGTGGTGCAGCCACAGAGAGACCATTAGGGTGATTTAAGGTTTCCTAGGACAGCTCCCAAAGGGGGGTGCACTTAGCTAAGCCTGGCTATCATGATCAATGGTCATCCACTGGCGCCTATCAGTCTAGGGAGTGCCGGATGGACATCTGGACTGCATTACTAAGTGTCAGGACTAAGTGACTCATATCTCACCTTGATCAACCAATCAGGGACTGGTAGGGCTGAGTAACCCACGTGGGACTCTGATGCCCATGGAACTTTCAGCCAATCAACAAGCTGAAGTTCCTCCAGGTAAAAACAGGCAACACAGGCCTGGAGATTCAGATTCAACAAGATTCAGATTTGGGAGATTCAGTAAGATTCTGGAGAGGATTCTGTGGACTGTTCTAAAGGGAATTCAAAGGAGAATTCCAGGGCAGGACGGCCCAGGAGCAGAAGGCTCCCAAGGGCAGGACATTCTCGCAGCGCGCCTCCTGACCATCCCGAGACTCAGCCCGGACAACCACGGAACGGCCAGTGTGTCCGAGTGCCAGAACTTTCCTTTGTTCTAAGAGTCTAGAGTGGAGGTTGCCAGAGAGTAACCAGCAGCAGGCCTCGTGGACAGGTCAGAACTGTGGACAGCTGAATCACTATTCAGAACTAGCTCTTCATCAGGAACGAACCGGTCCTCTTCCTGACTTGCTGGGATCCACAGTCATCTTTTCTCTTGTGCACAAACTTTGCTAGTTAAAGCCAACACTAACTAGCCGGTCAGTGAGCATCAGCAGCGCACCGTCGCAAGCCGCACAGCACAGCCTGGCACGGAGCCAGAGAGCGCGGATTGGACAGCAACAAGCCTGCAGCTGATTGTTTGTGCCTGCAGGAGATCTGAATCCCCAGAAATTGGATGAGTATTCAACTTCAATGCATTACAGCTCGAGAATTCAATTGCTATCCCAACCAGTTGATATCAATTTAATTCCTAAGAGTTATGTACTTGTTTTGAGTATCTAATGTAGAAGTTGTAACCAAGTTCACTTTACGAAACGGTCTTAATGAATGATATACTGAACGTATGTCCTCTTGATGTGTAACACTTCGTAACTGAATGAATATATATCTTTTGTATTCTGATAACCCTCTCGATAAGATCTGTTAGGTTTATATGCATATTCTATGTATTAATAAATGTATCCTCGTGTATTTGTACCTGTGTGTGCGCGTTGTTTGAGTTATATCGCATGGTTGGATTCTAAAGCCATCAAAAGAATCAACTTTGTGATTTACTGCTACAATTAATAATTGTCTCAGTAAATGCCCAAACCCTACAGAACTGGTGCCTTCAGAGAGCCACTATGATTACATATTTGGCGTCCCTGAACGGCTATGAAACACTACATATATATGGTCCTGTAATTCTTGCTGTCTTTATCAGGAAGTGTCTAGAACGTGGTCCTGTCTTGCTGTCTGTGTCAGGCAGTGTCTAGTGACTGGTGTCCTGAATATGGTCCTGTCTTGCTGTCGGTGTCAGGCAGTGTCCAATGACTGGTGTCCTACAGTGAGCCACAGAGTTGTCGTGTCTCCAGACAGTAATGTCTTCTGGTCCTCTTCAAGGGCAGTGTGAGGAGAGCCTGTGCTCAAGGTGGCAGTGAGGTCATTCAGGTCAGCACAGGAATACTGAGACAAGGTGGACTGAATAAGAACTGGCTGTCCGGTGACTGTGATCAATAATTTAAATGAAAAAGAAAGAAAAGCTCAGCAGTGATTGTCCCCTATGTACTGAGCCTGTTGGACAGCAGCTCTTCCAGTTGACTCCCTCAGACCCTGAGCCTGTCTCTGTGCAGCTACAATCCAAACAGATGTTCCAGCCCCTCCAGTTGTGACCCCAGTGTCTCTCTGTGTGGAGCCGACTGCATGACTGAGACTCTGTAACAGCATAGTGAAGCTGAACTGATACTGATACACTGATACACCACCAGTCTGAACAGTGTGAGGGCACAGCTCACATCCTCTTCCTTATTATTATTATAGGTAGTAGTAGCAGCAGTAGGAGCATCAGTAAAATATTAGTAGTAGCAGTAGTATCAGTGGCAGCAGTTGTGGTAGCAGTAGTAGTATTAGCAGTTATGCTGTATTAAAACTCTCCTGTTCAATATAGCAGAGTTCTTGTGTTACAGCTTCACCATAATAGCTGCAGCAGCAGGAGCCACAGAACATGAGTCAGTTTCAAATTAGAAAAAGCAACAAAATTATGAAAAAAAAAGTTCAGTCCTTGTTAATACAGCGGTGATTTAAGGCAGAGCTTCACTGGAGCTACAGGTCAGGCTCTGCAGTGAGTCTGTGGTTTTTGCTCCTCCGAGCTCTTCCAGCACAGGAAACCAGGCTGTACTGTGAGGCTGTGGGTGTCAGTATGATGAGGCAGCTGAGAGCTGAGCTGTACAGGGAGACACACAGGGAGCCCAGTATTCAGAGCTCCAGTGCTGCACAGGGAGACACAGGAGAGCCCAGTGTTCAGAGCTCTAGTGCTGCACAGGGAGACCCTCAGTGTTCTCCCCTCCCTACACAGCTCTCTCAGTGTGTCTCTCAGGGCTGAACAGGAGGGGCTGTTCCTGTCAGAATGGAGGCTGACTCTCAGAGCTCCAGTGTCAGTATGAGGAGAAGCTCTCAGACTTGACTGCTGCCAGAGCCTCTGAGCCTGAGTGGCCATGAGCACTGAGCTCCTCAGCAGCTGAGAAAAGCCTCCTGTCTCCTGTGGTCACAGTGTGGTTGAACACCTGCACTGTCTTTCTGCTCCTTCTCCCTCTCTCCACCTTCCTGTCTCTCTCGCTGTGTGTGCTCTTATCTGTCCATCTCTCTCTCCTCTTCTCTCACTCTGACAGTCTGTGCAGAGTATCTGAAGGGGATGTAACATTGCTTGGCAAAGGAAAAGACTTCTCAGAGGCAGAATAAAACAAAAATATGTTTCTCCTCTCAGTCAGATTCACAGCTCAGTCAGATTCACACACAGAGCTCTGGGTCCCTCAGTACTATACCCAAATTCCTACCTCCTGAACAGACAGAAGCTCATCTCCTTCCTTCTCTTTATCCTGACAATTCAGAACCAGAGGACATTCAGACAATCAGTGCTGCTACATGAACAATATCAGAC
Source organism: Atractosteus spatula (assembly GCF_055471065.1). NCBI lineage: Eukaryota > Metazoa > Chordata > Actinopteri > Semionotiformes > Lepisosteidae > Atractosteus > Atractosteus spatula. The sequence goes on along the minus strand of NC_142715.1, from coordinate 17,832,499 downwards.
AGAACAGCCTGGACTCAGGTCACATCTCCCCCTTTTCTCCTTCCTCACAGCCTCTTAGAGACAGAGCAGAGCTCCTGGTTCTCCTCTCTGTGAACTGGGCTCAGGGATCACTGATCTGGCAGCTGTGGGCTCTGTTCCAGGTCAGAAGCAAGAAGTTTCTGTTAACCCTTTCCAGGACCTCCAGCCCCTCAGTATTAATTCCCTGATTCTTTCTCTTTACTGTAAGTCACTCCTCCAACCCTCTGTCAGAAGTGTTTTACTGAAAATTGAGCAATATGTGTTTATCTCTTATTGTTATTTTTACTGATTTAATGAACAGCAGTATTGCTTCTCTTATAAATGTAATATGATTAGCAGCAGCAGCAGCAGACTGATGGTCTTGTCTACAATAGTGACCAGTTGACCAGTCTGTAGCTCTGAGCAGTGGGACTCAGATCACACAGAAGACCTGTCTGTGTATTATTCCACACCAGCCCTGGGATACAGCGTCTCCCACACGTCTCTCACGGAGTCTTATAAATATACAGTTAAACAGAGTCTGATAACGGTTATACAGTTAATTAAATTACCAAACTGGCTGATGAACTGAGAGCTCGAGTGGAAATAAAACCAGGAGATGCTCTTCAACCACCAGGACCTGGAGTCTGATCCTCCTGGCTTCTATTCTGTAGAGATTCGTGTAAAACGCTTAAAAGCGCTCATTACAAGGACTTGTGCCTTTCTCTTCTGCTCTACGGGAGTATGCAGTACAATTATATTAGTCTGTGAAGTAAACTATTTTTGTGGTTTAATTAATTTTACTCCTCGGTTTGTCAGTCTCCATTTCCAGCTGTTATGAATCGCCTTTATTTTTGGAAAAGTTATATCTGTAAGAAAACTCCGGACAGGAGTCTCCTCCAGCGGAGACGCGCGCTGCTCTGTCAGAAAGAGCGCTGTGACGTCACAGACACCAGCCAGAGCGCCGGGATCAGAGAGCGAGACCGCGGGAAGCGCGCTGAGCGCACTGAGGAGAGATATTGATCACTTATCTATCGACAACCAATTAATTCAACTAAAAAACCTTAGAATCATCGATTAACTTCACCGATTGGTGAGTACTGATTCTTTTCTTTCTTTAAATTCTTTAAATATCTAGAAAACAGTCAATACAGCCTGTATCGATCAAATACCATAGTGCGTTTAGTGTTCATAATGTTCAATCCCAAATTAAAGAATGATTATTCAAATGATTGTTTAGAAATTGTATTCTAGAGCTTGAAAATTATATTCCAAGTTGATAAATTTGTGTAGGTAACAGTTTAAATGCATTTTTCCACTGTTTACAAATTATAAGTATGGTAACCACGGCGACACGTGCCACTTCACTGTGCCCAGCTAGGTGTCTCGCCTTCGTCACAAAGAGTGGTTTGACGTCACGGACTAATACTAATGCGAGTGTATTCATATTTAATATTAGTGAGAGTACAATCGGTAGCTTTAATATTAATGCTAGTGTTCATGTCAGTATTAATGGTGATTGTGCTTCTGATAGTTTTGATGCCAGTATTCATGTTAATATTAGTTATAATTATAGAGTTACTGTTAGAGTATTTACACTAGTAGTCATGTTAGTTTTAGTGATAGCATTACTGTTATTATTAGTATTAGTAGTGTAGTAGTAGTTTGTGTCAGTGATAATGATAGTGTAATTCTTAGTGATAGTGTTACTGTTTTAATGTTAGTGGCATTTGTGTTAGTATTAGTTATACTGTATTTGTAGTTATGAGTGTGTGTGTTTTTGTCTGTGTGTGTGTGTGTTGGTGTGTGTCTATAAGTATTTGTAGTCTATGTGTGTGTCTGTGAATGTGTGCGAGTATGTGTGTGAGTGTCTGATTGTGTGTATAAATGTATGTCGTGTCTGTGAGTGTGTGTTGTGTCTGTGAATGTGTGTCTGTGAGTGTGTGTAGTGTATGTGTGTGTGTCTGTCAGTGTGTGAATGTGTGTCTGTGAGTGTGTGTAATGTCTGTGTGTGAATATGTGTGGGTGAGTGTCATGCAGTGTGTGATAATGTGTGTGATTGTGTGGGTGTATATCTGTCAGTGTGTGTGAGTGTGTGTGTAGGTGGGCTTGGGCTCCACTCGTGTGTCTGACAGAAGTGACCCATCAACAGGTGTTGAGGTCCTGAGTCGCCTGAGAATGGAACCACTTTCTAGATTCCAGACCAACGTCCAGAGAGCTGTGAGTGCTCTGTTTTTATCACTATTACTAGTAATGACAGCAGTAGTAGTATTAATATCAGAATTAGTATTAGAATTTGTACTCATGGTCATAGTATTAGCAGCAGGAGTAACAACAGTGGTAGTTGGATTATCCAAGCAGTTACTCCAGGAACTACAGTATTGCACATTTATACTCTATTTTCCAGGTATGTTTTGTAAAGTGCTTTGATGTTCTGGATTAAAAGGCAAAATATAAGAAAAAAATTGATTGATTGATTGATTGACTATGAGAGTGAAGTCTGGTCGAACTTGTTTGTCTAACTGAACTGTCCTGTCCACAGATGTCAACAGAGGTGAACAACAGAGAAGATGTCCAAACCCACCAGAGACTGGAGACAAGTTTGAGAGTCAGGCCCCAGACCCAGAGAGCTGTGAGTCCACTGCTGGTCTTCTTCATATTGTGATTCTTCCTCTTCTTCCTCCTCCTGAAATTAAAGCTCATCGCAGTAGCAGGGCTCTGTTGTCTTCTCTTGAGGAGGAGAAAGACTCTACCTGACAGTGTGTGCATCTGCGTGTGTGTTAGTGTGTGGGAGTGTGTGTCTGTGGGTGTGTGTGCTTGTGAATCTAGTCCAGCCCGTGTCTGTAACAGAACTGTGTCTGACATCCCCAGATCAGGAAGGAGGTAACAGGAGACTCAGCCAACACAGGAGCCAGACCCAAGACCCCAAGAAAAGCAAGTCTGCATTATTATTATTATTAGTAGTAGTAGTAGTAGTAGTAGTAGTAGTGAGAGGGTGAGTGTGTGTGAGGTTGTGTGTGAGAGAGGGTGAGCATGTCTCAAACTCCATTCCTAGAGGGTCTGGTGCATCATCTGGTTTCCTGCCCAGAGGTCTTGGTTACAAAGTTGATCTCATTTTTTAATTAAACAAAAAATATTCTAATACTGTACCTTTATCCAGACCTTAAATATCCAACTGTGCCTTGAATATTTTGAGTCTTCAACAGTGAGAGACATCAAAATATATGATTAAACACATTATTTCCACATCTTCTTATGAAAATAATTAGATTAAATTTTTAATTGGCTAGCCCCGTTTGGAAAGAAAACCTGGAGAGCCAGGTGCATCTTTCATTGTGATTGGGCTTGAGACCCCTGGTCTAGCAGAACTGGCCCCTCAACAGGTCTCGACAGGGATGTTGGGGATCATGAAGGTGGATAGCTGAGGGCTGGACACTGCTTCTGGATCGAGGACGACAGGCCACTGTCATGTAGGGTCATCTTGGCCCATGATGATGATGTGTGTTTGTGTGACTGGCTGGTAACTCTGTTTTCTCCTCCCCAGCACCGCCGGGAGAAACTCGCTCAAGTCGAGAGAGGAATGGCCGAGCAGAGAGAAGGGTGTCACACCGAGACCTGGGGCAGATCCCACAGGAACGTGAGTATTGGCTTCAACAACATGGTTGGATAGCTTGTTCCACACACCCACCACCCTCTACATACAGTAGTGCCTCCTGTCCTGACTGTAGGGTCTCATCCAGCTCTCTCTTAAGATAAGCCAGGGTATCGGCTTCAACAACATGGCTAGACAGCTTGTTCCACACCCCCACCCTCCTCTATGTAAAGAATACTGTATTAATACTGTTAGACTAAGAATAAACCTGTACTGAGACACAAACTTGGTTGGCTTCTGCTGGTGAGACTAAAGCAGTCAACTTGCTGACAGGTCTTGACAGAGGTGGACGTGACCCTGAAAGGCCGGAGAGGGGCAATCGATACTGAGGCTCTGAGCAAAGATTCGTCCAGTGTAAGACAACCAATGTGTTCTGCTCAGGATGATGATGGTGATGCAGATGGTAGTGTAGATAATGAAGGTGGTTATGATGATGATGTTGATGGAAAGGTGTTGATGATGATGATGGTGGACATGACGATTGTCATGATGAAGAAGGATATGGTGATGAAGATGGTGGAGATCATTTATTAGAAATGTGGTGAAGATGATGGTGACGAAGATAGTGGAGATTATAATGGTGGAGGTGGTGATGATGGTGACACAGTCATGCCTGTGTGTGGCTGTGTGTGAAAGGGAAGGTGGGGTTGGATCAGGTCTGCCGCTGTCATCTGATAGGACTGTCAGAGGAAGAGGGAGCAGACTACCCCTGCGTCTCACCCCGGGCAGCCGAGAGCTGCAAGTCCGTGAGCCTGACATGTCTGTGACGTCTGTCGAAAGTTTGGTTTCAGCTGCAATGATGGTGACTGTGATTGCTGGGAGACCAGGGGCAGGGCTTGGTCCTCCTGGAGAAGACCCTCTCAGTTTTCTCTCTGTCCTCCTCATGCCCTCTCTGTGCCCCTGTCCCCTCAGGCCAGCCAAACAATCACCAGGCAGGAGACCGAGACCCAGCTGTGGAACTACCCTAAGGGCCCGGAGAGGGATCTACAGAAGGACAGGGCATGGACCTCCTCCTTGGCAGCCCACATACCCATTGGTCGTCCCCTCACACACCCCCTCACCCACCCCCTGGTACACCCGCTCACCCGGGCCTGACCCCAGTGGCCCTGTGGCGGCTCAGGGAGGGCCTGCAGGTCGAGCTGGAGGGGCTGCTCCAGGAGGAGGAGAGCCGGGTGCGGACCTGGGCTCAGAACATGATATCATCTATCCAGCTGGACTGCCTGGCGCTGTACAATGAAGTCCTGCCTGACTTTGAATCAGAGGGTGCATACGCGGGATTGGTAAGTCCCTTAAACCCCTCCCCCTTGCTTGAATCACACTGAGGTATGCAGGGGCTGGGGCGACTCACCTCTCCAAGATACCTGCGTCATCCCACTCCCATTTCACCTCAACATGGTTCTGAGAAAATCTCCCGTCCCCAAGGGGAGAGAGACAGGAGCCGGGCTGGGCCTCCAGCCCTCTGTTTATTCAAGATTATTGCCTCAGGAGGTGGGTGAGGTGGAAGACACACTGTCTACAGATCACCACTAGGGACAGCGTAAAGCAGGGGGTGAGACTCTTGATCATGGATAAGGATAACAGTGGGATGACTCCCCCTCTCTTGACTCACTGCCTACTGATGATGTTATGTCACTCCAGCTCCTCCTCATGGTGGTGTCTGCAGTCAGGCAATTTGGAGAATCGTTGAGGGATGATGATGAATATTCACCATTCTTGTTCTCCCAGGGCACAGGAATCATGAAGCAGGACAGCTATGAGGAGGTGAAAGAGGCGCTGAAATCCTACTTCGAAAATACAATGGTCAGGTGTGACTTATCTGAGGTGGACAAGTGCTTCCGCCAGGCTGCAGCCGAGCTTGACCTTATCCTGCAGAAGTACCTGGGAGATGTTGTGGCCGAGGTCTGACATTTCTCATCCCCTTCTATTGTTGGTGTCTATTTCATGTAAAGGATTTGACTTGAAAATGAAACGTTTAATCGACTTACAGGGAGTCTTCTTTAAGATGTGTATCGGATAGCTCTCCACTGTCACTTTACTGGACTTTCGAAGTAACCAATCTACAATGAAAATATATACTGCACATCTTAAGGAGCATGAAGAGAAATCCGTGTGCTGATTGTCACCAAAATGTCACAAATTAACCGCCAAACTGTTTAACATGTCCAACCACCTCTTCCTATTTTGCAGTGATTACAATTCTTTCAGTTTCTTCTCTTGTATTTTCCTTACTGTTTCACTGTCCCCTTCCCCCATGTGGAGATGGATCCACAGACAAAACCCTGTTTCACCATTTGTTTGTTCACAGTCTTTGGACTGACTTGCTACTTGCGAAGCCCCAGGGGCACAATCAGTCAGCGTGCACAGCAGAGTCATGGCGATGTTGTGTGTTCACGCCTCACCTGGAGCAATGGCACCTACAGATCCAGCCATTCAAAATGTGCGGAGTATGTGGCGGTAAAACACGGTGGGCATGGCGAATCATACCACATTTGAATTGAAATATGATAATAGTATCTTGAAGCACCTTGTAAAATCACCAGGTGGAGCTAATAAAGCTTAACATCTCATGTACAGCATTTGAGCTGTCACCAGAAAATGCCTGGTTTCGAATCCCAGTCACTGCTGAGGACAGTCTTTTTACAATTAAGAATTTAAGTTGCATACATAGATTTTTAATAATTTGAAACTATTACAGAATGTCAATCATTAAACATTAAAAAGTAGGTATATTTTATAAAAGAAAGATTGCTCTTGTGGACAAAAGTACACAACCTTCCACCTTCATCATAAATATTTTAATTATGCATAAATATTTTATGCATCAAAGTCTTTAACTTGGTAACTAACATGGGTTCAGGTTTTAACATGCTTGTTCTAACATTATTAAGCTTATATTCTGTAATTCGTAAAAAGTTATAACGTTTTATCCTTTTCTAAGAATACGTAGTAAAAACACCACTGGCTGTTATTGTAAAAAAATAAATGTTGTAGTGATTTAACATCACTTGATAGTTATATTAATATGGGATCGTTTAACTAAGCAGCTAAAGCATCACAAGTGGACGTTTTGGAAACATTTTGACATTCGTTTCTTTTAAAAAAAAACTTCTATTGTCGCTGTAGTGGTAATGAGCACTGTAATTGTCACGAAAGCATTCTTTCCGGACTCTATGCGGACGATACAATCCGGGGTTGAGTGAGGAAACACAGGGAAAAAGTCATGCAGGATACAGGAATAAAAACAGGGGGGCGTGTCCATGGAGTGCTGGTGGTCGGGGAAGGTGTAGCGAGGCAAACAATCCGGGGACGAGTCCAAAGAGAAGTCCAAAAACAAGGCAAAAGTCCATGGCCAGGAGATCCATCCAAGACAGGAGATTAAAAACCAGAACCGGGTCGGGACCGGCAAGGGGAACAGGAACAGAAACTTAAAACCATGACGGAGCCAGACACATCCAGGACCCGGGCTCGCATGATACAGGAACCAATGCAGAGCCCAGATTGGCGTCTGCGTCTGGCTTATAAGAGGGAACAGAAAAGGGGCTGGAACAAGGGACAGGTGTGGGGAATAAGGCAAACAAGGAAGGGCTGGAGCGCCCTTAAGAGGAGGGGTTTGCGATCATGACAGTAATGTACCTAGGCGCACCTAGGTGCGATCAGAGGCGAATGCATAAAGATAGTCCACTATTATTATAGTCTACTACTACTACTATAGTCCACTATAGCTTATTGTGAACATGATGTGTCTTTTTCAGGTTTACACCCGAATTGAGAAAATCTATATTTTGTCTTCATCCAAATGTCATCAGCCAGTAATCAGCCAACAATTTAACGTGGAATTAAAACCAAAAATTAACTGTACTATATAGTAAACCACCTGGGATTGAACCCAGTCTGTCACGTCATTCAACAGGAAACCAGCTGGCTGGGCTAAAGGAGATCTCAGCCCAAGTGCATGATTTGCTCTGGGATGTTATGTCTGGCAAAATTGGCTCCTGCGTGTGAATTTGGATTAATTATTATACGTAATGGTTTTGTTTTTAAGCATTTCTTAATGGAAATCTTTAAGTTAATCAAGGGAGGGTGGAATGGTTATTTTGTTTTACAATTGCCAGTAATTGGAGAACAGCCTATCAACCAGATGGCCAAACGATTTAATTTTTTAAAAATTAAATTAAAAATAAGATACAATAACGTGTCCCTGCCTAACATCGCATGACTTTAAAATCTGTAAAAAACTGGTTTAGTTAAAAACCACTTTTTATGCGCAAAAAATGGGTGATTTTTCATCTTCGTGATCAGCTTTGAACCTTTGTGTTAGCTGTAAGATTTTTACTTTTTAATTAAATGTTTAAAATACACGAATTTCATAAACGTAACACACGTTTCATAAAGAAATAAAATCACATTCTCTTCTCTTCCTGTTATGTAGGACACATCAGCTGGTCTTTTTTTCCCAGTCAGAGGCTGTGAAAATACTGCGCCCCATCAAAGATGGGGGAGAAGCAGCACAGCCTGAGCTTTCGCAGTGCAAATGGCACCAATCGCGTCTGCATTTATTATTTAGTTTTTAAAATTAAACAATGTAAATCATTATCTTTGTCTTCTAAGTTCCTGAATTAACTTTAAGCATAGCTTTCTCACCATTTAGATTTATTTTTCATACCATCGTTAAACAAAGCAAGAGCCTATTGTACTTCCTAATGGCATCACACCTGGAAAGATTAGATTGTAATCTGTTGTCATAACAATCAGAAATAAAATAGTATGTGATATTTGTGTAGATGAAATGTTTCAAAAATGTATTTTTTAATTAAAAATGATTAAAATGTATAATCTTTCCATGTGTAATGTCGTTAGAAAGTACAATAAGCCCCTGTTTTGTTTAACGATCATTTCAAAAATAAAACAAACTGGTGAGAAAGCTATATTTAATAATAAAATATTTCAAGTTAAAATAAATTATTTACACTCTATTATTAAGTTTTAAAGGCAGGCACACTCAGAGCCATAAACACTGCGCTGCAGAATGGTGTCCTTACGGCGCCCTCCTTTTCTCTGACTGAGCTCAGTGGGTGCACCGTTTTCTCAATCTCCTGCTAATTCATTTCACACCACGGGAAAACAGGAGATTGTGATTGTTCTGTATCTGTGAGAAATTTGTGTTGCGTTTACAATATTAACGTCTTTAAAATGTTTAATTAAAAAGTTTAAAAAATGTACAGCTTGCACAAAGATTCTAAGCTGATCACACAAAAGGAAATTGTTTTTTTTTCGTATTTTTAACTAAACCCGTTTTTATGGGCTTTAAAACCATGCAATGTCTATTTGAGACACACACTTTATTGTTTCCTATTTTTGATTTTCTTTAAAATTAAAAGAATCGGTTGCCCATCGTGCCACACAATATTACAATGTTACACTTTAACGGTTTTGAGAGACTTCAGCATGCTTCAAGTGATGCATAAAAAATTTACCATAATGTCTTCTCGCGTTATCACTTGCACCTGGGATCCGCTTTATTCAAACTAGGATTTCTAAAACTGCAACCAGGTACTAGATATTGTTTAAATTAAAGCTGTGAAATGTTTTTCAAATCACGATCTTTAAAACTGTAGGTTGCAGGCTCTGTCATTTGTTCACAAAATCATCGACATCTGAAACATTGTGTCTCCTAAACAGGTATTTTAGTAAGCGAAGCTTATGAAAACCGAAGAAAAAAATGACTCTGAAAAAGTCAAGAAGTTTGAAATTATTATTATTAAATTCATACTGTTAATAATGACCAGACACATTATTATAGTTTCAGTGGTATTTTTAATTTGTTATTCTCGATTCTAATTACAATATATACAACTTCGTTTTAAGGCTTGAGGCATCTGTTAAACTGCCCAACTGAATAAAGTGTTTTGAATCAAATTGGTTGAACAGTTGACAGTATTCCCGTTTGATAATTCACGTTTTTATGTCATTATTAATATAAATTAACATTGAATTTGTTATGATAAATATATATATATAAAAACATGTTAATATAGTGTACATTATACTTACTATTTTATTAAGTATAATAAAGTAAGTAAACTAAGTATTTGTTAGAAGAAACACTTGTGCTGTAAGCAGGTATTGAACTTAGATTGTCAAGGGCTGCTCGAAAACACAGCTGAGACGAACAGTTTTAAAATGTTTTGAAAGTAAACATGCGCGATTGAGTCAAATTAAAAATAAACCATGTTTGCAAAGAATGTGGATTACAGTAAATTAATATCAGTTTTTTTACTGCGATAACGAGCACAAGTATTCATAGAAAAGGTTAATCACTTAACTCAGTTAACTTTGAATGTGTTGTGATATTTAGAAATACCATCAAATTCAATATATTGTCAATAATATTTACTATTTTAGTTTTTCAAAGAAATGTTTATCTGTTAAAAGAAAACTCATGGCAAGAGCTGGGTTCAATCCCCCAGCATACAAGTCAGATGCCTAAGCCATTATACCAACACACTGCTTGACAGTTCAAGTTATAACTGAACAGGGCAGGCCAAAGGTTTCCAAGTAATCGTGGGTGAATAGTCAAATTGATGCAGATGTTTACAAAGAAAGCCTACTACTGTAATATTTTGAGCTATATGAATATAATTATATCGTTATTAATTTATTTAGATACACGGTTCCATATTATATTCCCTATTAATCAAATTATAAAAAGTATGCGTTTTTTTACTGTGATATCGAGCCCAATTAAATATGAATAAATATTAATGAAGTTAATACTTATACTTTTACTTAGTATATACTTTTATATACTTTTTATGAAGTTCTGTATATAAACTTAATACAGTCAGAAGTACGTAAAACCTTTTCCAAAATAACCACAGTATGTAACTGAATGAAAGACTGATGCTTAAAATGTTTATGAAGAAAGTGGAATACTGGTGTGTATTTTTTATTTAAATTACCAAAACCAGACATATACATTTTACATAATATGTTTATGTTCCTAAATTAATATCATTTATGACCTTCAGACGCGTTATACTCCTCTTCTTTTTATGCTCAGCTACTAAAATTTCCCTTTAGTTGTAAAATGTCCATATTAATATTCAATATTAAGCTGATTTAAACATGCACAGTAAAGAGATCAAATGAAGCAATCGTTTCACTAACAACCAATTCATCATGAGTGCTGCCTGTCGGTCATTTTGGCCAGCCAATCACTTACTGCGGTACAACTCGGAGAACTGTAGAAAATTTCCACAGTACGGGGTTGTACTGTGCATTTTCAATGGCTGTATCTGTATATATAAAAATGATAAAAGCCAACCACTTTTATCATCATATTCTCGCTGAGAGGAAGGAATCAGTGTAAATATATCAATACAAGTGATAATAAGAGCAGCTTTATGATAACCCTAAGAAAATACTACTATATTGGTAGTTGGGGGAATGTATATTACATATATCTAGAATATAAAACTAAGGAAAAGGAAATGTATCACTCAAAAGGAAAAAACGAGAAAATCATTAGTTGATGAACTATTAGAATACTATATATTTAATATTTCTGAGTACGTGATTATGTAAAGTTAAAAACTACGTATTATGTTGAAAAAACTGCAAAAACAAAATAATATGCAAACAATGCATGGGATAGTGAAAAAATAAAACTTTTCTGACATTTGGAATAGAAATTATACAACAACTTTATATTGTAAAGTGAAGAGACAGGTGAGTTTATAAAGAGCAACATGAAAGTGAAGCTCCCAGAGTTAAAATTGCAGCAACTTAAACCCTTAATCAAACTAGGAGAAGCCTAGACAAAGAAGAACCAAAACATTGAAATGAGACTTTTGCAATGGTCTAACACAACATAAGAATACACTTAGATTAAATCTTTACTATTTTACAGGAGAACCTAATAGGGAAAGTTATAAAAGTGTGTACAGTATGTGTCAGAAACCTAGAGAGAATTCACGTGCAGTATCATTTTGCTTAAAGTTGAACTGAGCACAAACAATACAGTTGCATTGTATACTTGTATGTGCAATACACTATTTCAAGTCTAAACTATAGGACAACTCACTCTGCTGTGACTCCTTGCATCTCTACGCTATAACTTCCATCGAAGAGAGATTTTATCACCAGCATGCAATTGATTCTTCCGACATTTTGTTTAATACTGTAATGTGGATGTAAGAACTCATGAAGTATTACCAGGATCTACATTTAGCACTGCTGATATTGATGGAGTTGAAATGCATGATGTATTTATTGACAGCTATATCTGAGCCGATAATGATTAAAATACCTCCTGTAAAGTGTTAGGATTCATAGCAAGGCATATTTCTCCCCCCTAAACGTTGCTATTGCATTGCACATTATATGAGCCTTACCAGTTTCAGTAGCTCCTGGTGTGTGCAGTTTTTAAAAACCTAAAGTAATAAGAAAATTACTTGTACACAGCAGTGTGTCTGTGGAGATTACCTAGGAAACGCTGAAGCTCTCTGTACACAAGCAATCCAACATAAATGAAAAATGCCTGCAGTCTGCCACTTATGCGTTTCCTTTACTACAGAGTAAATTCATAGGAATGAAGAGAAATGGAAAGAAAAAATATCACTTTAAAGTTTCCAGTTACTTGGCACGAATGAATCAGCTATTTCTATATCCAGTCACACAGGAGACGGGTTGATTCGCCGATGGGGATGTGTCGTTTCTCTACCTTCTTACTAGACTGTCGTTCAATTCTGTCTTCTTTGAAAGCTTTTTACATCTTTTAAGTGCTCTCGCTTAAACCACGCATAGAAAACCATCACTGCTGATGATTTTCATGGGCCGATGCACACTTGTTCTGGAGAACTCTAGTGATAAAGCCCTGCCTGTGAATATTGTACGAGAATTAAAAAGGGTGAAACAACAGCCCCAACCACAGGAATGGTAACAGGAAGGACTGTGTTCTTATTTAATATGTCCTTTTGAGACATGCCTTGTAAACGCACTCAGGCGTGAGAACATCGACAAATAATTTATAATGGAGCTGTGAAAACAAAGATTTTCCTATACCAGCCAATAGTAAAAAAGGTACTGTATGTGTGAAATTGATTTTTATAATAAAAATGTAAAGTTAAATTGTTTTCTGATTACTTGTTTCTGAAATTTGCATTACATTAGGTATATATTATGTTATACTTTTTATGTTCATCCACCAAAATTTCCCTTAAGTTGTAAATTCCACATTAATATTCCATATGAAGTGGATTTAAACATGCACAGTAGAGATACAAATTAAATGACGAAATCGTTTCTCTAACATCTAATGCAGCACAAGTGCCACTTATTGATCATCTTTGGCCAGCGAAATGCATACCGCAACACACCACACGACCTTTACTGTATTAGGAAGAAATACTGCACGTTTTGAGTGCCTGCATCTGGAGTCAGGGGTCTTTTGTCTGAGATTTGAAAGTCTTTTTTTTGTGATGGCTTGTCTTGGACTCTTAAAAAGGACAAAGTGAGTAATCCTGCAGTTTGGTGTTTGTATTAAAGATTTCTTTTTATTGTATTTTTCTTCTTAAAAGAGGGAGCTTGCTTGTGTTTTTGGATGCTTTTGTTGTAAAAGACTTAAGGACAAAATCCTGGCTTTTCTCCAGAAGTACAGCCTTGAGATTCCAGTTGGTTGTGACCAGACAACCTCTGAAAATGTCACACTGAACACCATTGAATCTCAGCTGCAGGAGATTCGCGAGGGACTTACTGTATCCAGACTGATTAACTTCTCAGAGGTGTTGACAAGAAAGTGGGTTTCCATCACAGCACAGGATTACTACTTTACACAAACAGTGGTGGGAGTGTGAAACAGGTTCCACAACATTTTAGAGTAACATGAGATGAGATAGATTAATTAGTTTCTTATAATAATCAGACACACAGGGTGTTGTCAATCTCACACAGAGATCAGGGGTTTGTTAAAACAGCTGGATGGGCCAGCTGGCCTCCTCTTGTCTGTCACCATCATGGTCTGATCTTCTCATGCTGTGTGAGTGAGTTAGTATTTTATTGTTTTAATTATTGGGAACACAAACCACTGGATTGACTTCACATTAATCTCTGTACATGAGCAGCTACTGACATCTTAAAAAATCATAAAAAAACTTCTCTCTGTCAGCAGGAGTCCAAAATGACACCAAAAGTCACCTCCCCTACAACACCACCTCCTTCTTTTAAACAACAACCACCAAAGAAATCACAGCTGTTTCTAAACCACTCCCCCTAATAATCTTAATCACACCCCTAACAACGACACCCCCTAGCACTCACAGCCCCGCAGCTCTGTGCAGATCCAGGAAGTGAAACTCAGAGATTAGTTTCGTTTCACTTGAAACAGCCTCACTGCAGCTCTGTCTCTACTGCTCCTCTCTGTGCAGTTTTTACTTGTCAGAAAAATGGCAGAAGGCAATATTTCAGTTTCTCAGGACCAGTTCAGTTGCTCAGTGTGTCTGGATTTGCTGAAGGATCCAGTGACTCTGCTCTGTGGACACAGTTACTGTACGGGCTGTATTAATAACTGCTGGGATCAGGAAGATCAGACTGGGATCTACAGCTGCCCCCAGTGCAGACAGACCTTCACCCCAAGACCTGATCTTCACAGAAACACCATCCTGGCTGAAGTGGTAGAGAAACTGAAGGAGAAAGAACTCAGTGGTCCTCCTCCTGCTCACAGTCCTGCTGGCCCTGGAGATGTGCTGTGTGATGTCTGCACTGGGAGAAAGAGGGGAGCTGTGAAATCCTGTCTGGTGTGTCTGGCCTCTTACTGTCAGACTCACCTATAGCCTCACTATGAAGCTGTTCCATTGAAGAGACACAAGCTGGCTGATGCCACAGGGCAACCGCAGGAGAAGATCTGCTGCACTCATCACAAACTGCTGGAGTTCTATTGCCGTACTGACCAGAAGTGTGTTTGTTATCTTTGTGTAATGGATGAACACAGAGGCCATGATACCGTCTCAGCTGCAGCAGGAAGGACAGAGAAACAGGTGAGGAATTTCAGTCTGTATTGAGTGTCTAGTACAAGATGTAAAATGGATATTTAGGATAACTGATCTCCTGGCTGTATTTGAGCTCAAACACAAAGCAGAAACAGTGATACATAAACTGATACACACTCTGACACACACACTGGTTCACACTCTGATACTTGCTGATACATGTCTGAATTCAGAAAGTCAAGCTTGCAGACAGTCACTCTGTGTGCATCACAGTCACACTGTGTAAGAAACACACAGATGGACAGAGACAAAAAATCCACTGGGGGTCATTTTTTAAGAAAATGCACTTTATTACAACAATGTGTACAGCACACTTCTTACAAAAAATACAATTATAACAACAACACTTCAACAGAATTTAAATCGTCTCTAAGAGAGTGATTGTTCATTATCAATCTTTCCATTTTGCAAGTGGTCGGTGAGGCTGGTTCACACAATAAGAGCCCCTCCAAGCCTCCTGGGTGTTACCACTGGCTGCAGTCCTGGCTCTGAAACTGTGATTGTCCATTTCTCAACAGGAGCACTAAGGAACAGGTTTTCTGGGTTTTCTTCAGCCCCTGTACAAAGCTCTCTGTCCTGTCCAGTGCACTTTTACCGTGGAGAAACCCCACCAGGCTACCTAGTTAAATAGCTTCATCCTACATGGCTCCGTTATGCTTCGTGAGCTGGAGGTTCCAGCTGACGGATCGCTGATCCACCCCACACGTCTTGTTGCTATTGATGATGTGGGGCAGGATGGTCCTCAGTCTGCTGGCCAGTAGCTTGGACAGGATCATTGACACCTCTCACTGTCTAGCTGATGTCCAGAGATCAGGCAGTGTGACCAGTGAGCAGGACATCTCTGTATCTTAGTCAGTGATACTGGTCACTGTGGGTACAGGTCACTCAGTCAGTGATACTGGTCACTGTGGGTACAGGTCACTCAGACAATGTTACTGGTCACTGTTGGGACAGGTCACTCATGCTGTGAGAGATCACACAATAATGAGAAGCATATGACTGAGCATTGATCAGTTCTCAGTATCACTGCTGGTTCTTTATGAAATCACTGCTCACTGCTGTGGACAGACTGTGTTTCTTATCTTTCTCAATGGCTCAAGCACCGGACTCCAGGGTGTCACGTGATGTGTCTGTGTGTCTTATTGCCTTGTGCTGCTCAGTCTTATTGAGTGAGACTCCAGTCTTACAGCCACTGCTGCTCACCCTCACTGACTCTGATCCACACTGCAGTGGAGACTGGGGATCATGAAATGAACTGACTGCAGACTGTAGTATAAACTCTGGTATAATAACAGGTATTAAGCAATAACAGTCTTTAGTACAATAAAGATCTACTCTTTCTCTCTGCAGATCCTGTGAAGCGAGCTCCTATCCCTAAATCACGTATATACACTGTGTGAAACTCTGCTGACTGACAGTACTGACTTTACTGACGTGTTATTACCAGTGAGCAACTGTGATTAACAGTGTCTGTATCTCTGTGTTACAGTGTGTGACTGTGATTAACAGTGTCTGTATCTCTGTGTTCCAGTGTGTGTCTGTGATTAACAGTGTCTGTATCTCTGTGTTCCAGTGTGTGACTGTGATTAACAGTGTCTGTGTCTCTGTGTTCCAGTGTGTGACTGTGATTAACAGTGTCTGCATCTCTGTGTTCCAGTGTGTGACTGTGATTAACAGTGTCTGTGTCTCTGTGTTCCAGTGTGTGACTGTGATTAACTGCAGGTTCACATCATATTCCTGTGGAAAACCTCATCTCCTTTCACAGTGATCATGTCATTCAGCCAGTGGAGTCATGTCTGTGCTGGACTGATTAAGCTATAAAATCACCCAACCTAAATCAAAACCTTTTTACTATGAAAAGCTCACAGTCTGTAGGAGACTACATGTCATGGGTACAAATCATGAGTCCTACACAATGAAGCATTTTAATAAACAGAGATTACAAAATCTGTTCTTACAATAATAACACAACTGATGGTAAGAACACTATTTCACTGCTGACCTCGTAATCTTGCATAATAACAATAATATCATGTGTCCCAATCACTGTACTTGGGCATGCAGGGTGAGTGCCCCCTACTGGCCCCATTAACACCTCTTCCATCAGCAGCCTCAGCATTCCCAGGAGTCTCCCCTCTAGGTACTGGCCAGGCTCACACTGCTCCATTAGAGATACTAGACATAAATCCAGGGAACAGCACAGCCTGATAACCCATGCACTGTCACACTATAAACTATATCTTCACATGACCTTTGCCCTGCTCACCTGTCTGGGGTATAACCCCAGTATTGTCTGTGCTGGACACAGTGTCCACCAGGACACTACAGCTCAGTACTGACCCTCTCTTTTCTTCTGTACAGGTGAAGGCAGCCCCATCCCTGACCTGCATAAGTCCACTGTGTGTAAAATCACAGCTCTTGCTGGGCTCCAGCTCTCACCCTGCCAGTGTGCTGGGGAAGAGTGTGTGTGGAGGACAGAGGGGTATTTAAACTGGGGCCAGGGAGCTCCAAAAAGGGCGATTCTGTTGGATCAGGAAAGACCTGGACAACACTAACAGTGTATCATTAAAATAACACATCACAGTAGTCCATTCTTAAAAACTTCTATATTACTAATGTTTTTCTTTCAATTCTTAGAACATGATCAATAAAAAGGACGTTTCACACTGGTTTCAGTGTGAATGAAGCTGAGCTCCTGATTTTTAATACTGATACTGTATGTCTGAAGTTCTCTTGTAATTTTAACTTTTAGTCTCTTGAAAGAAACCAGTTCAAGAGAGCATTACTGGTCTCTAGTGAATTTCATTACCTCTGACCCCTGAATTTTGGTACTATGAGATTCATAATGAAAACTGTAGTGACATCTTTGTCTCAATATGGAGGCCAGTTTGTGTCTGTGATTAACAATGTCTGTATCTCTGTGTTCCAGTGTGTGGCTTTGATTAACAGTGTCAGTATCTCTGTGTCCCAGTGTGTGTCTGTGATTAACAGTGTCTGTGTCTCTGTGTCCCAGTGTGTGTCTGAGATTAACAGTCTCTGTATCTCTGTGTTTCAGAATGGCAATGGTTGTGTAGTGCTGCAGGTAGGTCTGTCTCTTCTTGAAGACAGAGGCGTTGTTTTAAGCCCTAGTGTCTGGGGTTATTGAGGTCTTGAGTCCAGAAGGTCTCTTTAGTGTGATATGGTCTGTAAACAGAAGGAGATGTATTTCAATCTCATGTTTCTGTAACATCCTACATGTGGGCTGTGAAGATCAATCAAAGTTTCATTGTGGGAATTTCTATCTCCGTCCTGTGTTTCAATCTAATGGTCAGCATGAGTCTCTCCTGGACTGGCAGTATAGAAAACTCATTTTCCCTGAAGGCTACGTGCTCTGGTCTCTGCTCACTCCTGAATGAGGGTCTACAGACTGAATGTGGCAGAACCAGTGACTGGAAAAACTGTGGAATATCAGGAGAATTCAGGAGCAGAGCCAGTCTCATAATAACAAGCTATTCAAATCCTAAGGAGAAACACTGTTAAAGGTTGTGGAAAAAAGGATGGTATAATGACAGTATTCTTCCCCTGCAGTTTCAAAGACACACAGCCTCTTGTGAGAGGCAGCAGTGGGACTCTGGTACAGGGGCTCCTCTGGGGTCTGTAGGCCTCTCTCTTGTCTGAGAAATGGCTGCTTCTCTTCACATGTCAACCAGGCTGATGGGTCAACAAGAAGAAACATATAAGAGTTTATATTTATAAAATCACCTTTTCTTCGTCTGTTTCCCTCTTTCCTCTGACTGTGTTATTAGGATGTTCATACAAACACAGTACAGGCAGGATGGGCTTCTATGCAGAGTACGTTCAGGCTGAAGGAATAATAAACATTATCAGGCAGATAAACTTTATTGCTAAACAGCTCATGTTGTTGCTTTTTGTGTTTAAAATCATGATACAGTCAGGATGTTGAACCTCTTTAACCCCCAGCTCCTCAAAGGTCATTTCCACCTGGAGTGTTTGTGGCCTGAACATCTTGCAATATCTTGGACAGTATAGCAAGTCCAGGCCTGGTTCAGGGTCTGAATTCAAGGGACCATCTGGACATCAAGTCTGAAACATCAGATTTATATATATCTTACTCAGTACACACTCTAGGAAGAAATATCCGCCACCCCAAAAAAACACATTTCATTTCTTCAAAAATGATTATTCAAATTATAGCACATGTAGATACCTATTGTTCCAGGCCATGCCCAATATATGTCTACTATTTATACTGGATAGGCTCTTTTTTACAGCCTTTCTATTCTCCAGGAGTAAAAAAATAAGAACTGAGAAGAATCTCTTTGATCTTCACTGGACTGACCAGCAGACAATAGAAGGAGAGTATTTATTAAATTTTAAGAGTTTATATTTAAGTATTAAATATCAGGAGAGTATTAAGTCAGTGTTCATTGGTCATGCGAATAAAGCTTCTTGAATTGAATTGATCAAAACCCCCATTCACAATGAACATGTATAAGCCCCGCCCCCCGTCTCTCAGTGGTCAGAGCTCTCTGATTGACAGCTGGTGTCTCCAATCAGAGAGGCGGACAGCTGAGCACGAACAGTCTGAAGTCAGTATGAGCGCCTCTGTTTCTTTTTTTTTAGCAAAAGTTTTTTTTTTTATTAAACGAATAGAATTTACAAATACAACTACAACCAGAGGATCAGAAACAGGTACAAGAGAAAAAAAAACACAACAGAAAAAAACATTTAACCACCAGAGGTAATGAAGGAAATTATGTGATCAAATTGTATTTTTTACATATATCATGTTTTCCTTGCTTTATTATTTCTCAATTATTTATAGAATTTAAATAGTGTTTCAACATGCATGCGTTTCCTGTATAAAATAAAAATCAGCACTCACTTTTTTACAAAACAAAAAAAAACACTTTTCTTTTCACAACACTTCGAGTACCTCTGGCATTCATGGAAAAGACATACACAAAAGCAGATAATTAACTCTAAGATTGTCTAAATTATTGAGTTTTTCAAGAACCAGAACTATAACAGTCCTTAATACATAACTACAACATTCCAAACTAACACTAAATAAACATTAGTATATACTGCTATAACAAATAAAACCAAACATAATCATTAACTGAGCAGTCACTGGGAGCAATTCTCCTTCCCTCCACAGAGGCCCTCGCTCCCACATAGTAGGCTCTCCTCCCCTCTCTTCTGGCAGCTTCAACCTGGGGCCACAGCTGGTTCCTGGTGCTCCTGTCTGCGGCAGACAGGTCCTCTGCAAATCTCAGTTTGTTCTCATTCAAATACTCATTCCCCCTCGCCACTCGCCACAGCATATCCCTCGCCGTCCTCTTGGTGAACTGTACCATAATCGTTCTAGAGCACACTTGCCCAGACATGTTAGCTCTCCCGAGCCTGTGAACAGTGTTGATGGCCGATATCACGCCCTCCTGGTCCGGCAGGGTCCTTTTACAGATACTCTTCACTGTTGCAACAATGTCCTCATCGCGTTCCTCCTTAACTCCAAATAATTTTAAATTCCATCATCGACAGTATCTTTCTGCATCATTAATTTTCAATTCAAGTTCTTTAATATGTTTTTCTTGTTCAGTATTCACTTGTTTAAGATCTTTTACTTCACTCTTTAAGTCCTCAACCTCTTTATACACACAGTTCATGGACTTTTTAAGACCTTCAATTCCAACTGTATTAAATCGAATCATTTCCTGCAGCTCACCCATGCTCTGTGCCATCATGTTGAAGATGTTGGTCTGGAGCTCCTCCAGCGTCAGCTCGCCCCTTCCTCTCTTGGCCTCTGGGGTTTTCACAGGTGTGCCGGGCAGAGACTCCAGCTCTTCCTCCGGCAGCTGAGTCTCACTCGCGTTCAAGTGCATCTCCAGCACTCCTTCCACGTCCCCTCCAGCTGCTTCACTTTTCTCTTTAGCCGCCATTGATTTTCTTGTAGAGCTATATAATATGACTGAGGTATCTTAGACTTCTCCTTCGAAGACCCAGCACTCTCTTTTCTGTTCCCAGTGCTATTCATATCAAAATTCTTAAACCTAAAAAAAACCTTTTTTTTTCAATTATAACCGAAGTTTAAACAACTAGTGTTAAGTCCTTATTTTTCTGTAGTCAAAAAAAGCAAAAAAATAACATTCAGGTCATGAAAAACTCAAAAAAACTCCTCACCCTCTAAACTTTACCTCCCACCTGAATGCCATCTTGAATGCTGCACCTCTGTTTCTCTCTGGGTTTCTGGATGTGTTATTTCTGGTTTAAATTGAATAGTTTGGATATTTCTTCGCATTTTCAAAGTAAGTGTGAAGGTTTTCTTATATTTTAGCAAGATTTTGCTTTTGTAATTATATTGTTTTTGTGTAAAAACGGGCATTATACAGTCTTTGAATTCAGCACTGTTTTATTCTGCGTCATCAGGAAAATGGTATTAGAGAAGATGAACGAGCTGCTAAACTGGGATTTGAAATAAACCGTTTTAACAGACAGGTTGTCCAGTTTCTTACAGTATACAGGTCGTTGTGGTGGGTTTTGAAGTTTTTGAAAGCGAGTGGTCGGGCTGTAGTTTGTCTTGCAGGCCGGTCGGTCCTGTGTTTATTAATAATGTCGTTTAAAAAAATAAAGTTTAATCGCTGTGAAAACAAATGTTTAATGTTTGTATTTAGAGGATATTGGGGATCACTTGCATGTGTAATACTCAGTGAAACAATGACAGAATATGTTGTTTCTCTGGAAGGGAAGAGAAGTAATTAGTAATTAACTTGTTTTTCTCTCTTGGTGTGTTTGGGGGACAAAGACATTTCACAGTATAATGGAGTTGAGTTGGAATGTAATTGGCAGGAGCCTGTTGTGATGTTTGCTGTTTTATTCCCCAGCTGCTGTGACTCTGGACCCTGATACAGTTCACTGTGAGCTCAGCCTGTCTGAGGATGGGAAGAGAATGAGACTGGGACAGAGGAAGAGGCTCTCTGACAATCCTCACAGATTTGATTACTGGTCCTGTGAGCAGGGAGGCCTTCACCTCAGGGAGACACTACTGGGAGGTGGAGATGAATGACTGGTGGACAATAGGAGTGACCAGAGAGTCTGCAGAGAGGCAAGGGGGGTTCAGCTTCTCTCCCCAGCAGGGCTACTGGTGTCTGAGCTCTTACCTCTCTGTTTTATCTGCTCTCACTGACCCTGTGACCCATCTCCCCCGCAGTCTGCTGCCCAGGAAGCTGGGGGTGTGTGTGGATATTGAGGAGAGGAAGGTCTCCTTTTACACAGTGGAGTCCAGAGCTCATCTATACACTTTCACTGACATGGTCTTCACTCAGGGGGAGAAGATCTATCCTGTCTTCAGGACTGTGGATCGTAATAAAGAGCTTGAGCTGCTGCCTGCTGTCAGTGTGGAGATTAAACCCGTCACTGACTCATGAACACAGGCTGACTCTCTCCCAGCTCTCTGTCCCACTGCTCATACTGGGAGTCGGGTTTAACGGCGGGTAGTGAGATGATGTCAAAAATCTAATAGTAATTTAAGATGATGTCGATGTTGTGTCGTGTTTAAACATGTTATATTACAGTTAAAGATTTAAACAGGAAAATAACATGTACGAGAGAGGGAGATATTCCTTGCTACCAGCCTGCTGTACTCCTGACTTGTAAATATCTCTGGAAACCCTCTCGTGTTTTTTTTTCAAATTTTGAGAAAATAAACTGAAATGAATTAAAAATGAAATCCCGTGTGAGTCTCTCCTGCATGTTCCGGTGACTGTAAAGCTGCCTGAACTGGGAGGGACCCGCTGACGTCATCAGCCAGGCGGAATAGGCACTGTGATGCCATCAGAAAGTGGCTTATGGCAGTTGTAGTTTGTTTAGTTCCTAATAAATTGATATAATCGCCCAGTGAAAGCTCTGTTTACCTTCATATGAAAGCCCAAAACACTAAACTGAACCCAAGATTTTACATCTGTTTGATGGCAGCGGCAAGTTTTTTTCTTCACGGACAGAAACTTGGGCTACTTGTCAGTCTTGTCTTCTGTCCTGGGCTATGGGCTATTTAATTATTTACTTTTTTCGATAGCCTGAAATTTCATTCAGATCTGTCCATGTAATGTCATACATTTTACTGCCCTTGTGTGTGTTTAACCCTTGTCGAATGGGTTGTAAATGTCTCTTCCCTTAATACTGGCTGACACTGAAAAAAGGCTACAGGAGCTCCGTAAATGAAGATTTGTGTGTGCGCTACCCAACACACTTAGTTGCAGCAGTGTGGGTGTTTAAATGCTATTGGCTCATGAACAACATCCCCCTATCCCAGTGCATTGCCTGTCTAATAGTGCAACATTCAATAAAACCAATAGAGAAAGAGAATCACGATGCAAAGCTGTGTCAATCTTCTGTGTAAAATATCGGTTTGTAAAAATTTGCTCTGAATCTGGACTGTAATTAACACTGTAAACATCCCGTTTGTATAAAAACAGGTGAGTGTAAATCTGCTTTGTTATTGTCAAGCTGTGTAAGAAGACAAAAAACATATTGTAACGCCCTCGCCTGGTGGTGAGGAGGAAGCACCTCTAGGCGCTCGTAGTACAGCTGGGCATGCTGGGAGTGGTAGCCGGGTTGAGTCTGAGGGTCAGCACGATGACCAGTGGCTGACCCTACCCGTGTAAATAATGTCCTATTAGGTCTAGTTCCCTGTGTAGTCTTGTAAAAGTATAGCGTGTTGTTAGGTAATTACCACCCTAAAGATGTGTACGTGTTCCGTCAGTCTCCTCATGTGCGTGTATATCCTGTGTTTGGTTTTGTGTGGTTGTTAACGAATAAAGCTAGCGCTTGGTTTGTTAATCGCGTCTCCACTGGTCTTTTGTTCAGAAAAGAACCTATAAATGCTACAATATATTCATTTATTACTGGTTTCTTTCATTGAGCACGGATACAATAGAGGTACAGCCATTCACTGTTTGACATGTCTGCACTGGTACAGAACCTAGCAATCAGAAAACGGATGAAACTGTCTTGAGAATTAGCATACAGTACCGAGGCCCCCATGACCAAATAAAGGCTAACCTCGATAATCAGCCTAAATAATGCAGACTACAGCAAAACGACTGACTTTGAAAAGGGAATGGCTGTCCGGAAGGAATAGTGTAACCAGCTTGATATGCTTCTCCAGACCTCTAACTAAAAGAAACCAAGAACCAGCAGTGGCATCGACTCCTTTCGAACTGGGATCCTATCGCAGCTCGTGGTGTCGTAACTCTTCCGTATCTAAAATTGGACCAAGCACATCAGGGGAGAGCGCGAACGCAGTCCCCCACTACCAGAAATTATGCAGTCGAGATTCCCACATTTGGGGAATTCGCAGGGGTCAGCACAGCCGGAGTGCAATGGCCGAGCCTCGCCCTGGGTGAATCGATTTTTTAAGAACTTTATTTTCTTTTCACAAAAAAATACAGGACATCACAAATTAGAAAGCTTTACATTTATATACATACTTAAAACAGTATATATGATCACATCTCATTACATTTTGACACGGTACCAGTTACAAAGCAACAATTTCTTTTTTTCTGGTGCAAATCACATGCTTTACTTAAACATGATAATGTTTCTCACAGTTTCTTGAGATATTGACCTATGCCCTCTATTTCCCACAGATTTTCTGCTTCCTCCCTCCCTTCTCTCCACAGATCTCTGAGGTAATAGTTCTCTCGGGTGATGAACAGGGCCAGGCTACCTGCTGCCTTGACTGGGACCTCGATGCCTTTGAACAGCCCCATGTTCCTCACTCTCCACAGGGCGTCTTTCCCACTGTTCACCACGGCCCAGATCCTGTCAAACACGTCAGGAGGAAGTTTGACAGCAGAGATGTCGATGTAGCGGCAATGCTTGTTAATAAGACAGAATTAAGCGTTGGTATGCTGTCCTAAATGAGGCCCCATCTCACCCTCCATCTCTGTGGTGCAGCCACAGTGAAAGTATTCATGCAGGCTGCTTTAAGATGTTTTCTTTTGATAAGGAACAGCTCCCAGATGGGGATGCACTTAGCTAAGCCTGGCTATCATGATCAATGGTCATCCATTGGCGCCTATCTGTCTAGGGAGTGCCGAATGGACATCTGGACTGCATTCCTAAGTGTCAAGAGTAAGTGACTCATATCTCACCTTGACCAACCAATCAGAGACTGGCAGGGCGTGGTAATACCACGTGGGTCTCCAATGCCCGCCAAACTCTCAGCCAATCAGCACACATCTGTGTCTTGGTCAAAAAGGGAGTGCAAGCTCAGATCGGGGCTCTCCTTGGCCATTTTCGCGCATTCTCAGAGACAATCACGTGACAACTGCTGTTGTCTGCAAAGGGACTTTGTTTTAAGCGCGAGGCCGAGGATCCCGTACGTACTCAGAATTCTACCAACGTGAATGCTCCGCTTGATCAACGGCAGCCTACAGTTGGACCCTCGTCGACAACCTGAATAGCTTATTCAGAAGCAGCGCTAGACCGGGAACGAACCAGCTTCTTCTCAGGCAAAAGAGTGACTTGTGAGGACTCGCGGTCACACTCTGTGCATAGAGACTTTCTACTAGCCAGCCGGACTGCTGGTAGATCCCCTCGGAGCAACGACTGCCCTGCGCGCCGCAGTCAGATTCCTCTGCCCGTCCTACTCCGAGCTGCACCTTGACTGGTTGGCCGGTAGCCAGAGGACGCCGGGACAACGCCCATTGGACAACCGCTGGAACAGAGACTGCAACAGAGTCTCTCAGCTGGTTTGGTGTTCGTGCCGGGAAATTCCAAATCCATACACAGTGGATAAGTAAACCCCATGTTCTACATTGCGTCTCGAGAATTCAATTGTACCTCAAAACAAGTTGTTATCAGTTTAATTCATGAGTAATGTATTTACTTACGAGTTTAGAGTAACAGTGGGTAATAACACTGATTAGCGATTTGGTAACCGAACGATATATATTGACATATATTCTCTGTTGTGTATCTCTTTGTGTTGGCATCTCTTCGAGATTATATACCTTGTATATTGATAACCCTCACAGTCAGGTCTGCCGCTCGTATCCAGGCAGACTAGTGTATGTTTGGTGCACAATTTATATGAATAAATGTATCTCGTGTATTGAACCCATGTGTGTGCGTTGTTAGTTGTTCTGACGATTGATTTTCTAAATGCCCCAACGAAGAACCTCGTGATTACTGCTACAATTAATAATTGTCTCAGTAAACCCATCAAACCTCTACATTTAATGGCGTCCCTGGGTGGGCGAGTTTAGAATGAAATGAGAATCAATCGCACAGAATAACTGATGTTGCTGTGAGTTCAAGTTCAGCACAGCACCGTGGCTTCTATACGCGAATACCGGGTGTGCTGATAACTGCGTAAAGAAATCCCCCTGTTTTCTAGCGTTTAGTGTAACGTGTGCTGATTGGAAATCCATCTGCTCGGGTGTTTAGATTCCATACTGTATTTTGGTAAAAGAAAAAAAAAGGTAATACTCTTAAAGTTTCTCTGACGTAATGACAATGGCTGCTAAAATGTCTGAAGTGGAGTCGCTTATAAGTACTATTTCTAGCGACAACAATCGTGGTTACTGGAGCGGTATCGAAAAGTTGAACTTTGATGATATTGAGAAGCTGCAAGTAAATTTAGTAGCTAAGGTAGCAAACCAGCTCAACACAGGAGGGTCTGTGAATGCAGTTCAGGTCCTATCTAGTTTCGCCTTAAATCTAGCTAAACAGCTGGAACTGTCTTTGTCCGACCTGACAAAGTTTCAAAAGCTTCAGGGAAAGCTAGAAAAACATAAGGCGGAGCGAGCTGAGCTGTTGGATATAATCAGAGAAAAGAGAGTGAAAAATGAGGAAAGTGAAGACAGACTCAGGGAAGTTTTAGGTAAATTAGATGACCTGTCTGCTAGAGAAACTGCGGCTGAGGTAGCTAGGAGAGACCTGGAAGCGAGCTTGAAAGAAAAAGAAAAAGAAATTGAGAGTTTAAATGAGCTCAGCCAGGAAAGGCAAAAGGAGTTAGATGCTGCCGTACTGGAAGCAAAACAGGCTAGATCCCACTTGCATGCCAGCCCACCTAGCAGCCCGGAGCGCTCACCCAGCGTGCCGGGAGGAGGTTTCTCCCGGCCAGGGTCTGTGGTCAGATCGGCATGGGGGAGATCGCCAAATCCTATGTGAGACGCAAGGGCGATTCACTTCAGGCATAGACCCCCTGCTCCTGATCACGGCTGTCTCCCTGCCTGCGGAGAAACCGTAAAAATTAACCTCCACTCCCTGAGGCAGTTAGCCAAAGATGTAGAAACGTTTGACCCGTCAGCGTCAGGGAATAATGTGGAGACCTACGTCGATGAGCTGAGATATACTTTGCAGTTTATGCCCGAAGTGTCCGAACAGGAAAAGGCTGTTAGTAAGGAAAACTACCAGCCGAGCGGTCCACGAGTGGATGTCTAGACAAGGACCGGAGGTCTGTAATAGCTTTGAGGAGCTGTGTCAGGCAATGATCGGAGAATTTTCGGCTTTTATCGATCCCATAGCTGCCGTGGCCGCTGCGCACCATATTAAGCACGAAAAAGCTGAAGCCCCTCGCGACTATTATGAGAGGCTTAGGCGCACTTATTTTGCAGGGCGGAATGAAGAGGGTTGCGAAGAGAACGTGAATTTCAAAGGTTTATTCATTGCTAATCTGCATCCCTCAGTCAGGAAAATGATTGTGATGCACACTGATGCAAAAGCGATGAAAATGGCTGACATTAGAAGGTTGGCTCAAAAAGCCTGGGGAGCTGAAGTCTCTGCTTCCTCAGAGCGAAAACCTGCTAAAACGGCCGTGTTCGCCACTAAAGCCATCAGGGTTGACGACTTGCCTCAGCTCGAGGGAGCTGAGGTTCCTGAGCCCGCTAAGCCCCGGCGCAAAATAGGCAGGCAGGACCGCACTAAGCGTCAGAGCCGCCGTGAGCGCTACGGGGAAGGCAAGGGCTCAGGCAGAGCCTATCATAAGGCTGGACGAAGGGAGTCGACTGCAGCCCGCCTGGCCAGGCTTGAACAAGCCCTGCTTGAGAGATCAGGACAGGGTAAACCTTCCGCACAGAATGCCGGAAGCGTGAATGAGCTTAGGGCGACCACGCCCCTTCTCACTGGAGGAGGCGGGGATCCATCCCAAGCCCCTCCCTCAGTCTATCTGATTGGGTGGGAGGGTTCCTGCCTGGAAGAAGGCTGTGACTCTGAGTTGGGCGCTGATCCCGCCCCTGAAGTCAAAGAAAAGGCAGGCTTCCAACAATTCTTAGGGAATCTCAGCCAGAAAGGCAAAGCAAGGCGTATTTATATCAAGGTTTCTCTTGAAAACGTCTTAGATAGAGAAGCACTGATTGACACTGGGGCTGAAATTAGTTTGATGTTTCAGCGAGCTCAAACGAGTAGCGAAAGGAAAAGGCATCAGACTTAAGGTAGAACCGTGTAAGATAGAGATTTCCAGCTATACCCAGGCTCATGCCAGGATCACACACCGAGTGTGGGTGGCACTTAGGTTCGGGCCAATGAACGTGGTGCATCCTGTTTACATCTCTAGGTTTAAAACAGAGCCACTACTCATTGGCCAAGACCTGCTTGACAGGCTAGAGCCTCTGGTGGACTGCCAGCGTGGAAAATTGTGGGCTCAGGTCAAAAACCCTAACCCTGTCGCACAGCAAAAAGGGGGGTTCAGTGGTTATGCTGTGCTCACACAGTGCCCACTGAACACTATAGCTGAGTTGGAGGTTCCTCTGAACAAGAAATAAATGTCTTTTCTTGCTTTCCAAAACTACAAGGAAGTCCTGCCCAGGCTAGCACTATGGTCTTCCAACTACAGGAGGATTGCTCCGAGCAGCTGCTTGACCAGCCAGGTAAAGCACACCCCTTTTTCATCCCTGAAGAAGAGTGGATCTCCCTGTCCGGTAATGAATGGGAGTCCTTTCTGTGCATCCTGGCACCTCAGGGGGACCAGGACTACCACCCCATGGTGGTGGGAGGGGTCCAGGTGGCAGAAGTGCAGGTTGATGATGTAATTCTTAGGCTCAGCTCTGAGAAGTCCATAATCAGTGAAGGTCTGTTTGAGGACCTGTCGCGAAGCCGTCAGGTGACCCTGGTGACGCAGTCACAGGTTCTGTGGTGGGCACCCCCACCTCATAGGTCCATTTGGAGCAAAGGAAGCTGTGTAGCTTCCATCTCCATCGGAAAAAGGAAGTTTGCTCACTACTTCCAGGTAGTACCTCAGCTGTCCCATTCGGTCTGTATTGGTGCAGACCTGTTGGTTCGACTGGGCGCCCAGCTGGACACAGTAAACAGTGTGCTGTGGACACGGGCGAACCCAGATGTCCACTCTCTAAGCAGCGACCCCGAGAACATTCGGTCAGGTCAGACGATTCCTCAGGCCTGCCAGGTAGTAAACGAATCGGACCTGATCGTTCCTGCATCAACAGCAGGGTTTCCGGTACGCCTTGTCCTAAAGAGGGGACAGAGAATGGACGCTGAGATGGTTTTCTTCCAACCATCAGCTCAGTTTATCAAACTGAACCTAACAGTCTGTGGTACCCCCAGACTGGAACGGAATGGCCGAGCCACCTGCCTGTTGGTGCAGAACATAGCAAAACAAGATGTCAAAATCCCTGCTCGCACTGACATGGGACTGGTAATTGACAATGGTTTCTATGATTTCGAACTGGCCATCCCAGTACTGGGGCAGCTCCCTGGTCCCTTGGCCAGGGAGGGGGGAACCGAGCAGGTGTACTACACCTACCCCCGGCGGATGATTGCAATTATGCCAATAGAGGGATTCTGCAACCAGGAGGTGTGCAGGGTGGACCTTAGCGATAAGGATGAGATGGTTGTGTACACAGTACACGCAAGTGTTCCGACGGACCACTCAGCCGAGAGTGCGACCCGGGATACCGCCATGCCGCCAAAAGCGGGGTTCCTAGAGCAGGTACAGGAACAGGTTGGTAAGGCAGATGCCCTGGAAACGGAAAGCCAGTGTCAGCAGCTGCGTCAGATCTTCCAGGATTTCCAGGAAGTGTTTGCACGGGACGCCTATGACTGCGGGGTGACGGATTTGCACACAGTGCGCATTCCCACGGCCCCTGGCGCCCACCCAACCTATGTCAGGCAGTATCGCATTCCCCTCACGGCATACGAGTCCATAAAGCAGACGTTGGATGCTCTACTAGAGCGTCAGATCATAAGGGAGTGTAACTCCACTTATAACTCCCCACTGTGGCCGGTGCTGAAACCCAGTGGTAAGTGGCGTCTGACCATTGACTACCGGCAGCTGAATAAACAGGTTCCTTTGTCACGATGCCCAATGATCTACCTAGATCAGGAGTTAGCCAAGGTGACAACAGCGAAATATTTCACCACAGTGGATGTGGCCAATGGGTTCTGGACCCTTAAGGTAGAACCGACAGACCAGTACAAACTGGCCTTTTCCTTTGGAAACAGGCAGTTCACCTGGAATCGATGCCCCTTTGGGTATTCCAACTCCCCAGCGGAGTTCAACATATTTCTGCACAAAGCCATGAGTGATGCAGCCGCCAGGGGCAACCTGGTCTAAGTGGACGATATTCTGATGCGGAGTCAGACCTGGGAAGAACACATGGCCGAGATCAGGCATGTGTTGACCCAGCTCTCCCGTGCAGGGGCCAAACTGTCCCTGGCTAAGGGACAGTGGTGTAGGACCCAAGTGGAGTACGTGGGACTATTGGTTGGAGCCCAAGGCATACAGCCACAGTCCAGCAGAGTCCAAGCTATCCAGAATATGAAGTCGCCCACTAACCTGTCTGAACTGCGCAGCTTTCTGAGAGTATGTAATTATTCCCGGCAGTTCTTTGAGGATTACGCTGAAATAGCAAGGCCCCTCCACAAGCTGTTGCAGAAAGACGTGCCCTTTGAGTGGGGGCCTTCCCCAGAACAGGCTGTGATGGAGCTGAAGCGCAGACTCAGTAGTGTGCCGTGCTTGGCCTACCCTGACAAAAATAAGGTCTTCTACCTTGAAGCAGGGTTCTCAGAGCACTGCCTTGGGGCTGCTCTGAGTCAGGAATATGACCAAGAGCGAAGGGTGGTGGCGTATGCCAGTCGAGCCCTGAGCCCAGTGGAGCAAAAGTTCTTGGACTGCGAGAAGGCCCTGTTGTCTACGGTCTGGTCAGTAGAACACTTCCGTAGTTATGTTGGGGGACAAAAGATCATCATCGAAACCTGCCACCAACCTGTGACATTCCTGCATAGCCAGAGACTGAAAGCGGGAAGGGTGTCAAATAGCAGGATTGTGGCATGGATGATGGCCCTACAAGGTTATGAGATAGAGGTACGTTATGCACAGAGCAAGACAATGTACCTGGGACAGGGCCTGGCTTTGGGCCAAGTGTGTCACGGCTGTGACACTGACATGGAAGCTCCAGAAACTATTCCCGCTGCTGAGCTACCGAACAATCATCGGTACTACGATGAGAACGTGGGCCAGGGCTTACCCATGGCCTATGTTGACGGTTGCTCTTTTCGCCACGAACAGCAGGTGCTAGCAGGGGTAGGAGTAGTCTGGCAAGACAATACTCCCTGTGGGCCGACCCGCTATAAGCTAGGACCAAAGACTAGTCAGTATGCGGAAGTAGCTGGGGTGCTGATCACCCTCCAGCAGGCCCTGACACATGGCCTTAAACAGTTTGTCATCTGTAGTGACTCGAACTACGCCCGACATAGCTTCATGTCCCATCTTCCGTATTGGAAGGGTAACGGCATGAAAAATGCCCGGGGCAAGGAAGTAAAGTACAAAAAGTTGTTCCTGGCCAGTGACAAGCTCACGACCGAGGCTGGAATGATGGTTTACTGGAGGAAGGTGAAGGGACACTCCCAGGTAAAGGGAGCTGACAAAGACGGGAATGATGAGGCCGACCGGCTGGCCAAATCTGGCGCCTTAGAGGGTGAACCCTGGCAGTTCCAGCTGGAATGGCTACCCCCAGAAACCGTGGCTGAGGTCAAGGCGGTCACCCGAAGCAGGGCTAGACAGGATGTCGGAGCTGGCCCTCAATCTGTAGTGCTTGGGTCACAGGGTTTTAACACCGATCTGTGGAAATGCAGAAACAGGACCCAGCAATTGGGCAAATGTATCAGCATATTGCTGACCCAGTGCGTCAACCTCTTTCGGAGCAGGTGCTGAGCCGGTCTCCAGAGCTGGAGCTGGCAGAGGTGAAAGACAACCTAAAAATTATAAAGGGGTTGTTGGTTTGTGTACCAGTTGCACAAGGTGTCCCAAAGTGGGTAGTTCCCCGCTGTCATCGGGGGGTCATGATCCAACACGCTCATGACGAACCCTGTGGGGGTCACCGGGGAATCAAGGCCACTTACGACACTATCCAGCAGGTGACATTCTGGCCTCACATGGGCCAAGACATCGCCGCGTATGTAAAGGGGTGTCTGACGTGTAGCCAGTTCCAACCATCACGGCCCTTGCACCGTACACCACTCCAGAAAAAGGACATGACATTCCCCTTGTCCAATCTACAAATGGATTGGGTGGGGCCGCTGGTGAGGTCATCCAGAGGGAACAAATATTTCCTCACTGTTACGTGTGCATTCACAAAATAGATTGAGTGCCTCCCAGCACCCAACGACACGGCAGAGACAACTGCAGTGCTGTTGGTGAACCATGTGTTCAGTCGATGGGGACTCCCCCTCACCGTGGACTCGGATCGGGGAACCCATTTCACAGCTACAGTAATGGCAATCCTGCGGAATATGCTTGGGGTCAAGGCCTAGTTGCATATCTCCTACCACCCTCAATCCTCAGGCCAGGCAGAAAGGGCAAACCGAACGGTGGTTAGTATGCTCAAAAAGTTTGTCTCCACCAGCAGTAGGGACTGGGACATTAAGCTGCCCCTGGTTCTGATGGCCATCCGAGCTATGCCCCATTGCTCTACGGGGGTCCCACCTTTTGAGATGATGACAGGTCGGAAGATGACTCTTCCCCTACACTGTCTTTATGGGGTGGAGGACATGAGCACGACAGGGGCGGCTACAGCCCATCAGTATGTGTCAGACCTGCGAGCACATCTGCAGGCAACCTTTGCTTTTGCCCAGAACAATCTGGGAAGGAGTGCAGAGGGTAGGAAAGCATACTATGATCGAAAGGCAGTTAACCAGGAACTCCAAGTAGGAGACAAGGTCCTGTACTTCCAATTTGCCAAACCCACGGGGGTGGCCCGGAAGTTCTTACCCAGTTGGACAGGACCCCACGAGATTGTCGATAAGGTATCACCGGTAGCTTATCGAATTCGGATTGAAAAGGGAAGGCAATCTCTGGTCTACAAGTGGGTGCATCGCAACCACCTCCGGCTGTATCGCCCACCTCAAATGGCGCCGGAGGACACAGAATAGGGTTAAAAGTCCAAACCCGATCGAAGAGGGGGGTGCCCCTTTGTAGCTGCAGGTAGTTAGGCACTGTAGTGTAGGTCCTGCTAGGAAATATATTCAAAATTATAGTGGAACTGTACCATGTGCCTCATCTGTGTTCCAGAATGGGAATCCTAAAACTGCCACGGCTGGTCCTGACAGTACTGTGGATCGCCTCGACACAGCCCCTTGAAGTTGTGGAACCCGGTCCTCCTACCGGCATAGTCCTGCAGGACGCTCCCGGATTGTTGTTAACAAATTGCAGAACATATACTCAGCGAGTGTATGTACGGCTGGACCCACATGATGTGTTTCGGAAGCACATCAACATGAACAGTAGGGTGTCCTATCATGGTAGGCAGTGGGCTGGGGATACTATATGGCATGCCCCGCTAGACACTATACACATGCTCCGCCAGCTGAGGAAGGCAACAGTCACCCAGGAGGAGATGACAGGCCTCAGCCGCCCAAAAAGGTTCTTGGGGGGTCTGATTGCTGCGGCCTCCGCCGTGGGTCGCTATTTTCAGCGGAACTGTTTGCTGCTAACACTGTCACCCTGACCACCCTGAGAAGGCAGGTGTCTGGGTTACGTAAGGAAATGCCAGAAATTTATGACAGGCTGTATCAACAGCAGCAGCGTCTGGAAAGCCTAGGGAAAACCTTACAGGGCACAATTTTAGCAGTAAACCTTCATGCAGCAGTGTTAAATAACACCCTCCACACCGTGGGCAGGATTGTCGACGTGTTACAGTGTGATTATGCTTATGTGCAACAGGTCAGAATGCTGATGCAGGATCTGCTTAGGGAGCTTAGTGCCATGGTAACTAGCCTAGCCATGGGACAGATTCCAACCTACTTGGTTCCACTGTCCTTAGTAGAAGAAGTACTGAGGACAACCACTTCCGAGATGGTGCAGCCATTGCAAGTACATCTTGCATACAGTCTAGGCAGTGCCATTCCCATACATGTCAACCCCGAAGCCAAGGAAATAGGTTTCCTGTTGAACCTTCCCATCGTGAGTAGCAAGGATATCTATAGACTCAAGTCTATATCGAACGTTGGCTTCTGGAGGGGGGACATGCATGTGAAGTTGACCACCCCACCGCTCGTAGCTTACCAGGAGGATGATCCAAATTTGTACCTTGTTCCAAACCTGGAACTGTGTATATCAACCAAGGATATCCACTGGGTATGCCCAAGTAAGCCATTCCTTAGGGACACAACTCAGAGGTTGTGTGGTATCAGAAAGGGGGCTGCCACTGAAAAGTGTAAGGCCACAGTGACGAGCAAAAGTGAGGTTAACGAACCCCAGGTTGAGCAGGTGGGAAAGAAATGGCTGGTCAGCACACCACAGTTAACTGTTACAATAACCAATGACAGACATGATACAGCTACCGAAGTGCAGCTACCCAACCAAACAGTTTTTCTACAAGTTCCTGAAGGAGCTATAGTGCATCTCAACGATTTAGCACTATATCACCTGGAGTCAGAACTGTATGAAACGGAACTCGAGATTGTGGACGCTTTCAGAGGACACAGCGTTGACTTGGATGAGAGAATCCAAGAGACAGTAAGTCTTGAGGGTGTACAGGTAGTCGAATTTGTTCTCAATGACACAAACTTAAAAACTACTCTGGTAGGTCCCAAGCACAGTCATTGTGGATCCTCTGGGGCGCTGGGAACAGTAAACGTGGTCATCTTGACACTGCTGCTGGGTAGCTGGATCATGGCTGGGGTAATGTGTTGGATGCTGTTCTCTTGTATCAAAGCCTTGCGGGGTAGTTTGAATGAGACAAAGGGAGCAATGGTGTATCACCGAAATCAGGTAACCACTCCCAAACGTCTGCTTGCTGCAGAGCTATCCGATACTGATAGTGAACTGCCGGACGTTTAAGGTCTAGGGCTAATGATGATGCCCGATGCCTCATTTCTATGTACCTTATAACTGAGAGCAGGTATACGCAATGTTCTTTCCAACACTATTTCCTGTACAAATTCTCGAGAGGTAATGTGAATATTGGGTGGTAGAATCCACCGTGGTACAACAGACATCACTTAACTCTGTTTTTGTTTTGAAGGCAACAACGCCTCAGGACCTCGTGACCTTCAAAAAGGGGGGATATGTAGCGGCAATGCTTTTTAATAAGACAGAATTAAGCGTCGGTATGCTGTCCTAAAGGAGGCCCCATCTCACCCTCCATCTCTGTGGTGCAGCCACAGAGAAAGTATTCATGCAGGCTGATTTAAGATGTTTTCTTTTGATAAGGAACAAGCTCCCAGACGGGGATGCACTTAGCTAAGCCTGGCTATCATGATCAATGGTCATCCATAGGGAGTGCCGAATGGACATCTGGACTGCATTCCTAAGTGTCAAGAGTAAGTGACTTATATCTCATCTTGACCAACCAATCAGGGACTGGCAGGGCGTGGTAATACCACGTGGGTCTCCAATGCCCGCCAAACTCTCAACCAATCAGCACACATCTGGGTCTTGGTCAAAAAGGGAGCACAAGCTCAGAATGGGGCTCTCCATGGCCATTTTCGCGCATCCTCAGAGACAATCACGTGACAACTGCTGTTGTCTGCAAAAGGACTTGGACTTTGGTCTAAGCGCGAGGCCGAGGATCCCGTACGTACTCAGAATTCTACCAACGTGAATGCTCCGCTTGATCAACGGCAGCCTACAGTTGGACCCTCGTCGACAACCTGAATAGCTTATTCAGAAGCAGCGCTGGACCGGGAACAAACCAGCTTCTTCCCAGGCAAAAGAGTGACTTGTGAGGACTCGCGGTCACACTCTGTGCATAGAGACTTTCTACTAGCCAGCCGGACTGCTGGTAGATCCCCTCGGAGCAACGACTGCCCTGCGCGCCGCAGTCAGATTCCTCCGCCCGTCCTACTCCGAGCTGCACCTTGACTGGTTGGCCGGTAGCCAGAGGACGCCGACACAACGCCCATTGGACAACCGCTGGAACAGAGGCTGCAACAGAGCCTGTCAGCTGGTTTGGTGTTCGTGCCGGGAGATTCCAAATCCATACACAGTGGATAAGTAAACCCCATGTTCTACATTCCGTCTCGAGAATTCAATTGTACCTCAACACAAGTTGTTATCAATTTAATTCATGAGTAATGTATTTACTTCCGAGTTTAGAGTAACAGTGGGTAATAACACTGATTAGCGATTTGGTAACCGAACAATATATATTGACATATATTCTCTGTTGTGTATCTCTTTGTGTTTGCATCTCTTCGAGATTACAGTATATACCTTGTATATTGATAACCCTCACAGTAAGGTCTGCAGCTCGTATCCAGGCAGACTAGTATATCTTTGGTGCACAATTTATATTAATAAATGTATCTCGTGTATTGAACCCGTGTGTGTGCGTTGTTAGTTGTTCTGACGATTGATTTTCTAAAAGCTACAACGAACAACCTCGTGATTACTGTTACAATTAATAATTGTCTCAGTAAACCCATCAAACCACTACATTTGTAACGACATTCTTTGCTGACAATCAGCAGTCGGATTTCTTTTCATGTTCCGCTGTGCAGTTTGAACGTTTGTTCTCCCAGATCGGTTGGTTATATGAGATCAGCTGATATAAATGAGGACTAATCAGAATCAATACAATTGACGTCTGGCAAAGGCAAATAACCTTTGTTCATGATCTGGAATGTGACTGGTTAAATTTCAGCACAGTTGCTACCCCCTTTATAAAGGGTGTGCACACGTACACAACCAAGGCATTGAAAGTTTTTTGTTGTTTATTGTTCCAAAAAATGTTCCATTTGTTTTCTTTCTTAAATGTTGTTGATTAAAAGATCTTATTAAATGTGAAAAAATCTGATTGTGAAAAGGTCAAAATGTTAGTGAAAAAATGGGCAATGTGAGGAAAGATGAATTGTGGGAGCCCCTTGACACCTCATGTCGTTCTGTATTTCTCTCACATTCTACTGGGAGTGGCGCCGTCACTTCTGGATAAAGTCCGTCAGTGGTCATTCCAGACGGGTCAGGTACGACTGCGCTTCGGCATAAGAAGAGACATGTGACTTGCGAGGATCCTGACAGTGTCGATATTCTTCTGGAGCCTGGATAGCTCAGTTGGTAGAGCATCACTCTTTTAATCTGAGGGTCCAGGGTTCAAGTCCCTGTTCAGGCGGTTGTGCTTTCCGTAAATCTATTGTGAATGTCATTATAAATCGGTAAGGTGTCGGTCTTGTAAACCGAAGATCGCGGGGTCCAACCCCGTCCGTGCCTATTTCGTTTGCCAAGACTTTACTTTATCTATATCGTCAATTGTCTTGCAATGCAGAAATCTCTGTAATAAGAAGAAAAGAACTATCAGTAGTAGTTAATAATCCTTCGACAAAGAAACGGGCGCATTCAAAACACCAGCCTCCACTGCTTGTTAGGATGGCTGAGTGGTCTTAGGTGCCAGACTCAAGGACTCAATCATGTGTAGTGACAGTTTTATGTTATTCACAACACGGATTTCCATTCATGTTTATTAAAATGTGTAATTTGTATGTTGGTTGTATGAGAACAGTTTCTTCAAAAGTCCTGTCAGTTAACAGTGGAGAGCTAACCGACGTATGTCTTCATGAAAACGCTCTTTAAGGCGATTACAAATGTCTTGAACAAATCTGCGTCATATTTTTAAAATAGTTTAGCTCAAGATGCAACGGGAGTATAAATGAATTCTCCCGCCCTCCATTCCAAGATAAAACTCCATGTGTGAATCTTAGTTTACTTGAAGTTGATGATGTTGGTCATTATTTGAAATTGCCCAGTGATATCGACTCAGGTACTCAGTTGTTACGTGCTGTAATTCGATACATGCAAAACATTTGCATTCCCTCCAATTATCAATAAAGTCAATAATGTATTAAACATTACATGCCACTTCTTCCCTAGATGATGTTCATGTTGGATCAGTGAGAAAGGCATGCCAGGTTGTGCTTGAACCAGCACCTTACTATTCTTTTAGTCCCAACCTGACCGCACTAAGCAATTGTACTACAGAGACTCAAACGGGTCAGTTTTCTCCATTTACAGTTTTTGGGAAAAAATTCATCTGCATTTTAAGCAAGATTGTATTTCAAATTTCACAAATTGTAAGTACTTCTGGAAAAACGCTGTTTCAGAAAGAAACTGAGTAGACGGGAATAGCCCAGTCAGTAGAATATCGAACTTTTCATCTCAGGGTCCCTATTCAGGCGGCTGATATTCTTGCAACTACTTATTCCATGCTGAAACGAGCAGGAAACAACGTTTCAGCAGTGGAGCCTTCTTTGGGTGTGATATAGAATAAACCTTTACTTGTTTCTTTCAAATGAATTTAAACCTCATCTCCAGCACCTAAACTTGTCAGTTGCTTTCAGTAGCTAAAGACACAGGCCATACTGCTCCAGGTGAGGTTCGAACTCACAACCTCGGCATAGCTCCGCTGTGTACTGCCATACTGTATGTGGTGTACAGATAAAAGTCAACTGCGTGTTGTAGTTTCCAGGTTTGGTACCAGCAGAACCAGAAAACACATCAGGTGATCTCAACGTGATTTGAACACACAAGGCTCTAATGTGGAGTCAGACACGCTACCATTGCGCTACGAAGTCACTCACAACATGTGCTTTTAATTCCCCCAAAGAGAAAAATCAGCGTCCCTGAAAAATATTTTTTTCATTCTCTCCTGTGAGGAGCGCCGCTCTTCCAACGAGGGTCTCTTCTTCCCAGACCACAGATTATTCTTCCCGCCCGGCTCTCTCACAGAGAGCAGACACACCGTCTCCACTGATGTGTTTACTACATCTATAGATCTGACCCCCTACAGCCCCTATATTCCTGGACAGGATATTTACCACCAGCCTCGTGAACTTCTCATCTTGACCTCTCCCAGGAGGAGAACAATTAACACAGAATCCTCTCTCTATTTAGCAAATAACACAAAACACTGTTTACCTGTCAAGACAGAAAACCAGGCTGCTCCAGGTGAGGCTTAAACTCACAACCTCGGCATGACTCCACTGATTATGTCATTTTACATGGCCTGAACCAGGAAAGAGATTGGAAGTCAAGAAGTTATGGTGTTGTTTTAATACTTGCCTACTCTTTTAATTTTTCGGTCAAATCTTTCATTTGGGAGTACTTTCAATTGATGTTAATTCTTGTCCCGATGCACAATTCTGGGCCATGGTGCATCTTGAATAATGTTCTTATGGGCTTCAGTTTGGAAAAGTGCGCTCTTCAGAAGCTACCGAAACCGCTAATGGTTACATAACACTTAATGCAAAAGCAACGTTCGGCTTTGAAAAAGAATATTACTTGCTATGAATACAAACACTGTTACAGGAGGTGTGTTAGGGCTATTTTAGCTTAGATCATCAATTCATCTTACATTTCTTCTCCATCTATATCAACAGCGTCATCGCTACTGAGCGCTAAAGGCAGGTCCTGGCAATACAATTTTCTTTAGAAAACATTTTTCAAAGTATTTCCACTACCATACGTAAAGTAAAAGATACCAATTGCACGCAACTAATAAAATCTCTTTTCCAGGGACGTTGTAGCTAGATGCAAATTACAATCGAAAATGTATCAGCTTTAAAATTTTCTTTTGGATCCACAGGATGGTCAGCACGAGACTCAAAATATGCCTGTGTTTGATCGTACAGCATAGATTGTACAGCATTTATGTTTATATTTATGTTAAAATGAAGGTAAATATATCAAAATATCAACATCCAACTTCACAGTGCTAACGTAACAATGCTTGTCAAATTCTCAAACAAATCCGCGTTGTATTTCTAAACTATTTTAGCAGAGGACGCAACAGGAGTATAAATGATATCTCCCGCCAGCCCTTCAAAGATACTTTTCCATGGGTGAATATGGTTGTCTGGGGAGTTGCGGTGTTGATCACTATTGGACTTCCCCGGTCTCAAGTGTTGTTGTTGGACACGAGCAAAAGACTCGCATTTTCGGCAAATTTAAAGAGGTTTAAGGTTTCGGCTTTAGCGGAGACAGTGTTTACATTGACAATAATAGGAAGATCGTCCCTGGGTGGGCTTGAACCACCAACCTTTCAGTTAATAGCCGAACGCGCTCACCGATTGCGCCACAGAGAGTGACGAGAGAAGCTCTTCTCCATTTGCACCTTTCCGGTAAAAAAATAAACATTGCTTGCATTTTCTTGCCAGTCAGCAATATTCCTTCTGCTCTGATAGCCAAGAATTAAATTTCATTTTTCACAAGCTGTATGAATTTCTTGAAAAACAAGTTGTTGCAGAAAGGAAATGCATTCATGCATTAAACTAAATCAAGCCCTATGCGGTTGTCCAAAATGGTACTTTCTGCACAAAAAGACAGGAAGAAAGGCACAGCTGGGATGTGGAGCCAGGATCTCCAGTTAACGAGACAGATACTTAAAGCAACTAAGCTACAGCACCAGCAGAATTCTTTTCTTTTACAGCCTCTTGGACACACCGCTCTGAGCCATCTGCGTTCAGTAAGCCCTGAGTCTGCTGGCTGAGCAAGCTGCCTCCTTTACATGCAACAGGAGCCCCGACTGTAAGAGAAACGAAGAGAAATGGCTTTTATTGGGCACTTTTCATGTCCAATGCGCTTGACATCTCCCAAGGGTGGCAGAGTTCATTTACGACACTTTTCCTTTCTTTATTCTTTCTGCACTCTTTGATGAAACAAAATGAGAAATCATGGAAGGGAAAATGTCTTTTTCATGGAGAAAACATGCACCAGGAAATGTTGTGTTTAGAAGAAGTGAGTTAACATGAAAAGTGACCTAATTTACTGGAGCAAATGCTCACCTAGCAAGATCTGCTTTACTACAAGAGATAAGTAGAGTGAAAGACGTGATCATTTCACGCCGTTGTGGAACACAACGCTTTTTTTGTCAAGACAGAAAACCAGGCTGCTCCAGGTGAGGCTTAAACTTTCAACCTCGGCATGACTCCACTGATTATGTCATTTTACTGTACATGGCCTGAACGAGGAAGAAGATTGGAAGTCAAGACGTTATGGTGTTGTAATACTTTCCTGCTCTTTTAATATTCAGGTTAAATCTTTTATTTTGGAGTACTTTCAATTGATATTAATCCTAGTCCCAATGAACGATTCTGGGCCATGGTGCATCTTAAATACTGTTCTTATAGGTTTCAGTTCCGAAAACAACTCAGTAGCAGGCTATGCGGAACAAGTGAACACATTAGAACTGTTGTGAATGCAGTGGAAATAATTTAGTCACTAAATATCATGCTTATGCACCACTTGCTTGAAAATTGTTATATTTAACAAAAAATGCTTTCCAGACACCACAACTATTCACAATAATTTTATCAATACATGTCTTAATGATAAGTGTAATTTTTTAATAATTAACTTTAATGTCCATCTTTATTAGTAGATGTATTACATGTACAGCCTTTAATATGCGATAGTGAATTTTCAGGTATCCTGGGGAGGGAAGAAAACTGAAATGAAGGAAATACATATTTAAAGGGGTGTGTTCTGTCATATCTGGGCGTTTGAATAGATTTGTTGTATAAGTTATTGTGATTTCACTCTATGCTTGTGTTTCTCAGGAGAAAGTAGTTACATTGGGGATTTGAGGGTATAGAAAATACGTTGTGCTGTACGGGTAAATGTAAGGATATGTTGAAAAAAACGTATTGTAACCTTTGTGAACGTCATTTTTAGATACCTGTTGATTGTTTAGCGACCTAGGCCTCCCTCTGGACTCTGCACTGAGTTGAAAGCTAGGGGAGCTCCTCACTGCTTGTCCTGTTTTGTTACCTGTGCTCTCGTCTACATTATCTACATGCAGCACAGCACCAAGAACACTATAAACTTTGTGACGGAAAGTGCTTAAGAGCATGAAAAATATTGAACATTTTAAACATTCATAGAACAACTTGAAAAACTGAGGGACAAAAGACCATCTATTTCGCAGATTCACAGTAGTTGCAAGAAAATCAGTCGCCTGACTAGGGACCTAGAGATAAAAAGTTTGATATTCTACTGACTGGGCTATTCCTGTCTACTCAGTTTCTATCTGAAACAACGTTTTTCAAGAAATTTGCAAAATTTGAAATACAATACTTTCTTAAAAGTGCAGATTATTTTTTACCCAAAACTGCAAATGGAGAACTGACTCGTTTGAGTCTCTGTGGTACAATTGCTTAGTGCAGCCAGGTTGGGACTAAAATGATAGTAAGGTGATGGTTCAAGCGCATCCAGGCACGCCTTTCTTATTGTTCCAATGTGAACATCTATGGAAAAAATGGCATAAAATGTTTAACAGATTATTGACCTAATTGATGCCGATGTCTTACCACTTGGCCACCACGCCTGCAGTTCCACTTACTTTCCCATCAAGGCTAGCACATTTTTTTAAAATACAAAAAAGTTAAATCTTTGAGCACAAATTGCCATGGTAGGAGGAATAAAACAAATATGACTGTTCAAATTAATTCTATTGAAACTGATTTAATCGCGCAGAATCTACAACAACAAAACCATGATTCTTTACAAGGAGATACTGGGCAGCAGTGGGATTCCAACTCACGCCCTCGAAGAGACAGCACTTTAATCCAGCTCCTTAGAGCGCTCGGCCGGGTTACCCTTGATAGTGGCTTTTCAGCACTTGTAGTCTGACTTTGTGGTGTTATGCTGCATGGAAGAGACTGCACCTCCTTTTTCCGAGATGCTTTCTCTCACTTGGTGAAATATTCACTTCTTTGGCCCTCTGGATATAGTTCTTCTGTTAAGCAGGCTTCAGACTCTGCTTATAGCGCCCGTGTAGAGATTTTATTTTTACAGGAAGACGCATTCCGAAACGTATCTCTGTAGTTTTAGAAAAGCTTTGAACAGCGTATTTTATACAACGCACAAACAGTATTCTAATTTCACACAGCAGATCTGTGCAGCAATCGTACTTGATTTGACTGTGATTCTGAAATACTTCTAGCAAACATATTCAGGTTTCCTTGAACCTTTAATAAAAAAAATTACTTTGCGATGTTCCACAGATGTGCAGTGTGCCTTTCCTCTTGTCGTATTCAAGAGTACTCACTGTGTGAGCTCCTCACTGCGTGTCCTTTACTCTTCTGTGATTTCTTTTAATCTACGTGGAGTGTGGTGAGAAGATCACCTTGAATATTTTCGGTTTGTGAAAGGAAACACTAAAGAAAATACAAGTGATGAACATTTAAAATAACCACAGTACAGCTAGAAGAGGGAAAGATAAAAGACGATTTAGAATGACATTCACAATAGATTGAAGAAAAGCACAACCGCCCAAACAGGGACTTGAACCCTGGACCCTCAGATTAAAAGTCTGATACGCTACCAACTGAGCTATCTGGGCTCTAGAAAAAAAAAAGACATTGCCGGGATCCTCGCAAATCACATGTCTCTTCTTGTGCCGAAGTGCAGTCATACCTGACCCATCTGGAATGACCACTGACAGACTTTATCCAGAAGCGACGGCACAACTCCCAGTAGAATGAGAGAGAAATACAGAACGACACGAGAAGTCAAGAGGCTCCCACAATTCATCTTTCCTCACATTAC
Source organism: Atractosteus spatula (assembly GCF_055471065.1). Lineage (NCBI taxonomy): Eukaryota > Metazoa > Chordata > Actinopteri > Semionotiformes > Lepisosteidae > Atractosteus > Atractosteus spatula. The sequence continues at coordinate 17,788,803 of NC_142715.1, read as the reverse complement.
TGATTTTTTCACTAAGAATTTGACCTTTTCACAATCAGGTTTTTTTCACATTTAATAAGATCTTTTAATCAACAACATTTAAGAAAGAAAACAAATGGAACATTTTTTGGAACAATAATAAAAAAAAACTTTCAATGTCTTGGTTGTATAAGTGTGCACACCCTTTATAAAGGGGGTAGAAACTGTGCTGAAATTTAACCAGTCACATTCCAGATCATGTACAAAGGTTATTTGCCTTTGCCAGACATCAATTGTATTAATTCTTATTAGTCCTATTTAATATCAGCTGATCACATATAACTAACCAATCTCGGAGAATGTACGTTCAAACTGCAGAGCTGAACCTGAAGAGAAATCCGACCGCTGGTTGTCACCAAAGAATGTGGTTACAAATTATCTGCGGAGTTGTTTAACATATCTGGCCACCTCTTTCCTTCCTACTTTGCAGTGAGCACAATTCTTTCAGTTTCTTCTCTTGTATTTTCCTTGCTATTTTACTTTCCCTTTCCCCCATGTGGAGATGGATCCACAACCGAAACCCTGTTTGCAGCCTGTGTTTCTGCAGCGTCAGTCTGTATGAGGAGAGGGTGTTAAACAGCTCCTGTGACGCAGTCGGTCAGCGCGCAGTGCTTATACAGCAATGCACAGCAGAGTCATGCTGAGGTTGTGAGTTTGAGCCTCAACTGGAGCAGTGTGGCCTGTGTATTTAGCTACTTGTTAAGGATTCGGCCAGTGAAACCGAAACCAAGTAATGAACCCACTTGCAGGACCCGATAGAGACAAGTCGTGATCCAAATACCATAGTCAAAGGAGAAAGCCGAGAGTCCAGGGGAAGCCAGTGATCCAAACAGGGAGAGAGTAGCCAAAGCCAGACCGTAATCCAAAACCGTAGACGAAGGAGAGAGCCGATAGTCCAGGGGAACCCAGAGATCAAAACTGAGAGTGAGCAACAGAAGCCGAGCCGTAAAAAAACGTAGTAAGAGGGGAGAAACCAAAGTCGGAACCTGAACAGTACGAAGAGGTAGAAGGCGTAGCGCAACTAAGTAGCTCGAAAGGAAAACCAATACTGAGCGAGGAGGTAGGGAAAGACTAGTGCTTAAATACAAGATGAGACGGAGGTGTAACCAGGTGATTATTTCTTCACATAACCCTTGCAGAAAATGAAAAATTAGGACCTCATCCTCCCAGTGAGTCTCTTCTGCTGCTACTCGAAAGTCTATGGCATAATCCTGTGCAGACCTGCGGCCCTGGCGGATAGATGAGAGGCGGTAGGCGGAGTCTTGTCCAGCTGAGGAATGACAAAAAAAAACCTTAAATTTCTCTAAAAAGAGATCATAGTCCTGTAACTCAGGAGCCCTGCGATCTAGTAGGGCAGTAGTTCAATCCAGAGCACGGCCAGTTGACAGAGAAACTACGAAGGCAATCTTGTCTTAAGGAGAAAAAAAAAGTTTCCGGATGGAGCCTGAAAACCAGCGCACACTGTGCTAAGAAGCCCCAACATCTCGTAGGGTTGCCGTCAAACCTGTCAGGTGGTGTAAGTGGAAGAGGTCGAGGAACGGGTGTAGAAGCTGGCGGGGGCGGAGCCGAAGCGGCAGCTCCAGCGTTACTTTCACTGTTACTGGTAGGCGGCATTGCTGACAGGTGCGCTGAAGTCTGTTGGACGGAAGCCTGTAACTGGAGTAAAGCTTGCCAGTGCTGATCCAAAACCGAGCGAAATTCCTCTTGCTCTGCTGGGTCCATGTTAAGTGGCTCAGTATTCTGTTACGGATTCGGCCAGTGAAACCGAAACCAAAGTAATGAACCCACTTGCAGGAGCCGATAGAAACAAGTCGTGATCCAAATACCGTAGTCGAAGGAGAGGTCCGAGCATCCCTCTTAAATCCCAGAAACACGTTTCTGTGAGTCAGTACTGGGTTTCTCTGTTCGAGGTTACAAGCAGAAACAATAAAAGCGCTGAAAGCAGGAAGTTATTTCTGCTCGTAGGCATAAACGTGTAAAAATACATTTTCTGATTCCTAAAACTTAATAAAATCCATGTAAGTCTCCTTTTCGTCCCCAATGCATATAACTGAATATAAACCAGTCAAGTTCAGCTACTTTTCTGATGTATATGAATACACTAGTTCTGGCGCAGCTGTTACAACAAAGATACTTACGAACTATTTTTTTCATACGAGCTCTTGCCGTTTTTAAATTGAATATTTTTTTATTTCGCTAAATCACACGAAACACCAACAACACTCATCGTAAGCATCTGACCAATCACATTCCTGAATTGTAAAAGTATTTAGTATTTATTTTTAACTTGTTTTATTTTTTAAAAAATTGTATACACCTGTTTTACATATTCTTGCCATTTTTGGTATTAGTGTATTGTAACTTCAAATTGATAATTCCTGATCTTTATAACTGTGTATCATTTCTTTTTACCTTGTTTTAATATATTTTAATTATTTTTGCATTTTATAGAACTTTTTTAATATATTGAGCATTTTAGCATACTCTTAAAATAGGACTATCAATGCTCCTGACTTTTAAACCTGTATTTATTCTGACATTTTTCTCTCCAACTGCAGATGAGGAGGGATGCATTTGATTTTAAATTGGTTGATTTTGGGGGAAAATGTACATTAATTTCTTTGTACGTATCATCAGTGGGAAACTTGGCATTTTGGGATGAATTGCAATCTTTACTGCAAGGCCTTCAGACTGATATAGAAATGATGGGAGATTTAAATGACACATTTGATAAATCAGACAGGCACAGTACAACATCTAAAATGGCAGAACCCTCTAAAGTACTGAAATATTTTAGGCACATTCATAATCTACAAGATGTTTGGTGGTTACTGTGTCCTGCTACCCTTTCATATTTTTTAGTGTGTATGAATCTGTCCCACTTCTTTTACTAGCTTTTAAGGAAGATTCTGAAATATCTGATTATGAGATCAAGCCAGAAAAAAAATGATGACAATTAGTAGGAAGAAAGATACAATGTATTGACAATGTAATATGCTTTAAAGGATTAAAAGGAAAATAAATACTTTATCTACGCAAACTAATTCAACTGAACTCCTCTAAACACTATGGCCTGAAGAATTGCCAAAGCACAATGTATCACTTTGGGTGACACTAAGGGAAGAGGAACACAACACTCAAAACCACAAACCACTTATTTTCAACAGCAAAAATATGCTTGAAAATATTTGACAAAAAAAAGAAACCTTACACGCATGGAAACCAATATTTATCTGCTAGGGTAGAATGCAGCAGAGAACAGTAGGGCAGAAGGTTAGTGTAACTCTATAGTGCATCACAGAGGCTGGTCTCTTCCCCTCATCATGCAGGCTGACTTGTTCACAGTGAACTGTCCTCCAGCGATAGTCAGCTGCAATCACTGACATCAGACATGATGTTAATACTCTGACAGCACTTTGGCTGATTTGGTTAATGTGTTTTCCTATTAAACAGGAGATCTTGAGTTCAAATCCCAGTGGTGCCTTTCTTCCCTTCTTGTCTTATAGAATGTATCACTATGGATGATCACGTGCGGCTTGATTTTGTTAAATGCAAGTTTTCATTTTCTTTGTAGAACAACTTGCTTTTCATGAAATTCATGCAGCTTGTGAAAGATGAAACACAGATCTTGCTTATCAGTGCAAAACAAATATCACAGGCTGGCAAGAATAAAGTCTTTTTTTTTTACCAAAAGCTTGCAAATGGAGAAAAGGGATGCACGTGAGTCTCTGGGAGCTGTTAATTGAAAGGTTAGTGGTTCGAGCCCATTTCTCATTATTCTACTTAATTGGATTTCTTAGTTAAACCTTAACCCACTTGATATTTGCAGGAAATGCAGTTGTTTTGTTCGTCGAACTACAACAAGTAAACAATTGAGTACATTAGTCATTATCACTGGGAATGACCAGTCATGGCCAACATTCAAGGGAATCGTATTCAGTCATGGACTTTGACCTTCAAATGGCTGGCAGGAGAATTCATTTATACTCTCGTTGCACCCTTAGTTTAAATATTTAAAATTACAACACAGATTTGTTGGAGAACTTGAAAAGCAAAAAAGACAGTTGGACAGCATGATTATGTTAGGACTGTACATTTCTATTTTAATACTTTTGTATATGTATATTAATTGTAATATACATGTAACCATAAATGCTGTTCTATATAAACATAAAGATTGTTGTATTTAATAATATTTTAGCGGAGGGCACAAGGGGGTTTATTATACCTTGCGAAACATCCAAGACAACTATAATAGAAGCTCATATTTTAATAAAATTTGCTTTAAAAGAAAACCAAAAGTTGTATGATATCATCCCTCAATATCAACGTTCAGTTGAAGGATTTGAAGAAGCAACAGCGATAGGTGAGTACATTGATTTTGGACCCATGCTTGCATCTGAATAATCTTTCCTCCTGGAAAGAATTAAAAACAGGTCTGTTTTGAGTCTCATGATGATGCTATTCTGGATCTGAAAAAAACACGCAAATTTGTTTCCGATGTATTTTTCAATTTTATCAGATTTTATCAGGTGAATGCAGTCGATACGTTCAAGTTTTTATATGATGACAGGACGTACACTTAGGGCTCAGTACTGATAACACTGCTGATATTGATGGAGTAGAAATAAGTGATGTATTGGCAGCTTTATCTGAGGCGAGAAGTCCTAGAACACCTACAAAAATGTAAGGATTCAGAGGAAGAAATATTTTTCTACCTCACCCAGTCCTATTGCATTAACGAGGCTGAAGTTGGCTGCTTATTCGCCAGCTTCTTATTCGTGTTTTTTGTTCCACCTTAAATGCTGCTGCTGTGATGTTATGCCGCCTTTCGCCTGTAGATGGCTCTCTATAGTCATTTTTAAAAATACTAATCCGAGTGGATTACTGCACATATCCTCAGTAAAGGGGAATATGTAAGTAATGATTATCCAAATTGCATTTTTGTATGAAACATCGAAAACAAATCGAAAACCAATTTTCAAAACTCATAATAACACAAACTGGCATGTTAGACAACAAGTAAATAAGACAAAGGCAAAACGTGAATTCTCAGTCTCAAAATCTTGCATTTTGCAAGAAATATTATTATAGCAGTTTACAATGGGACATTTAGAACATGGCATATGAGAATATATGGTTAACGGGGGATGAGCAAAGGGTGATGACACTTTCTGCTTATTGCTATGACCCTCCCTCCTGATTATAAAATCGTCTCACAATTCTGCCACTGAGGTGTGAGACACAATGTAACAGACTGTCAAAATCCTGAACTTCATGAAATGTTGCTGTACCATTTTTAAAATATGACCCTCTGAACATGGCATGTGAGGATTTATAGTCAACAAAATAGCACCCCTTCTGCTGATTTACTTTTTCCCTCCTTCCTCGTTACCAAAACATCTTAGTATTCCGACATTAAGGTAAGAGAGACAAAATCACTCATCATGAACATTTGTAATTACAAAACTTCACTGTTGCATTTCTGCGTTGTGACATTCTGAACATGGCATGTTGAAGTATATAGAAAACCTAGATCAGAACAGGCTAAATGCAATTCATAGTGATTTATATTTTTTTAATTCTTTCTAAATAAAAAAATATGTTTTTCAGTGATTATGACACTTTGGTATTACATAAAATATGCTTCAATGCCAAAATAAATAATAATGGAAAAAATACCCACAGTGGACATTCATAGTTGTGATTATAGGAATGTTATATATGTAACGTTGCCATAGCAAAATTAAATGTAGTGCACTCTCTGAAGGCACCAGTTCTGTAGGGTTTGGGCATTTACTGTGACAATTATTAATTGTAGCAGTAAATCACAAAGTTAATTCTTTTGATGGCTTTAGAATCCAACCATGCGACATAACTCAAACAACGCACACACACAGGTACTTATACACGAGGATACATTTATTAATACATAGAATATGCATATAAACCTAACAGATCTTATCGAGAGGGTTATCAGAATACAAAAGATATATATTCAATCAGTTACGAAGTGTTACACATATCAAGAGGACATATGTTCGGTATATCATTCATTTAGACTGTTTCATAATTGAACTTGGTTACAACTTCTACATTAGATACTCAAAACAAGTACATAACTCTTAGGAATTAAATTGATATCAACTGGTTGGGATAACAATTGAATTCTCGAGCTGTAATGCATTGAAGTTGAATACTCATCCAATTTCTGGGGATTCAGATCTCCTGCAGGCACAAAGAATCAGCTGCAGGCTTGTTGCTGTCCAATCCGCGCTCTCTGGCTCCGTGCCAGGCTGTGCTGTGCGGCTTGCGACGGTGCGCTGCTGATGCTCACTGACCGGCTAGTTAGTGTTGGCTTTAACTAGCAAAGTTTGTGCACAGGAGAAAAGATGACTGTGAGTCCCAGCAAGTAAGGAAGAGGACCAGTTCGTTCCTGATGAAGAGCTAGTTCTGAATAGTGATTCAGCTGTCCACAGTTCTGACCTGTTCACGAGGCTTGCTGCTGATGCTAACCTTGGGTGGATCCTCTGGTTACTCTCTGGCAACCTCCGCTCTAGACTCTTAGAACAAAGCAAAGTTCTGGCACTCGGACACACTGGCCGTTCCGTGGTTGTCCGGGCTAAGTCTCAGGATGGTCAGGAGGCGCGCTGCGAGAATGTCCTGCCCTTGGGAGCCTTCTGCTCCTGGGCTGTCCTGCCCTGGAATTCTCCTTTGAATTCCCTTTAGAAAAGTCCACAGAATTCTCACCGAAGTCCTGAATCTCTCAGGCTCTCTGTGTTGCCTGTTTTTACCTGGAGGAACTTCAGCTCGTTGATTGGCTGAAAGTTCCATGGGCATCAGAGTCCCACGTGGGTTACTCGGCCCTACCAGTCCCTGATTGGTTGATCAAGGTGAGATATGAGTCACTTACTCCTGACACTTAGGAATGCAGTCCAGATGTCCATCTGGCACTCCCTAGACAGATAGGCGCCAATGGATGACCATTGATCATGATAGCCAGGCTTAGCTAAGTGCATCCCCCTTTGGGAGCTGTCCTAGGAAACCTTATCAAAGGAAACCTTAAATCAGCCTGCATGAATAGTTTCTCTGTGGCTGCACCACAGAGATGAACAGAGAGATGAGGCCTAATTTGGGAAAGCTCAGAAACACTTAATTCTGCCTTATTAATAAGCCTCGCCGCTACATATATCAGGTGGGTAGCTGTGTCAGCATGCGTAGGCTGCAAAGGAAAAAGTAAAGGATTATTCCATGCTAAAAAGAGAAGAAAGGAAACATAACGTGTTGGCCGTGGAACCTTCTTCAGGTGTGAGAAAGACAGGGCAGTAAGCAAGGATAATTTTCTTTTTATCTTTGCTGACTGCAGTTTATCTTTGATGACAACATCAAAGACGTTAGGAAGTTTTACGGCTAACAGCTCCACATCAACTTCCTTTTATAACTAACCTCATCAGATCCCTCAACTCCCAACTCTTCCAATTTCTCACTTCAGAAAAGGATAAAAAACTCAATCATCCTCTACAGAGAAAAACCATCAACACCCCTACCACCTCCACCAATCCTAACCTTGTTGTTACTATACCCTCTGACCTTTCCCAATCACCCCTTTGCATCCTCAGCTAACATATTTTAAAATTACAATAGACTGTATAGTATTTATGTTTAAAATTAAGGTAAATATGTCAAAATATCAAAATCCAACTGCACAGTGCTATCGTAACAATGCTTGTCAAGTTCTCAAACAAACCTGCATTGTATTTTTAAAATATTTCAGCAGAGGATTCAACTGGAGTATAAATGACGATTCGACGATAATTTTTCTTGGGTGAATATGGTTTTCTGGGGAGTTGTGATGTTGGGCATTATTGGACATTTCCCGGTTACCCTGACACGTGTTAAACACTCGCATTTCCTGCAAATATTAAAATGGTTATGGTTTCGCTGAGAAAACCAATCGACCGAAGACAACGTTTACATCGCGAAAGAAATCCGTCCCTGGGTGGAATCGAACCACCAACCTTTCGGTTAATAGCCGAACGCGCTAACCGATTGCGCCACAGAGACTAACTGGCGTGTTGTGCTCTCGAATCACAAGTTTTCGGTTAAAAAAAAATTACCGTTTATTTTGCCAGCCTGTAATATTTCTTCTGCACTGATAACCAAGAATTGAATTTCATTTTTCACAAGCTGTGTGAATTTCATCAAAAACAAATTTTCCAGAAAGGAAATGAACACATGCATTTAACGAAATCAAGCCCTTTGTGATTGCCCGAAATGGTACATTCTGTACCACAAGATACTGTGGGAAGAAAGATACGGCTGGGATTTAAACCTCGTTTCTTTTGTTTAATAGACAGGCGCTTTAACCAACTAAGCTACGGTGACAGGATGACCATCACCTTTTACAGCCACTTGGACATACCGCTCTGAGACATCTGCGTTCAGTAAGCGCTAAACCTGCGCTCAGAGCAAATTGCCTCTTTTACATAGCAGCCCCGACACTGAGACTTTGCTTTTATCTGGCATTTTTCATGTCCAATGCGTTTGACATCTCCCAAGGGCTACAGAGTTCTTTTGCGACTATTTATTCTTCTTTTTTTCTTTCTGTGCGCTTTGATAAAAAAACGAGAAATCGTGCAAGGGAAAAATGTCCTTTTTTTCATAGAGAAAACGTGCACCAGGAAATGTGTTGAGAAGAAATGATTTAACATTATACGTGACCTAACTTACCGGAGCAAATGCTCACCCGTCGAGGTCTGCTTTACTACAAGAGTGAAGTAGAGTGAAAGATTTGATAATTTCTCGGCGTTGTGGAAGAAAACAGTCTTTTTTTGAATTCTAAATCAGTCGAAATTTCAGTGCGATACATAAACCCTTTGTCTGATTTAAAGAGATTATATTTTAAAACTCATAAAAATGTAGAAAACACCTGTTTCTCACTTTGAAATTTTAAACGGGGCGGTGTATTACTGGTAGCAGCGCTGAGCACACTATGGTGCAATTCAGGTTATGTGATATACTGTACCAGAGGTTTAATAAATAACGCGTCTGATTTCGGATCATAAGATTGTAGGTTCGACTTCTACCTGGCTCGTGTAAACTTTATTCAGGCTCCGCAGTAATAGATGTTTATTATGGAATGAACTGCACCTGAAAGCAAACGTTGGGTCTGTTTCCTTTTTTTCCAACATGAAATAGCAAATCGTTACAAAAAGCACCAGCTAATGCCCAATAGCGGGTTTTTTTTTTCAAATTACATTTACTTCAGGCTTCAGACACTTTTTAATAAAACAAAAGTGTCTGAAACTCCCTAGCAGGTTTGCTTGAACCTGTAATAAGAAGAGTTATCTGAAACTTCCAGGATTCCATTTTCTGATGTAGCTGTCTCTGAAGTCGGACATGATGTTTAGCAGATGTGAAATGTGCCGTTTCTCTTGCGTTCAAGGGTATTCGCTGTGTGAGCTCCACACTGCGTGTCCTTTACTGCTCTATTTTGTTTAGATTATCTATGTGGTGTACACACAGAACTCAACTGCATGGTGTGAATTCCGTGTTCAGGACCAGCAGAACCTGAAAAACTATGAGCTGACCCCGACGTGATTTGAACACGCAGCCTTCTGATGTGGAGTCAGACGCGCTACCATTGCGCCACAGCTATCTGCGGATTTGAATCCCCCAAAGGAGAAAAATCAGCTTCACAAAAAAAAAAGTTTTTTTTCCTCCTGTGAGGAGCGCCACTCTTCTGAAGAGAGTCTCTTCTTCCCAGACCACATTTTATTTTTCCTGCGCAGCTCTTGTGCAGGTGTTGTTTTCGATAACAGATCCAGGAACACTGATTGTTTTTCCATTTCTTTAATTAAGTACCCCATGGTGCAACTGTAACACGTCTGACTCTAAATCCCGAAGTTAATTCTCAAAGTATATCGGAGTCAACTGATACTGATCAGGTTCTGATGCTGCTGAACCCACAGCTTTATTCATAATGTCCATCCCTTCTCTTCAAAACTCGTATTTTCACAGGGTACCGTTAGGAAATCGCTGTATAGAATGAAAAAAATCCAGTAGATGTTGGTGATTTTCCTTTAAAAACAATTGAATCTCCGGAAATTTTACGGGGTGTATCACTTTTACTGAGACCGAGGAGTGTTAAGTTGTGCATGAGTCTTTGTGGGTCGGTTGTTAAGGGTTTGAGCCTTTCCAAGAACGCTATGAGCCTTTTAATGTACACACCCTCCTCACTTCATTTCTCCACGGCCGGTCTTGTACCGCAATCAAATACAGAGCCCGTTGGGAGCAGTAGGCCCGCAAATATAGCTCACTGTGTATATAATGAAAAAGCGGAGGTTAGTTTCTTATCTGCATGTTGCAGAGCCTTACGCACCTCGTACCAACAGCTGAGGTTTGATCCCTGCACGGGCTATTAGTTGAAAGGCCTTTGTAAATGACGTGTAACAGATTTTTCCAGCTGGCTTCTATGTTTCACACTAAATTGCGATCTTGAAACCAAAATAATTAGAAATATTGAACACAACCGTTGTTCTCCAAGAAGGAAGGCTGTTTTACACTGATGTCACTCCTTTTTATTTAACCCGGATTGTGAAGACAACTCTGCCCTATCAAAGGAAAATGTTACACAAAAGTCGGAAAGCACACTCTGAACCCATCTGTATATTTGATTCCCGCGATCCGTTCAAAGCTGCTTAGTGCTTCGCAAGCAAATTATTTCAGGGAAGAAACTCAATTTAGTGAACGACTTGTGTATTTTCACTCGTTGAATTTGATCTCACAATTACAGTTCGGATTTATTGGAAAACTTCACAAGCATTATTAGGTTAGGACTGTAAAATTGTATTTTAATATCTTGGTATATTTACCTTCATTTTAATATAGATATAACCATAAATGTTGTTAAGCATATTGTACTTTTGTCGTACTTTTTAAAACATTTTAGCTGAGGACGCACGGCGACTATTATACCTTGTGATACATGCAAGACATCTGTAAACGAAGATATAATTACAATAAAATTGGCAATTAACAGAAAACCACAATTTGTATAATATTATTCCTCGATATCGATGATCAGTTGAAGGATTTGAAGAAACTATCAAAGAAACAGCTGCAATAGCAGATGATTTTGGTTTTGAACCCAACTTTACACCTCAATAATCCATTTTTCCTCGAAAAAAGAAAAGACAGGCATGTTTTGAGTCTCATAATTATCCTCTTCTAGATCCAAAAGAAACGTATAAATTTGATTGCTTCCTTAGTATTTTGGATTTTCTTACGAAGATCTCACGAAGTATTGCCAGGATCTATATTTAGCGTTCGGTAGCGATAACACTGCTGATATTGATTAAAAATCTATGATGTATTGACAGCTTTATCTGAAGCGAGAAGTACTCGAACGCCGCTTATGAAGTGTTGGGATTCATACCAAGAAATACTCTTTGTTTTCCCACCCAAAATACTGCTATTGCATTACACATTACCTGAACATTACCAGTTTTGGTAGCTTCTGGGTGCGATTTTCCAAAACTGAAACTAATTACAAAATTATTTAAGATGAACCATGTCCAAAAATTGTAAATCACGACTAATATTAATATCAACTGAAATTACTACAGAAAAAAAAGATTTAACCGAAATATTCATAAGGCTATGCAAGCCTAAAAAGTAGAACAATTAATTTCATATAATTTTTATTTTTTATTTTTTTAGAAATGGGCTCACACACCTGAAGACGCTAACGTTTCTCTCCGCTAGAGTATGTGAATAACAGTTTAACCCAAAATGTTTGTAATTGTGATTTTGTTAAAATGCAATAAATCGTCTATCAGCAGTAAGAAATTATTAAGAAAGTAAGAAAGTGTTTTATTTCATAAACTGCAAGACGTGAAAAGAGTTTACAGTTCGCATCCTTCGCTTTGTCTTTTAACTTAAGCGTACAGGATCCAAGCCCGTGTGCGGACGGTTGTGTTTCTTGAATCTCTTGTAATCATCAAAAGTCGTTGTTTAGTCTTTCAGTTTTTTTCTCTAGTTGTACCATGGATATTTTATACGATGCAGCTTTCAGCTCAGTGCGGAGTGCAGAAGGAGGACTCGCTCGCTGAACGATCTCTCAAGAAATCCCAGGCTAGATTCAACAGGTGGCTTCATCAACAGCCACGACAAGTCTGAAGACTTTCTCTGAATTTCCTGAATATACTGTAACGTTAAATTAGTTCAAATAATTTGGTAGTTAACATAACTAAATGCTTTGGAGGTATATTTAAAACAGCAGAGCAAGACTTCAGGCACTTCGAGTATGCATGAAATTAATTGTGTAAACCTGGATCTATATGAACAAGAGTTATCTTGTTCATAATATATTTTTATATTTGTTAATTGAATATATCAATTGAGTATGTCTGTTATATTTTTTAATGGGATAGGACTGTACACTGGTGGTTCCCAGGGGAAAAAAGGGTTATTGAACAATTGGACATTCAGAGATTATATGTTGTGTGGGCGAATGTAACCGCGTGCGAAAGTAAAAAAAAATCCTCTTGGATGATCAAAGAATAAGTTGGGTGGGTGAATGTAACTGTGCTCTAACAATCCTCTTAGATGAAGCGCTGCAGATGCAGCCCCTGAAAGTGTATTCGACTTACCTGTATAGTACTGCTGACACAAATGTAGCCTCTACATCAGACAGAAAAGGCAATGTGTTCGCTTAATCGTGTGAAGGATCTCCTTGTGAATCTGTCTCATTCATCAATGGAAATAGAAGACATTAGAATACGATACATGTTCACCTTGAACCCCGCAGCTGCCGGACGTGCTTGTTTTCGAACTATTTGCAATGAGTATCGCATTAGTAGGTTTGTGTCCTTAAAAATGTAAGGGACGTTCAGTTATATACAAACGGGACAGAGACAAAGTAATAATCCTATTTTAACGTGTCCTGCATTTTAACTTACTGAACAGATAAAATGAAATGTTCTGATTCAGAGCCCCTGTAAATTAGAACCACAACAATACTCCTGAGTCCTGAGCACCACACTGAGCACACGATTAGCTGGGCTCTGACTTGTTCAGCACGACTTCTTGTTGCAGTTGAGCTCAGAGCTGGAGATGATCTCCATATTCTACCACACTAACTAGTCCTAAACGTAGTACACAGTACACACTTTTTAAATACAATTTAAAATATTACACAAAGGCTGTAAAGCACACTCTGAATCGATCCGAATATTTGATTTCCGTGATCCGTTTAGGCAAAAGGCAACGTGGCGCTTCTCCAGCAAAGCATTTCTCAGTTATGTGAACTACTGGTGCTTTTAACACAATAAGGTGCGCAGCTCGTCAGGATGGCTGAGTGGTCGAAGGTGCCAGACTTAAGGACTCCTGTGTTTTCATTGCTTGGGTGTTCTGCTCTCTCAATAGACACGTGGGTTCCAATCCCACTCCTGACAGCCGCTCTCTTTTCCCTCTCTTGCATTTTTCCCGTCTTGTTGTGCTCACTGACAATGACAGGAAGAGGAAAACGGAGAAACCGGTTTGTGGGCACATGATGGGCAGTGAAATGCTTCGTGAACACTTTTACGGCCAAGGTATACATTCAAAGGTGAAAGACTGAAATATAAATCCAGAAGAAGATTTATTAAAACATGTTTTCCTTGCGGTTTCTCCTGTATTTAATTAAATGTGGCATTGTAAAATGAACCTGTAGCCCTACGGAATGCAGAGTGATAGCAGCAGGAGCAGAGAGGATTATATCAGAGCTCGAACAGAGTTCGAAAATATAGGCAGATCGATTTATAGAACATTTGATTTAAACTTTCCTATCTGCTCGGCCTTACTGAAGTATTTGTAGCTGTATTTCATATTCTATTTCTATACTTTACAGTAGATAGTGTTTAGCCAGAGAAGAGAGATACAAGTGCTATACCCCCACAGCAGCCGCCGATTCCGATAACCTTAACTAAAGCAGGAAGATCAGTTTCTGCTGGAGACAGCCGTTTTCTGAACAGTAAATCTCCAAAATGGGCTGGAGACGCTGTGTTTCCGGGTTCAGAGGTTATATAAGAAAGGACTCAGCGAGCTGCAGGCGCGGCTCATTGCTCTGCGCTCCCCGTGAGTAACGCGCGTGTTCCAGAATATTTCAGTGAACTGCTACTGGGTCTTTCTTTCCGAGATCACAGGCAGAAACAATAAACGCGCTGAAAACAGGAAGGTATTCCTGATCGTAGTGGGAAATGCGCAAAAATAAATTTCCTAAAATCCAATAAAGTCCTGTCACGTTCAGGTACTATTCTGATGTATATGAACAGTTTTGGCACAGTTGTTACAACAAAGAGACAATTAAGCTGTTCTTATTTCATTCGAGCTGTAGTTTTGAAAGTGTTTTTTTTTTAATTCTCTAAATAATACAGAACACAATCACTCATTGTAAGCGTCTGACCATTGATATTCCGGAATTGTAAACCAGTACTCAGGCGTCGCGAAATTCATGCAAGAGTCACACGCTGGTGGGCAGTTCAGCGAATATGATTCCTTTCAGGGGCCGGATACTAGACAGAGTCATCCTTCGGAGTTTATTCCTCCTCTGCCGCAGTCTTTGCCTCGGACCACCCCTCTTGGCACATTTGCGCTGTATTTTCGATTTTCTGTATAGAACACCGAATATCTTGAGGAAGTCTGGCAAGCAAAGACTGTTGGATTATTGAGGCGCAAACATTGGTTCAAAATCAACATCCTCTGCTATTGCCGTTGCTCCTTTGATAGTTTCTTCAAATTCCTGATCTGACCTTCAATATTGAGGGATATTGAGCATAAAACCATACAAATTCAGGTGGGTCTGCGTCAGCATGCGTAAGCTGCAAGGGAACAAGTAATAGGTTTATTTCATGCTGAAAAGAGAAGAAAGAAAACAAAGTTGAGCCGTGGAGCCTTCTTCAGGTGTGCTAAGATCACTTTCTCCACACCTGAAGAAGGCCCAATGCATGAAATGTTGTGTTTTTTTCTTCTCTTTTCAGCACGGAATAAACCTCGTTCCATTGCATACCATACAAATTTTAGCTTTCTTTTGATCGCCAGTTTTATTAAAATGCCAGCTTCTTTTACAGTTAGTTTAGATTTTTGCAAGGTGTAATATCCCCCCTCGCATCCTCAGCTAAAATATTGTAACGCTTACGGCCGACAGGCACTGTGTAAGAGCCGGCTTACCAGAGCAGGTGACGTCACCGCCCTTCCCTGTGATAGCAGGACTACAGCTAGTGGGCTGTAGAGAGATCTTTCTTTGGCTCACCCGGCTGGGTCGCTGCAGAGTGATGCGGGAGTCCCGGGTTCAAGCCCTGGACGGTGCGGGGCTGACCTGATGCAGCAAGGGCGCCCGCCTGAGCCTCCGTTGTGTTACAATATTTTAAAAGTACAACAAAATTACATTATATTGAAACAGCACTTAGATTAACATTTATATTCAAATTAAGGTAAATATACGAAAATATTAAAATACAGCTCCGGCGATCTGTCTTTTTGCTCTTCAAGTTCTCAAACAATTTTGCACTGTATTTTAAATTACTTTAGCTGAGGATGCAACGGGAGTATAAGTGAATTCTCCTGCCACCCATTGAAACACACTTTTCATGTCCAAGGAGATCAATGTGATAGATAGATACTTTATTGATCCCGTGAGGGAAATTGCAGTGCAACAGCAGCTTAACACACACAACACAGCCACAGTGTAACGAATTATATAATAATAGTACAATACATACAATACAATACAAGAGTTACTCACAGTCCGGACACACAAGAACAAACTAGAACAGAACAGTACACAGAAAATCGTATTACACATATGAATATAAATATAGATGTAGCTATAGATATAAATATAAATGTATTGCACAGGTCCCTGGCATATATTGCACAAAAAATGGTTGTAAACGGGAAAAAGAAAAAGAAAAAGAAAGAGAACAGATGTAGCAGTAGATGTGTAGATGCGTTTAGTCCAGAAACAGGTCACTGTTGATGTTGCCTCTGCCAAGACGCAAGGTGGATGCGTTGTACAGTCTTATGGCAGAAGGCAAGAATGACCTCCTGTAGCGCTCCCTGTCGCACCGCGGATGACTCAGTCTATTGCTGAACGTGCTCTTCATTCCTGCAAGCCTGTCATAGAGGGGATGGGAGAAGTTGTCCATGATGGCCTCTAGTTTGGACATCATTCTCCTCTCAGCCACTACCTCCAAGGGGTCCAGGTCAGACCCAATGACAGAGCTTGCTCTCCTGATGAGCTTGTTCAGCCTTTTGGAATCCACTGGTCTAATCCCAGAGCCCCAGCACACCACTGCGTAGAAAATGGCACTCGCTACCACCGACTGATAGAACATGTGTAGCATCTTACTACACACATTGAAGGACCTGAGCCTCCTCAAGAAGTAAAGTCGGCTCTGTCCCTTCTTATAGATGGCCTCGATGTTCTTAGACCATTCCAGTCTATCGTCAATGTGCACTCCCAGGTACTTGTATGAGTCCACCATCTCCACGCCACTCCCATGGATGTAGACAGGAGTAGGTTTGACCTTTTTCCTCCTGAAATCTACCACCAGTTCCTTTGTCTTTGTTACATTCAGTTCCAAGTGGTTCACCCCACACCACTCCACAAAGCTGCTGACCAGTCCTCTGTACTCCTCCTCCTGCTCACCCTTGATACATCCCACAATTGCAGAGTCATCTGAGAACTTCTGCAGGTGGCATGACTTTGAGTTGTACTTAAAGTCCGAAGTATAGAGGGTGAAGAGGAATGGAGAAAGAACTGTCCCTTGAGGTGCCCCTGTGTTACTCACGACCTGTTCAGACACACAGTTCTGAAGTCTCACAGACTGTGGTCTGCCTGTCAGGTAGTCAGTGATCCACGAGGTCGTGGAGGCATCGACTTGCATCTCCTCCACCTTCCTCCTTAGAAGTGGCTGGATGGTATTGAAGGCACTGGAGAAGTCAAAAAACATGATACTTACAGTGTTGCCAGCCCTGTCCAGGTGTGAGTAGCTTTTCCATGTGCTTTCCGTGTACAACAGGGTGTCCTCTACACCCGTCACTGAAGCACAACACACGCTTGGCTTGACATCACTCAAGCAAAATAGTGCAATGGCAGGTGGAAGAGGAAAATGACCCTCAAGATTGGAGAAAGATTATCATCTTGAGCGCACCAAATCATATGCGAAGGGGCTGATTTTCTCGATGAGGTGGCTGAGTGGTTAAGGCAATAGACTGTTAATCTGTTGTGCTCTGCATGTGTGGGTTCAAATCCCATCCTTGTCGGTTTGTACTTTTGACTTGTGATCCGTTTCTAAGTCGGGTTTGTGGACTTTTGCTACCGTAGTAGAGCAGTAATATTTCTAGCGTTGGCTGAACATGGCTTACAGCAGTAGCTGACAGACAATAGTCTCTTAATATTTAGGTTACATTTATGTTTTGTACTGCTTTCACCTGATATTAATAGTAGTCTTGATGAACGATTTAGGGACATGGTGCATCTTGAAAAATGTTCTTGTTAATTTCAATTTGGAAAAACTGCACTCACCAGAAGCTGAAACGGGTCGTGTTTACATAATGCACAATGCAATAGCAACGTTTGGAGTTGAATCTTGCTACGAGTTACCTGTTACAGGAGGCGTTTTAGGACTTTTTTAGCTCAGATAATACTATCAATTCATCTTACATTTCTACTACATCAGGATTAGCAGCATTATCTTTTCCTAGCACTAAATGTAGCTTTAAATAAGAGTAAATTTTAAAATATATGTAAAAGTAAATGCTATTCCATATATTGTAACTTTGTGGTATTTATAATGTTTATCTGAGGATGCAAGGGAAAGTATTATACATTGCAAAACATCCAAGACAAAGGTAAAAGAGGCTCATATTTTAATACAATTTTCAATCAAAAGAAAACCACACTCTGTATGATATCATGGTTAATATCCCAAGATATCGACATTCAGTTGAAAGATTTGAAGAAACTCTCCAAGAAGCAACTGCAGTAGCGGAGTTTTGATTTGAACCGATGTTTACACCTCAATAATCCATTAGTCCTCAAAAGAAACAAAGACAGGGATGTTTTGAGTGTCACCATGATCCTCTTCTCAATCCAAAAGAAAGGTTTTGTATGATCCTGATCCCACTAGAAAAAGAGTCAATTTCGGCCTGCACTGATATCCCTTCAAAGGTTTTGTAAGATCTCTGGTAGAATATACAGTAGAATCCTGGTCTATTTCTTCTACTAAAAGAGACAATGGGAGTGAGTATTTGATGTCGAACTGGGATTTAAATAAACAGAAACACTACACTACATTGGGCTACGTGTATGACAAAACGTGTGGGTTTTGAGTTGACCTTTCCATAGCTCAGTTGCTAGAGTGTAAAGCTGTTTCAAAAAGCAGCGGGCGATTGTTATGTCGCTGTTTTGAATCCGGCTCGAAGGATGGTGTTTTCTTGTTCCTAATTAAAAAGTGAAAATAGCAAATTTGTCTTTCACGTTCTTTCTTTTACGTTCACCGAAAGCTCAGCAAACAGAGAAGCAGAGGCTCCTGTTCTGATCTATCCTCACGTCTGATTGTCTTGCTTTGACCTTTAAAATGTGCACTGTTGACCGTTCACTCTTCCTAACACAATTAAAGACCTGCGGAAAAGACTCACTATCGGGAGTTTAGTTTAGTGGTAGCGTGCACGTACGCTATGAAGCGTCGTTTTCAATCGCCGGCGTCTCCACTCTGGATTCTTTTAAAACGTGATATCTTTCCTTCCTCTTGTGACTTCCCTCGTGTGTGAATTTCAGGGAGACACATAAACTCTTTGTCTGAAGAGACAAAGAAGACATTTTTTAAACCAGACAAATCAAAAGACGTAGTAATTATAGACACGTACAAAACACGTGAATCTAATTGAGAACATGTGGACCGGGGCGATGTGTTACTAGTAGCGGCTCTGAGCTCACTGTAGTGCAGTTGAGTAAGAGGATAGTAGGGACAGTGGTGCAATGGATACCGTGTCTGATTTTGGATCAGAAGTTTTTAGGTTCGATTCCTGCCTGGCTCGTGAAGCTTTTAAACCACGCTACTCAACACTGTCACCTAGTGTGTGTGGTCCTACACAACCTTACTATCGACTGGATGAGTCTCCAGTTCATTCCGCCTGTTTCACCACCGTTATTGTTGGACCACAGCCACAGATATGAGAAGACATACTGTTCCGAACAACTGTCTTAAATAATCACGTTGAAAAAGGTGACTAAGTTTCTTTTTCTTTAACGTAACCTTACATTTGCCTATAAAGTTTAAACTTTTTTCTGTAGCCACAAATCCCCAATATTTCTGCTGTCTCCTGAGAAACACGAGTATAGAGTTAAAACACAATAAATAATACCACAAATCTATTCAGTTAACACCCAGATGTGACAGGGGTGACTTGCACCCCCTTTAAATATGTATTTCTTTAATTTCAGTTCTCTTCCCTCCCCAAGATACCTGCAAATTCACTATCGCATATTAAAGGCTGTACATGCATTACCTGTAATACAGCTACTAATAAAGATATCCATTAAAGTTAATTATTAATAAATAATACTATTATTCATAAAGACATGTATTCATAAGATTCATCATGAATAGTTGTGGTGTCTGGAAAGCAACTGTAGTTAAATATAGAAAAAAGAGTTGTAGTTATTGAGGTAATTTCAGGTAGAATGTAAGAACTAAAGTTAACTAGTCCCACAGTAATGCGTGGGGTCCTATCAATAGAAAAAAAAAAATATTTGTATCCTGAAAATACAACAACCACAAAAGGAGAAGTATTCTGGGAACATAGGTAAATCCCTGTAGTAGTTGAACAACTATAAAAACAAACAAAAAACTTGAAAACATAAAGAAAAAGAACATTAAAAACATATCTTGGAAACAACAAAAACACAGAATCGAACTGTGAGAGCTTTTTCAAATTTTTGGTACTGCATCGTGCTCCTCTCGTCTAAGAAGATATCTCGGTGATATCTTTCTAAGAAAATAATTGCCCGGTGATATCGACTCAGGTACTCAGTTGTTACGTGCTGTAATTTGATACATGCAAAGCACATGTATTCCCTCCAATTATCAATAAGGTATTAAAGATTACATGCCACTTTTTGTCTAGCTGATGTTCATGTTGGATCAGTGAGAAAGGCAAGCCTGGTTGTGCTTGAACCAGCACCTTACTTTAATTTTAGTCCCGACCTGACTACACTAAGCAATTGTACCACAGAGATTCCAACAGGTTGGTTTTCTCCATTTACAGTTTTTGGGAAAAAATAATCTGCATTTTTTAAACAAGATTGTATTTCAATTTTCACAAATTGTAAGTATTTCTTGAAAAAAGCTGTTTCAGAAAGAAACTGAGAAGATGGGAATAGTCCAGTCAGTAGAATATTGAACTTCTCATCTCAGGGTCCCTATTCAGGCGGCTGATTTTCTTGCAACTACTTATTCCATGCTGAAACGAGAAGGAAACACATTACAGCAGAGGAGCCTTCTTTGGGTGTGATACAGAATAAGCCTTTATTTGTTTCTTCCAAATTAATTTAAACCTCATCTCCAGCACCTAAACTCGTCAGTTGCTTTCAGTAGCTAAAGACACAGACCATACTGCTCCAGGTGAGGTTCAAAACCACAACCTCAGCATGAGGGGGGGCTTTTCTTACAGATATATAACATCTCCAAAATAAAAACACACCAGGCTGTTAAGAGAAGCGATTCATAACAACAGGAGTAGGAGAATGACAAACCTAGGAATGAAATTCATTAAACAAAAAAAAATGTTTACTTCACAGACTAATGCGTTATAAAGCATACTCCTGTGGAGCAGAAAAGAAAGAGCACAAGTCACTGTAATAAGCGCTTTTAAGCGTTTTACACATATCTCCATAGAATAGAAGCCAGGAGGATCAGACTCCTGATCCTGGAGGTTGAAGAGCAGCTATTGGTTTTATTTCCACCCGAGCTCTCAGTTCCTCAGCCGGTTTGATGATTTAATTAACTGCATAACTGTTATCAGACTCTGTTTAACTGTATATTTATAAGACGTGTGGGAGATGCTGAATTCCAGGGCTGGTGTGGAATCACACACAGACAGGTCTTCTATGTGATCTGAGTCTCACTGCTCAGAGCTACAGACTGGTCAACTAGTCACTATTGTAGACACGACCATCGGTCTGCTGCTGCTGATAATCATATTACACTTATAAGAGTGGCAATACTGCTGTTCATTAAATAAGTAAAAATAATAATATGAGATAATCACATATTGCTCAATTGCAATTGTTAAACACTTCTGACAGAGGTTTGGAGGCTGACTTACAGTAAAGACACTGAATCAGGACAGTAATACTGAAGGGCTGGAGGTCCTGGAAAGGGTTAATAGAAGCTTCTTGCTCCTGACCTGGAACAGAGCCCACAGCTGCCAGATCAGTGACCCCTGAGCCCAGTTCACAGAGAGGGGAACCAGCCACAGCCTCACAGTACAGCCTGGCTTCCTGTGCTGGACGAGCTCAGAAGAGCACAAACCACAGACTCACTACAGAGTCTGACCTGCAGCTCCAGTGAAGCTCGGTCTTATATCACTGCTTTTAGGCTGTATTAACAAGGACTGATTTTTATAAGAAATCATCATATAATTGCTTTTTCAAACTGACTCTTGCACTTATGCTCCTGCTGCTGCAGTTATTATGGTGAGGCTGTAACACAGGAGCTCTGCTATATTGAACAGGAAAGTTTAAATACAGCATAACTACTAATACTACTACAGCTATTACTACAACTACTCCTGCCACTGATACTACTGCTACCTACTATTACTATTAATACCTACTACTAATATTTTACTGCTCCTCCTACTACTACTGCTACTACTACCTATAAGAATAAGGAGGAGGAGCTGAGATTTGTCCTCACTCTGTTCAGACTGGGGGTGTATTAGTGTATAAGTATCAGTTCAGCTCCACGGTGCTGTTAGAGAGTCTCAGTCTCACAGTCAGCTCCACTCAGAAAGACACTGGGGCCACAGCTGGAGGGGCTGGAACATCTGTGTGGACTGGAGCTGCACAGGGACAGACTCAGGGTCTGAGGGACTCAACTGGAAGAGCTGCTGTCCACCAGGCTCAGTACAGAGGGGACAGTCACTGCTGGGCTTTTCTTTCTTTTTCATTCAAATTATTATGCTCTGTTCGCATCCACAGGACATCCAGTTCTTATTCAGTCCACCTTGTCTCTGTATTCCTGTGCTGACCTCACTGCCACAGTGGATGAAACAGTGATTTTAACTAGGAAACGTGTTCTCTGAACACGAGCAAAGAGTTCTCACTAAACATTGCGATCTGAGTACTGTAATATAAAGCACCTGGAAATGCCAGGGATCGAACCCAAGACCTCACACATGCCAAACATGCGCTCTACCACTGAGCTACATCCCCGACGGAAAAGAGAATTGCTTTCCTTTAGTTTCAAAGTCTTCAGAAAACTCGCAATGTAGGAGTCTCAATAGTAAGAGAACATAACTGTCGCCAGTGATTAGTATTCTTGCATATCCTGCCTTGTTTTTGCTTGCTTGGTATAGCCCCCCACTCCATGGTCTGATCACAAACAGATCGGGTGAGCTGTCAGTCCAGGTTGGAAGTAACGTTCGAAAGCACTAAAAATCTGACTTTGGAACGAGAAGACCGTGTTTTTTTAAACGAGTAAACGATAAAATAATAATAAGACTATGTCAAGTTCAAGTTCAAATTCAAGTTTATTGTCATTATACTCATATACAGGTATATGGTATAACTAAATGCTATTTAGCTAGCTCTCGGACATAAGTAGTACAAAGAAAAAAACACAGAGACAGAGACAACAGCCGATGTGCAAAAAACAACAATAGGCAGTGTGCAAAACAACAAAAAGGTAACAGGTTATGTGCAAAAACATGCATCAAAAGAATGAAATAAAGGGATAGAAATTATGGGGAGTGAGATTTTGACATGTATGGTAGAGGTAGATTTTCAATGTGTGTTTGGGTTTTTGGTAAGAAAGAAGGCACTGTGAGGTTCAGATCATAGTTGAGAGGTGAGGTGAGAGTGAGAGAGGCTGGGATTTTAATAGTTTGATAGTGCGGGGGTAAAAACTGTTTCTGAGTCTGGTAGTCCGGACCCGAATGCTCCGGTACCGTTTTCCATGTCATGCTAAACGCCACAAATTGTGTTCATCCAGTCGTATCAGTCGTCCTAAAGTTACGGAAAGTCGGATGCAACTGGTGCAATCAGCACCCATTTCTTCAGGATAGTCGAGCGGTTTAAAACAGCAAATTCACAATATCGTGTCTTTTAAGCTTTGTGTTTCGCTCTCCAAATAGAGGCACGGGTTCAAATCCCACTCCCGACAGTCAGGCGTTTTACCCTGTCTTTTTTACCTGCCTTTACACTGTTTCAGTCTTGTTGTGCTCGCTGACAATCACAGTACGAGGAAAACGGAGAAACTACTTAGCAAAAACATAACGGACAGAAAAAAGCTTCGTAAACACGTGAATGTGATTAGCAGCAGTAAGGTATGCATTCAAATGTTTAAGGCTGATTTATAAAAGCAGCAGAAGAAAGGTGCAGCACAATGCAATTTGTGAGAATTTGCGGGTTTTTATACTGCTTGGACTTCTTTCAAGCCTATGAAGTGACCCCCGTTTTATTTTCATTTTCAAACTTCAGAACCGAATAACAAAAAGGTTTCATGTGTGACAGCATTCCGTTGCAAATACCGTTTCCACGATGTATTCAGCGACGGGAATGAAATATTTTAGTGGTGGCTCAAATGCGAGGTATTTCAGAAAAACCTGGAAAAGCAGCGCTTGCAGTAAATGACAAATTTAAAGCGTGTAGTCAGCATGAACAGAACATCGCAATGCTCTGCAAAAAAGATCTGAAGCCGCAATTCCTCTTTTATCTAAGGCAGCTCATTCCGATACGATGTTTCTGCATAAGAAATGAAATGCCGAACTCCAAACATGTTGTTGCCATTATTGTTACTCCTGCTGCTGTAGTTTTAAGCTTTAATCAGTGGGTATGTAATGTTGTAAAGGGGCTGGACTACTTTGTTCAGTCCAAATTCCATTATGTCAATTTATGCTTTTTTAATATAAGCATTAACAATACAATGGGTGCTCAAAAACTGTTACTTATTAGCTTAAGAAGCGGCAGTGTTTTGACAAAGTGTGGTATTCGAACAGAAAATGCTGAAGTGTTTAATACTTGCTTGTGAGCAGATCTCCCTCGATTTAGACAAACTCTTGTTCGGCCGATGATTTCAGATCAAAATCTGAATCAAGTGGAAAGAAAGCTGAATTACGCTGGGTACTGGGTATCACTGTTACGCCATCAGGTCATGCTAGGAGGATTGGGGGGATCAAATTGACACAGAGGGACCCAATGTGGGGGCTGAACCCACAGTTCTGAGATTAAGAGATTCTTGCTCTATGGACTGCGCCTATATAACTCTTGTGCTACAGCAGTAATGTTTCTGGATGTGGATGAACATGACATAATAGACTGACAGCAGGAACACGTGGCCCACAGGCAGTGACAGTATCGCTATATTTGGCTGCAGTATATTGTGTTGAGAGCAGCAATAACTTTCCTGCAGAGATGGGAGTGCCTTTAATACAGCTCTTTCAATCAGACAGAGTAACAGGAACTGACCTAAAGTTTCGGCTGTGGATCCATCTCCACATGGAGGAAAGAGACAGTAAAATAACGATGAAGAAACAGAAAGATTTGTGCTCGCTGCAAAGTAGGAAAGAGGTGGTCAGACACATAAAACAGCTTGGTGATAATTTGCAGCGACAGTTTTATGTTATTTAGTACACGGATTTGTTCCTTAAGATGTGTAATTTGTATGTTGGTTGTATGAGAACAGTTTTTTCTAAAGTCCTGTCAATTGACAGTGGAGAGCTAGCTGGTGCACATCTTCAAGAAGACTCTCTTTAAGGCGATTACAAGTTTCTCAAACAAATCTGTGTCATATTTTTAAAATAGTTTAGCTAATGAGCAACGAGAGTACAAATGAATTCTCCCACCCTCCATTCGAAGATAAAACTCCATGTGCGAGTCTAAGTTTCCTTGAAGCTACTGATGTTCGTCATTATTGGACATTCCCGGTGATATTGACTAAGAAGCTCAATTTTTACGTGTTGTAGTTCAACATGTGCAAAACATTCATATCCCCTGCAAATATCGGCAAGGTCAGTGATATTCTCAACAACTTGTGCCATTGCAATTCGTGCAATTCGTGCCATACTTTTTCTAAATGTATTCTGACATCCCAGGATCAGAGGGTCATATTTAAAAAACTGGTGCATTAAAATTTCTTGTACTTCAGGATTTTGATAGTCTGTTTCATTGTCTTTCACACGTCGGCGTCAGAACTGTGAGACATTTTCATAATCGGAGGGAAGGCCATAGCAATAAGCAGAAAGTGCATTCACCTTTTCCCAGTGTAAGTCCGTGTTGTGGTGAGTTTTTAAAATTGGTTTGCGATTTTCTGAAATCTATTCCATACAAAAATATAATTTGGACAGTCGCTATTTATTTGGATATTCCCTTTCAGTGAAGATGTCTACAGTATTCCAGCCGGATTAGTACTGATCGAAGAGAGCCATCTACAGGCGAAAGGCGACATAACATCACAGCAGCAGCATTTAAGGTGGAACGAAAAACGCGAATAAGAAGCCAACTTCAGCCTCGTAGCAGACCCTGGGAGGCACGCTCAAAATAATCGCCTTTCCCAGTACTTCAGAGTCTTATTTAGATCGCTTCACTGCAATTTTATTTGATTGATGGGAGATGTGAAGCCATCGAGCCTGAACTGCGCTTCACATTGAAATTGAAGCCATTTCTCATGCTTTCTCTCAGTGTCGGGGTTGCAATTGCGTGTAAAGGAGGCGACTTGAAAATGAAACGTGTAATCACCTTACAGAGGGTCTTCACAACGGGGTGCGTCAGCTAGTTCTCCATTATTGTCACTTTACTGGACGTCTGAAGAAACCTATCTACAACGAAAATACAAACTGCACAGTTTAAGGCACATGAAGAGAAATCCGTGTGCTGATTGACTCAAAAAATGTCGCTACAAATAATCCGCCAGGTTGATTTACTTTTCCGACCACCTCCCTCCGTCCCCCTTTGCTGTTAGCACAATTCTTTCAGTTTCTTTTCTTGTATTTTCCTTGCTATTTTACTGTTCCTTTTCCCCATGTGGAGATGAATCCACAACCGAAACCGTTTTCACCCTGTGTTTCTGCAGCGTCAGTCTGTATGAGGAGTACAACTTGCACAGCTCCAGTGGCGCAATCGGTCAGCGCGCGGTACTTATACAGCAGTGCACAGCGGAGTTATGCCGAGGTTGTGAGTTCAAGCCTCACCTGGAGTATTGTCTTTAGCTACTGAAAGCAACTGTCGAGTTTAGATACTCTTAGGTATTTGATGGAAATAAATTAACATCAAACAAACAAGTAAAGGTTTATTTCGAGTCACAATCAAAGAAGGCTCCACAGCTGAAACGTTGTGTTTACTTCTATTTTCAGCATGGAATAAACCTTGACTTTTCCATTTGCAGCCCACACATGCTGGCGCAGCTCCCTACTTAAATTACTATCAGCTGTTTACCTCCAGCTGACCTGTACACAAATATATGAGAGAGGTCTACTGAGAGGAGAGGAGCACTGAAGACTTGAAAAAGCTCTCGCATCAGATTCTGTGTTTTTGTTGTTCCCCAGATTTGTTTTTAATGTTCTTTTTCTTTTGAAGTTGTTGCATTTGGTTGTTTTTTTATAGTTGCTAGACTACTACAGGGATTTACCTAGGTTCCCGGGAGACTTCTCGTTTTGTGTTTGTTGTGTTTTCGGGTTACAACTATTTTTTTTTCTGTTGATAGGATCCCACGCATTACTGTGGGACTAGTTAACTTTAGTTCATACATTGTACCTGAAATTACGACATAAACTACTACTCGGTTTTCCTTTTTTTATTAAAAAAAAAACAAAACTATTGTTTGTTTCTCCTTGCTGCTGATTGGTAGCTACAACGGGTCAGTTGCAACAAACTGGCTGCTGAAATTTGTCAGCAGCTCTGTAGCAAACCTGTTCTCAATTGCAACAAACCTAAAATAACAGCTGCTGCCCATTAGACATTACTAAAGTAGGAGACTAAGCAGACTAAGCGGAACAATAGATTACATTGGAACTGTCCTGAATGTAGTGGAAATAATATCGTCATTAAGTAATGAACAATTGCTTTCCAGACACTACAATTATTCACAAGGAATTTTATCAATTCATATTTTATTAATAAAAGTGTAATATCTTAATAATGAAGTTTAATGTTATCTGTATTAGTAGCTGTATTACAGGTAATGCATGCACAGACTTTATTATACTATAATGAATTTTCAGGTATCCTGGGGAGAGAACTGAAATGAAGGAAATACATATTTAAAGGGGTGTAAGTCTTAAATGTGTTCTGTCACATAGGGGTGTTAATTGAATAGATTTGTTGTATTATTTAATATAATTTGACTCTACACTTGTGTTTCTCAGGAGACAGCATTAATATTGGGGATTTGCGGATACAGATAATAAGTTGTACTATACAGGCAAATGTATGGTTACCTTAATGAAAAAAACTCTTATCATTACCCTTTTCAACATTATTATTTAAGACAGTCTTTCAGAACAGTATTCTCGTATTAGTGGCTATAATCTAATGATAAAGGTGGTGAAACAGATGAAATGTGCGGAAAGAATTGGAGATGGAACAGGAGACTCATCCACTCGATAGAAAGCTTGGGTAGGACTGCACAAACACCGTGCCAGTGTTTAGTGGCATAATTTAAAAACAATACGTGGTTTAACAATATCAACTGCTCTACTGTGAGCTCAGCTCCACAACTAGTAATACATTGCCCACATTTTCAAATTAGATACATGTGTTTTCTACGTGTATGTAATTAGTACTTTTTTTGTTTTAACTGATTTAAAATAGAATATTTATAAAACAGACAAAGGGTTTATGTGTCGCGCTGAAATTCACACACAAGTAAGGAAAGATATCTCGCTTAGGAAGAAATCCAGAGTGGAGACGCCGGCGGTTGAAAACAGCCACATACATGCGAGGTACTGTACTGTATGTGCTCTACCACTGAACTAAACTCCCAACAACTACTGTATCTTTATCTGCGGCACTTTGTTTTAGGAAGAGTGAGGAGTCTACAAGCCTAGAAAATGTTAGAAGAATTCAGAACAAGAGGCTCTGCTTCACCGTTTACTCAGCTTTCGTTGGACAACTAAGTGAATGACAAATTTTCACTTTTTGATTAAAGAACATAAAAAACACCTTTCTTCCAGCCAGATTCAAACCAGAGGACAAAGAGTTCCCAGCTGTTTCCACTATATTCCTCCGCTCTTACAACTGAGTTATCGAAAACACAGGAAGCCCACCTTTTGTCTTACATAAAGCACAATGTAGTGCAGCGTTCCTATTTATTTAAATCCCAGTTCGAAATCAAATCTCATTCCCATAGTCCTGTTTAGTTTGAATTTAAGCAGTTAACCAGGCTTCTACTGTATACACTCCCAGAGATATTACAAAATGTTTGAGGGACAACATTAGATATAGAAATTGACTGCGCCATGCTGCCCCCATTAAGTTCCCTCCTCTAAGGAGTGTCAGAGCTCCTGAGCTTCCGAGACAGGTGAGAAGCGAACAGAACCTCTGTCCTTGTGTGGAGTTACCTGTACAGACTCTTATTGGACACACTGTATAGACTCACCTGTATGGACTCTAATTGGACACACTGTACAGACTCACCTGTACAGACTCTTACAGGACACACTGTATAGACTGTATAGACTGTACAGGCTTTTATTAGGACTCACTATATAAACAGACCTGTTTAGACTCTTATTAAACACACTGTATAGACTCACCCCTGTACAAACACTTAAAACAACTGTACAGACACACTTGTCCAGGATCTTATTGGACAAACTGTGCAGACTCACCTGGTGAAACTCAGTACATGTGGACCTTATAGTGCGTACAGAATTAGAAGTGAAGGGTGTCTCCATTACCAAGGTCTCCTGTGTGTCTTCAGCCTCCACAGCCCATTATCCAGGTGGACAAGGCTTTCAAAGAGAACCAGCTGTCCACCCCTTCCTTTCCTGGACCTCGGTGCCCCTGGGCCCTCCCTCTACACTCACCTGTGATGCCGCTGAGCTCATTAAACTCCCTGCCGACTGCTCCATGCTGCCCCCTCTGTCCTTGTGTAGAGTCAACTGTGCAGACTCTTATTACAGTCACAATGCATATACTGAGGGTATATTAAGACTAAGAAGAACTGACCCCAACAGCAAAGACCTGTGTCTGTCTTCAGTGTCCAAGTGCAAAGAGGCGTGCTTTCCAAGTCAGCCCTGAAAAAGATGAAGAGGACAACATGTCCACCTCTTCTAATCCTGACACTGACCTGCCCCAGGTCACTGCCTCACTGTCCAGCCAGCTGCCTGTCCCCAGACCTCACCTCTCTCCCATCACCTCCCAGGAGAAGGCTTGGGTGAAGAAGACTAAGAAAAAGAGGCAGAGGAATCAGGAGAGTCAGGAAGGTCCAAGTCCTGAAGACAGGCCTCCAGAGTTGCTAGAAGTCAGAACACAGGTGCTGAGACACCTAGAGGACCCTGTAGCTCCTGTGATTCTAGGAGAGGTGAGGAGTGAACCTTTACTGTAGTGTCCAGTCAGTGGGTCTGTATTAACCCCTCTCTCTCTCAGTGCAGTGTTAATGTACTGGAGTGTCCAGTCAGTGTGTCTATATTAACTCCTCTCTCTCAAAGCAGGTCAGCTCCTCCCATTCCTTCACCAAGATGCTGTGCTGTTCCGGGGTCGATGAGGATAAGAGCAACACTACAGAGCTGAAGAGATGGAAGGAGCCGCAAGGGGGCAAAAGGACAGTGGCACCAGTGGAGAATGTCAGGAATTTCCGGGATGGGAGACACCGGTCCCTGAACACCCAGGAGCGGGTTAAGGAGAGGAGGCGGAAG
This sequence comes from Atractosteus spatula, assembly GCF_055471065.1. Lineage (NCBI taxonomy): Eukaryota > Metazoa > Chordata > Actinopteri > Semionotiformes > Lepisosteidae > Atractosteus > Atractosteus spatula. Next base: position 17,758,662 of record NC_142715.1, on the reverse strand, counting down.
CTGGAAGGGTGGTTGATGGATCGGAGACAGGAGGTGCAGGAGGAGAAGGAGAGGAGGAAGCTGGAGGAGGACAGGATGAAGGTGGAGGAGAAGAGGAGGAAGGAGAGAAGATGGGAGAAGGAGGGAGAGGACAGGAGGCAGATGCTGGAGAAGGATAAGAGGAGACGGGAGAAGGAGGAGGAGCAGAGGAGGAAGACTGAGGAGAAGCAGGAGAGGAGACGCACCAAGGCAGCAGATGCAATTAGGAGGACCATGAACAAGGAGGAGCGGAGACGTGCCCAGGAGGCAGAGGAGAACAGGAGGGAGCAGCAGAAGCAGGAGGTGAGATGGGAGAAGAAGGAGCAGAAGAGCTGGAAGGCCTACGCTCGGGGGCTGGAGAAACGCCTGCAGCAGGAGGAGGAGAGGAGGCAGAAGGAGAAGGAGGAATGGAGGTGAGCTCAGGAGGAGGAGAGGAGGAAGCAGCTGAAGGAGGGGAATAAGAAATGAGCAAAGGAGGAAAAGGAGAGAAGGAGATTTTGGGAAGAGGAGGAGAGGCAACAAGCAAAGGAGAAGAAGGAGAGGAGGAAACTGTTGGAGAAGCAGGAGAAGAAACAAGCAAAAGAGGAGAAGGAGAGGAGGAGAGTTTGTGAAAAGGAGGTAAAGAAATAACTGAAGAAGGAGGAGGAAAGGAGGAGAGTTTTGGAGAAGCAACAATTGAAGGAGAAGATGGAGAGGTGGAGAGTTTTGGAAAAAGAGTGTGCCCCAGAGTCCAGACGCTGTCAGGTCAGTTATTATAAATAAGATGGAGTACACCCTGTACCAACCTGGACTAACCTTTGTCATTAGTTTCATCCTAATTTCACACCAGCAAATAAATACTGACTGGGAGAGAAGAGGTATCTGACAGGCCAATCTGTGTCAGAGCCATTACTGACCTGCTCGTCTGTTCACAGGGAGACTCCTCTCTGATGAGACGCCCTCTGGATACAGAGATCCAGGGGACATTGAGGGAGACCCCACTTCAGGTAAAGGGGACTACAGACAGGGGACTCAGTGTGGGTGAGGTTGTTCAGTGACACTGTGACTTGAGTCCACATCACTCCACTGTTTCCATACTGTCCTCAATGTCTGTATCTGCAGCTTGTGTTTTACAAAAGGGAGGCTTGAACATCCCATTTCTTTCTTCTTTCTACAATTTGATGTTTCAGAAATAAGAAATTAAACCATTCCTTGATGTAAATTCTGAATGTAACACTTTTGATGGGAACAATTTTTTATTAATTTTAATAGGTTTTTTGCAAGAAACTTTTTAGAACCATTTTATGTGCTTATAATGTCTAATTTATTATATTAAAACTATCAATTAAAAATGAAGGAGCTCTTGGCAACTCACAATGAAAATATCAACCCCAATGGAAAGGGAAACTTAAATGTTTGTTATCAATATGTATACATTGAACCACACAAAGGAGAAAAGCCACAGTGGACAAATCCAGGCACAACATGAGACATCCTGACTGTTATTTACATTTCCCTACAAATCAAGAGAAATTAAGGGTCCTCGTCCTGCAAGAAGGGACGGCTCGTTGAAATATACAGCATTGCTACCTCACTTAAAACTGCAGAAATATTAACTACAGATTGTTACAAAGGCGTCTGGGTTCAAATGACAGGAAAGATGAAAGTTCAAACGATTCACACTTTGACAGGTGTGACAAAATGACATTAGAAAACTTATGATCATGAAATTCACTTCCTAAAATGATATCACAATGTTTTTGGACTGTGGAAGGAAACTGCAGCACCTGGCGGAAACTCCAAGCAAACATGGGGAGAACATACAAACTCCACTCAGATAGAACAACAGGTCAGGAAATAAACACAGCTCCAGCATTGCGTGGCAGCAATGTTAACCACAGTTGCACCTGTAAAATAAGTATACTTCCAAAACAGCAGCATATAGTGTAAAACAATATTTTATAAACTTTCAGTCTGGATCTTTAAAAATTCATATAATTTTTTGTCAGCTGAAAATGTTAGGCTGCCTGCTTTTAGGGGGGGAAATAATTTTTCAAATTTACATGTCGATATTAAAATAACATATTTCCACATATAAATACAATTATAATAAAATATACAAAAAAGCCTTATTTTCTTTAATGATATGAGTTCTACAATACTGATACAGTATTGTACAAAATGGTATGATCTGAAGAAACGCCAGAGCACAATGTATCAATTTGGGTGACACTAACAGAAGAGGGACACAACATGGAAATCCACAAGGTTGATTTTCAACAACAAAAATGTGCTTGAAAATAATTTGACAAGGAGGAAACCTTACATGCATGGATACCAGTATTTCCCCAGTAGGTTAAAATGCAGCAGGGAACAGTATAACAGAAGGTCAGTGTCACTTGATATTGCATCACAGAGGCTGATCTCTTCTTCATCATATCCACCACTTTTAGAAAGCCAGTACACATAATTGTGAGGGTTTAAATTCAGAAGGAAAAATAATTCTCTAAATTAAATTTTATGCTGCACAGAGAGCCTCACGTGTATGTGGTCAGGTAGCTCAGTTGGATCGATTGTCGTTCTAATAACTCCATGGTTGTAGGTTTGATCCCTTACAGGCCAGGAGATCTCCTTATCTTTTGCCAAAACCATTTGATCTTTCAGTCCATGGTGAAATATATTGTGTTGAAAAGATGCCACAAACTGTAGACAAATGCTAGTGCTGCAGGAGAAGAGGAAAGCATTCAAAGATTTATGAGTTTCTTATGTGGAGCGAAAACAAAGTGTCACCATTTGCATATGTGAGGTTTCCAAATCAGCTCTCTGTAAAGACGCTCAAATCCAGCCTGTTAAGTAAAAAATATTTTAGCTGGGGATCCTCAAATCAGGCGTGTAGAAAAGAGCACCGCTAAACAACATGGGGAGTACAGAACATGTGATAAAAGTGTTCTTTAAACAAAAAGTGAAGATAGTGAATTTCACTTAGACGTTCATCGAAAGCTCAGTAAACGATAAAGCGTGTTTACTGAGCGAGAGACTCGTGTTCTGAATTCTCATCAGATTAACTGGTAATACAGCTACTAATAAAGGTTTACATTGATCTTAATTATTAATAAATTACACTTTTATTAATAAAGACATGTATTGATCAAATTCATTGTGAATAGTTGTGGTCTCTAGAAAACAATTTTAGCTAAATATTTAAAGCGAGTGGTGAATACTGTATGTTCGTTACTTTGTGACCATATTATTTCCACTACATTCAGAACAGTTCAAAAGCTATCAACTGTTCCACTACTGAGTTACTTAAACCCTTTGAAGAGGTGGTTTAAGTTAGTCTCCTACATCAGTAAGATCTAATGGGCAGCAGATGTTATTTTAGGTTTGTTGCAATTGAGAACAAATTTCAGCAGCCAGGTTCGTAGCAATGACCCGTTGTAGGGACATTGCCAATCAGCCACAAGAAAAAAAAAACATAATTTGTGCCTTTATTAAAAAAAAGGAAAAACAGAGTAGTAGTTTATGTGGTAATTTCAGGTACAATGTAAGAACTTAAGTTAACTAGTCCCACAGTAGTGCGTGGGGTCCTATCAATAGAAAAAAAAAATACTTGTAACCCAAAAACACAACAACCACAATGCGAGAAGCCTTCCGGGAACCTAGGTAAATCACTGTAGTAGTCTAACGACTACAGAAAATAAAATTAAAAAATACTTAACGGAACAACTTCAAAACAAAAATAACATTAAAAACAAATCTGGGAAACAACAAAAAATCTAATGCGAGAGGTTTTTCAAGTCTTCGGTACCCCATCGTGTTCCCTTAGTCCCAGTAGACCTCTCGTCTAAGAAGATATCTCTCATCTATCTGTGTAGAGATCAGCAGGGGGTCCACAGCTGATGGGAAATTAAGTAGTGACCTGCATCAGCTGCAAAGGAAAAAGTATAGGTTTATTCCATGCTGAAAAGAGAAGGAAACACCACGTGGACCCTTCTTCGGGTGTGACGTGGAATAAACCTTTACCTGTTCATTTGATGTTAATTTAGACCGGATCTCCAGCAAATACCTAACAGGCCACAATCCCGTTAGATAAGGTGTTAAGGACGACCTGTAAGTAGCAGTATCTAAAGTGGACAGTTGCTTTCAGTAGCTAAAGACAGGCTATATTGCTCCAGGTGAGGCTTGAACTCACAACCTCGGCATGACTCCGCTGTGCACTGTTGTATAAGTACCGCGCGCTCACCGATTGCGCTACTGGAGCCGCGTAGATTACTTTCCCTTCACACACTGACGTTGCACAAACACAGGGTGAAAACGATTTCGGCATGTTTTCCGTCTCTCCGTGGGAGAAAGGGACAGTAAAAGAGCAAGGAAACTACAAGGGAAGAAAATGAAAAAATAGTGCTCACTGCAACAGAGGGAGGAGAGAGATGGTCAGACACGTAAACCAGCCCGGCGGATTTACACTACAAATTTGTCATTTGTAGTGACATTTATGAGTCTTCATGTGTCTGAAACTGTCCAATTTGTATTTTCGTTTAAAAAATCCGGTAAACTTGAATAAGACAAGAAGGCACACACTGCACATCTGCGGAACATCACGTCCGATGTTTACAGTGACATCAGAGATTGAAAGCGAAGTCGTTTTTTATTAAAAGTTCAAGGAAACCTGAATATGTTTGCTAGACGTATTTCAGAATCACAGTGAAATGTAGTACGATTGCTGCACAGATCTGCAGTCTGCAATTACAATACGGTTTGTACGTTGTATAAAATATGCCATTCAAAACTTTTCTAAAACTGCAGAGATACATTTCGGAATGCGTCTTCCTGTAAAAATAAAATATCTATTTTATTTGACGGGCGCTATAAGCAGAGTCTGAAGCCAGCTCCACAGAAGAACTATATTCAGTGGGCCAAAAAAGTGAGTATTTCACTAAGTGAACAATTACTGTACATCATAATCATATTTGTTTTACTTCTCCTGCCATTACAATTTGTGCACAAAGATTTTTTTTATTTTCAAAATGTATTAGCCTTGATGGGAAAGAGAATTAAACTGTGGGCGCGGTGGCCAAGTGGTAAGGCGTCGGTTTCGTAAACCGAAGAGCGCGGGTTCAAACCCCGTACGTGCCTGGTTTGCTTGCCACGACAGACTTTTATCTAAATCGTCAATTGTCTTGCAATGTAGAAATCTCTGTAATAATAAGAAAAGAAAAGTAGTTAATAATCCTTTGACAAAGTAACGGGCATCTTCCACTGCTTGTCAGGATGGCTGAGTGGTCTTAGGTGCCAGCCTCAAGAACTCAATCGTGTGTAGTGACAGTTGTTATTCACAACCCGGATTTCTATGGAAGCCCGTTTCCGCCAGGGAGTAAAAAAAAACGAGCTATGGTATCTCAGAATTGCGACTTAGTAACTCAGAATTCCGACTTTATATCTGACATTTGCGACTTCGAAATAGCCCATATTTCAATGTCTGTCCTTTTGTTATTGTAACGGATTCGGGTTCGAGGGCTTGTGCCCTCGCAGCTCCCACCCTAGTTCGTGCCTTACTGCATTGGCTCGAACCCAGGTCTTGCCAGCTGAGCTAAAGAAGACCGTTTTTAAGTAAAAAAGGACATACAATGAGATACCATAGCGCGTTTTTTTTTAACTCCCTGGCGGAAACGGGCTTCCAGAGATTTCCCTTCATGTTCATTAAGATGTGTAATTTGTATGTTTCTTCAAAGTTCTGTCAATTAACAGTGGAGAGCTAGCCGATGTACGTTTTCATGAAAACTCTCTTTAAGGCGATTACAAGTATCTTGAGCAAATCTGCGTCATATTTAAAAAAAAAAAAAGTTTAGCTCAAGATGCAACAGGAGTATAAATTAATTCTCCCGCCCTACATTCCAAGATATGGAATCTTATTTTTCTTGAAGTTTCTGATGTTGGTCGTTATTGGAAATTGCCCGGTGATATCGACTCAGGTAGTCAGTTGTTACGTGCTGTAATTCGATACATGCAAAGCATTTGTATTCCCTCAAATTATTAATAAGGTCAATAATGTATTAAACATTACATGCCACTTTTTCTCTAGATGATGCTCACGATGGAACAGTGAGAAAGGCGTGCCTAGATGTGCTTGAACCAGCACCTTACTATCATTTTAGTCCCGACCTGACCGCACTGAGCAATGGTACGACAGAGACTCCAACGGGTGGTTTTCTCCATTTACAGTTTTTGGGAAAAAAAATAATCTGCACTTTTAAGCAAGTATTTTATTTCAAATTTTGCAAAGTGTAAGTTTTTCTTGAAAAACGTTGTTTCAGAAAGAAACTCAGTTGACGGGAGTAGCCCTGTCAGTAGAATATTGAACTTTTCATCTTAGCTAGTTCTTCTGTGGAGCAGGCTTGAGAACTCTACGTACAACGCCTTTGATGTCATTTTATTTTTACAGCAGCCGCATCCGGAAAGTTTTTTTTTACTTTTTATTTGAACAACAAAATAGATTCAATATAAACAAGAGCACTTATAACATCAGTAGAATCGTCAGGGGTACATAAAATAATACAATTACACTTTCTGAAAACGATTAAACTAGGTAAATCAAGATAAGGTCCGCACAGCTTTAATGTTCATACATTTCGAAAGAGTCTGTAATTACCCCTTTTCGTCTATTTTGAACTATTCAAACTTAGGACTCGTACCAGACCATTTCACTCTACGTACAGTATATCTCATTTCGTAATGAAAATGTATTTCCTGTCTTAGAAATGCTCTGGACGGTATGTCTTACACAACGCACCTAAAGTATTCTAATCGTGGACTGCAGATCTGTGATATAGCCGAATTCGAGGGATCCAGCAATCGTACTGGATTTGACTGGGATTCTGAAATGTCTCTTGCAAAGGTATTTGGGTTTGCTTGAACCTTAAATAAAAAAGTGATCTGAGACTTCCTAGCTTCCAGTCTATAATCTCACTGTAACTAAACTAGGATGTGATGTTTCGCAGATGTGCAGTGTGCCTTTACGCTTGGCATGTTCAAGACTATTCGTTGCGTGAGCTCCTCACTGCGTGTCCTGTACTGTATTGTACTGTATTGTGATTTCGTTGAGATTATCTACGAGGAGTACAGCGACTATTGCACAAAGTACTGACCACTATACCATCGCGGCGAGCTGGGACAGACTATCGTTAATTTAATTCAAATGCTCAGAGTGTCTTTAATCTGATGGATTCATATACCGTGCTCATGAGAAAGTCACAAACCTGTCATCTACACACTGTTCCCAGAGCTGGATAGGTTATTCCAGATTCTACAGCTCTCTAGCAATAGTGGAAATCAGGCTACAGAAATGGAGAAAATCTCTTCAAAATGTGGAAATATAATCCCTAGACGAGTCCTTTCTCAAAGGTCAACTCTGCTTGCAAATCACCCCTCCCACATCGCGCAGTGTAGCGGTTATAACCTTCTATTAACACACCAAAGGGCTTCAGTGAGAAAGCGGGCAGAAACAAAGCGATTCTCTTTCATTTTTACGTTTTGCACGCCTGACGGGGTTTTACGCTGCTCTTTTCTACACTGAACTGATCATTTGGACATCGTAAGGCAAGAGAGACACATTTCTATGTAATCAGGAAACCAGGAATCCTAACCGTTAGCCCGTTAGTGCCACAGAGAAAAAAAAACGTTTCAACGAGATAAAATTGCAGGATAAACACATTTTTTTCTTTTTCGTAGCGTTTGTGTTTTGTTTGATTTAGCGAATTTTATACACTTTATTTCTGACACGACTTAAAAGGCTGGTAGAGTATATTTAATACAAGAGCGCTGAACAAAAATTTTCATCTACCGTATTGTAATGTTTTTTTTAAAAAAAGCAAGTTAAATGGATATATAGTAAATGTTTTTTTTTCATATAATAGTGTTTATGGTCTGAAAAACGTCATTCATTATTTAACGGACATTTGGTATAATTAAAAAAAATACTCATTCACGAATGTTAACATTTTTTACAACGTGTTCTATTGTGATCTGCGCCCCGTGCAGCAATATCACCAGACAGTTTAATGGTCTGTCGTCCTTTTACAGTTCTGGGTTTTATTCTGTCTTCAGATGCACCAGATGTATTTTTGAAATACGTAAATAACAATTCTGGTGCAGCGAAGCATTCTGATTAATTCAGATTCACTCTTCACGTGTGTTATAGATATCATATAATGTTTTTGTATCCATGCAAAACCTCGCATGAAGTTGATAAACTTTGCTTGTAACATATTTAACAAGGCACAGTGCCAAACTATTAAAATACATCAGAAAAGTACCCGAACTCTCATAATTTAATATGGCGTTCTGGAAATTCACTTTTAGGAGTTTTCGGAAGTCTGGACCCAGATATACAGTGAGGGAGGAGTGCTTGACTTCCTGCTTTCAGCTCGTGCATTGTTTCTACTTGTGACCACCAACAGAGAGAGCTTTACCGGTTCACAGAAACGTCCCGGGAGTTTTCTGGGTTAAGAGGGAAGAATAAATGTAATAAATGGAGATGTTATTGCCGCTGGGGAGTATGAAGGCGGTGGTGTGTAGAGGGAGGAGACGCGCATTCCGCACGGGCAGCGCAGAGCAATGAGTCGCACCTGCTGCGCGCTGAGTCCTGTCCTATATAACCGCTGAGCCCGGACACACACAGCCTCTTCAGCCAGTGCTGGGGGGTTTAAAAAGGGTAGTATTTTTTAATAATCCTTCAGAAGGTGCAAGAACTGGCTCTTTTGCTCAGTTGAGGTTATAGGAATCCATGTTTTTTTTTTTTCAGGCTGTCGGGAGTAGTGTTTATTATTATTTTTTTCTCAGACTAAACCGTATCAGTGGGCTGAATTTCAGTTAAACGCCTGGTTTAAAAAAGATCAAGAATGAGTTAGGGAAGACAGAGGTGGAGACTAATGGAAGTTATGAAAGCCATGAATGGGTTGTCTCTGCTTGAGCTTGATTTAGACCTTAGTAGGGCAAAGTCTAGGGGTTAATTTCAACAAACTGGAAGTGAAGTATTGACAGGAGATCAACCTGTGTTTAGTACGCAGCTGTGGTCTGAAGTTGTGCTGCACCTTAAATCCAATTGCAACGAACGTTGCTGCTGTGCTTAGTCCGCAGCACCGTACTAAACCTGTTCTCAATTGCAACGAACACAAAGTAATAGCTGTTGCCCCCTAGAAGTGACTAGTGAGTTATTTTAAACCACCTCTTAATATGGCTTGAGCAACTTAATACCATAGTTGGTGTAACGAAGAATTGCATTAGAAGGCTCCAGAATATAGTGAAAATAATAGTTACCATGTACTGAATTTATGCATCCGTTGCTTGAAAAAATTTTTAATTTAATTAAAATTGCTTAACACTCATACCACATTTATTCATAATGAAGTTGATTAATGTGTATTTACAAAAGTGACATTTACTAATTATGTTGAATGTTAATCATTACTAGTAGCTGTGAAGTTTAAGGTGCTAGGGAGTGAAGAGAACAGAACTTAAGCTATTATTTATATAAATGTAGCATGAGGCTTTAATGTGTTCTATAAAATCGAGGAGTCAATTGGATAGATTTGTTAAATATTTTAGTGAGGGGTCTCCATATTTGTGGTTATCAGAGGAAAGCAGGGATAAGGAGGAAATAGGTGGCACCCAAGCATGTGTTAAAGGAAAAAACTCAGCATCTTAAAAGTGATTTCTGTTGGTTTACAGTCCCTTTTCTGTCCTATAGCTGTGATCCAATGACTGTGTTGAAACAGCCAGGGTTGTGCTAGCTCTTGATGGACTGGTATGCAAACCAAATGACAGACGAGCAAAGCGTTGTTTAACAATTCTGAAAGCTCGTTCAATGTGGCTTCTTGTGTTTTTATGACTCATGTTATAGCGCTGGTCTTGTAATTTTGTTGGATTGTGTACAGGTGTCAGACGATACCGTCATAAAGGATAAGCACGAGTTAGCAAAACAACATGCCAGCAAGCACTTCCCCCCCTTCAAAAGGAAGATGTTGGAACTGTTTAAAGAACTTAATCTGAACTGACACAGGAGAGAGAGAAAATCAAAGTTCTGAAAAGTAAGCACAAGGCACACCCTGCTAAAGAAATGTATTGCCTTAAAAAAAATGCTTAGAAGGTCAGAGGAACAATTGTTGTTTTTTTTTTTGCTCAAGTATTTTTATAAGTTTAATTTCCAGTTCTGTTAAAAATAAAACTTAACTTTACTGGTTATTAGTCAGTGTCTTTTGTAACGATTTAGCTATAATGATGTCTGCTTCATCTGGAGTGTTAAACAAAATTAATGCTGCAATAATACAGTAGTGTTTAATTTCAAATGCACAGCTGCGGTTCTCATTTGTTTCATGACTAATTATAATTGGGTATCTCATTAATAACTATGTAGCCTCATCAGGTGATTTGTCGCCTAAATGCAATTCTTAAATTAAAAACTAACTGATTTGTCAGGAAATTTAGTTTGAATATAAATGAGAAACAGAAAAATAATTGAATATTAATGTGCCCTACATATTATTCTGCTGGACTGCTGTGTACACACGTTCACAATGCAAGAAATACTGCTCAATACGGCTTTGTGTGAAAAACCAGTATATCACCATAGGAAGCAGGACAGTGCAGGACAGTGCAGTCTCCAATTACCCAGACTGTATGCACAGGAATAAAGCTTTGTTTGATTTCTGAAACCCTTTCTTTATGTCCTGTTTTCATTCAGGTAAGGGTCAACTATATATACACTAAAATGTTGACAGCAGGAAAATTAAAAATATTCTTTACTCAGCAGCTTATTTAAAACAGCTCCAATGATGTTCAAACAGATTTTTACACAGAAGACTAACACAGCTTTGCATTCTGAATCTCATTTTCTCATGCTTTTAATTATTGTGGCATTCTGCGCTGGGATAGGGGTATGCTGTTCACAAACCAATAGCATTTAAACTACAGCACCCACAATGCTGAAACCAAGTGTTTTACACACCAGACAGCCCCCCTCACCTTATACAACCTTGCTTGGGGTTGTGAAACCTTTTTTTAAATTATTTTTTCAATACGGCACCATTAAACATGCATTACACTGGGATGGGGGTGCTATTCATGAGTCAAAAGCTTCATCACAACATCTGAAAATTTTAGATTTGACATTCTTTTTATTTCACGCTTTCTTTTAGTTTTTCCTAATTTCACATTTTAAATAAGCTGTATCTGTAGCAAATCACAATGAAGGTGTGGTATGCAGATGTGACTGTGTAACCATCAGGCATGAAGGAGAGAAAAACAAAAAAATCTCTGGGGGTCCAAGGCCTGATGGTTGACCTCCCCTCCAGGTATGACAAGTAGTTACTAGAAACAGTTCACATGCACCACCATGCAGATTGACACGGTGAATTCTATTCCCTGTATTATGTCAGGCTAGATGTTAATGTTGAGTATGTCCCATCCACTGGGTTGAGCAGTACAGGATCTTGAGTTTTGTAGGCTGGGTTCCTTGCTTCAAAAATCCAGGAGGATCCCTTGTCATGGGGGACAGAGCTCAATATCAACCAAAGGCACCGAAGAGAGAACAGTGGCAGGCATGGTGTGGAGAAAAAAAAATGGGTTAGACACAGAAAAAACAATTGCAACCTGGTTGTCTACTTACTGACTTGATATCTATGTTTCTGCACCTCCTAAAGAATTAGATCACTCAGGATCAATAAGACTACAGAGATGATGTAGAAGACTACAGCATTGTTAAATATGCTTGTAGGTATGGGGCATCCTTAATAAGGTCTGACATATTTTCACAATTTAGGGGCTGTGTGCCTAAATGCTCTGCTACCTGCTTGCTATTATTAACGTAATCTGTTCATTGATCTAGACAGCATCCTGCAACTGCCATAATCTTACTGGAAGAAAAGGATCACTTTGGTGTCTAGGCTGTTCTTTTTTGATGAGTCTCCAAGCCTGGAGATGTACACGGTATGATATTGAAAGTCAGTGGGGTTCGGACTTCGATGATGTGATTGTGTTTTTATTGTTTCGGTTAGAATCCTTTTAGTAGTGTGTCCTGTCTGAAAGCTACTGTAGAGATGGTACTATTTGGGTAACCTAATAATAAGGAATCACATTAGATACACCTCTGTTGGATAGAAGCCAGTTTTCTTTGATCTTTCTTACATCGGAGTGGAATAAATCATGTCATGGTGACATACTGTTGATTTAGAATTCTTTGCACTACTACTTTGATGTTAACACTGTGTAGTAATCATATATAAAAGGGACTGTGTTGTGTTATGATGAACTTTTTTACCGTTTTCATAATACTTTGTTTGGTTTCTGGCAATAGATAACAAATGGTTTCTAGTGATTTTTTTGTGTTCTAGTGTTTTTCATTATTTTTTCGCAAAGTGTCTGAAAGTTTACTCTTACCCAAGAGATTTTTGGGGGAATATTGAAACTTGTACTTACATGTCTTTTGGAGTTGAATTCTGCTGAGAACACGTTGACAGTCTTCTTGAGTTTCCAGCATGTCTTTTATGTAATGCTCGGGAGTAGGGGGTGGTTGCACATTCATCAACAGTGCCTGAAATATAAAACCGTAAGAAGGGTTACGAACTGCAAAGAATCCAAAGAGTATAAATGGGTCACAGATCAAGATCTAGGTATTTGCAGAATTTGACAGATCTCTCTTGATCAAACTCCTTTTTTCTTACTTTGTGTTTTTATAGCAAGACATTATATTGTTTCTGTGCTAAATGGCAAGCTCTTTTAGGTGTTCATGTTCGTGCCTTTGTTTCTATATTATTGGAAAGAAACCTAGTAATTGATTTGATGCATCCATATCTAATCATCAATCTGATACACAGTAATTCTATCTTCGAGATGCCTGTGTCATGTAATAAATTGCAAAGATTATCAATAATCTTTTATGCCTTTTTATGCCTTCTTTGGAGTATTTTTTGAAAAGGTATCTCTAATTTATAGAACCATTAATGCCAGAAGATAACCCTGAAATCCAAACTTCCTAACAATAACAAACAATTATAACATCCACTGAAATATGTCATCCTATGTTTCTGTTGAATCTAAAACTACATGTCCTGCTTAAAAAACCCTTTCATAGTGATAGTTTGCATGCAGAGCATACTCACCAAACTGGGGTTGGCAAAATGTACATATCCATGTTACTTCATTCTTTGCACTTTCATACTCTTCTTTTGAGATGCACAATTCATGGAACCAGTTTTCACAACTGTCACACTGGACCTACACAGAGTAAACCTTATATTAGTTCAGCTATCACATTTCATTGGCATGTTTTGTTATGTGCATACATTACACATAATAATGTTACGACCCCAAGTATCTAGGGGTAAAGGGGTGTAACATTTAGAATAATTCTTTTGGAAGCAGGTGGGTTCTGGTAAGTGACTAGGAAGCGCGATAACAAAGGTGGGTGTAAAAGTGATGATTTTAAGTTAAATAAGTGACTGGTAAGACACGATAACACACAGGGGTAAGGGAACTAGAGTGGTGCCAAAGAAAAGAAAATAACCAAACAAAATGGAGCTGGCTAAAAAAAGTGAGGGAAAGCTAACCTGACTGCAAAAGAAAACCCGAAACACACGGTCTTCTGCGTCTTCAACACCCTAGCTAACCTCCCCTGACTACTCAAAACCATACAAGAAAAATGGCACTCACCCGTACTTAACTAGTGTTACTAATACAAAATCAATTAAGTGTGTAGAATGTACCCAACAACCTTGTCACGGACGTCCAAAGGGACTAACCGTGGGGAGCAGGAGAGCGGAAAAAGACCCATATGCGTAGCGGCGAGACGGGAAAAAGGCCCGGGCTCATTAGTGCAAAGAGTTCAGGAATGCCGTATAGACACCTATGCCCTCAGGGAGCGGACGTGGGGCGCCCTGGTGCTAGGCGGGTCTCAGGACATCCGAACGTCAATGCTGAGCGAGGACAGAGTGCAAAACCCAGAAATATATAGCCCAAGGGAAAGAGAGGGACAGGAAGGACAGCAGACCAGAAACTAGGGATAGGACAGAGAAGGAGCGCCCTCTGGCTGCAGAGGGCGTGACAGTACCCCCCCCTTCATGGGCAGCTCCCGACGCCCATACAAATAAATGAGCTGCCCAGCACTGGGGGGAGGAAAAACCTCATTTAACTGAAAGGAAACCTCCGGGAGTCCACGGCTGAGAGCTACCCCCTCCTCCGGGGTATTAACCTTTATTGGGTGGAGGAAGGGGGGGTCGAGTAGAGCTCCGGAGACTAAAACAAAAAAGTACACAAGCACAAACACAACAGACAAAAACCTGGGAAAGACCAGGGAGACAAACCACACAAAACAGATAGGAACCAAAAACAGGTAGGAACCAAAGTTCCGAGACACAGAGAGCAGGGGGGGGACCAAAAAGGAGGGGAAATCAGGAAGAAAAAAAAATCAAAACAAAACGCAAAAAAACACAAAAACCCCGGGGAAAAATACCGCAGACTGGGCAATGGGCACGTTCACATTCTAACGCCGATATTGGAGTGGACAACCTGAGGAAAGCCAGACCGAAGTCGGCTCACAGACACAGATGCCCGGAGTGATATCCAGCGAAAGGCATGGAGGAACGGCAGAAAGCTTACCATTCTATCACTGATATCGGAGAGAGCCAGACCAGGAAGAGCCAGGCAAGAGAACCCGCTCCAGACACAGAAGCTCGGAGTGATATCCAGTAATAAGAATAGGCAAGCCAGCTCAACATTCAATCACTGATATCGGAGTGATCTACCCGAGGAAAGCCAGGTACAGGACCCGCTCACAGGCACGGAAGATCGGAGTGATATCCAGTGATTAGAATAGAGGAACTGAAAAAAAAACAGCCCAGAGAACAAGAAAAAAAAAAACTGCGGCAAGACAAAAAGTGCCGCTCGCGGGGTCAGTAAGTGGCTCAGCATTCTGTCACGGACGTCCAAAGGGACTAACCGTGGGGAGCAGGAGAGCGGAAAAAGACCCATATGCATAGCGGTGAGACAGGAAAAAGGCCCGGGCTCATTAGTGCAAAGAGTTCAGGAATGCCGTATAGAAACCTGTGCCCTCAGGGAGCGGACGTGGGGCGCCCTGGTGCTAGGTGGGTCTCAGGACATCCGAACGTCAATGCTGAGCGAGGACAGAGTGCAAGACCCAGAAATATATAGCCCAAGGGAAAGAGAGGGACAGGAAGGACAGCAGACCGGAAACTAGGGACAGGACAGAGAAGGAGCGCCCTCTGGCTGCAGAGGGCGTGACAAACCTGAACTAACCTTATACACAAAAGTTTACACAAAAACACAAGTGAACTAGGAATACAAATAAGGGAAAACGAGAGTAATCGACAGGAACAGGGTACAAAAGAACACAAAGGTTGAACATGTAACACGTTAGGGCAAGATAATGGCAAAACAAGGACAAACACAAACAAACGAAAGTACAAAGAAATGAACAGAAAACAACAAACCAACAAAGCCAAAACAATAGCAAAACAAAGCGATAACCACAACTAAATGAAGCAAAGCAAAACCAAGCAGGACCAAAGTCAAACGAAAGGCTCTTCCTTCAGAAAACCTCCATGTTATATAGTGAATAAGATGCACGCTGGCTGAGAAGCTAATTGATCATGATGTCATACAGAACAGTGGTGTAATGGTGGGTCAATGGGGGAGGGAGAACAATCAAAGGGTCAGCAGTGTGGAACATAAAAAAACACAGACCACACACTGGGACGTAACAATTACACATACAGATAGAAATGATGTTCACTTTCCCAGTTTGTCTGCCGCACCAGTGTTTCTCCACACATCAGACACGTCCTGGAGAGGAGCTATAATAAACATGCCAAATAGACTGATTTTTCCAATGTTATCTACAGATCATTGTTGCATAATTGAAGACCATTTGATAGAGACCTTTTCGTATGCACTTTCCTGATTAGGTGTTCTACTGCTTCTTAAGCCGCACATTGTCATGTCTCAGAATACTCCTGTCAACACCTGTTACCCTTTTTTTGTTGCTATGACTTTAAGGGGGCACATGATAACACAGCCATGTTCAACCAGTTTGTTTCACTATGGGCAATCAAGACCCAAACTTTTCCCAGACTATGGTTGTGTCAACCACGACGAAGGCCAAAGTGTCATTGAATTTTAACTGTGCGAAATGTGATTTAATTAACTTTTCATCTCTGTGTTATATAGTACAAAAAGAATACCCAAATGAGTTCTGCATATAAATAAATCGAGAATCTTTTTTCATTCAGACTTGTTACATAGACAGAACATGCTTCAGGAAAACAACATACACCAATAAACGCAGGCAATGATGATCAAATGGTACAATACCTGAAGCTTCAAGAATTCTGATTGACAGGTCTTCCCGCAACTTTCTTATTTCTTTGGCGCTGCTGTTCATCTCGATGTATGTTGGAATATCCAGGAAATTGTTCACGATGTCTGCGCCCATCTAACAGACGAAGGTTTGTCACAATTATTATTTCCCTAAAAATCTCTCATACAATAGTTTTGAGACAGTCCAAAATTTCTGCATGGAAAGGTTATGCTGACCTGCATCACAAAGACCCCACAGCTTGAGGCATCTGCTTGCTTGGTGTGACCAATCACGCTTGGGTGCCAGATGATATTCAACCAGTCTTCTTTTCCTAGGACGTTCCTTCGCATCTTGAAAGTCCCTGTGAATCAAAATAATAGGTTATTGATAAATGAGGACATATTTGTCATGCTGAATTTGAATGTGAAATGCATGTGTGCCCGTGCAGAGTTTCACCACGAAACCAATGCTTGATTTCTTACCTGAAACTTTTTGCCACTGCAGTGGAGTCTGCCATCTTGTCACTCCCCATAGGGTCGACCACAAAGACTTTCTGGGATGGAGCACACAGATACTGCAAGAAACAAAGGGCCCATCATCAGACATGAAGTTGCATTTAATGTGGGGCCAGAAACACAGGCAGTTTCAGGAGTTTAATGTTGTGGAAACAAAAGTTTTTGATAAAATATTTTATTTATATTTATATTATTTAACATGTAATATTTTGCAAACCTCAGCAAAGACAGTCAGGAAATGACCTATCAGTACTTTTTTTTTTCCTACATGACACTTTGACCTGCTTGGTGTCACGGAGGGGGTAACTGCGGAGGATAGGGATTCTATGTGGAGCTCTTCGGAAGGGTAACGATAGGCGAAGGCATAGTCGGAGAAGTAGCTGTCCAAATCCGGGTAGTCATAGTAGGATCGTCGGTACAGAATCGGGAGGCGTAGGCGTCGTCGGGAAAGAAGAGCAGGGTCCAAAATCCAGGAGAGAGTAGTAGGCGCATAGGTACAAAGTCGGGAGGCAAAGACGTAGCAGAAGAACAGCAGGGTCAAGATCCAGGAGTCAAAGAGTAGTATCGCAGAATGTAAACTAGGAACTAAGCTCAGGGAGAAGATCTCAATCGTGAGCACTTAAAGGGGGTCTGGCGAGGGTTTAAATAGAGGAAAGATTGGTGCGTGCACGTTTGGGATGGGAGGAGCTCGTGGGAATGCATGAGCGCCTGCCTGCGGGGGTGCAATTCATGACACTTGGTTTTCTGTTTATCACACAGCAGTATTCACAATAATATTTTAGGAAAAGTGCACTGTCACTATTGCCTTGGATACTCACCATCCATGTCCGCCTTTTTTAACAGGAGAGGAACCAATACATTGTGACTTTGTAATTTTTTTAGATCCAACAAGGATAATCACTTGAACTGTAATGGTTCCAAGTGTAATTATAAACCTACGCTGTTTTGGATTACCTGCACCACACCTACCAACAACTTCCAATGGACACCAGTGTTAAAAAAAGTTAATTATGGCTTCATAGTTTTCAAAGTTGACCTGTAATGAAAAGAATGACGAGATTAGCACAACAGGCTGCCTCACATGGATGGTGTGCTACCTTTGAATTTTGATTTCTGACTATAAAGGTATTTTCTTTAGGCAGCACCATGGGCACAGTTGTGACCTGTTTTGATTGCTTGTAGCTCTCCTTGTTTCTCTATTGATTAAACAATCATCAGTTAGTGAAAAACCATGTTTGCCCCTCACTAATGTAATCCATCAACATTTGTGTTTGATGTCCTTACCTTGGACAAACGTTGTCTAGCCATGCGCTCTCTATTCCCACTCATGATTACACTAGTTGTGTAGTGGTTCATTAGGAAAACCTTCTTCCCCAAGTCCATGGATTCTTTCGCTACTTGAAAGTAACACTCAATGGTCTTATGGAAAAAGCAAATACAATTGAAGAAGATATGATTTCACGCATTCACACACGTTTGATTACACAAAAGCTCAGAAACCTTAATAAATGCATGCAATCAAACACTTTCATCTTACCTCGTCTATGAGCCACTCATCTGGTTTCAGAGACACAAACTCCGAGTGTCTGAGAATATATGTGTCTGCACTGTGCATGGATGGCAAAACTGCAACCACTAATTCACTCGGATTGATGTTCCAAAGGGCGTGAACCTAAAAAAGATTTACCAAGCCAAAAGCATACACAAGAGATCACTGGAGCTAACATAACGAAAATGGAGATTATACACCACTGTCAACAAGTATAACAAGTTAGAGAGAAACGACAAAGAACACCTACAGTAGTAGAAGATGACATTCATAAGCTCTGAAAAAGAAGTGAATGTCCACACAGAGAAATATTTGAAATACAAATCCTACCTTCTTTCTGAAATCTGTTTTCTCTTTTATAAGTTTTGAGATGGGGCGTGCATCACAGTGTGGTGTGATCACTTCAGCCATGCCCACGGCAGCTTGCTTGGGTGACACTTTCCCTTCTTCTTTGTGCTGCCATTCTTTACATTCTGTGGGTCCTGCTTTCCCCTGCTGTACTTGCAGGCCGTTGCTGTCATCTGGCGATTTTTCACTTGTTTCAATATTTCTATTGCTAACTTTTTTTTTCCTGTTTTCTCATTTTTTGGGGGATTGGAATGTTCTGTGGTGCGCTGTAGAATTTATTTTTTGTTTCTTTGCCTACACCTGGTGCTCTCTTTGCCCATTGTTCCTGTGCATGTTCATGACGCGTCTTAGTGGTAATCAATGGTGCCATCAAAACCTTTTTGGGGAGATCATTTTGGATTATATGTTCTCTGTACCACCCTAGAGGGATTTTCTCATTATCGTAATAAACTCTGCTGGCCTCAGTTTCCTCCTGTGCTGAAGTATTGATTGCTTGACAATGCCAAACCAGGTCTCAACATGACAGTTAGTGGCTCTTGTTTGTGCTACCTCTGACATTGATATGTCTTTTTTGCTGTCTGAAGCATATCTTGTCAGGTCACCCAACAAAATTCCACTCCACAGTGGAAATAATGCCATGTATTTTTGCAACAGAAATCTAATTATGTCTTCACAGAAATAGGGGTTCACATTGTGTTGTGTCCCATAGTCATCATGTCCTTGAACTGATATGCTGTCTTCATAAATACCTTTGAACTCCACAGCGAAAGGAGAGCAGCCCAGGCTGCCTCTCATTTTTGGGTATAGTACCTCATCTGTGTCTTTGACTTCTGCTTCCTTTTCCATCTGGTCTGGTGTGGTTGTTTGAGAAATGTAAGCGTTAAGGAGGCAGACACTAGATTGGACTTCAGTTGTGAACCTCCTGCTTGAGAGTACAATACACATGTGTTTGAAAACATTTCTGGCGACACTCAAAGTTGTGCTGTTTTGCAGGATGGCAAAGGAAAAAGTCTCGCAGTCCTTTGTCTGTTGTTTTTTTCCTAATTGCTTGAGAGACAGCCTTTATGACATGGGCAGAGCAAAGGTGCAGAACAGTGAACATCTGAAGTTCTGTGTACTTAAGTTTGCCTTGGCAGACTTTCATTGCACGATTTAAGTATGCATGGATGGTGTCCCCATTGAAGGCAAAAAGAACACTGTGAATCAGGGCCCAGCTGTATTCAGTTTCTACATGCTGCACTCTCTTGGTAGTACATGTTGAGATGTCAAACATGAATTTACGTAGCCAACGTTCTATACTGACAATGGTGTGGTCAGTTGTCAACATTTCAGACACTGGTAATGGAGGCTTTCTTTTCCACCTCCAGGTAACGTAAGACTGTAGTACAAAATTCTTTTGTTCTCCGATGGAATTTTTCTGACTACCCCTCCTGTCGCATCCAGGTAAAGGGTGACTTTCTCCTTCATCTTTAGATGGGCAATAAGAATTTGCATACTCTGTTCTGTGTAAAGATAGGCAGCAAATGTGTCTAACTGCAAAATCTGTACATATCCTGAAAAATGGACAGTGTTGAAGTCACATGCTTTCATATATTTTTGTGCCATATGTAATTCAATCACTGGATCATAGTGAATGCGTTTACTGTTCCTGAACTCTGATGAAATGACTTTCAGGACATTCTGTGTTAGTGGTTTAGATAAATTGCCTGCTGCAATTTCAGCAAGCGGAGTTCTGCTCAGGTTCCTGTAGTATACATTGCTGATTCTTTTTGTGAGGGCACTGGCAATCTTTCGACGATAAGGCTGACGTGCTTGTTGAAATTGTTTCCCTTTTACTGTGCTGTATTTGCCCTACTCGTACAACATCAGTTGTGATGTCATCATTGCCCATTGGCTTGTGTGTTGTTGTCATTATGTACAGTATTTTACATTGCAGGACCTGAAGGTACAGACTGCTTTTATCATCAGAAAGTTTTTTTTTCTGCTGTTCTCTTTCCTGATGTATTGGTATTTGAAGGCTATTGGGCAGCAAGGATTTATCTTCCTGAACTCGCTATATAACATCTGGGTCCATGGTCGTCTTAGTTTAGATGTACCTTTTAGAGGTGCTATTTTTCTCCATTGTTCAGTCTTTAGACATACTTTGAAAGTTTTAGGCACAGACATAATCTTTTTTAATCCCCTTTTATCCTGAGGTGACGTCCCAGACGAGCTTGCCCCCTGGGAATATTCACTGTGCTCTTCAGGCTTTTTTTCTGATTCTACACAGATTTTTTTTCTCCCTCTAACATGTCACCACTGTCTGTGCTGCCGTGTGCTGCCCATGCATCTTTTGTATCTTCTGATGAACTTCTGAGCTCTGTGTTGCCTTCCAAACTATGTCCCTCACTTTGACTTGAAATACTGACTATAGATTGTGTACTGTCATCTGGTTTGGAATCCCTACCAATACTCTCCTCTTTCTGCACCCTAAGCACTTGGGTTCTTACTTTTTTTCTATCTTCATGCCAAATCACTGATAACCATTTCTTGTTGCTGGGGCAATCCTCTCCAAGGACTCTGTTTGACAGTGTTGACCATATATTGTCATTCCAACTAATTTTTTTTTCGAGTTTAGAAAACCTCAGAAATTCGTTGATCATATTCCCTACTCCACCAGCCCTTGACCACAGGTCTGAGGGGTGCGTAGTGTGGTGCAGGTTCTTGTCCCATCCTGCTCTTGGTCCAAGTTGGAGGGTTGCACCGATTCTGAGTCTTGTTAGCTGGTATGGATTGGTTTGGGGGTGTTGATACCAGAGTGGTCCAGGAGGGGGGTGCAGGTGTCTCGGGGGCATTCTTGATTTTCTATGACTTCAGGTTGATTCTGTTGGTTCTGAGTGTCTTGGTTATATACGCTTGTGTGTATAGATGAAAAAGCTATTGAAGAGCACCCCATTCATCTCGGTGGAAGTTGGAAGTTTTGATGTTCAAAAAATCCTAAAAAGAGAATTAAAGTTTCACACAACAAAGCACGACTGTGAAAGGTCAGGAGGCCTGCCTTGTGTGCACAACACTTGATTACAGTCAAAAAATCATGAAGCCATGAAGAAGACCCACCTGTCCCAGTGTATTACCTGTAGTGTTATCTTCAGAAAATCATAAAAAATAAAGAAAGGGGCCACAGCCACAGCAAGGTTGTATGAGGTTCGGGGGCCTGTCTGGTGTGTAAAACACTTGGTTTCAGCAGTGTGGCTGTTGTATTTGAATTGCTATTGAGCCATGAAAAAGACCCACCTATCCCAGTGTGTTACCTTTAGTGTTATCTTCGGAAAATCATAAAAAAATAAAGGGGCCACAACCCAAAACAAAGCTGGGAAAAGTCAGAGGACCTGCTTAGTGTGCAAAACACTTACATGCAGCATTGTGGGTGCTGTGATTTAAATGCTATTAGTTTGTGAACAGAATACCCCTATCCCAGTGCATTGTGCCACATTAAATAAAAGCACGAGAAAAAGAGATTCAGAACACAAAGCTGTGTCAGTGTTCTGTATAAAAAGTCTCTTGGAACATCATGGGAGCTGTTTTTAATAAGCCGCTGAGTAAAGAATATTTTAATCTTCCTGCTGTCAGTAGTATTGTCAATATAGTTGACCCTTACCTGAATGAAAACAGGACGTAAAGGAGGGGTTTCAGAAATCAAACAAAGCTTTATTCCCGTGCTTACAGTCTGGGTAATTGGAGACTGCGCTGTTTTTCTTCCTATGGTCATATTGAACACTGATAGTTTGGTGTAGAGGCTGTGGAAATATCCACAAGTCGTGGTCTTTAAAATGCATTTGGTTTGAAGGCGTTCTGTGCTTCCATTGCGAAAATATGGACAAAAGAATATTCGAGTGTGGTCAAAAAAACGTCATAAAAACGACAAAGTGAAGGCTGAGAAAGCATTCACAATGTATTTTATACACAAAGCATGTGTTTTTGTAATTCTAAGAGATTTCGCGAAAGCCCTACAGGCGTGCCAAAATCATTTTCTAACTTCAAGCTAACTTTACGCTGGTCACGTTTTGCACGTTCGAGTACTTTTAATGCGGCTCCTTCGGACACGGTGCTGATCTTTTGGAAAGCAGGAGGCAAAACTGACACGGGCTCATACCGGGAGTCGAACTCAGGCCACCTGGGTGAAAACCAGGAATCCTAACCGCTAGACCATCTGGCAGCAAACAACCCCGCTGTTCCCGGCATCATGCAAGCAAACTACATAAATATGAGAAAACACGCAAGAGAGTTGTCACTCAGAGTGTCGAAGGGTCGATGTATACTGGGGCTCAGTTGAAATGCAACGTCAGGACTTTTCCGAATTATGTCACACGAAGAGAGCACAGCCTTTTCCGCCCTGCCACGTGTGTATTGGTAACTCGCCGTGATCGTATAGTGGTCAGTACTTTGCGTTGTGATTTGCCGTTGTGAAGGCAAAAAAAAGCCAATCGATGTGAACGAACGGCGCTTTACAGAGGAGTACTGCCTGACTGGATCGTTGATGAACGACAGAGGCCACCCCGACCTCTTCTCGGTTTTCTTCAATGACTTACTAAGGATCTTCTTCACATTCGCCCATGCAGGGGAAGCCAGTTACACCAAAGCAAACGCAGGAAAGTACACCACGGAAACGGTGAGAATACAGGCCCAGCGACAGTGAGTATTCAACTTTATTGCATTACTGCTCCCAACCAGTTGATATCAAATTAAATCCTAAGGGTTATGTACTTGTTTTGAGTATCTAATGTAGAAGTTGTAAACAAGTTCAATTACGAAACGGTCTAAATGAATCATATACCGAACTTATGTCCTCTTGATATGTGTAACTCTTTGTAACTGAATGAATTTATATCTTTTGTATTCTGATAACCCTTACGATAAGATCTGTTAGGTTTACATGCATATTCTATATATTAATAAATATATCCTCGTGTATTAGTACCTGTGTGTGCGTTGTTTGAGTTATATCGCATGGTTGGATTCTAAGACCATTAAAAGAATCAATTTTGTGATTTACTGCAACAAAAATAATTGTCCCAGTAAATGCCCAAACCCCTACAGAACTGGTGCCTCGTGAGAGCACACTACAACAGTGTGTGATCTCCTGTCCCAGCCTGAGGAGCAGACAGCGAGCCTGTCTCTCAATAATACTAATAATACAGTGTGTAATTCCCTGCCCCAGCCAGAGGAACAGACAGTGAGCCTGTCTCTCAATAATAATAATACAGTGTGTGATCTCCTGTCCCAGCCTGAGGAAGAGTGAGCCTGTCTCTCAATAATAATAATACAGTGTGTGATCTCCTGTCCCAGCCTGAGGAACAGTGAGCCTGTCTCTCAATAATAAAAATACAGTTTGTGTGATCTCCTGTTCCAGTCTGGGGAACAGAAAGTGAGCCTGTCTCTCAGTAATAATAATACAGTGTGTGATCCACTGTCCCATCCTGAGGAACAGACAGTGAGCCTGTATCTCAATAATAATAATACAGTGCAGAACAGTAAGCCAGACTCTAAGCAATGATAATACAGTGTGATCTACTGTCCCAGCCTGAGGAACAGTGAGTTTATCTGTCAATAATAATAATACAGTGTGTGATCTCCTGTACTAGCCTGAGGAACAGACAGTGAGCCTGTCTCTCAATAATAATAATACAGTGTGTGATCTCCTGTCCCAGCCTGAGGAACAGACAGTGAGCCTGTCTCTCAATCATAATAATACAGAGTGTGACCTCCTGTCCCAGCCTGGGGAACAGTGAGCCAAACTCTCAATAATAATAATACAGTGTGATCTACTGTCCCAGCCTGAGGAACAGTGAGCTTGTCTCTCAATAATAATAATACAGTGTGTCATCTCCTGTCCCAGCCTGAGGAACAGTGAGCTTGTCTCTCAATAATAACAATACAGTTTGAACTCCTGTCCCAACCTGAGGAACAGTGAGCCTGTCTCTCAATAATAAAAATACAGTGTGTGATCTCCTGTCTCAGCCTGGGGAACACTGAGGCTGTCTCTCAATACTAATAATACAGTGTGTGATATCCTACCCTAGCCTGAGGAACAGACAGCGAGCCTGTCTCTCAATAATAATAATACAGTGTGTGATTTCCTGTCCCAGCCTGAGGAACGGACTGTGAGCCTGTCTCTCAATAATAATAATACAGTGTGATCTCCTGTCCCAGCCTGAGGAACAGTGAGCCTGTCTCTCAATAATAATAATAATAATAATAATAATTAATAATACAGTCTGTGACCTCCTGTCCCAGCCTGAGGAAGAGACACTGAGCCTGCCTCTCAATAATAATAATACAGTTTGTGATCTCCTTTCTTAGCCTGAGGAACAGACAGTGATCCTGTCTCTCAATAATAATAATCCAGTGTGGGATGTCCCGCCCCAGCCTGAGGAACAGGCAGTGAGCCTGCCTCGCAATAATAATAATAATACAGTGTGGGATGTCCTGTCCCAGTCTGAGGAACAAACAGTGAGCATGTCTCTCAATAATAATAATATAGTGTGGGATCTCCTGTCCCAGCCTGGGGAACAGTGAGCCAGACTCTCAATAATAATACTAATATACTGTGATCTAGTGTTCCAGCCTGAGGAACAGACAGTGAGCCTGTCTCTCAATAATAATAGTATAGTGTGGGATCTCCTGTCCCAGCCTGGGGAACAGTGAGCCAGACTCTCAATAATAATGATAATACAGTGTGATCTTCTCTCCCAGCCTGGGGAAAAGACCGTGAGCCTGTCTCACAATAATAATAATACAGTGTGGGATCTCCTGTCCCAGTCTGATGAACAGACAGTGAGCCTCTCTCTCAATAATAATAATACAGTGTGTGATCTCCTGTCCCAGCCTGAGGAACAAACAGTGAGCCTGTCTGGACTTGAAGAAATGAAGAAGGAGGAAGGCTACTAGAAACATTCCAAGCTCTTGAATTGTTTGCAGTGAACACAGGGTTCACGAAGAATTATGAGCAAAAGGTAACATACAGGAGTGGAGGCCATGATACCCAAATAGACTATATATTAGTGAGAAGAATTGATAGAGCGAAAGTCCAAGATGCTAAAGTCCTGCCCTATGAGGCTGTTACCAGACAACATAGGCTACTGGTGATGGACATCACAATATTGAAGTAGCGAAGAATAAAGCAGAGGAAACACCCAGCACGAACAAAAGTGTGGAAACTGAGAGAAAACAAAGTAGATTTCAACAGGCTGGAGAGAGAAATGAAAAACAACACAGAGGAAACAGGGGAGCCTTCAGTTGAAGAAGAGTGGACTGAGATGAGCCACATCCTAGAAGAGGCTGCTACCAGGGTTTGTGGAAAGACAAGAGGAGGCAGACCAAGGGGAAATGAAGAGTGGTGGTGGGATATGGAAGTTCAGGAAACACTGAAGGAAAAGAAAAAAGCATACAAGGCACTGAAAGATGGCACTGGAGAATTACAAGAATATAAGAGACTAAAGAAGTTGGCAAAAAGAAGTGTAGCAAGAGCAAAGTAAAGGGCCTGGAAAGAATGGTATGAGAAACTTGAAACAAATGAAGGAGAGGACCAAATCTACAAGATTGCTAAACATAGAGCAATCTATGCAGACAGAAAAAAGATATTATCCGGGTGGCAGTACTCAAGGATGGAGAAGGCAGAGTCTTGATTAAAGAAGAACAGATCAAGCAAAGATGGCTGGAGTACTTCAAAAATCTGTTAAATGTAGAAAATGAGAGGGAGAACCTAGTGGAGGCAGACGTAGTGTGTGGACCAATCCAAGAAATTTCAGTAAAGGAAGTGACAGAAGCTATCAAAGAGATGAAAGTGGGCAAAGCAACTGGACCATCAGGAATAGCAGCAGAACACGTTAAGAACCTCGATGAAGAGGGGATTCAGTGGCTGACGAGATTGCTAAACAATATTGCAAAGGAAGAGAGAATTCCAGAAGAATGGACAAAAAGCAGTATGGTTACCATCTACAAGGAGAAAGGAGACCCAATGGAGTGTAAAAACTATAGAGGAATAAAACTTCTGGAACATGGATTGAAAATCCTGGAAAAAATTCTGGACAAGAGACTCAGGAAGATAGTCAGGATCCACAACTCACAATTTGGATTCTCAGCGGGGAAAAGCACAACAGATGCCATTTTTGTGATGAGACAGTTACAGGAGAAGAAACTAAAGAAAGGGAAAAAGCTGTATGTGGCCTTTCTGGACTTGGAGAAGGCATATGACCGTGTGCCCAGAGAGGTGGTGTATTGGTGCTTGAGGAAGAAAGGAGTACCAGAAAGCATGGTGAAGTTAGCTCAAGCAACCTATAGAGATGCAACTACGAAGATGATAACACAACAGGGAGAGACAAAAGAGTTTGAAATCACAGTTGGAGTACACCAAGGATCAGCACTAAGTCCTTTCCTTTTCATAAACATTATTGACACACTGACAGAGGAGGTAAGAACAGAAGTGCCTTGGGAACTCATCTTTGCTGATGATGTGGCACTGATGGCAGATTCAGAAGTAGAACTGCAGGAGAAAGTGTTCAAATGGCAGAGAAGTCTGGAAAAGGGTGGACTGAAAATGAATGCAGAAAAATCTGAAATAATGGTAATGGAGAGAAGAGGAGATACTATGACCAATGTTGAGGAGACAAATGGAGGAAAACTGAAACAAGTTGATGGCTTTAAATACCTTGGATCAAAACTGGTAAAGGGAGGAGAAACGCTGGAGGCAGTAAAACAAAGAGTGAAAGCTGGATGGAACAAGTGGAGAGAAATAACTGGAATAATCTGTGACAGGAAAATTCCCAGAAAGTTAAAGTGCAAAATGTACAAGACTGTGATTAGACCTGTACTACTATATGGAGCTGAATGCTTGGCAGTTGGAAAGAGGGAAGAGAACTTGATGAGAAGAACTGAAATGAGGATGTTGAGATGGATTCTGCAGATTTCAATGAAGGATAAGATCAGATATGAAGAAATCCGTAGACGATGTAGGGTGATGGATGTGGTTGAGAAGATGCGAGAGGCGAGGTTACGGTGGTATGGACATATCATGAGGAGGGACATTGAGGAAGTAACAAAGAGGGTAATGGAATTTGAGGTGGAAGGTAACAGAGGAAGAGGCAGGCCTAGAAAGAGATGGATAGATTGTATGAGAAAAGATATGGAGGTATGTGAAGTGAGTGAGGAAGATGTGCTCGACAGAGACAAATGGAGAAGAGCAACCAAAGCAGCTGACCCCAGGACAGTCTGGGACTAAGGCTGTGAAAAAGAAGAAGAAGAAGAAGAATACAGTGTGATCTACTGTCCCAGCCTGAGGAACAGACAGTGAGCCTGTCTCAATAATAATACAGTGTGGGATCTCCTGTCCCAGACTGAGGAAAAGACAGTGAGTCTGTCTCTAAATAATAATAATACAGTGTGGGATCTCCTGTCCCAGCCTGGGGAACAGTGAGCCAGACTCTCAATAATAATAATAATACAGTGTGATCTACTGTCCCAGCCTGACGAACAGACAGTGAGTTTGTCTCTCAATAATAATACAGTGTTTTCTCCTGTCCCAGCCTGGGGAACAGACAGTGAGACTGTCTCTCAATAATAATAATACTGTGTGAGCTCATGACCCAGCCTGGGGAACATACAGTGAGCCTGTCTCTCTATAATAATAATTCAGTGTGGGATCTCCTGTCCAACTCTGAGAAACAGACAGTGAGCCTGTCTCTAAATAATAATAATACAGTGTGTGATCCTCTGTCCCAGCCTGAGGAACAGACAGTGAACCTGTCTCTCAATAATAATAATACACTGTGTGATCCCCTGTCCTAGCCAGAGGAACAGACAATGAGCCCGTCTCTCAATAATAATAATACAGTGTGTGATCTCCTGTCCCAGCCTGAGGAACAGTGAGCCTGTCAATCAATAATAATACAGTTTGTGATGTCCTGTCTCAGCTTGAGGAACAGAGAGTAAGCCTGTCTCTCAATAATAATAATTCAGTGTGGGATATCCTGTCCCAGCCTGAGGAAGAAACAGTGAGCCTGTCTCGAAATAATAATAATACAGTGTGGGATCTCCTGTCCCAGCCCGGGGAACAGTGAGCCAGATTCTCAGTAATATTAATAATAATAATACAGTGTGATCTACTGTCCCAGCCTGAGGTACAGACAGTGAGCCTGTCTCTCAGTGATAATAATGCAGTGTGTGATCTCCTGTCCCAGCCTGATGAACAGACTGTGAGCCTATCTCTCAATAATAATAATACAGTGTGTGATCTCCTGTTCCAGTCTGGGGAACAGAAAGTGAGCCTGTCTCTCAATAATAATAATACAGTGTGTGATCTCCTGTCCCAGCCTGAGGAACAGTGAGCCTGTCTCTCAATAATAATAATACAGTGTGTGATCTCCTGTCCCAGCCTGAGGTACAGACAGTGAGCCTGTCTCTCAGTGATAATAATGCAGTGTGTGATCTCCTGTCCCAGCCTGATGAACAGACTGTGAGCCTATCTCTCAATAATAATAATACAGTGTGTGATCTCCTGTTCCAGTCTGGGGAACAGAAAGTGAGCCTGTCTCTCAATAATAATAATACAGTGTGTGATCTCCTGTCCCAGCCTGAGGAACAGTGAGCCTGTCTCTCAATAATAATAATACAGTGTGTGATCTCCTGTCCCAGCCTGAGGAACAGACAGTGAGCCTGTCTCTCAATAATAATAATCCAGTGTGTGATCTCCTGTCCCAGCCTGGGGAACAGTGAGCCAGACTCTCAATAATAATAATAATACAGTGTGATCTACTGTCCCAGCCTGAGGAACAGACAGTGAGTTTGTCTCTCAATAATAATACAGTGTTTTCTCCTGTCCCAGCCTGGGGAACAGACAGTGAGCCTGTCTCTCAATAATAATAATAATACAGTGTTTTCTCCTGTCCCAGCCTGGGGAACAGACAGTGAGACTGTCTCTCAATAATAATAATACTGTGTGAGCTCATGACCCATCCTGGGGAACATACAGTGAGCCTGTCTCTCTATAATAATAATTCAGTGTGGGATCTCCTGTCCAACTCTGAGAAACAGACAGTGAGCCTGTCTCTAAATAATAATAATACAGTGTGTGATCCTCTGTCCCAGCCTGAGGAACAGACATTGAACCTGTCTCTCAATAATAATAATAATACACTGTGTGATCCCCTGTCCCAGCCAGAGGAACAGACAATGAGCCCGTCTCTCAATAATAATAATTCAGTGTGGGATCTCCTGTCCCAGCCTGAGGAAGAAACAGTGAGCCTGTCTCGAAATAATAATAATACAGTGTGGGATCTCCTGTCCCAGCCTGGGGAACAGTGAGCCAGATTCTCAGTAATATTAATAATAATAATACAGTGTGATCTACTGTCCCAGCCTGAGGTACAGACAGTGAGCCTGTCTCTCAGTAATAATAATGCAGTGTGTGATCTCCTGTCCCAGCCTGAGGAACAAACAGTGAGCCTCTCTCTCAGTAATAATAATACAGTGTGTGATATACTGTCCCAGCCTAAACGAAGACACAGTGAGCCTGTTTCTCAATAATTATAATACAGTGTGGGATCTCCTGTCCCAGCCTGGGGAACAGACAGTGAGCCTGTCTCTCAATAATAATAATACAGTGTGTGATCTCCTGTTCCAGTCTGGGGAACAGAAAGTGAGCCTGTCTCTCAATAATTATAATACAGTGTGTGATCTCCTGTCCCAGCCTGAGGAACAGTGAGCCTGTCTCTCAATAATAATAATACAGTGTGTGATCTCCTGTTCCAGCCTGAGGAACAGACAGTGAGCCTGTCTCTCAATAATTATAATACAGTGTGTGATCTCCTGTCCCAGCCTGAGGAACAGTGAGCCTTTCTCTCAATAATAATAATACAGTGTGTGATCTCCTGTTCCAGCCTGAGGAACAGACAGTGAGCCTGTCTCTCAATAATAATAATACAGTGTGCGATCTTCTGTCCCAGCCTGAGGAACAGACAGTGAGCCTGTCTCTCAGTAATAATAATACAGTGTGTGATCTACTGTCCCAGCCTGATGAACAGTGAGCAGTCCTAATAGTTACCGCTTTCCTGATTTAGCTCAGCAGCTTTTATTTCGCATGAATCGCAGGCAACTTGTGAGAACAGGTTGGGTTTGCTGTGCTCACTGGCTCGGCGTCTTCGTGTCGTAGCGCCGCAACGGTGTGTTTTCCTTCCTTCTCTTTTCAGCCCGGAAGAAACATTTTACTTGTTCCTTTTGTAGCCCACGCATGCCGACGCCTGTGTTGTGTTGTGGATTTTCTCCTTCTTGAATTTGTACTCCTCCTCCCTCTCTCTCCCTATCTCTACCTCTCCCTCTCTCCCTAACCCCCTCTCTCTCCACCACTCTCCCTCTCCCTCGCCCTCCACCTCTCTCCCTCTCTCTGCCTCTCTACCGCTCTACCTCTCTCTACCTCTGCCTACCCCTCTCTGCTCTCTCTCTCTCACTCTGGAGTTTATTTTCCAGACAGAAATCCAGCTCCGTCCCTCCTGTGGAAGATTAGTGATGCAGGATGAGAGCCCCTAACCGAGAGCACTGCAGCGGCAGGTTCTGTGGTCTGTTTCAAATCCACCCGCGATGAGACACCGAGGAGAAATGAAGAGCCCCAGTCGCGCTAGAAAATCACCCGGGAAAGAGACTTTCAATGTAGGAAAAAAAAGTCGTTAGTAACAGACATAATGTTTGTTTTGTTTTTTTAATCGCTGCGATGTGTGACTAAGCTCATACGACTAAGAGTTGCCCCCTTTGTCTAGATCTGGTAACCTGCTCATCGCTGGTGGGCCAGATCGTGTCCCCCGTCACTATACTGGGGCATTAGGACCCACACAGACTGCAGGGTGAGCACCCCCTGCTGGCCCCACAGAGAGGGAGAGGTAGAGGTAGGGAGAGAGGTAGGGAGGGGAAAAGGGAGAGGTAAGGAGAGAGGTAGAGAGAGGGAAAGGTAGAGGTAGGGAGAGAGAGGAGGAGTACAAATTCAAGCAGAGGCCTGAATGGAGCACTGTCGTATGGCCCTGACATCAATCCCTCAACTCTCTGCATAAAGCAGTGTCTTATGGCCATGACATCCCACCCCCACCACTCTCAGTGGAAAGCACTGTCGTATCCCACCTCCTCCGCTCTCTGTGAAAAGCAGTATCTTCAGGCCCTGACATCCCACCCCCGCCACTCTCTACGTTAAGAAGTGTCGTATGGCCCTGACACCCACCCCTGGACTCTCTGTGTTAAGCTGTGTTGTCAGGAACTGACATCCCACCCCTGCCACTCTCTGTGTAAAGCAGTGTCATATGGCCCTGACATCCCAACCCCGCCACTCTCTGTGTAAAGCAGTGTCATATGGCCCTGACATCCCACCCCCACCACTATCTGTGTAAAGCACTGTCGTATGGCCCTGACATCACACCCCCACCACTCTCTGCGGAAAGCACTGTCGTATAGCCCTGACACCCACCCCTCCACTCTTTGAATAAAGCAGTGTCGTCTAGCCCTGACATCCCACCCCCGCCACTCTCTACGTAAAGAAGTGTCGTATGGCCCTGACATACCACCCCCACCACTAACTGCGTAAAGTAGTATCGTCAGGCCCTGACATCCCACCCCCGCCACTGTCTACGTAAAGAAGTGTTGTATGGCCCTGACACCCACCCCTCCACTCTCTGCGTTAAGCTGTGTTGTCAGGCCCTGACATCCTTCCCCCGCCACCCTCTGTGTAAAGCACTGTTGTATAGCCCTGACACCCAACCCTCCACTCTTTGAATAAAGCAGTGTCGTCAAGCCCTGACATCCCACCCCCGCCACTGTCTATGTAAAGAAGTGTCATATGGCCCTGACACCCAACCGTCCACTCTGTGCTTAAAGCAGTGACGTCAAGCCCTGACATTCCACCCCCTCCACTCTCTGCGTAAAGCAGTATCGTCAGGCCCTGACATCCCACCCCCTCCACTCTCTGCGTAAAGCACTGTCCTATGGCCCTGACATCCCATCCCCGCCACTATCTGCGTAAAGCAGTATCGTCAGGCCCTGACATCCCACCCCTGCCACTCTCTACGTAAAGAAGTGTCGTATGGCCCTGACATCCCACCCCCACCACTCTCTGCAGAAAGCAGTGTCGTCAAGTCCTGACATCCCTCCCCCTCCACTCTCTGTGTAAAGCACTGTCGTATGCCCCTGAAATCACACATCCACCACTCTCTGCGTAAAGCACTGTCCTATGGCCCTGACATCCCACCCCCGCCACTATCTGCGTAAAGCAGTATCGTCAGGACCTGACATCCCACCCCTGCCACTCCCTGCGTAAAGAAGTGTCGTATGGCCCTGACATCACACCCCCACCACTCTCTGCGTAAAGCACTGTCGTATAGCCCTGACACCCACCCCTCCACTCTCTGCATAAAGCAGTGTCGTCAGGCCCTGACATCCCACCCTTGCCACTTTCTGGGTAAAGCAATGTCGTATGGCCCTGACATCCCACCCCCGCCACTCTCTGTGTAAAGCAGTATCGTCAGGCCCTGACATCCAACCCCTGCCACTCTCTGCGTAAAGAAGTGTCGTATGGCCCTGACACCCACCCTCCAGTACTGTAATTGATCGATCCAGGCGGTATTGACCATTTTCTAGATATTTAAAACAGGGTCAAGAACGGGAAAAGAATCAGTACTCACCAATCGGTGAAGTTAATCGTTAATTCTACGGTTCTTCAGTTGAATTAATAGGTTGTCTCTACATAAGTGATCAATAACTCTCCGCAATGCGCTCCGCGCACCTCCCCTGGTCTCGCTCTCTGATCCCGGCGCTCTGGCTGGTGTCTCTGACATCACAGTGCTCTTTCTGACATATATAACATCTCCACAAAAAAAACACACCGGGCTTTGAAGAGAGGCGATTCATAACAGCTGGAGAAGGTGTAATATTTGTGTGCGTCAGCAGTGAAACTGCATGTTGATTGATGGAGGGCTGAGCGGGGAATAACGGTTGCTCAGGGTCACAGGTCATAGTGAATTTAGGAGCTAACTGGTTCGGAGTTACAGGTTAAATAATAAAGAGTTTCTTCGAGTGTCACATCTTCGTCCTGGGTTCTTAATTTTTACACTATACGTGTACGAGAAACAAGACAGTGTGTGTGTGCGCCCTGGTGATTCTGGGAGACAGATCGAACCTGGGCTAAAAGAGAGGGGGCTTAGCCCTCTTCCATTTGCTAGTTCAAAGTTGTACAACCCACTTGTAGCTGCTAGGCGGCGCAGTCGTCGTGCACAAAGAACGCTTTGAAAAGCGTCAAAAGCAAGTCATTCCGAGTTGGTCGTTTCTGTTTTCGAAAAGCTGAATTGCTGCGAAATACTGAAATGATCTCACGGCTCCTCGGTTGTCATTTCTGCTCCGTAAAGGAATCACAGCACGCGTCGGCTTCCAGCACGGTGGGTCGGGACACGATGCCGGGGGTCAGAGAGAGTGATGTCTTCCTTGTTAGTATAGTGGTGAGTATCCCCACCTGTCACGCGGGAGACTGGGGTTCGATTCCCCGACGGGGAGTCGCTCTTCTTCTACCTCCTTAGAGAAAGGACTGCCTTTCACTTCTCTTTGTCTTCTTTCACAGCGCCGTGCACCTTTTCATTGCTCTCGCTTTCAGAGCCTCTGCACGGCACACGACTCGACATAAGGACGCGCAATGAAGTGAAAGCAGGAAGCGCCGCGACATGCACTGTGCAGATCCCGCCACACTAAGAGGTGAGTGGGTCTGTTCGATCACAGCGCTAGGCGAATCCCCAAACAGTGTGCGTGGCGACAAAAGAAGCCGATCTGTTTCGAACCAGGGACCTTTTCCGCCTTGCCGTGTGTCTCGGTAACTCGCTGTGATCGTATACTGGTCAGTACTTTGCGTTGTGGCCGCAACAACCCCGGTCCGACTCCGAGTCCCGGCAGAATAGGGGCATCTGCTTTTACTACTTGCACGAATGAAGGCAAAAAAAAGCCAATCGATGTGAACGAACGGCGCTTTACAGAGGAGTACTGCCTGACTGGATCGTTGATGAACGACAGAGGCCACTCCGACCTCTTCTCTGTTTTCTTCAATGACTTACTAAGGATCTTCTTGACATTCGCCCATGCAGGGGAAGCCAGTTACACCAAAGCAAACGCAGGAAAGTGCAATTCAAGCAGAGACCAGGAGGGACTTGTTTACACCGAGAGTGGTCGGAGAATGGAACAATGCGCCCATTGTTGCTGGAGCCGATTCTTGATGAGATCTTGGGCTCACTAAGAGGCCCCCGCTGGATGCTAATCTTTCTGTTGTCCTTGCAGGTCCTGCGCTGCTTTTGAGCCGACAGAGCTCGTCCTGGTCTGTCGGCACAGCCCAATTGCAAATGATCGGCTCCGCGTACAGAAGGAACGTGCGTTTGGTACAAGAGTGCATGAAGGCACCGGAAATACATTGGGAACAAATGACCGGTGGCTCTTTGCAGTGAGCTCTATTTTTTTTCATTTTCTTCCCTTGTATTTTCCTTGCTCTTTTACTCCTTTTTTACTCTTTTCCCCCCACGCAGAGACGGAAAACATGCCGAAACCCTGTTTCACCCTGTGTTTGTGCAACGTCAGTCTGTGCATGGAAAATAAATCATGCAGCTGCAGTGGCGCAATCAGTCAGTGCGTGGTGCTTATACAGCAGCGCCCAGTGGAGTTATGCTGAGGTTGTGAGTTTGAGCTTTACCTGGAGCAGTGTAGCCTGTGTCTTTAGCTGCTGAAAGCAACTCTTGAGTTTAGGTGCTCTTAGGTATTTGCTGGAGATCAGGTCTAAATTAACATGAATGAAACAAGTAAAGCTTTACTCTGTACCACACCCAAAGAAGGTTCCATTGCCGAAACGTTGTTTAGCATGGAATAAACCTTTACTCGTTCCTTTGCAGCCCATGCATGCTGACACAGCTACTTACTTAAATTACCATCAGCTGTGGACCCTCAGCTGGCCTGTACACAGGTAGATGAGAGATATCTTCTTAGACGAGAGGAGCGCGATGGAGTACTGAAAACTTGAAAAAGCTCTCACAGTTAGATTCTGTGTTTTTGTTGTTCCCTAGATATGTTTTTAATGTTCTTTTTCATTTTGTTTTGCAGTGAGCACTGTTTTTTCATTTTCTTCCCTTGTATTTTCCTTGCTATTTTACTGTCCCTTCTCCCCCAGGCGGAGACGGAAAACATGCCAAAACCCTGTTTCACCCTGTGTTTGTGCAACGTCAGCCTGCGCAGGTCTTTAGCTTCTGAAAGGAACCAGTTTAGATGCTGCTACGTATAGGTTGTCCTTAACACCTTATTTAGTGGGATTGTAGTCTGTTAGGTATTTGCTGGAGATCCAGTCTAAATTAACATAAAAGGAACAGGTAAAGGGTTTATTCCACGTCACACCCAAAGAAGGGTCCACGTCGTGTTTTCTTCTCTTTTCAGCATGGAATAAACCTTTACTTTTTCCTTTGCAGCCCATGCATGCTGAAGCAGGTCACTACTTAAATTCCCATCAGCTGTGGACCCCACTGCTGATCTGTACACAGATAGTTGAGAGATATCTTCTTAGACGAGAGGTCTACTGGGACTAAGGGAGCACGATGGGGTACCAAAGACTTTTCTGTGTTTTTGTTGTTCCCCAGATTTATTTTTACTGTTCATTTGTTGGGAAGTTGTTCCGTTAAGTAATTTTTTTACATTTTATTTTCTGTAGTAGTTAGACTACTACAGTGATTTACCTAGGTTCCCGGAAGGCTTCTTGCATTGTGGTTGTTGTGTTTTCGAGTTACAAGTTTTTTTTTTTCTATTTTTAGGACCCCACACATTACTGTGGGACTAGTTAACTTAAGTTCTTACATTGTACCTGAAATTACCACATAAACTACTACTGTTTTTCTTTTTTTTAATAAAGGTACAAATGATGTTTTTATTCTTTCGGCTGATTGGCAATGACCGTACAACAGGTCATTGCAACGAACGTGGCTGCTGAAATTTGTCAGCAGCTCCGTACTAAACCTGTTCTCAATTGCAACAAACCTAAAATAACATCTGCTGCCCATAAGATGTTACTGATGTAGGAGACTAACTTAAACCACCTCTTCACAGGGTTTAAGTAGCTCAGTAGAGGAACAGTCGATCGCATATGAACTGTTCTGAATGTAGTGGAAATAATATAGTCACAAAGTAACGAACATACAGTATGCACCACTCGTTTGAAATATTTAGCTAAAATTGTTTTCTAGACACCACAACTATTCACAATGAATTTGATCAATACATGTCTTTATTGTAGCGGTGAGGCTTATTAATAAGACAGAATTAAGTGTTGCTGTGCTTTCCCAAATGAGGCCCCATCTCTCTCTTCATCTCTGTGGTGCAGCCACAGAGAAGCTATTCATGCAGGCTGATTTAAGGTTTTCTTTTGATAAGGGACAGCTCCCAAATGGGGATGCACTTAGCTAAGCCTGGCTATCATGATCAATGGTCATCCATTGGCGCCTATCTGTCTAGGGAGTGCCAGATGGACATCTGGACTGCATTCCTAGGTGTCAGGAGTAAGTGGCTCATATCTCACCTTGATCAACCAATCAGGGACTGGTAGGGCCGAGTAACCCACGTGGGACTCTGATGCCCGTGGAACTTTCAGCCAATGAATGAGCTGAAGTTCCTCCAGGTAAAAACAGGCAACACAGAGAGCCTGTAGTGGACTTTTCTGAAAAAGAGAATTCTGAAGAATTCCAGGGCAGGACGGCCCAGGAGCAGAAGGCTCCCAAGGGCAGGACATTCTCGCAGCGCGCCTCCTGACCATCCTGAGACTCAGCCCGGACAACCACAGAACGGCCAGTGTGTCCGAGTGCCAGAACTTTCCTCTGTTCTAAGAGTCTAGAGCGGAGGTTGCCACGAGTAACCAGAGGATCCACCCGAGGTTAGCATCAGCAGCAAGCCTCGTGAACAGGTTGGAACTGTGGACAGCTGAATCACTATTCAGAACTAGCACTTCATCAGGAACGAACCGGTCTTCTTCCTGACCTGCTGGGACCCACAGTCATCTTTTCTCCTGTGCACAAACTTTGCTAGTGAAAGCCAACACTAACTAGCCGGTCGGTGAGCATCAGCAGGGCACCGTCACAAGCAGCACAGCACAGCCTGGCACGGAGCCAGAGAGGCCACAGGAGATCTGAATTCCCAGAGATTGGATGAGTATTCAACTTCAATGCATTACAGCTCGAGAATTCAATTGTTATCCCAACCAGTTGATATCAATTTAACTCCTAAGAGTTATGTACTTGTTTTGAGTATCTAATGTAGAAGTTGTAACCAAGTTCAATTACGAAATGGTCTAAATGAATGATATACTGAACGTATGTCCTCTTGATATATGTAACTCTTGGTAACTGACTGAATATATACCCTTTGTATTCTGATAACCCTCTCGATAAGATCTGTTAGGTTTATATGCATATTCTATGTATTAATAAATGTATCCTCGTGTATTAGTACCTGTGTGTGTGCATTGTTTGAGTTATATCGCATGGTTGGATTCTAAAGCCATTAAAAGAATCATTTTGTGATTTACTGCTACAATTAATAATTGTCCCAGTAAATGCCCAAACCCTACAGAACTGGTGCCTTCAGAGAGCACACTACATAGTGATGACATCTTTCTGTATGATCAGGACAGGAGCTGCAGGTCTACTGTGTTGTGGCTGCAGTACAGTTTTAGCTTATTATTACAATACTTTTTAACAGCGACAGATTCTTAAGATCACGAGGTGTTTATATTATTTCAGTAAGCTGTTACTACATTCGGAACTGTCCCATAGGATTCAGTGTTCCATTAGTTTGGCACTAAACTGCTTAGTCTATTGCAGGAATTGTACTTAGTCCTGTCCTGCAGTGTCCTCTAGAGGGCAGCAGCTGTTTCCTTGGGCTCATTGCAATTGGGAACATTGTGATTACTGAGCAGGGGACTAAAGTCAGCAGATGAGCGCGTTGCAAATCGGTATTAATCTGGCGTACAGAGCTGCATGCTAATCTCTGGATCGTCTCCAGTTAATGCGATGCTGTTCTTACCTTGCAATTGACCCAATCTGACTACTGGCACCAACCCTGTTATTACAAAGAAACTTCTTGTGTACCTACCGTGATACATAAGTTTGGTGGAGAGGTTTGGCAGCCCATATTCAGTCAAAGATGTGTGTGCAGATCACTGTGATATATAGGCATCAACAAACTGACAAATACAATATTAAATGTTTAACTGATAAAACCCAAATGAACCAAACCTGTATAAATTAGTGGTGGAAAGGAGTCTTTTTATATAGCAAAAGGTCTCTGATCCTTTGGTAAGAATGATGGGTATATAACCCATTGTCCTCAATATTAGAAATGAATCCTTGAGCATTGCCGTTGTACCAACAATCCTTAAAAGTGCTGCCATTACCACTGTTCCATAAAAGCCTAACATTACCCTTTCTTGCATAAATTGTAGAACATGCCGTCACATTTCAGTTGCACCTCAGTAGCAGTTTGATCTATTATCACCCTACTCCCCACATCATAACCTTCGCTCTTCTAATTCTAGTCTCCTAACTGTCCCCCAAGCCCGTCTACACTGTATAGGTGACAGGGCCTTCTGCTGTTATGCCCCCCAGCTCTGGAACTCTCTCCCCAAGGATACCAGAGTCACCTTCCCTAAACTCCTTCAAATTCAGACTCAACACCTTGTTCTGTAGAAGAGCCTTTAGTGAACTGGCTCTATTCTTTACCCCTCTGCTTCTACTTTCCTTAGTACCACCATCCACGGTCTCCTCAGTCTATTGGAATTGTTTTATCCTGTGTATTCTTATTGTAATTATGTCAAGTGCTTTGAGAAGCCACCTTTAGAACCATTATATAAAATAGTTTATCCTAAATCCTTGAAGCTTTAATAGGGCAGTGCAGTAGGGCTAAGAATTAACAGTGTTAGTGGGCCAGCAGGATTTGTGCAAATTATAGGTAGTCACAAAGGAAGACTAGGATTCACTTGAAATCCATGACATGGGACACTGAAACAGTGGAGAGGCTTTGTGTAGTAAGCGTTCAGTCTCAATCTACAGTCTGTGCTGCTGGTAGAGGTGGTTGTGAACACCTGTCTTCCCAGTCAAGTACTGGGATCTCCAGTCTCACTCTTAATACTTCCCATGACTGTCCACTACCACTGCTGTGAAACCAACATCCATAAGACAAGACCTCCGAGATTCTAACTGTACCATTATTCATGGATGTTCACGCACCAGTATTGTTCCTCTGCTAAGGAAGGGAAGGCCTACTTTACACCAAGCCCCTGTTGACAATTCCTTCCTTGTGTTTCTTTTAGTTTGTGCAGCCTAGAATAGGACACCAGATCTCACTCTTACTGGGCACTACAGTAGCACCACCCCTCTCAGAAATGGGAGGATTTCCAGTATATTGAACACCTGTCTCTCCCACAGTAAAAAAAAGTCACACTGCCCTGCCCAAGGAATAGTGCGGCCATCTTCCCCCAGTACAATGCTTTATTACTCCAGCCATTTTCAGTCCTCATTGGCAGCAAGACAGGAAGCATTCTTGAAAGTGGAACCCTCACAAGTACTTCCATTTATTAATGCGTCTCACTTCCCTTGAATTTCTCCACCCCATTCAAACCTATAAACCATAAAGAAACAAGGACAGGCAGAAGGGTCTTTCACAGCTTTATTGAGATGTTGCCATTACAAGGCGAGTGGAGGCAGGAGA
Organism: Atractosteus spatula; assembly: GCF_055471065.1. Classification (NCBI taxonomy): domain Eukaryota; kingdom Metazoa; phylum Chordata; class Actinopteri; order Semionotiformes; family Lepisosteidae; genus Atractosteus; species Atractosteus spatula. The sequence continues at coordinate 17,718,113 of NC_142715.1, read as the reverse complement.
GTCACAAGGGCCAGGCTGGAGCCTTCATTCAGGCACCTGGGGAGGAAGAAGGAGGACAATCCAGCTGAACTGCAGGACACCCACCCCTACAGGAGCTCCTCCTGCCAGACCCTACCTGTCCACTGGCCAACATCTCCAAAGTGCTCTGCTCCCTCCACATCCTCACTGGTGCTCTCAGCATCTGCACTGGAGCTCTGAGGGTCTCCCTCCTCATCCTCAGTCCAGTCAGCTCCCACATCCAGAGGACCCTCTACTGGTGCCACAGCCACCCGACTGCTGGTCACCAGGCTCCTGGTACCTGTGGACAAGCAGCACCCAGGAGTGAGGGATCCGCTATACCCAGAGTCCCACAGTGATGCTACTCATCTAAACAGTCCCTTTGTTCAGCATGGGATCATTCCTCAGTTGTCCAAGCATGGTTGTCTCTTGGGCAGAGATGCATCCACAAGGGATAGAGAACCAGACCCACCTTCATTCCGGCTGCCAGCACACCTGGACTCACAGCAGGCACAGACCTCATGGTCACCATACAGCTCCTCCCACCTGGAGGAGAGGAGGACAGGTGAGGCCTCCACCTGGCATGTCCCAGAGCACCCTCAGCAGGCTCCTTGCAGAAGTACCTCTTCGCCTCCCTGTTGTAGGTACAGGACTTGGTCCCTGGTGTTGCTTTAGCAGGAGCCACAGCCATGACACAGTGCATGTACAGCTCAGTCACTTCATGCTGCAAGAGGGAGAGTCACAGCATTAAGGGATCAAGGCCAATAGAGGGACAGAGAAGGACCTTCTGCCATCTGTGAAGGCAAGCTGGCAGCTCTAGGCACTACAGCTGCCACGGTCTGGTTCACATCTAGATCATGGATGGAAAAGCAGACCATGGATCAGTAGAGCAGGAAGGCTGAGCGGCCTTTGAGAGCAGTACCTTCCTGGACAGCTTCTTCTGGAAGAGGAAGGCATCAATTGTGAAGCGGAGCACATCCTTCTGCTTGGAGGGGACAAACCTGGACAGGCAGCCATCTGCCTTGCTGTCCACCATGCACCTGGGGACAAGGACAAGGATGAACCCCTGCAGGCTCTCAAGGCTCCCGCTCACCTCTCCTCCCAGAAGGGGCCGTACCCCAAGTTGTCGATCACGGGGAAACGGGGCTGGGAGTGCTGGTCTGGTTTCTCCGTTACGTAACACGAGTGGATGTACAGCCTCTGCTCCGCTGTGGCAAAGTAGGCAGTGGCCTGGAAGTACATGGGCTGACCCAGGAAGTACTCATCCTTAGGAGAGAGCCGGACCCAGTGGGCTGGAGAGAGAGAGGCAGCATTACACCTGCACACAGCACCCCCTGCAGGCAGGAGGAGCCACTCGCTCAAGGAGCTTACAGTTGGTGGTGAGCAGGACAAAGCTGTGCTTGTTCTTCAGGTCCTTGAAGAAGGTCCTTCTCCTGGCCCACGTGGGGACATAGCCAACCTTGTAGGAGTAGTGGAACCTGCAGGACAGAGGGGATGAGGGGCTTCTGGACACTTTCCCCAGCAGCTTCTCAGCAGCAGCAGAGCCCTGCCTACCTGTTGTAGGAGCACTTGACCGGCACAGAGAAGGGAATGAAGCGATGCACAGGTGCACTGGAGGAGGGTGGGGCATAGCGGAGAGTGTTGGAGTACACCAGGCGGCCCTGGACAACCTGCAGGGTCACAGAGGAAGGGATATTCCCAAGAAAGGCAACCCCGACACTAGCCCTACAGCTCACATCGATACACTGCCTGTAGATGAAGACCCGCTTACCGATCGCTCAGTGCCGCACTCGTGAAGCCCGTAGATGAAGTAGAAGTAACTGCGTGTGGTTCGGCTGACGCTGCAGTTGCCCAAGGTCACCTCCGATGGCCGACAGCTGAAGCCGAACAGGAGCCGACTAACCCTCACATACATCCTGCTGGAGTCGCACCACACAGCCACTCCTCGGGTGCCCCCGATGGCCGGGCGAACCGGCTGCCGCCCTCGCTGGGGAGGAAACAGGATGCTCTTGATGTAGGCGGGTAAGGGGCGGCTGCCGGCTTCGGGCTTCATCTTCTCCTTGTCGAAGTAGGGGGAGTACGCGTCTCTGGACACGGGAAGGCGGCGAAAGCCGGGAGCCAAGGACTGCGAGTCGTTCTCGCTTGCCGACAGGTCTTCGGAGGGCGCATCTGCCAGGCTCAAGTCCTCCGACTGGGCTGCGTCTTCAGGAGCCGGGAGGTCGGCCTGGAGCGCTAATTCCCGAGAGTCCCAGCCAGCCGGCCCGGCGGAGATCAGTGCGGGGAGCCCGGCCCCTGCGCACAGGCACAGCACAAAGAGAAACGAGCGCATTGCCAAATTGACGTCCCGCTAAACTGCTACAGAAGTAAGACAAGTAAACCACCAAACTGTGTTGAAGCAAGAGAGCATAAAGTGTGAGCGCGGCGACTAGGTTTTTATACTGGCAGGACCTGCTACCACACACATGGTCACACTACCGCTCAATCAACACAATCAATTACACACAGAGACCCGGATTGTTCTCAGCGTCTAATTAGAACCTGCTTCCAGTCTGAGGCGGGACTCCGTGAAGTCGCCTGAACACTTTCCCGTGTGTATCTGACCCCAGCGGAAGAGTTCCACGCAATTTCGACAGAATTAAATCACCCACACGTGTAAAATTTGCTCAGATTAATTTATTGTTCAATTAGTTTCTAATTTCCGAGGACAGTGTGTTAAACTCGCTGCCAGACAGAGTACGGAACATGCGACACGTCCGTCCACACTTTCTTTTATCGAGGGGGCTGTTCTATCAACATGTACCGCAATGAAAATAATTTTACTATTTTTCATGTGTAATTGCATGTCACATTAAAATGTGTAATACAAGCATTTCTTTGTTTTCCAGTAAAGAAATACTGATCAGCTTTTGACATGATCTGATAATAATTTGTCTGATTTTCCAGAGATTGCTTTTGCTTCGCAGTACTGAGAACCAATGGAAGCCCGTTTCCGCCAGGGAGTAAAAAAAAACGCACTATGGTATCTCTGAATTGTGACTTAGAATCATAGAATTGCGACATAAAAACTCAGACATTTGACTTTATCTCTCACATTTGCGACTTCGAAATAGCCCATATTTCATTGTCTGTCCTTTTGTTATTGTAACGGATTCGGGTTCTAGGGCTTGTGCCCTTGCCGCTCCCACCCTAGTTCGTGCCTCACTCCATTGGCTCGAACCCAGGTCTTGCCAGCTAGAACCCGAATCCGTTACAATAACAAAAGGACAGACAATGAAATATGGGCTATTTCGAAGTTGCAAATGTGAGATATAAAGTCGGAGTTGTGAGTTACTAAGTCGCAATTCTGAGTTACTTAGTCGGAATTCTGCGATACCATAGCGCGTTTTTTTAACTCCCTGGCAGAAACGGGCTTTCATACATTTCAATTAGTCTGATCAGTGTAGGACAAGTTAATGTAGAATCATTACTATGTCTGTCTCTTGTTTGTATGTAAATGAATGTCTTTGACAACTTAATGTTAGTTTTTAATTTAGTTTTACGATGTAGGTCATGCGTTAACATTTGCACGAGCATAGACTTTTAAAAAGTATTAGGAGCTGACAGGGTGCCCCTTTGGAATAGTTGTCAGAAAATGTGAGAAAAGGAAAGGTACGTAAGCTCTCACACACAGCATTAGAGATTGGCATCTGATTGAAAAAAACTACCTGTCTCCCCAGCATTTAACTGTATTGCAGAAGCGTATCGTTGCCACCAAGGAAAAAAATAAAGTAGTAAAGAGTAGTAAAAATAAAGAGTAAAAGAGGAAACAAATGCAAACACCGTTTAGAAAAAACACACACGTCTCAGGCCTTAACCATGACAAGGATGGGATCTGAACCTAGACGAGCAGAGCACAATGAATTAGTAATCCAAAAAGTGACTCCTGTTTAATTTTCTTTTCGCTTGCTCGATTTGTAGTACGCTCCTAAATCCTTACAACCGATAAACAAAACGGCTTCATGTGCCACAGCATTCTGCTGCAGGTACGGTTTGCACCGTGTATTAGGCGAACCCGAATTAAATATTTCAAATATGTGAAGAATTTCATGAAACCTGAAAAAAGATCACAGCCAATGTCAGCAATTCAGAGCCTGTAGGCAGCTTCAACAGAACAAAACGATCTGAAGCCACAATAATTTCATAGAGTGTATTGTGACACTCTAACCACGCTGTTGCTATTACTGCTACTTCTGCTGCCGTTGCTTTAAACTCTACTCAGCGGGCAAGTAAAGTTGTACAAAGAATAGACTACTTTGAGCCGTCCAAATTCCATTATGTGAATTTAAGCTTTTTTTTATTAATAACAGCATTAGTAATACAATGCGTGCTCAGAAACCTTACTTATTAGCTTATGAAGCAATAGTGTTTCGACAATTTGCGGTCTTCAAAAAGTAAACGCTGAAGTTTTTATACTTCCTTGTGAGCAGATCACCTTTGATTTAGAAAAGGAAAACTTACTCCCCTGTTGCTTTCATTGCAATATCTGAATCGAGACCCAAGCGCTAAGAAAGCTGAATAACGCAAAAGTCATAAACCCGATTTTAATTTAGATACACATTTTCTAATGCAGCCTTCATTACAAGACAGTTTTTTTCTCGAAAGCGTGTTATGTAAAAAAGAGAAAAACGAAAATATATGGATGACAGTATTTCAAAGATGAAGATTTTACTTTTGAGAAATTGTCATTTTATGTATCTAGACGCTTTTTAACCGCTGCTTTTAGAACTTTGCTGTGCTTCCTGGATCATTTTCAGTGTTATAAACTGCGTGTGGAGGTAGCGATTACTTTGTAGAGCAGTTGATAGGCTGGAGCTGTTCAGACTACTTTTGTTATTTCTCAAACGCTTCCATCATTTTTCTTTCACGCTAGGACGCGAGTGTGTACATGTGTTTGGTTTTCGTTCCACTGATTCTCATTGAAGATTTGGGAATTAACGAAGAAAGAATCAGTAGCCAGGAAGGCAGAAGCTTTGGTTCTCAACGATCTTGAAGACACGCCCATGTAGAGCAGCGTGTGATGATTTGTACTACAAAAGACCAAGTGCTCAGTGACGTCTGCATTTACCGTTGAAACTTTTCATCTCAGGTGCAAAAGCAGTTGTGTTAAACATAGCTCAGTGGCGCAGAAGAAGCGTCCTGGATCCCTACCTCAAAGATCGACGGATCAAAGCCATCCCCTGCTATATACGTTTTATGCACGACTGATAAGCATACCATCAGTTTAATGAAGTGCATTGCAACTGATTTCTTCTCTCGTGTGTGCAAACTTCACATAGTGCTCATTTAATAATGATTGTCAAGGATTGTCAAGTTCTCCAACAACTCTGTGTTATAATTTTAAAATATTTTTTGCTAAGGACACAACGGGGGTATAAGGCATTCTCCCTACAGCCAGCTGAAGATAAAACTCCACACGTGAAAATGGTTTAAAACACACATTTCCTGCAAAGTTCAAGAGGGCTTTTAGCTGAGATTAAGTTCACATCGGAACAATCCGAAGCACGTCCCTCACTGGGCTTGAACCACCAGCCTTTGGTTTAACAGCTATACAGAGACACATTCCCATTGCTTTTCTCCATTTACATGTTTGTAGTTAAAGAAAATAAAATACTGTCATTTTCCTGCCAGCTGGCAGTATTTCTTCGGCACTGACCAAGAGTAACCAAGAACTTTATTTAATCTTTCGCAGGCTGTAATTTCCAAAAAAGGAAGTGAATACTTGTATTAAGCTAAATCAAGCCGACGGAGATGCACTGCCGTTGTTTTTCTGCACTTTTCATTAAAAGGAGAAAAAAACACTGCCATTTTTTTTGCAGTATTTCTTCTGTCCTGATAAGCAATAGCTGTATTTTATCTCTCGGAAGTTGTATGAATTTCTTGAAGTTCAGAAACAACTTGCTCCAGAAAGGAAATGAACACTTGCTTGAAAGTAAGTCAAGACGTATGTCTCTCTCGCTGCGTGTGCTCTTATCTGTACATCTCTATCTCCTCTTCTCTCACTCCATTTGTCTCTCCTCTTGTCTCACTCTGGCGGTCTGTGCAGGGTATCTGAAGGGGATGTAACAACACTTGGCAAAGAAAAAAAATTCTCAGAGGCAGAATAAAAAAAAAAAATTCTCTTCTCAGTCAGATTCACAGCTCAGACTCACACTCAGACAGAAGCTCAACTCCGTACTGCTCTCTATCCTCACAATCCAGAACCAGAAGATATTCAGACAATTAGTGCTGCTACATGAACAATATCAGACAGAACAGGCTGGACTCAAGTCACATCTCCCCCTTTTCTCCTTTCTCCCAGCCTTCTTAGAGACAGAAAATGGCTCCTGGTTCTCCTCTCTGTGAACTGGGCTCAGGGGTCACTGATCTGGCAGCTGTGTGCTCTGTTCCAGGTCAGGAGCAAGAAGCTTCTATTAACCCTTTCCAGGACTTCCAGCCCTTCAGTATTACTTTCTTTACTGTATGTCAGCCTCCAAACATGTTTTATAAATATTTTATAACACAAGTGAGTGTGGAATTATCTTAGTATTTATTTTATAAACACCAGTATTGACACTCTGATCAGTATATTGATTATTAGTAGCAGATGGGCCGATGGTCGTCACTACAATAGTAACTAGTTGACCAGTCTGTACAGTAGCTCTGAGCAGTGGTACTCAGATCACACAGAAAAATACCTGTCTGTGTGTGATTCCACACCAGCCCTGGGATTCAGCTGCTCTCACAAGTGTCTCACAGACAGTGTTATAAATTTATAATTAGATGAAGTCGTGTAACAGTTATACAGTTAATTTAAATCATCAGACTACCTATGAAACTGAGAGCTGGCTGGAAATAAAACCAGGATACACATTTTAACCTCCAGGATCAGGAGTCTGTTCCTCCTGGCTCCTATACTCTGAATGAAATGTTTAAAACATTTAAAAGCGCTTATTACAGGGACTTGTGCTCGTTCTCTACTGCTCCACACGGGTCCGCTTTGTAACACATTAATCTGCGAAGTAACCTATTTTTTTTCCTGTTTAATGATTTTCTTTCCTCGGTTTGTCGCTCTCCTTCTCCAACTGTTATAAATCACTTCTCTTCACAGCACGGTGTGTTCTTTTTGGAGATGTTATATCTGTAAGAAAAGCCCCCCGGGCTCCAGACAAGAGTCTCCTCCAGCGGAGACGCGCTCTGCTCTGTCAGAAAGAGCGCTGTGACATCATAGACACCAGCCAGAGCGCCGGGATCAGAGAGCGAGACCGCGGGAGGCGTGCGGAGCGCACGGAGGAGAGTTATTGATCACTTATCTGTCGACAACCAATTAATTCACCTGATTCTTTTTCCGTTCTTGACCTTGTTTTAAATAACTAGAAAACAGTCAATAAAGACTGTATCGATCAATTACCATAGTGCGTTTGGTGTTAAAATGTTTATTCATATTATTATTTAGGTAACTATATCCTAGAGCTAGAAAATTCTTTTCCAAGTTGATAAATGTATGTAAGTAACAGTTTACATGCATTTTTTCCAGTGTTTATAAATCATAAGTATGGTAACCACAGCGACAGGCGCCACGTCACTGTGCGCCTCTAGGTGTCTCGCGTTCGTAACAAAGAGCGATGTGACATCATGGGTAGCAACTATTAATAATACTAGTGTATTCATGTTAATATTAATGAGAGTACAACTGGTAGTTTTAATGCTAGTGTTCATGTGAGTATTAATGATGATAGCGCTACCGATAGTTTTAGTTTTAATGTTCGTATTCATGTTAATATTAATTATAATAATAGTGTTACTGTTAGAGTATTAACAGTAGTAGTAGTGTTAGTTTTAATGATAGCATTACTGTTATTATTAGTAGTTTGTGTCAATGTTAGTGATAATGATAGTGTATGGCTTAGTGATAGTGTTACTGTTGTAATATGAGGAGTATTTGTTTTAGTGTTAGTTATCGTGTATCTGTAGATACGTGTGTATGTGGTGTCTGTGCATGTGTGTCTGTTAAGCGTGCGGTCTGTCAGTTTATGGGTGTGTGTCTGTGAGTGTGTGGATGTGTGTCTGTGAGCTTGTTGTGTCTGTTAGGGTGTGAGTGTGTGGGGTCTCTGAGTGTGTGGTGTCTAGAAATGTGTGTCTGTGAGTATGCATAGTGTCTCTTTGTTTCTGTGAATGCATGCCTGTGAATATGTGTGTATGGTGTGTGTCTGTGAGTGTGTGGTGTCTGTCAGTGTGTAGTTGTTTATTTGTAAGTGTATGTGTGGGTATGTCTGTCAGTGTGTGTAGTGTCTATTTGAGTATTAATGATGATAGTGTTACTGATAGTTTTAGTATTAATGCTTCATGTTAATATTAGTGATAATTATACTGTTAGTGTCAGAGTATTAACACTCATCATGTTAGTTTTCATGACTATATTACTGTTATTATAAGTATTATTAGTCTAGTAGTAGTTTGTGTCAGTGTTAGTAACCATGATAGTGTATGATAGTGTTACTGTTGCAATATTAGCAGTATCTGCGTTAGTGTTAGTTATAGTGTATCTATACCTAAGAGTGTATGCAGTGTCTATGTGTGCATATAGTGTCTATGTGTGTGTCTGTGAATGTTTGTGAGTGTATATCTGTGTGCGTGTGTGTCTGATTGTGTGTATAAATGTGTGTGGTGTCAGTCAGTATGTGTAGTGTCTGTGTGCGTGAATGTGTTTAAGTGTGTGGGTGTATATCTGTCAATGTGTGTGTAGGTGGGCTTGGGCTCCACTGGTGTGTCTGACAGAAGTGACCCATCAACAGGTGTTGAGGTCCAGAGCCGCTTGCGAATAGAAACACTTTCTAGAGTCCAGACCAACATCCAGAGAGCTGTGAGTGCTCTGTTTTTATCACAATTAGTAGTAATGACAGTAGTAATTCCCACACGAATCATTATTAACCGAAACAATCATCAGAAAATATTGCCTTTGCAATGATGTCACTCCTCTTGTCATTGAATTCTTCATGAATTTTCTTTAATGACAGGACATTTCTGTGTCTGAGTGCCTGCTGCGATAAGTACGACAAGCCATTGATCTCCAATATTTTCTGGTGTGGTTATTTATTGCATACGAAACATTATTCTCATTAAGAATATTTTACCTGCAAAGTCACAGTGAAACTGCTACAGCAAATGAGCTTTTTATGGGTGGAAAACGTTCAAAAGACTTAATGGCTACAGGGGAGGCTTGAACACACAACCTCAGTATAACTCCACTGTGCAAACTGTGTATGTACCACACACTGACCAATTGCACCACTTGACCTCTGTAAGGCAGGCTCCTACACAGATTGTAAAATTGGCGCAAACGTAGGGTGAAACAGGGTTTTTTGGCTGTGGATACATCTCCACATGGGGGGAAGGGACAGTAAAATAGTAAGAAAAATACAAGAGAAAGAACTGAAATATATGCGCTCACTGTAATGTAGGAAGAGGTGGTCAGACAAGCAAAACAGCTTTGTGGATAATGTGAAGTGACATTGTTTTGTGTCAATCAGCTCACGGATTCAGCTTCATGTGTATGGTTGTTGAATGAGATTGATTTCTTCACAAGCCCGGTCAATTGCCAGTGGAGAGCTCTCGGACACACACCTTCATGAAGACTCTTGTTAAGATGATTACACCTTTCATTGTCAAGTCACCTCCTTTATATAATAGTTGCACCAACACTAAGAGAAAGGATGAGAAATGGCTTTTATCAAGCGATTGCAGTGTTTGTTGAGGATCCTTTTTTTGCTGAACTGGCCTCTGGAGAAGTGTCGTAGAAGTGCAGTAAAAGAGAATGTTTGTGTCACTCAAGACTGTAATAGAACAATACAATTACAATACTTTTATAAGAGTAAATATTACTGGTGCATCACAGTTCTAATAATGGTGAAAACAGGAGCCCCTTCTCAACATTTTTGACTGATGTTCTACTCTGATGAAACAGTGTATAGAATTGGGTGACAATATCGGAATTCATTCAAATGCACAAGATTAATTTTCAGCAACAAAAATGCGCTCTAAAATATTTTACAAGAAAGAAACCTTACATTCACCTAAATAGACATTCACCCTCTATGTTAGCAGAGAACAGGAGGACAGATAGTTAGTGTCACTGGACACTGCGTCACAGAGGCCAATCTCTTCTCCCTCATTATGCTGGTTTACTCTCTCATGATAAACTGTCCTCCAGCGATAGTCAGCTGCCATCACTGACTCAGACGTGACATTCATGTACATATTATACCTTAATATGGCACTGCATTACAATAATTTGATCAAAACAACTGGTGAAAAAATAATAATCAAATATTTCTTTTCTTCTTTTAGGAGATAAAGACTTTGTCCAAAAAAGAAGCATTTATTCCTTTCGTCCCTACCAGCCCTTATAAGTCATCTAGTTTTCTGTGAGCCAGTGTGAGGTATGAGGCAGTCGAGGCTAATGCAGCCGAGTGCTCTTAAAAGCTGGATTAAAGCTCCAGTCTCTTTGGGGATGTGAATTGGAATCCCACTGCTGCCAAATATCTCCAACTATCTCTGTGTTAAGAAGCACTTGGTTTTTTGTTGTTATTTCCCTGCGGTTCAAACCAATTTCAGACCAATTAATTTAAACAACCACGCTGTTCTTACGGCATGGCATTGTCTGGCAAAAAAATTACATGACACCTCCTTTAAAACACACATTTTCTGCAGAGGGAACAGGAGAACTCGTGCCATTCAACCTTATAGCATGATGTCATTTTCTCATGCTCATTTTTAGATGCTTGTCATCTAATCTATGATCCTTAGGAGTGCGCTCCCCCTCCATAAAGGTAGCACAGATATAACATGCCACGTTTTTGGAGAATCGCGTTAAATACAGGTCAGAAGAAGGCGACAAAATGTCCGATAGGCAGTTCAGCGATGTCAACAGTTTTCTCTGTTGTTTAGGTGTAGAGTGCCAGCCGTTACAACCAGGAACCACACAGTTTCAGGCGTCAAAAAGACTTCCCCAAACCCTGATCCTCTCCTTACTCCGATGATGGCATTCAGACATTTCCTGCAACAAAGCCAGGATATGGTCTTCAACTACACGAGTGAAAAGCTTGTTCCCTACCCCTGCAATCCTTCTCAAAGAAGAACCAAGTGTGCTCAGTGTTAAATGCACTGTTCATTATTAAAGATAATGATAAACTTTACTTTATATAGCACCTTTAAAGGTGGCTTTTCAAAGCACTTTGAAGAATGACAACAATAAAATAAAAAAATACAGATGATAAGCAGTTAGAGTAGATGGTGGTACTAAGCACAGTGGGAGCAGAGGGGTAAAGAATAGCTAATTAAAGGCTATTCTAAAGAAGGAGTTTCTGAGTCTGGATTTGATGTAGTTTAGAGAAGGTGACTCTCTGATATCCTTTGGGATAGAGAACCAGAGCTATGGGGCATAACGGGAGAAGGACCTGTCACTCATAGAGTGTAGATGGGCTTGGGGGACAGATATGAAACCAGAATTAGAAGAGCCAAGTCTGCGAGGTGGGGAGTAGGGCACTGATAGCTCAGACAGGTACTGAAGTGACAAGCCATGGAAAACCTTATACTATAGGTGAGAATAAGGATTTTGAAGTCGACACAAAACTTGACAGGATAGATACCGCTGGGATTCACATCCAGGATCTCTTATTTCTTAGTTAAGCACACTAACCAGCTAAGCCATGGCACCAAACATGCAAAATGTTATCCAGAACTTCAAACAACTGTGAGAAAATGGCAACTTTGCAGTGTTGCGCCTGCTGGCTCAAAAGGTTAACCTTTTCAAAGATGAAGATCGGGAGAGGATTTCTTTGTCAATTCAATCAAACGTTTCAGAAATGCTGAAAGACTGGTGTGGTTCATGCGCAGCGCGGGCTCTCGTTTGCTTACAAATAGAATTAATTTCTTACTCCAATCTACTCAACTACAATTTTTGCTGATCATTTTGTTTAATTGCTTCCTACTGTATACTGCACTGATTCGTGCACTGTTCAATTTCCCGGTTGATTTTCATTTCTTGTTTTGTAAGACGGCTGTTCAAAACGTTACCTCAAAGTGGAGCCACTCTTTTCTTTCCAAAGGCGTAGAGAGAGATACTACAACAGGTAACACCCCATGCGGGACATCATGAGCATCTGTAAAACCTCTCTACCTGCCCGCATCCCACACTGATGTGTGTGAGGAGGGTTTTAAAGGGATATTTTGAAGTGTATAAACATTTTATAATTACATAATTTACTATGCAGTTTGTTCCCCTTTAACTCCGCCCGACAACAGAGGTAGTGTTTAATACGACAAGAGTAAAGGCACACTGCACATCTGCAGAAGATCACATCCAAGTTTAGTTAAACCAACATCAGAGAGTGGAAGGTAGGTAGTTTCAGACCACTTTTTTTTCAAGCAACCCTGAATACCTTTTCAAGAAAAATTTCAGAATCCCAGCCAAATCCAGTATGATTGCTGCACTGATCTACAGTATACAGTTAGAATACTGTTTGTGCGTGAAAAGAAAACACACCGCCCAGAGCATTTCTAAAACAGGAATTACACATTTCGGAATGTCTGAAGCCTGCTCCAAAGAAGAACTATATTCAGAGCTGCCAAAGAAGTCGAGATTTCACCAAGTGACAGGAAGCATCTCAGAAAACGAAGGTATACGAAAGTATACGGCACTCTGCACAGTGTACGAAGTAAATTATTTTCGCAGTAATTAATTTATTATATATATTACTATATTTATTATACACGTATTAATTAATTACTGCGAAAATAATTTACTTCGTACACTGTGCAGAGTGCCGTATACTCCTAGTTGCGGCACACACGATATATACAGTAAAAAGCCTCAGGCACTGTGTTAGATGTGTTTTCGACGTTATATATGCGTTTATTAATGTCGTCGATTTTATGGTTGCAATTCGACGTTGATTATACGTCGCGGCGATGTATATATACGTATAGCCGTATTTTCGCCGTGAATATACGTATATTCGACGAATCGATGCCCACAGCTTGGCATACAAGGGTTTTGCGGAGGGGGTCTTGCCACCTGCCTGAAAAAAAACAGTAAAATGTTTGAGTGCCTATAGAGTTTCTATTTTTATTTTCTTGAGAAAAGTTGATACCTTTTCCTGGACACCCCGTCCCCCATCAGTGCGCGGTGCCCAGAGAAAAATCTGTAGGGGGGCGTCTGAAATTCTGAGGGGGGGGGGGGGATATTTTGGTTGAAACGGAGCTGTACGGTGCAGCTACCCAATGAAATCTCGCAGCTATGCCATTGATTAGTGCTTCATGATAGAAGATAATGACTAGCAATCTGGTATTTGCGATGAAGTTCAGTTTCACATTTTTCGTCACTCTCGTGGTTTGTATTGCCTGGAGCGAAAAGTACCATAAGCATTCATTTTTGCAGCTACATGGATGTTCTGAATCGTTAAGAAAAAATTGTTGTAAAACCAACAGAAAGCACAGACTGCTATAACTAGTCCTAGTTATATAACGATTTTAAGTATAATGATAAACTACTGCAAGGAATCGGTCCACCTGAGCAAACAGGATCGTAATGTTGACACTCAATAACGACACTGATATGTGCAGTTCCTGGACGGTTAGCCCTCCTGCACATCAAACAGTCCGAGTGACTGTTAGTGTCATTTAGTGTTGTCTGACCATTGACAACAACTATTTTTTTAGGGCGCAAATTAAGTTAGGTAAATCTTTTTTCCCAAAACTGAAGAGGCGACACTCCTCCCTCCCCCCGTGATGCCAGGCCTGTTCCCATCTCATTCCATAATGTCATTATATATAATACCATACAACAGTGACCGATCCTTACTAACTGCATGCGTTAAAATTGCACATCAGTACATAGCAGGGGGCACATAGCCGCGATGTATTATCAATGTTAAATTTCAACCATAATATCGACAACATTAATAAACGCATACGTTGAGAAAATATCTAACCCAGCATATTTTCCGGTTATATACCACAATGCATTGCTAGTATTCGTTGGTCACCATTTTTGACACGTTTTTCAAACGAAGAAGATTGAAGTATTTATCCACAAATATCTCAGCAATCCTCTTTTGACGAGTAAGTATGAATAATAATAATACTATCTGAATACATACAGATCTTTCTTAATATTATTTTGATTAAAATAGTACGTGAATAAGCAAAAAATGGCACATAAAAATAGTGTGAATGGGGAAGATGACACAAAATCGTTTTGCCGTTTCTCTAATTATTCTTATTCTAAGTTGTACTTTCAAACTTTGGGTACTCTTTAATTAGGACAGACTTTATTGCTCAACTGCTATGATGCAAGCCAAATTTATACATTTATATCAGCTTTGAGCTTAGTAAACCGTTCATTTTTAGATTATACTTAAGAAGATATTAATCATCATTTATTTGGGAAGTAGTATTATATAATTTTCTCCTAGCTGCGGTGCTGAAGTCCCACCCTACATCAACAGAAAAAGAAATAAAGGAGCACGCAATGTGTTACTTGAAGAATGCATATGCAAGGCAGGGGGCCAGGAGATCTGGACACTGAAAATAATTGGTTTCTGGTTCTAACTGTTAGGACAATTAGACAGGGTTTGCAAATAGTGGACAAAAATCATCTTAACTTCCATTGTAATATTTGTTTTCTTGGAAATATAGAAGTTGTACATTTTACAATTTATATTTGAATCAAAATGTGGTTTTGAGTTAGTGTGTTAATGTAATTAGTTTGTGTTTGTCATTACTATACTGTATATTGCCATGTTACCAGAATTTGTAGCTGAAGTTTAAGACTAGTTGTGTTTTTATGATTATTGCCCATATGTTGATTGTTGATTGATTGTTTACAATGTGTAATTTGAAATACATATTTTTCAGGTGTGAATGTGTATTTTCAGAATAAATTTCTAAACCAAATCATTGGCTTGATGTACTAGTTTCTACACCTGTAAAACTCTTTGATGTATAATAGACCTCTAACCATATACGTATAATAGACCTCTAAAGTTATCCGTATAATAGACCTCTAACCATATACGTATAATAGTCCTCTAAAGTTATCTGGAACTCCAACCATATATGTATAATAGTCCTCTAAATTTATCCGTATAATAGAACTCCAACCATTTACGTATAATGAACATCTAATCATAGACGTATAATTGACGTATAACAATAGACGTATATTAGAATTTCATTCTAGACGAATTGCGGACCACATTTAGACGTCTAAGGTATGCGTTTAATAGACGTATATTATACGTCTTTTGCCCACTGGGGGGTCTTCCGACTTGTCGTAGCTGTTGAAGAAGCACCTGTTGAATCTCAACCGGGATTTCCTGAGAGATTGTTCAGCGAGCTAGTCCTCCGTCTGCACTTTGCACTGAGCTGAAAGCTGTGTGAGTTCCTTACTGCATGTCCTGTACTGTTACATGTGCTCTCGTGTAGATTATCTATGTGGAGAACAGCGACAAGAACACATCGAATTTTTCCCATATGTGAAGGAAAATGAAAAAGAGCCTGAAAGCTTTGAACATTTAAGTTCGCATGTTTTAAATTCTTCATATACTTTATATTCCTTACAGCAGAGTAAGCCAATCGTAAGCCAATCACCAGCGGAATTAACATTAATATACTGTAAAGTGCTGTTACTTGGGAGTGTTAATCTACAATTAAAAGAAACACGTGGCATCTAGAGCTCTAAAGAGGTTAACATACAGTAGAAGTCTGTAACAGATCTTTTCAGTTCATTGCTGTTCCTCTGGCTTGGTGACAGCGTTTTGCTTGCCTCTCATGTGGTCTGTGTACCGGTCCATTAAGAGCCGCACCATCACTGTGTCGTGTGTGGTCCTACACAACTACACAGCTATCTACTGGAGTCATCTTTTGTCCGTTGCAGTTGAGAACTGGTTTAATACGGAGCTGCGGAAAACTTTCTGCGGCAAATATCGCTGCAGAACTTGCCCGAGCACAACAACGAAAAGAAAAAGAAATACCACAGGGTTGCCCACAAGAGGGAAAAATAGAAATCAATTGTTCAAAGAATTACAACACTCTTCCTCTTCCTAGTGGTCTCATGTTATTTTTCTTGCCATAAGAACAGTGGGATTGTTCAACTGTATTGTTCCCCAACTGGTTGAATAATAATAATAATAATAGTGGTGGTAGCTGATAGTTCTTGTCCGTGGCCGAGTGACCTGTGCGAATACAGTATGTTAATTTATTCTCCTCAAGGCATCGCTTTAGCAATTCAAAGAGCGCGATTCATTCAGTGCTTATTTCAACTAACGCCACGTTCCTTTTTCTAGGTCTTCAAATAGTTTACAATGTAGAGGTATCTTTAGTAATAAGAAAAAAAAGCTGCACCTCGGAGATCCATCTCACAAAAGCAAAGACTGAACCTGAAGGAGTTCTCTCTCCTAGATATTAAACGTACAGATAATGAAATCAGTAATTTACGATTTCTGCAACCTTCCAATAAATATATCTAAGACGTGTAACAAGCATGTTGCGCAGCTCCAGTGGCGCAATCGGTCAGCGCGCGGACAGACTGAAGTCATGCTTATTGGTACCCCTCATCAACTTTGTAAAGCCAGTCCTGTAACCCTGTCTGTAGATGGCTCTGTACTTGAGCTTCAATCAAAATTGAAAAACCTTGGGGTTATATTCGATTCTGGCTTAACATTCGACCCACATGTACAGCATACTGTCAAAACATCTTTTTTTCACCTTAGAAATATTGCAAGACTACGCCCTATGCTATCATTAACTGTGGCTGAAAAGCTG
The DNA here is from genome assembly GCF_055471065.1 of Atractosteus spatula. Classification (NCBI taxonomy): domain Eukaryota; kingdom Metazoa; phylum Chordata; class Actinopteri; order Semionotiformes; family Lepisosteidae; genus Atractosteus; species Atractosteus spatula. The sequence goes on along the minus strand of NC_142715.1, from coordinate 17,701,277 downwards.
ATCAACATATTTGTATTCTCTCGAATTGACTACTGCAATGCTCTACTCCCTGGGGTATCTAAATCTACTCTGAACAAGCTGCAGTATGTCCAAAATTCAGCAGCCAGAATCCTGACCAGGTCTAGTGCAAGTGTTCACATTACTCCTATCCTGGAGTCCTTGCACTGGCTTCCGGTCAAATTCCGCGTAGACTTTAAAATCCTCATGCTCACCTATAAGGCTTTACATGGCTTGGCACCTCAATACCTGTCTGAACTTTTATCGCCCTACTCCCCACCTCGCAACCTCCGCTCTTCAAATTCTGCCCTCCTTACTGTCCCCCAAGCCCGTCTACATTGTATGGGCGACAGGGCCTTCTCCTGCTATGCCCCCAAGCTCTGGAACTCTTTGCCCAAGGATATTAGAGGGTCACCTTCTCTAAACTCCTTCAAATCCAGACTCAAAACCTTCTTCTTCAGAAAAGCCTTTACTTAACTGGTTCCATTCTTCACCCCTCTGCTCTTCTTAATACCACCTTCCACGGTCTCCTCTATTGTTATTGTTGTAATTATAATTGTGTCCTATCTTGTGAAATCTTCTTATTTATTGTTGTAGTCTTCTTATTTATTGTTATTATCATCCTGTAAAGCGCTTTGAGAAGCCACCTATATAAAATAAAGTTTATTATTATTATTATTTTTATTACTTATACAGCAGTACAAAGCAGAGTCATGCCGAGGTTGTGAGTTCAAGCCTCACGTGGAGCAGTTTTGCCTGTTATTTCAGCTACAGAAACTTGCTAGTGGATTTAGGTTGGTTGTTCTGTTTCTTTTACCGCTCGATGGAGCTTTATTAATGCAGGCACACCTGCTCCCTCGGCATTTTATTTTATCGCTGCTCACAAACCAACATAGTGCAGACACCTCTGATACTGTCACTGTTTGTGGGCCATGTGTTCCTGCTGTCAGCCTAATATACCTTATGTGCGTCTACTGCTCTAGTACAGGAGCGAAAGACTAAACGAAATCACACCCACTTTGAAAGAATCACGTTTGACAAACCATAGGACAACGAGAATGGGATTCTTTGGTTGTTTGAGTATATAAATCAAAGACACTGTGTTCAGCATATTCACACCAGGCACTCGGACAGAGAAAATCTTCTCACGTTTTAATCTGTAACTGCAGGAATCAACAAATTGTTAATTATCTCAACAATAAGTTTTGACCTTCACTTACAATTTTTAAACAATCTACAGTGGACGACATTTGGCTCCGGCACACATCAGTTGCTTGGAATATCATTATAATACTTAATTTGCTTTCCCATCACACCATTTTTATTAATAATGATGTTTATTAATAAATGTTTATTTAAAACATGTCATTTATTATCGATACAGTTTCATTCTGTCTTTATTAGAACCTGTATCACAGCTAATGCACGTTAAGCCTTCAGGATGCGATGGTGAGAGTTCAGTTATCCCAGGGAGTGAAGAGAACTGAAATTTAGTAAATCCGTATTTTAATAGAGTGTTAATCTTCAAAGTGTTCTGTCACTTAAAAAGCACATTACAGGAGCAGGGATTGAACCCACATAGACATTTGCCCATTGGGCTTTATATCCAACACCTTAACCACTCAGCCATCCTGGGTGATAGTTTAACTGCTCAATTGCTCAGCCATCCTGGTTTCACCTTTCCAGTTCTGTGTTACACAGTTCATTGAATATATTTGTTAATTTAATATGTTAATTGAATATATTTGTTATATTTTCGAATGGGATGGGACAGTACACTGGTGGTTCCCAGGGGAAAACAGGGTTATTGAGCCATTGGGTATTCTGAGAATAAATTGGGTGGGTGAATGTAACCGTGTGGTAAAGTAAAACAGTCCTCTTAGATGAAGCGCTACAGATGCAGCCCCTGAAAGTGTATAAGACTTACATTTATAGTACTGCTGACACAAATGTAGCCTCTACATCAGACCAAAATAGAGATGTGTTCACTTAATCATGTGAAGGATCTCCTCATGAATCTGTCTCAATCGTCAGTGGAAATAGAAGCCATTAAAATACGATACATGTTCACCTTCAACCCCTTCTGCCGGACGTGCTTGTTTCTGGAATATTTGCAATGAGTACCGAATTAAGAGTTATGTGTCCTTACTGGTATTTTTTAAACCGTGAGGGACATTCGGTTATATACAAAAAGGACAGAGACAAAGTAATAATCCTATTTTAAAGTGTCTGTTACGGATTCGGTAAGTGAAACCGAAACCAGTGAATGAACCCCCTTGCAGGAGCTGACAAAGCCTAGCTGTGATCCAAAGAATGCCGAAGTCGAAGGAACGAGCCGAAAGTCCAGGGGAAACCGTTGATCCAAAAGGGAATGAGTTACCGAAGCCAAAGCGTGATCCGATACCGTAGACAATAGAGCAATCCGATAGTCCAGGGGAAGCCAGAGATCCAAAACAGAACGTGAGAAACGAAGCCAAGCCGTGATCCGAAAAACCGTAGTCAAAAAAACTCGTAGGGGAAAAACCGTAAACCGTAACCAAGAAGGACACAAGGTAGAAGTAGGAGTAGCGCAACCAGGAAGCTCGAAAGGTAAACCAATACTGAGCAAGGAGGTATGGAAAGACAGGTGTTTAAGTAGGATGAGACGGGGGTGTGGTGGTGAATAGGAAAACTGATAGGTAAACAGATGGAGTAAGGCTACGCCTACTTCTGCCTCTTCCTTGCCGGGAGGCAGGGATCGTAACAGTGTCTTGCATTTTAATTTACTGATCAGATAAATTGAAATCTTCTGATTCAGAGCCCCTGCAGTTCATGCTAATTAGAACCACAACAATGCTCCTGAGTCCTGAGCACCACACTGAGCACAAGTTCAGCTGGGGTCTGACTTTGTTCAGCACGACTTCTTGTTGCAGTTAAGCTCAGAGCTGGAGACGATTTCCATATTCTACCACACTAACTAGTCCGAAACTTAGTACACAGTACACACTTTTTAAGTGAAGTCAGGTTGTTAAAAAATTAAACCAGCACCCTGTCACAGAAACATACTCCAGTCTCCCGCGCAACAAGCAGGGGTACTCAACACTGTACTATGGTGGAGCACTTGTCTGCAGCTGAGCGTGAGCTCTGATTACTGTTAGCAGACATTTCCTCATTTCCAAAGACATTTTCGCCTTCTCTCAGCTTTTTAAAGACGGTCATAAACCCTCAAGAAGTAATTCATTTCAGTTTGAAGTCTGTTTCTGTCTCTGCTCTTGATGAAGAAAAGCTGTGCGTGGGGGACTCCCTCTCTAAAGAGGTTTGCCGTCACCCTGCAAGGGAGAAGAGCCAAAAATCACCGAGGCAACTACTGAGGCAATTAACATTTAACACGTCAATAAATAATAAGAAAGAAAAAAGAAAACTAGCCCAAACAAATGTAAAGTTTAGAGCAGCGCTCAATAAAAATGATCAGAAACCAAAAGCGCTACTTATGCGGATCAGTATATTCCGATACCGGTGGTTCTGCAGAAGAAATAAGAATAGTTGAACTCCAAGCACTGTCTTGCCATCACGGCTACTCTGGCTGCAGCTGCTTTAAGATCTACTCAGCGGGCACAGAAAGTTGTAGGAGGTCAGACTGGTTTGCGCTGTCCAAATAACAGTATGCGAATTTAAGCTTTTTCAAATAAGAGTATTTACAATATAATACATACTTCAAAAGTGTTACTAATTAGCATAAGTGTTTTGGCAGATTGTGGTCTTCAATTAGTAAACGATGAAGTGTTTCCCTGCTCGTGAGCAGACCTGCCTCCATTTACACAGACTCCTGCTCAGCTCTTGATTTCACAGCAGTTTTTGAACAAAGCCCAACGCTGTAAGCAAGTTGAATTATGAAAAGTCATTAGGCACTAGGGATCCCAGTATGCTATCGCGTCCTACTTGCATGATCCTACTACATGGTTGGAGAGATCAAGAGGAAATCAAGAAACCCAAATTGGACTCAAACTCATGAGATTAAAAGTTTCATGCTCTACCCACTGTGGTAGCTGAGCACCTAAAACATACCTCTCCAATAGTTTCCCGAATCACGCTACAATCTTTATTTCCTTGTGGGTTGTGTTTAATGCATAACACATTCTGATACTTAATGGCGACGTTTCAGGGCAACAAATCGCAACCCTCAGCAACAATAAGCAGGACTTGGTTGTTCAGAGTGTGAAGCCAGGAGTATGTCTTGATCCTGCACTGGCTGCTATTTGAAAAGCCGTCATAAATGATGCGTAACAGAGCTTTATGCAGCTGGCTTTTATGCATCACAATGCATCAGGAAATACAATACTATCAGGAAAATAAACCAATTAGAAATACGCAATACAATGTCTGTTCCCAAAAATGCAAGCTGTTTTACACTGACGTCACTCCATTTGAGATAATTCAGATTGTGAAGACAACTGCTCCCTAGCAGATCAAAATATTACACAAAGGCTGTAAAGCACACTCTGAATCGATCCGAATATTTGATTTCCACGATCCGTTTAGTCAACAACAGGCAACTTGGCGCTTCTCCAGCAAAGCATTGCTCAGTTTAGTGAACTACTGGTGCTTTCAACACACCACCTTGTATAGCTCATCAGGATGGCTAAGTGGTCTAAAGTGCCAGACTCAAGGTTTCATATCCTTCCATTGTTTGGGTGCTCTGGTCTCTGAATAGAGGCCTGGGTTCAAACCCCATTCCTGACAGCTAGTCTCCTTTTCTCCCCGTCTTGTGCTCGCTGAAAATGACAGGTAGAGGAAAACGGAGAAACCGGTTTGCGGGCCCATCATGGGCAGGGAAATGCTTCGTGAACACTTCAATGTGATTAGCGGGAAGTCAAAGAGGCTTCGATTTCTGCCTTAAGAACTGTTTGGATTGCCTGTAATCGAGTAAAGATTTACATATGCATTCAATGGTGAAAGACCGAAATATAAAACCAGATGAAGACTTATTAAAACATTGTTTTCCTTGCTGTTTCTCCTGCGTTTCATTAAATGTGACATTGTGAAATCAACCTGTAGCCCTACGGAATGCAGTCACTCCCAGTGACAGCGGCAGGAGCAGAGAGGATTATATCAGAGCTCTAAAATATAGGCAAACTTGATTTACAGAACATTTTTATTAAACTTTCCTATCTGCTCGGCCTTACTGAAGTATTTGAGCTTTTTTATCTATTTCTATACTTTACAGTAGATAGTGTTTAGCCAGAGAAGAGAGATACTAGCACTATACCCCACAGTAACCGCCATTTCCAATAACCTTAACGAAAGCAGGAAGATCAGTTTCTGCTCAAGACAGCTGTTTTCTGAACTGTGAATCTCCAACACTGGCTGAAGACGCTGTGTCCGGGCTCCGCAGTTATATGAGAAAAGACTCAGCGAGCTGTAGGCGCAGTTCGTTGCTCTGAGCTCCCCGTGAGGAATGGGCGTATCCTCCTTCCGTCATCTTCATACACTCCTCTTAAAACACAGCAAACTCAGTGAACAATGCACTGAGTTTTGCAGTTAGCAGCTACATCACCTTCCAACCCAAAACTGATAACCCATTGAAGCTACGAAGGTCAGTACCTGGATGGGCGAGACCTGCTGGAAAAAAAAAAGCTTGTTGCTGGAAGTGGTGTTAAGAGACTCTTAAGATCTTCCAGAGGTGCTGGTCTAATAGCATTAGTTCCCTTACAGAGTTTACCTTTCATAGATGCGCAAATATTGATGGAGGTGCATGCTTCAAGGTGCCTTACAACGGTAGGGACTGCTTAAAGATGATTCATAGCGTGTGATCGTTTCCATATACGCCCAGTGCCACGGTGGTAGAATAAAGTATGATACTGCTTTGACACGCAACGACATTATATTTAACTGCAGGACTTCATTTTTTTGGTCATTTTGTCTTTCATTGCATTCGTAAGAGTGTAAATCAAAGGCAATTCCTGCAACATTAATATAAATGCTATTCAAACAGTGGTGCAGCTTTTAAAATCCTTGTACACATTTCTCCATTTTTCTCTAACAAAATTCCATTTTAATGTCCAGACGGGGAGACTATCATTCCAACCAAGCCCCCCTTAAATCCTCCGAGGTGTATCTGTCTGCTAGCATGTATTTTGTAAAGATTTTTCTTTAAGACAGAGAGGGACTTTGAAAAGGGTTACCGATGCCGCCACGCACTCCATGTTAGATTGTAGCAAAAGTGTGGCGGTAGCAGCACTTACTGTAGTTGTGGCAAAGCGCTCAAGGCAATGGACTAGAAATCCATTGAGGTCTTCCCACGTGGGTTTGAATCTTACTGATTATAGTGACCTTCTTATGTCATTGTGTTCCGGCACAAAAAAAAAGATAAAGTGCTCTTTCCTTTTTCCTGGTACTTTTGAAATGCTAAATCACTTGGACCCAAAACCTTGGCAATAAGTCCTTCAGTGTCGACAAATGACATTTCGCAGATGGAAGCAGATAACAACGCTCTTTGCATCCTCATGTCTTCTGCCCTACTTCCAGCCTTTGAAAACCGCATTAGTAAAGCTGAAAGAACCGACTCCGTAGGTGTTGGTCGTGCACAAAGAGGAGCTGTGATAATAGAAGAGGAGGAGTGAGAATGGTGCAGATGCAAACCTGTTTTCTTACACTTCTCTGGAAGAAATTAAAATAAAAGCTGAAACAGCAGTAGCCATAAGAGGAAATGCCTCCAAGCAGCAAGCAAGCACCCCTTGTTCGTATAGTGGTGAATATCCCCGCCTGTCACGTGGGAGATCAGGGTTTTATTCCCCAACAAGAAGACTGGTAGCTTTTCTCCCATCAGATTCCATCTCTCATGCAGTGTGAGAAAGCTTATGTAATATTCCTTTCTGTCATTTTCTGACAACTATTTCAAAGGGGCACCTTGTCAACTCCTAAATGCTTTTTATCAAAATCTACCTATGTGTCTGATTAATTTAATTTTTTTCCCAAAAAAAGTTTATTAATTAACAATCTCCAGTGAACAAAGAAAGTGCCGAAAAGGGTGAGTTCTTGAATCTTGAATCAGCTACACGGGTATCTGTTCAGTAGTGGTCAGGATATATATATATACGAGAAACCAGGAGGTCACTTAACTCCTATTAAGCATACAGGATAGGATAAGGACATAACAGGAAAGGAATGGGACATTTTGTGTGTTTGTGCATATGTTAACGCATTATCTACATCATAGTGCCTTACCTCATTTGCATGATACCAAGACCATAGAGCAAGCTCTTCCTCACGAGTGAGATTCAAACCCATGCCTCCAGGGTGACACTATTATAAAACGCTTTGGAAAATGTGTTGGCTTTTATAATTCATCTTCTTTTTGGAGTGAATGTTGTATTTGAGAAAAAGCAAAGATGCTCACTAAGGTAGTGATGACACAGGTTCTGGCTATGCAGAAACTATGAATCATATTCATATGAGGGCATCAGAAAATAATATTTAATTGCACTTAGTTTATGAGACTGTTAAAGTGTATATATATATTGCTTGTCCTGTCTGGTTTAAAAAAAAATTAAAAAGCTGCACTGAAAAAAAACAAAACATAAAAATATGGAATTATTAGTAATGGTGCCAAAATAGATTTTCTTATCAAGAGAGATTCATACAATTTCTCCAATCCCTTATTATTTACCCTTTATTGCATAAATATTTCTTGTGTTTGATAAAATTTAGATTGTGCAACAAAGATGTGTCTCTTTTTCTTAAGAGTTACAGTTAAGAATCCTAATCTGTTTTATACACATTTCTTGCTTAACATGGTAAGCTGTTACACAATTACAAGCCTATCCAATGAGAACAGTCTTAATTGTAAATTAAACAGGACTAAACTTAACATTCCAAGACTATAAAGGAATAAAGAATTCAATTTAGACTTATATTTTATTATACACATAAAGTAAACTGCATGACTAGAATTCTGTTCTAATCAACCATAAGTAAGAGTAATCATAGTCAACATTTAGATGACTAGACTAAATCAAAAGTGGCCGACTACAAAGTGACCAATAGACATTTTAGGAACAAGTAAAGGTTTATTCCTCTGAAAAAAGAACAAAGAAAACACAAAAAGTCAGCTGTGGAAACTTTTACGGATGTCACATGCTGACGCAGCTACCTACTTCAACTAATAGACATTTCAATTGACAAGACTAAGACTATGATTAAAATAAAAACTGGTGACTAAATTGGTGTGTTTTTAAGTCACCTGACTGGATAAAACTCTTCCCACACTGACTGTAGCTGAATGAACTCTTGCCTGTGTGACTGCACTGGTGAACAATGAAGGTCTTCTGTGTGAGTGGGCTGGTGGGCTATTAAGGTACACGAGTCACTAAAACACTTCCCACACTGATTGCAGCTAAAAGGTCTCTCTGCTGTACGAATAAGGGTGGTGTGGTGGCAATATGGTTAAGGATCTGGGCCTGTGGGTGCCGGTTCAAATCCTGAAGCTTACTGAGGAATCCTACTCTGTTGGATACCTGAGCAAACCCCCAAACTCTAACTGCTCCAGGGGTGCTGTACAAATGGCTGCCCCTGTGCTCTGACCCAAAGCTTCTCTCCCTATCTGTGGGCCTCATGGTGAGCAACCTGTGAAAAGATAAATTCCTAATACAAAAAAATGTATATGGCCAATAAAGTGATCTTAATATGTGGGCTCTTCAGGTGATTCAGTCACTAAAACTATTCCCACGCTGACTGTGTGAGTGCGCTGGTGGGCTCTTAAGTTATTTGACTGACTAAAAGTCTTCCTACACTGATTGCAGCTTAATGGTTACTCTCCTGTGTGAATACGCTGGTGGGCTCTTAAGGTACTTGACTGACTAAAGCTCTTCCCACACTGACTGCAGCTGAATGTTCAGTCTCCTGTGTGAATGTGCTGGTGTCTTTTTAAGTGGCTTAACCGACTAAAACTCTTCCCACACTGACTGCAGCTGAATGGTCTGTCTCCTACGTGAATGTGCTGGTGGCTTTTTAAGTTGCATAACTGACTAAAACTCTTCCCACACTGGCTGCAGCTGAATGATCTCTCTCCTGTGTGAATGTGCCGATGTCTTTTTAAGTTACATAACTGACTAAAACTTTTCCCACACTTACTGCAGCTGAATGGTCTCTCTCCTGTATGAATACGCTGATGGACTCTTAAAGTACTTGAATCACTAAAACTCTTCTTACACTGGCTGCAGCTGAAAGGTCTCTCTCCTGTGTGAATGTGCTGGTGATTTTTTAAGTAGCTTAACTGACTAAAACTCTTCCCACAGTGACTGCAGCTGAAAGGTCTCTCTCCTGTATGAATGCGCTGGTGGTTTATTAAGTGGCTTAACCGACTAAATCTCTTCACACACTGACTGCAGCTGAATGGTCTCTCTCCTGTGTGAAGGTGCTGGTAGGGATTCGAAATGCTAGACTGACAGAAACTCCGCTCCTGTCTGTGCCGTAATGGCAGTTTATCCACTCTATCTGAGCAAGGCCTTGAGTGATTCTTCCTCATCCTCTGATTGTGCTGGGGTCTCTTATTCTGCAAATGCTCCATGGAATGGTCTTGCTCTGGGTGCTGAAACAGAGCTGTGTTTTCTCCACCATGTCCTTCAGTGTGCTGTTCAGCAGTGTGAATCATCTGGGGCTCCTTCTCCAGCTCTCTGAGACTAAAACCGCCCAGCTCATTCAGTTGTTCCTCTCTTCGCCCAAGAACAGACATGCTCTCGAGTTCATTAAAACTTTCAACAGTTTTCTCAGTAACCAGATTTTTAAACCTGTGTGTAAAGTCATCGGATACTAAGGGATCGTATAATTGTTTTAGACTCTGCAATGACAATCTCTCCACTTGAACAGAACAAGGCCTAATTATTATCAAGCCCTGTTGGAGCTGCCGTTGTTCCTCCCTGTACTGACTCTCCTCTGGGTGCTGTAACTCAGTACTATTCTCTTCACCAGGGACATCAGTCTGCTGCTCTGCAGTGTCAATCAACTTGGGCTCCATGTCTTGCTCTGGAAGATTTAAAACATCCTGTTCTTCACTGTGCTCTTGTACAGTGACACAGCCCAGTTCATTACAACCTTGTGTAATGTTGTTTGTGTTCAGATTATTAATCTTCTCTGTAAAATCATCACATACTAAGAGCCCAGGTGTCTCACTCTCAGGCTCTGTCTTCACCATGGGCACAGAGTCCAGATCCTTGACACTCTGTCTGCTGTCAGTGTGCTTCTCACTGAGTGTCTGTTTCCCTTCTGCAGCAGTGAGCTCTGTCTCCTGCATCAGACTGGAGCCCCACTCGTCCTCATTCTGCTGCTGTTCAAGAGAAGCCCATTCCCCAGCATCAGGGAGATCACTAGACTCTGATCCTAAAAAACACAGGACAGGAAACCAAGACCTTTATAATAATAATAATAATAATAATAATAATAATTAACTTATTTTATATAGCACCTTTAATGGTGACTTCTCAAAGTGCTTTACATGATGCCAACAACAAAAATATAAGCATGATGAGAATACACTGAGGAGACAGTAGATGTTAATGCTGGGCGATAATTCGATAACGATAATTATCGCGATATAATTTTTCTCGATATAATTTTAACAAAAGTTCGATAAATGTTTGATACATATGTTTATGCTTTGCGCATGCGCACAAAATACTACGCGAGTGCGCGTGCGTGTTGCAGACCAGGCAGCTAACGTGGTGTTGTTAACCCACACGGTGGTGGCTGACAGGATTGAAGAGTGGAGAAATGAGTGACACTGAAGCAAATGTAGTGCTGCCAATAACCAGCTCGAAGGACGATGACATCATCGACAGAAAAGGTCATTCAACTTTGGTAATTTGGAGATATTTTGGCTTTTTACGATCAGACATAAAACAGAGCAGCGTGCACAGCGTTCTATTAAGATATTTATTTTGTACATTTTACTCATGCATATTTTGACATAAAAAAGACTTGAATACTCTCTACTTCAGATTTGTTTAATGTTTCTGCTGTTTGGCAAGTGTTTGTTGTGTTCTTAAAATAAAGAGTTGTTAATTTACCAATTAACTGTCTGGTTTCTTCAACTTTCACTCAGGAGAAAAAATCTGCCTTTAAACTTGAAAGAAATAATGATTTGACATTTATCGTGATAACTATCAATATCGACTGATATGAAATTTTTTATCGTGATAATGTTTTTGGCCATATCGCCCAGCCCTAGTAGATGGTGGCACAAAATACAGTAGGAGCAGATGGGTAAAGAACAGGTAGATAAAGGCTGTTCTAAAGAAGAATGTTTTGAGTCTGGATTTAACAGAGTTTAGGGAAGGTGACTCTCTGATATCCTTGGGGATAGAGTTCCAGAGTTTAGGGTATAACAGAAGGGCCTGTCATTCACAGAGTGTAGATGGACTGGGGGACAGATAGGAGACCAGAAACAGAAGAGAGAAGGTTGCAAGGTGGGGAGTAGAGCGATATTAATTCAGACAGGTACTGAGGTGCCAAGCCAAGCAGAGACTTATAGGTGAGCAGGGGGATTTTTAAGTCAACAGGAAACTTCACAGGAAGCCAGTGCAAGGACTCCAGGACAGGAGTAATGTTAGCAGTTGTACTAGACCTGGTTAGGGTTCTGGCTGCCAAATTATGGACATACTGGGGTTTGTTCAATGTGGATTTAGAAACCCCAGAGTGTGGAGTGTTACAATAGCCGATTTGGAAGAAGACAAAACTGACCAAAACGCTGACCAAGTGGAAATATGTAAATGCTGAAAGTAAGGAGCCTAATATTTAGCCCTGAACTTTAATATGTGCTTAGAGTAGTGCTCAAAAGGAAGTAATATCTGCACAAAAAGTAGCTTAAATTTTAAACTTGAGATGGCAAAGATATTATTTAGTAGCATGTAATTTAAGCTTTAAAAACTAATTTTCCAAACTTTAAATGCATTCAAACACATTTAATCTCTTTTAACAGAAAAAGTGAAAAGGGACTGAAAATACAGCAGACTAGTATTTTATGTAACATATTTTTACACAAATTCATGTATAGCCATTTAACGGTGAACAAAAAAATTCAAATACTGTAAATAAAAACGTAAAGAATGTGGGAAACAAAAATTCAACTCTTATACACCACGCAACAGAAACAGAGCTCCTCTTCGGGAACTAGTCGCTAGTTATCATGCAGCATCTCCATCGAAGAGGAAAGGCAAGTCAAGAGAAATTAAGCTGTATCACTGGTTTTATTATACTTTAAACTACATGCATGCACGTTCTAGTACACTCACAATCAATGTGTGTTGTTTAAGCAGAGGGGAATAAGTGCATATAAAGGGGTAAAAAGTACGTCTACTGTAATAACATCACAAGTACATTACATTTACACTAACACTGCACTGAAAGAAAGAAAGGGGTTGATTCAAACACACCGACTGGACACTCCAGTACACTAACACTGCACTGAGAGAGAGAGAGGGGTTCATACACACACACTGACTGGACACTCCAGTACATTAACACTGCACTGAGAGAGAGAGAGGGGTTCATACAGACACACTGACTGGACACTCCAGTACACTAACACTGCACTGAGAGAGAGGGGTTAAAACACACACTGACCGGACATTAGAGTACACTGGGATGAGTTAATATAGACACAGGCCCTGGAGGACTGTAATTCTTAAACCTATTAAAATTATTTTGTATACACAATCATTAGTATACATATAATAATATAAAGCAATACATCGCAAAACTATATATATATGTCTACTTTCCTAATTACTGATTCAGTGAAACAATTGTTTTCAGCACCGTAACCGTACAAAACAGTTCAGTTTCCACTAAAGAATCCCGTTGCTACATCACAAGTCTTTCCCACTTGACTCTGCATCTCTCCACTATATTCTCACCAGTGAGGAAGTTAAAGACACTGTTTTTAAACTCACACACACCTTGACTACATACAAGTCACCCCACTGACCTGAGAGCTGCAGTTTCGTGTCCATGTCTTCCTTTATTCCTGCAGGGACTTCACAGGGAAGCGTGTGTCCAACATGATCTGTCTGTCGCCGATCTCCTTCTGCTCCCGACTCCTTCTCCCACAGCTGCAATCTCAACTTCAGGCTCTCGTTTTCCTTCTTCAGCTGCGCCACTTCACTACCGACACTGTCCTCCACACACTGTGTGATTTTAAACACGGCCCGTCTCACCAGAGTCTGGGAGACGCTGCGGAGTTTGTTTTCAATCTCATCCTCGGAGTCAGACATCCTGTTTCGGAACACATGTGAAACTTCATGCACGATCGATTTGAGCAAATCCTCCATGAAAGAGTGAAGCTTAGTTTCCAGATTGAACAGTAAAATTGCCATATTTAACCAAAGTTGATCACAAATACAGAGAGATTGCTGTGCTGATACTGATATGACAAACACTATGACTCCTACGCACCTACGGGTCTATATTATTGCAAGGGTTTGAATTCACACCTAAAGCAGGAACAGGAACTGAGCGATCACTCCTCCTCCATCCTACCACATGACTCACTTCCTTAGTGATTGTTGCTATGCACTTCACATGAAGGACTTTCAGTATGTTGTATCTTGTTGAATTTACAATGAAATAAAATAATAAAAATAAATGTAGCCTTGTTTACAAATATATGTATATAAAATATACACATCAATATATATATTAATATATATACACATACAAATATATATGTTGTATTTTCATATATCTCCAGATCCTTCGCCTGTATTGAAATAAATAACAGTACTTAAACGTGTATTGAAATAAAGGCATTAAACTTTTAATGTAATGGATCCATATCTGAACAATGTCTGCTAATAGACGGTAATGTGGACAATTCCTGTTGCCAATTGGTTTGATATCTCCAAGACATCAGGCATTGAAAATATTGTTTTAAACAGAACATGTAAAATGGAATGTAGGTCAAAAACCTTCTGATAATCTAAGTACACCATGCTACATGTTCTGTGCATCCATTAATTTATGGGCTTTTATGGGATTTAATTAGTTAGACAAATTATATTTCTGCTTACAATAGATAGTTTTATATCTCTATTCATAATAAAGATTGGTTTTATTATAATTGATGATTTTTATAATTTATAGAAATCCTTTGTTTCATTTTCAGAAAAAAACAGCAATGTTGATAGAATAAGAAAAATAAAGTCCCTAAAAGACTGTGATTTGAATGAAGTCTTTTCTGTCCACATTTAAAATTTTACAGCTGACAAACCAGCAGCATTCTGACAGAAAGAGCAGTTGTAAACTCATTGTTTCAGTTATCCAGAGGAGCAGAGTGACTGAGAGGTCAGAGCTGTTAGCTGGTATTGTCAGTGTGAGAACAGCTCTCCAGCTCCCTCTCATTGACTTCACACACCTGAGTGTTGATGCTCTTTCTCTCCTGCTCATCTCCTCTCCACTCCCATCTTTTGTTCTTTTGTTTGATTTATCAGCTGCCCCTCATACATGAAGGAGGCACCAAAGCCAAAACGTTCTGTCTCTTTTCTTTTCAGTATGGAATAAACCTTTACCTGCTCCTGTCTCATTCACTCTCTTTTTCACCTTGTCTGCAGTCTCACATCCTGCTGCTCCATTGTCTGCAGTTTCTGTCCAGAGTTTCACCTCCTGCTGCTCCATTGTCAGAATGACTGATGAGTCACAGAACTGTTCTCACCTGTTAACACCTAGTAACATTTCTGCCCTGGTGGCAATTTAAATACCTGATTCTGTATTTTAATGTGTCTGTTTTGTGCTTAATGTCTTCATCTTGCTCTTTTTGTAATGAAATTGTTGTACTTGAAGTTGTAAAACTTAACCCTTGGTTTACCATGAGATTTTGACGTGATTTCTTGTTATAATGTTCATCTGCATTTGATACGTTTATATTTCACTATATTTACTAATAATCATACGTACTTATACATACTCCATGTAGATAATGTAAATGAAATCACATGTCACAGTAAAGGCTCACACACCGAGAATTCTTGAAGAATAAAATCACACTGCACAACTTTGGAACATCACGTCCAAGTTTAGTGACAGAAACATTAAAGATTTTAAGCTAAGACTTTTCAGATCACATTTTTATGAAAGGTTCAAGCAAAGTTGAATAACTTTGCAAGGAACATTTCAAAATCTCAGTCAAATCCAGTACGATCCCAATGGATCAATCTGAACTTTCTCCATCCCGACCAATTGGGAAACAATCTTATGGTAAAAAAATCACACGAAACCACACAGATTCTTTAATGCTTACATCATAATGTTATTAGACTAGGACACCGATGTGAATATGTGTTTGGGCTTCGATTTGCCGATTCTTGTTAAAGAATTGGTGATTTATGATTACAGAATCAGTAGCATCGGAAAGCAGGAGCTCTGTTTCTTAGCGATCTTGAAGGCATGTCTATGTAGAGCACAGTGTGAAAATCTGTACTAAAAAACACCAAGTGCTTAAGATGACATCTTCTTTTACCGTTGCAACTTTTAATCTCAGGTGTACTTTTAGAAGGCATAGAAAGAACAGTTGTGTCGACATTTGCATCATACAGCAGAATGGCGCAGCAGAAGCATGCTGGGCCCATGACCTAGAGGTCAATGGATTGAAACCATCCTCTGAGTTTTATGGAAGACTTAAGCACACCATCGGGCCAATGTAGTATAAGAAAAACAAAGATAGCCAAAATCTCTTTCTTTAAGTCCCGTTCTAAGTTTCTCGCTTTTGTGAGCAAACTTACCCAGATCTGCAATATTTTAAAATATATGCCTTTGTTTAATTGGAAATAACTAAATTATTGGTGATATCCAGTTATATACTTGAACAAAACAGAAAAATAACAATTATGACCTACATATTAACACACTGACCAGAATAATTGAAAAGCTTTGATTCAGAGCCCTTGCAGTTAGTGTTAATTAGAAAAACAACAGTGCTGAAACCTGAGCACAAGTTCAGCTCCTCTCCAGGTTTGTTCCGCACTGTTTCTCGTTGCAATTGAGCTCAGAGCTGGAGATGATCTCTAGATAGAACCGTGTTAACTAGTCCGCAGCTGTGTGCTCCTTTCGAAAGTTTGTTGCAATTGACCCAATGTGTGGTTCTATAGCTGTCAGGTGCAGTTCACTTACATAAAGGGCATTTATTACTGAGGAGCCTGAGTCAGGTAGTAGACGAACCTACAATCTTCTGATCCACGTTATCCATTGCATTACTGCCCTTCCTCTCACATTGCTGAACTGCACCAGATTGAGCTCAGTGCTTATATATATATAGTATATACATTCTATATGTATCCTCCACATAGTATATGGTGTGGTGCAGTGGCTAGGGATCTGTTCCTGTGGCTGAAGGTTGCCAGCTCGTGTCTCATGGCAGGCAGAGAAATCCTCTTCTGTTGGGTTCCTGAGCAAGACCCTTAAACCCAAGTGATCCAGGGCCGCTGTATAAATGGTTGACCCTGTGCTCTGACCCCACGTTTCTCTGTGTATCTTATGGAGAGCAAGTTGGGGGTAGGTGAAAAGACAAAATCCTAATACATGAAATTGTATATGACCAATAAAGTGGTCTTATATATGTGTTATCTTATCTATATATATATGTATTATTATTATAAGTAATACTACAAATACCAGCAGCTAGCCCCTCCCTACAGCTCTTTGATTACCATCCACTGACTGCTCCTCTGTCAGGAAGTGTGAGGAGTCGACACACTGGAGATTATAATGCTAGAAGCAAGACAATTACATGTCAGGAGAAACTTAAAGCTACAGCAGCAGGAGTAGCAGTAACCGCAACGAGGCGGGTAAAGTTCGGCTTTTCTCATTTTCTTCTGCAGAGCCACTGTGTCAGAATGCACTGCTCTGGATATAAAGGGAATTGCGGCTTCAGATCATTTAAACTGAGCTCTGCATTGTTTTATTCATGCTGCCTACGTGCTTTGAATTGCTGATATTTCCTGCATGCATTTCTTTTTCAGGTTTCATTAAATTCCTCACATTTGAGCCAACACTTAAATATTTCACTAGGGGTCGCATAATACGCGGTGCAAACCTTATTTACTGTGGATTGCTGTGGCACATGAAGCTGTTTTATTCAGTGGGGAGGTTTGATGCGCATATTACAAATCGAGCGGGCGAGTAAGAAATCCAAGAAGAAATTTAATTAAAAGAAATTAAAAGAATCCAAGATGCGTAGAAAACTGCAGATCTTAAAAATGCAGAACAGTTACATAGTACACTGTGCTGCACCTTTTATATTTCGGTCTTACAAATTTGAATACATACCTTACCGTAAATCGTGCCTTGATTACAGACACCCCAAACAGTTCTTAATTCACAAAGCAAAGGCTATCTAAATGTGCCTCTGTTCCTTTCCCTTTCAGGATATTGTTAAAGATTAGAGAGTACCATACAGTAAGTGTGAAGCGAAGAGAGAAACTCAGAACGGAGCTTTAATAAACACAGGGAAAGGGAGTCTTCTCTCGCATTTCAGTGAATCTAGGGTGTGCTCATGAACCGAGCATAGCAGAGGATGAATTTGACCCATTTATGTCTGGGTTATGGGACCTGAATGCTTCCACTGCATCACTCACCGTAAAATGCTGTAAAAACAACTGTTCTTTCGGTACTTACTAAATGTACTCCTGAGATTTAAAGTTTCAATAGTAAAGGAAGGTGTCACCTTCAGCACCCTGTGTCTTTTTAATACAAATCATCACACTGCTCTACATAGACCTGTCTTCAGAATCCTTACGATTGCTGAGAAGCAAAGCTTTTGCATTCCGAGGATACTGATTCTTTCACCGTAAATCCCCAATTCTTCAACAAGAATCAATGAAAACCAAACACTTATACACACTTGTGTCCTAGCATGAAGGCAATATGATGGAAGCATTTGAGAATCTCCTTCACAGCACATATGAGAATTTCAATTTCTTCCCCATTGCAGAGCGTGTATGGGCGCTCCCTCAGTACCCTAGTTTGTAAAACCACGACTTAAAGGTCGAAGCACTTTTTAATATTCTGGAGTCTCTCATTTGATGGCCAGAAAAAATTTATGTCAGAACTTGAAAAGCTTTCTAAAATTGTTTGGTGCTTCTTATTAAAAAAAATCATAAAAGCACCTGAACAGCTTCAGGCTATCGACTGCTTAATATAGTGATCAGCAGCTTGATAACCAGTTTATAAGGCTGAAAATGATCCTGGAAGCACAACAAGTTTCTAACGGCTGTTTTGGGTTTTACAACCGAATAACAAAACGGCTTCAATTACGACGATTAGACTCAGCGAAACTTTAATGCCTATGATATTTGCAGGAATTGTAAGTGTTTTGCATGTGTCTAACTTCAAGAACTAACCAAGGCAACCACAGGAACAACATGAAGAAGCACAACCAATTCCCCATTTAAATATTTCCTGTAAGTTGTGCTTTGCGAAAGCATGAAGTAAACCCCCAGATTGCTTTTGAACATGTACAAAGTATTTCTGATGGAGCGCTATGCGCAAAGATTTAATAAGCTTTACCCCTGCCAATGATTCAGCATGAAGAAGTAAAAGTTTCACAGACAAAAGCAGCTTGCCACTGCAGCCAGTATTAAATGTACTTGCCGGTACACTACCATGTGCACTGCCTCATAAATGATCTTGGCAGACTTTGTTCCCTACATAAATCTGAAAGTGCCAAAGAACATTGTCTTTTAGAAAGTCTATCTCCAAACACCTTGTGCAGCCTCTCAACAGACTAACAAAGAGCTCTTTTACTGATCGTATTGCAAATCAGAGGAAACAAGGTCTTAAAACAGTTACATTTGGCAGTGTTGGGATTTGAACCCCTGCCCTCAGAGAGACTGGAGCCTAAAATAGAGCACCTTAGACTGTTCAGCCACGCTACCTTCCACAGGGGTGGGCTTTCTCACATTGCTGGCTTGTAAAATGCAAGGGGCTTCAGCTCTTGTCATCAGATCTAGTGGAATCATGATGCGTGGAAGCGACTGCACCTTCATCTTCTGAGATGTTTTCAATAGAACAAATGCTACTTTCAACAGCACAAACCGGCACAAACATAGCAATAACGAAGGAGGTGGGTTTCATCCTTTGTGCTGTTTGTGGGGGCGCAACTCCACAGCGATCTACTGAATTGAAGAGCAATAATCAAAATCCTCTGCTATTACTGTTGCTTTTTTCATAGTTTCTTCAAATCCTTAATTTGAACATCGATTATGAAGGATATTGATGATAATATCACACGAATTGTGGTTTTCTTGTGATCACCAATTTTATTCAAATACCAGCCTTTCTTACAGTTGTCTTGCGTGTTTCACAAGGTATAATAGCCCCCCTCGCATCCTCAGCTAACACATTTTAAAATTACTTTAGATTGTACAGCATGTATGTTTACATTTATATTAAAATTAAAGTAAATATACAAGAATACATACAGTGCTAACCCAATAATTCTTGTCAGGTTCTCCAACAAATCTACGTTGTTATTTTAACGTTTTAGCTGATGATGCAACGGGAGTATAAATGAATTCTCCCGCCAGCCATTAAAAGACCAAATTCCATGGGTGAACATTATTTTCTCAGATGTTGCCGGAAATATTGAATTAAGGTCACAACTGTTGTAGTAGTTCGTCCTTAAAGTTCGACACGTGCAAAGCAATCGCAATTTCTGCTAATATCATAGGCATTAAAGTTTCGCTGTACTAACGAGGAGCGTTTGTCCGCAGCTGAGCGTGAACTCTGATACTGTCAGCAGACATTTCCAAATACGTTTTCGCCTGCTCTCATCTTTTTAAAGACGGTCATAAACGCTCAAGAAGTGATTCATTCGAGTTTGAAGTCTGTTTCTGTTGTCTTGATGAAGAGCAGCCTTATGTAGGAAACTCCCTTTTTGAAGAAGTTTGCCGTCACCCTGCAAGGGAGAAGAGCCATCAATCACCGAGACAGCCACTGAGACAATTAACATTAAACACATGAAATGCGAGATGTTGTGATTTTTTTTTTCCCGCTTAAGGCTTCGATCGTTTCTACTCTAACGAGAAAAACCTTTTTATTAGAAGTGAGATTTGAACAATCGTCTCCAGGGGAAAATGCGACCTGAACGCAACGCCTTAGACCACCAGCTATCTTGCCTATGGTACTTATAATGAATTATATATTTTATTTCTTTCTACTCGTTGATAAGAAAAAAAAGTGAAATCATGTAATTAGGGAAATGTCTTTGTTTTTTTCATGGGGAAAACTAGCACGAGCAAATGTAAAGTTTAGAGCAGCGCTCAATAAAAACGATCAGAAACCGAAAGCGCTTCTTATGCGGATCAATATATTCCGATACTGGTGGTTCCGCGGAAGAAATAAGAAAAGCCGAACTCAAAGCACTGTGTTGCCATTGCGGCTACTCTGGCTGCAGCTGCTTTAAGATCTGCTTAGCGGGCACAGAAAGTTGTAGGAGGTCAGACTGGTTTGCGCTGTCTAAATAACAGCATACGAATTTAAGGTTATTTAAATAAGAGTATTTACAATATAACTCATGCTCAAAAGCGTTAATCGTGCACTGGCTGCTATTTGAAACGCCTTCATAAATGACGCGTAAAAGAGATTTATGCAGCTGGCTTTTATGCTTCACAATACATTGCAATCAGGAAAATCAATCAATTTGAAATATGCAATACAAGGTCCGTTCCCGGAAATGAAACCTGTTTTACACTGACGTCGCTCCTTTTGAGATAATCCAGATTGTGAAGACGACTGCACCCTTGCAGATCATAATATTACACAAAGGCTGTAAAGCGCACTCTGAATCGATCCGAATATTTGATTTCCGCGATCCGTTTAAGCAACAACAGGCAACGTGGCGCTTCTCCAGCAAAGCATTTCTCAGTTTAGTGAACTACTGGTGCTTTCACCACACCGTTGTACGTTGCTCGTCAGGATGGTAAATGGTCTAAACCGCCAGACTGAAAAATATCTTTCTATTGCTTGGGTATTCTGGTCTCTGAATAGATCCATGGATTTAAATCCCACTCCTGAGAGGTACTCGCTTTTCCCTGTCTTGCATTTTTCCCATCTTGTTGTGCTCGCTGACAATGACAGGAAGAGGAAAACAGAGAAACCGCTTTGCGGGCACATGATGGGTAAGGAAATGCTCGGTGAATACTTCAATGTGATCAGCAGAAAGTCAAATATGCTTCGAATTTCTGCCTTAAGAACTGTTTGGGCTGCCTGCAATCGAGGAAAGATTTACTGCAAGGTATGCATTCAAATGTGAAAGACCGAAATAAAAAAAAAACAGAAGAAGATTTATTAAAACATTGTTTTCCTTGCGGTTTGTCCTGTATTACATTATATGGGGTCATTGTGAAACCATCCTGAAGCCCTACGGAATGCAGTTACTCTCGCAGTGACAGCGGCAGGAGCACAGAGATTATATCAGAGCTCGAGCAGAGAGTTCGAAAATCTAGGGAAATTGATTTATAGAACATTTGATTAAACTTTCCTATCTGCTCGGTCTTACTGAAGTATTTGAGCTTTTTTGTCTATTTCTATACTATACAGTAGATAGTGTTTAGCCATAGAAGAGAGATATAAACTCTATAACCCCACAGTAACCGCTGATTCCAATAACCTTAACTAAAGCAGGAAGATCAGTTTCTGCTCGACACAGCTGTTTTCTGAACTGTAAATCTCCAACACAGGCTGGAGACGCTGTGTGTCCAGGCTGAGCGGTTATATAAGAATAGACTCAGCGAGCTGCAGGCGCGGCTCATTGCTCTGCCCTCCCCGTGAGGAATGCGCGTGTCCTCCCTCCGTTATGACCTTCAAACACTCCTCATAACATTAAGCACTCCTCTTAACTCTTAGCAGAACATTAAAGTTTCACAGACAGAAGCAGTACGCCAGCACAACCAATATTAAAACAGTACGATTTGCACTGACTGGAAAGTGATCTCAGCAGACGTTGTTCCCTGCATAACGCTAAAGGTGGCAAAGCGCATTTGGGTTGAGAGGACGCAATAAAGCTTTTGTTTTCTGCCTTGATGTCAAGGTGACAAAGTATCTCTAAAAACTTTGCTAAGGTTATCAGGAGATGGTCAAAACACTATTCCAAAGATTGCTTTCCAAGTCAGAAGAAAAAGGGTCACAGAAGCATCTGGCAGTGGTGGGATTCAAACCCACGCCCCTCAAGAGACTGTAGCCTTAAACCAGCAACTGAGCCCACTTGGCCACACTACCCTCAGTGTCTCTCTCCTTGTCTTATTACTTGTTCGGCGAAAGCCGGGTGCCCTTCACTCGTCCAACCTCGTGGCATTATGACCGTGGAACCAACTGCACCTGCTTATTCTGAGATTCTTCCCCTCTCATGGCGAGATCTTGACTTCTTTAACACCTCTGGATAAAGTTCTTCTGTGGAGCAGGCTTCAGACCTTCATGTCATTTTATTTTTACACCAGCATGCATCCTGAAACTTTTTTTCATATTTTTATTTGAATAACAAAAATACATATAATACAAAATAGAGCACATATGACGTATCATCGTCAGGGGCACGTGATATAATGCAATTACACTTTCTGAAAAATCTACTGTCCAGGCAAATGTACATGCTGGTCTACGGGGCTCTTTTCTGCACTGAGCTGCTCGTTTGAAATCCAGAAGGCAACACAGACTCGCTCCTATACCAAGAGTCTTATCTGGACCACCTGGGTAAAAAAAACAGGAAACCTAAGCACTAATCCATACTGACAGCTTTTGAAAAGGAGCTCTTTAATTTTCACAAATACGAAGACAAGGTATAAATACTCCATAGGTTTAAAATTCAGGAAAATGAATGGTCAATTGTTTACAATTGCAGTTTTTATTTTTCGTATGATTAAGCGACTTTTTTACAACATGTAAAAAAAACAGCACACCTAAATGACAAAGCCTTAGAGCCACAGAGAAAAACAAATTGTGTTTCAAGTAATTTTAAAGGCTCAAGATAACATTGCACTATAAAAGCAATTGTTTGTCTTCTTTGTGGCGCTTACTTTATGTTGCTTTAGCAAATTTCATGCAGTTTATTTCTGACACAAGACATAACAAGCTTGTGTATTTATGACAAGAAAGCAGGGCAACAATTTCCATCGACCTTGAACTTGAAATTGTTAAAAAGTAAGTTAAATGCATATATAGTAAATATATTTTCTCATATAATGGTGTGTTTTTTGTCTAAAGAATCCTTCATGAATGGCTAAACAGACACTTTGCATAATTAAAAAATGTATATATATTTACGAATTTTAACGTTTTATACCATAAAGTTTAATTGTTAACATGAGCCCCTATTTATCGATATCACCAATACAGTTCTGGATTTTATTCTGCCTTCCTATGCACATATTAATTTTCTTTCACACAACAGCTCGCATGTATGTTACTGTAGCTTATTAGCGCCAGGGAGAAAAAGAATGTTGTTGGCTTTTAAATTAGAAACCATTTGCGTTTATACAAAATCACAATGCATTGTCGCAGACATTGGGACATCCTCTATTTAAACACCTGTCGTTTTCTCTAATATTGGCTCCTGTGCTTCGGTCCATTTGAGAGAGGAGAAGACACGGAAAAAGTCGTGTGGCGCTGGAAGCTCTGGAAGGCAACGTAAAATATTGCTCTGTCTGTTGGTGGATTTGGTATGCACATTTTTTTCAATGTAAAATGCAATGTACAAGGATCAAATTTGATTCAAAATCGATTAATGTAAAAACCAATAAAGCTCGTTTTTTATCTAGTTTTATCTATATCTATATCTAGTTTTTCAAAGGTCATTTAAAAAAATGTTTATCGCATACTTCTAAAATTATTAAAATAATAATTATTAAAATATCAGATTGTGTTTCTGCAACATTTCGTTCACAGTACGCCGTATTTAACAATAAAACAACACTCACAATGAGGGCTTTACACGCAGTCCGGGGTATTTTCCCCTTTTATATTTTTGCCACTTTATATCGAACCTGTTATACTCCCAAAAGTGCAGAGTAGCTTGTAAATAAAAATTCACCGCTGGTATAAACAGATGTGTGCTTTGTTTGCCTTTGTAAGCATTTGTTTCAAAAATAAGTCCACAATACATTAAAAACACAAAAAACACAAACTTAATAATATAACGATACAAAATCAATACCAAATCATAAAGCCAATTAAGTACCTATCCTTTGAAAACAGAGAACACCTTATCTACAAAAAAACATGACATTTGTATATACTTTTGAATTACAAAGCAGACAGAGTAGTCCCCGAATTCAAAGATCAGATCTTGGCCAATACAAGACAATCAGACGGGAGTTGAATTCGGAACAAGAGCCTCTGCTTCGTGGTTTATTGAGCTTTTGATCAATGTCTGAGTGAAAAAGATTCGCTATTTTAACTCTTTCATTAAAGTACCTTCCTTCGAGCCAGATTCAAACCAGTGACCTAAAGATTCCCAACTGTTCTTACTACAGTCCTCCACTCTACCAACTGAGCTATCAAAGGGCTGTCAGGCACTTTTCTCTGGCACATACTGCCGAATGTAGTGAAATGTTCTGGATGATTTAAATCCCACTTCGACATCAGGTTTCCAACTTGTTCCTTATCTTGTTTACCTTGAATTTAAGCAGCGAACCAGGATTCTACTGTATACACTTCCAGGGATATCACAAAAGATTTGATGGGGCATCAATCATTCCAGGTGGAAATTGACTTCTTTTCTTTCTCGAGGGATCATATTAAACATTTCATTTGGATCGAGAAGAGGATCACCATGATACACATAACAAACAGTTTCATTCTGTCTTTATTAGAATCTGTATCACAGCTAATGCATGTAAAGGCACAAGTAATAGATTTATTTCGTGCTGAATAGAGAAGAGAGAACACAACGTTTCTGAAAAAGGCTTCACAGCTGAAACATTATCTTTTCTCTCTTCTCTTTTCAGCATGGAATAAACCTTTTACTTATTCCTTTGCAAACTATGCATGCTGACGCAGCTTCCCACCTGAACTAATGCATGTAAAGCCTTCGGTATGCGATAGTGAGAGTTCAGTTATCCCGGGGAGTGAAGATAACTGAAATTTAGTAAATTCATATTTAAATAGAGTGTAAATCTTCAGTGTTCTGTCACTGCAAATTTGTTACAGGAGTATAACGGAAGTGGGGACTGCACCAACGCGGACATTTATCCATTTGATGGAAAATCTAATGTTTTAACCACTCAGCCATCCAGATCTACACTAAAGCCCCTTTTACATGGGCTCATTTCTGAACAGATTGTCAGTTGTTTAACATTTCAATATGAATCGGATTCAAACATTTGCAATTATTCACCTATAAAAAGATCACTCCAACTAATCAATGGCCCAGCCATCCTGGGTTCACCTTTCCAGCTCTGTGTTACACAGTTCATTAAATATATTTGTTATATTTTTGAAGGGCATGGGACTGTAGGTTGGTGATTCCCAGGGGAAAACAGGGTTATTGAGCAATTGGGCATTCAGAGAATACGTTTTGTAGGTGAATGTAACCGTGCACTAAAGTAAAGAAAACCCTCTTAGATGAAGCGCTACAGATGTAGCCCCTGAAAGTGTACAAGACTTACATTCATAGTACTGCTGACACAAATGTATTCTCTACATCAGACCGAAATAGTAATGTGTTCGTTTAATCACGTGAAGGATCTCCTCGTCTCATTCATCAATGGAAATAGAAGCCATTAGAATACGATACATGTTCACCTTCAACCCCGCAGCTGATGGATGAGCTTGTTTCAGCTCTGTGAAGTTGGCCCCTCTACAAACAACACAAACGATGAAACCCACCTGTAATCAGTCTGTGTTTGTCATTACTATATATATATTGCCATGTTACTAGAACTTGTAGCTGAAGTTTATTAGTTGTGTTTTTATGATGATCACCCTTATGTTGATTACAATATTGTATATAATGTATAATTTGAACTACATATTTTCCAGGTGTGAATGATTGTATATTTTCAGAATAAATTTCTAAACCAAATCATTGGCTTGATTTACTAGTTTCTACCCCTATAACATCTATCTTTGATGTATAATAGACCTTTAAACATATATGTATAATAGTCCTCTAAAGTTATCCGTATAATAGAACTCCAACCATTTATGTATAATGAACATATAATCATAGATGTCTAATTGACCTATAGCGACATACGAATATTAGAATTTCATTCTAGAGGAATTACGGACCACATTTATACAGTACGTCTAAGATATGAGTTTAATAGACGTATATTCTACATGGTTTGCCCACTGGGATGTCCCGATATGAATTGAACAAAGCTAGATACACATTTTCTAGCCTTCATTACAAGACAGTTTATTTCTCAAAAGTGTGTTATGTTAAAAAGAGAAAAACAAAAATATATGGATGACAATATTTAAAAGATAAAGATTTTACTTTTGAGAAATTGTCATTTTATGTATCCAGACGCTTTTCAACCGCTGGGTTTAGAACTTTGCTCTGCTTCCTGCATCATTTTCAGTGTTATAAACTGGGTGTGGAGGTAGCGATCACTTTGTAGAGCAGTTGATAGGCTGGAGCTGTTCAAACTACTCTTGTTATTGTCAAAAAGAGCGCTGTGACGTCACAGACACTAACATGATCACCGGGATCAGAGAGCAAGACCGCGGGAGGCGCGCGGAGAGCACGCAGGAGAGTTATTGATCACTTATCTATCGACAACCAATTAATTCAACTGAAGAACCGTAGAAAAATCGATTCACTTCACCGATTGGTGAGTATTGATTCTTTTCTTGACCCTGTTTGAATATCTAGAAAACAGTCAATAAAGACTGTATCGATCAATTACCATAATGTGTTTAGTATTAATAATGTTCAATCCAAAATTAAACAATGATTATTATTATTTAGGCAACTGTATCCTAGAGCTAGAAAATTATATTCCAAGTTGATAAATGTATGTTACAGTTTAAATGCATTTTTCCAGTGTTTATAAATCATAAGAATGGTAACCA
Source organism: Atractosteus spatula (assembly GCF_055471065.1). Lineage (NCBI taxonomy): Eukaryota > Metazoa > Chordata > Actinopteri > Semionotiformes > Lepisosteidae > Atractosteus > Atractosteus spatula. Next base: position 17,674,244 of record NC_142715.1, on the reverse strand, counting down.
CAGCGACAGGCGCCCCATCGCTGCGCGCCTCTAAGTGTCTCGCATTTGTCACAGAGAGCGGTGTGACGTCACGAGCAGCAGCTAATACTAATACCAGTGTCTTCATGTTAATATTAATGAGAGTACAACTGGTAGTTTTAATGCTAGTGTTCATGTGAGTATTAATGACAATAACGCTACTGATAGTTTTAGTTTTAATGTTCATTTTCATGTTAATATTAATTATAACTAAAGTGTTACTGTTAGAGTATTAACACCAGTAGTAATGTTAGTTTTAATAATATCATTACTGTTATTATTAGTAGTTTGTGTCAGTGTTAGTGATAGTGTTACTGTTGTAATATTAGTAGAATCAATTTGTGCTAGTTATTATGTATCTGTAGGTAAGTGTATTTGTGGTATCTGTGTGTGTGTTGTCTGTTTATGTGTGGGCTGTGTGTCTGTGAGTGTCTGTGAGCTTGTTGTGTCTGTTAGTGTGTGAGCGTTTGGGGTCTCTGAGTGTGTGATGTCTATAAGTGTGTGTCTGTAAGTATGTGTAATGTTTATTTGTTTCTGTGAATGCATGCCTGTGAATGTGTCTGTATGGTGTGTGTCTGTGAGTGTGTGGTGTCTGTCAGTATGTAGTTTTATATTTGTAAGTGTATGTGTGGGTATGTCTGTCAGTGTGTGTAGTGTCTATGTGAGTATTAATGATGATAGCAAAACTGATAGTTTTAGTATGAATGCTAGTATTCATATTAATATTAGTGAGAGTATATCTGGTAGTTTTACTAATAATATAAGTAAACATGTGAGAGTTTGTGATGATAGATACTTTTAATTTTAGTTTTAATGCTAGTATTCATGTTAATATTAGTGATAATTATACTGTTAGTATCAGAGTATCATCATCATGTTAGTTTTCATGACAGTATTACTGTAATTATAAGTATTATTAGTCTAGTTGTAGATTTTGTCAGTGTTAGTAACAATGATAGTGTAAGTTTTGGTGATGGTGTTGTAGTGGCGAGGCTTAATAATAAGGCAGAATTAAGTGTTTCTGAGCTTCCCAAATGAGGCCCCATTTCTCTGTTCATCTCTGTGGTGCAGCCACAGAGAGACCATTAGTGCAGGGTGATTTAAGGTCCTAGGACAGCTCCCAAAGGGGGATGCACTTAGCTAAGCCTGGCTATCATGATCAACGGTCATCCATTGGCGCCTATCTGTCTAGGGAGTGCCAGTTGGACATCTGGACTGCATTCCTAAGTGTCAGGAGTAAGTGACTCATATCTCACCTTGATCAACCAATCAGGGACTAGTAGGGCCGAGTAACCCACGTGGGACTCTGATGCCCATGGAACTTTCAGCCAATCAACGAGCTGAAGTTCCTCCAGGTAAAAACAGGCAACACAGAGAGCCTGAGAGATTCAGTAAGATTCTGGAGAGGATTCCGTGGACTGTTCTAAAGGGAATTCAAAGGAGAATTCCAGGGCAGGACGGCCCAGGAGCAGAAGGCTCCCAAGGGCAGGACATTCTCGCAGCGCGCCTCCTGACCATCCTGAGACTCAGCCCGGACAACCACGGAACGGCCAGTGTGTCCGAGTGCCAGAACTTTCCTTTGTTCTAAGAGTCTAGAGTGGAGGTTGCCAGAGAGTAACCAGCAGCAGGCCTCATGAACAGGTCGGAACTGTGGACAGCTGAATCACTATTCAGAACTAGCGCTTCATCAGGAACGAACCGGTCCTCTTCCTGACTTGCTGGGACCCACAGTCATCTTTTCTCCTGTGCACAAACTGTGCTAGTTAAAGCCAACACTAACTAGCCGGTCAGTGAGCATCAGCAGCGCACCGTCGCAAGCCGCACAGCACAGCCTGGCACGGAGCCAGAGAGTGCGGATTGGACAGCAACAAGCCTGCAGCTGATTCTTTGTGCCTGCAGGAGATCTGAATCCCCAGAGATTGGATGAGTATTCAACTTCAATGCATTACAGCTCGAGAATTCAATTGTTATCCCAACCAGTTGATATCAATTTAATTCCTAAGAGTTATGTACTTGTTTTGAGTATCTAATGTAGAAGTTGTAACCAAGTTCACTTTACGAAACGGTCTTAATGAATGATATACTGAACGTATGTCCTCTTGATATGTGTAACACTTCGTAACTGATTGAATATATACCTTTTGTATTCTGATAACCCTCTCGATAAGATCTGTTAGGTTTATATGCATATTCTATGTATTAATAAATGTATCCTCGTGTATTAGTACCTGTGTGTGTGCGTTGTTTGAGTTATGTCGCATGGTTGGATTCTAAAGCCATCAAAAGAATCAACTTTGTGATTTACTGCTACAATTAATAATTGTCTCAGTAAATACCCAAACCCTACAGAACTGGTGCCTTCAGAGAGCCACTATGATTACATATTTGGCGTCCCTGAGCCGGTTTTTCTCTTACAGTGTTATTGTTGTAATATTAGCAGTATCTGCATTAGTGTTAGTTATAGTGCATCTGTACCTAAGAGTGTATGCGGTGTCTATTTGTGTTTATCTGTACCTAAGAGTGTATGCGGTGTCTATTTGTGTATATAGTGTTTATTTGTGTGTCTGTGAATGTGTGTGAGTAAGTGTGTGGGTGTGTATCTGTGAGTGTGTGAGTGTCTGATTGTGTGTATAATGTGTGTTGTGTCTGTGAGAGTGTGTTTTGTCTGTGGGTGTAAATGTGTGTGAGTGTGTAGGTGTATATCTGTCAGTGTGTGTAAATGAGTGTGGGCTCCACTGGTGTGTTTGACAGAAGTGACCCATCAACAGGTGTTGAGGTCCAGAGTAGCTTGTGAATTGAAACACTTTCTAGAGTCCAGACCAACATCCACTGTGCACAGCTGTGTATGTACCATACACTGATCGATTGCACCACTGGACCTCTGTAAGGCAGGCTCCTACACAGATTGTAAAACTGGCACAGACATAGGGTGAAACACAGGGTTTTGGCTGTGGATACATCTCAACATGGGGGAAAGGGACAGTAAAATAGTAAGGAAAATACAAAAGAAGAAACTGAAATATATGCGCTCACTGTAAAGTAGGAAGAGGTTGTCAGACAAGCAAAACAGCTTTGCGGATAATGCGAAGCAACATTGTTTTGTGTCAATCAGCTCACGGATTTCACTTCATGTGCCTTAAGCTGTGCAATTTGTATGGTTGTTGAATGAGATTCTTCACAAGCCTGGTCAATTGCCAGTGGAGAGCTTCATGACACACACCTTCATGAAGACTCTCTTTAAGATGATTACACATTTCATTGTCATGTCGCCTTCTTTGCATACAATGGTAGCACCAACACCAAGAGAAAGGATGAGAAATGGCTTTTATCAAGTGATTGCAGTGTTTGTTTGACTGAGGATCCTTGTGTGCTGAACTGTGTAGTGCAGTAAAAGAGAAGGTTTGTGTCATTCAAGACTGTAACAGAACAGAACAATACAATTACAATGCTTTTATGAGCGTAAATATTAGTGGTACATCACAGTTCTTATAATGGTGAAAACAGGAGAACCTTCTCTACATTTTTGACTGATGTATTTAAAAGGCAAGAAATACTATCATTATGCAATTGAGCTCCTCAAAATGTTGTAGACTGATGATAAAATGTATAGAATTAGGAACAAGTAATAGGTTTATTCCATGCTGAAAAAAAGAAGAAAGAGAACACAACATTTCGGCCGTGGAGCCTTCTTCAGGTGTGGAGTAGACATTCCTTACATTCACCCTCTACATTAGCATAGAAAAGAAGGACAGATAGTTAGTGTCACTGGACACTGCGTCACAGATGGCTGATCTCTTCTCCCTCATTATGCAGGCTTACCCACTCATGAAAAACTGTCCTCCAGCGATAGTCAGCTGCCATCACTGACTCAGACATGATGTTCGTGTACATATTATACCTTAATTGTACCTGGCACTGCATTACAATAATTTGATCAAAATGTCTAATGAACAAACAATAATCAAATATTTTCCTTCTTTTAGTAGATAAAGTCTTTGTCCAAAAATGAAGCATTTGTTCCTTTCCTCTCCTACCAGCCTTTATAAGTCACCCAGTTTTCTCTGAGCCAACAGTTTGAAGTATGAGGCAGTCAAGGCTAACACAGCTGAGCGCTCTAAAGAGCTGGATTAAAGCTCCAGTCTCTTTGGGGCATTGAGTTGGATTCCCACTGCTGCCAAATATCTCCAATTATCTCTGTGTCAAGAAGAACTTGTTTTTTTGTTGTTACATCCCTGTGGTTTAAACCAATTTCAGACCAATTAATTTAAACAACCATGCTGTTCTTATGGCACGGCTAACAAAAATAACATGACACCTCCTTTAAAACACACATTTGCTGCAGAGGGACCAGGAGAACTCAGCCTTATAGTGTAATGTAATTTTCTCATGCTTGTTTTAAAATAATTGTGATCGAATCTATGATCAGATCTATGACCCTTCATAAAGGTAGCACAGATATAACGTGCCACGTTTTCAGAGAATTGCATTAAATACAGGTCAGAAGAAAGTGACAAAATGTCCGCTAGACAGTTCAGCAATTTCATCTGTGTTCTCTGTTGTTTAGGTGTAGAGTGTCAGCCGTTACAACCAGGAACCATACAGTTTCAGGCGTCAAAAAGACTTCCCCAAAACCCTGATTCTCTCCTTGCTCCGATGATGGCATCCACACATTTCCTGCAACAAAGCCGGGATACAGTCTTCAACAACACAATTGAAAAGCTTGTTTAGAGAACCACACAGTGTCAGGCGTCAAAAAGACTCGCCTAAACCCTGATCCTCTCCTTCCTACAATGATGGCATCCAAACAATTCCTGCAACAAAGCCAACAAAACGAGTGAAAAGAATATTCCCTAACCCTGCAATCTTTCGCAATGAAGGACTGTGTGTGGTCTGTGTTAAATACACTGTTCATCATTTATAATAATAATCATAAACCTTATTTTATATAGCTCCTTTAAAGGTGGCTTCTCAAAGTACTTTACAGAATGATAACAACAATAAAATAAAAAAATACACAAGATAAGCAGGATGAGGATATACAGTTAGAGGAGACAGTAGATGGTGGTACTAAGTACAGTAGAAGCAGAGGGTAAGGAAAAGTTAAAAAAAGGTTCTTCTAAAGAAGAAGGTTTTGAGTCTGGATTTGAAGGAGCTTAGAGAAGGTGACTCTCTGATATCCTTGGGGAGAGAGTTCCAGATCTATGGGGCATAACGGAAGAAGACCCTATCACCCAGGGAGTGTTGACGGGCTTGGGGGACATATTGTCACGACCACCAGCCAGCTGAGATCAACACGTAAGCGAGCTAATCAGCACCAGCAGCTGATTACTACTAACAAGTGCCGCCGCACGAGTTAACACACCTGCAATTGCTCTACCGTGCGGCACGCTGGGTTATTTATACCATTCTTACCTGATTCCCGTTGCTCGGTATTGAGTTCTCTACTTGTTGCTCAGCCTAGCGTTCTTACCCCTCTCTTGCCTTCCTGGAATTCTGCCTTCACCTTTTGCCTTCGGACTTTGGATCTCGTCTCGCCCCTTGGATTGTTTGCTATCTTTGCCTGTTTTGGATTTGACCCTGTAGCCCTCTTTTTGACCACGATTCTGCCTCATGTTTTGGATTGTTCGCCACCAGTGCCTTTACCAGATCTCGACCTACCTTCGCCTTCAGACTACGACTCAGCTCCTGGATTTGCTCGGTACGCTTACTTACCTCCTTGCGACTCCTGCATCTGCATCGGATCCTTTTCACCTCTACAGAGCAGTGTCACACATATAGGAGACCAAAATTAAAAGAGCAACGATTGCAAGGTGGGGAGTAGGGCAATAATAGCTCAGAAAGGTACTGAGGTGCCAAGCCATGTGGAGCCTTATAGGTTAGCATGAGGATTTTGATGTCAACACAAAACTTGACAGGCAGCCAGTGCAAGGACTACAGGATAGGAATAATGTGATCACTGATCAGGCATAGTGCAAATTTCTCCATTGTGGCCGCTGGTTCATTTTCGACTGTCAGCTATTAATAAGTCCTCTATTTGACTTGATCAACACCAATCCCTAGAGATTAAATCAGTGAAAGATTTATTTGACAGTCTGTCCTGAGGTACGTCTTTCAAGATAGTCTTTGTCAGCTGAACATCAAGGCAGAAAAAAGCTTTAATTTTTCTTCTCAACAGAAATGCTCATTGGTCCCTTCAGCTTTATGCTGGCAACAACAGCTGCCGAGAATCATTGCAAACCGTAGTGTGCCATCAGCTCCACTTAATATTGCTTTTGGCTACACCACAGAGAGAATATAATATCATGCCAGCAGCAAGGACTTGCTCGTGTGTACAGAACTCTTCCATTGTGCTCAGCCTCTTGATGTGGAATTGGGAGTCCAACGGTTCTGTACACCTTCTCACACGCCTCAGTTCATCTCTGATCTCTATAGGAGACTCAAAACCCACTTCTGAAACTCTGAAATCATTCACATTTTGTATCAGCATTTGAAAGGATTTGGGTGAGGATTTTCTTACACTATTGTTATATTAGCATTACTGTAGTGTTGCTAATGTGCTACATGCAATATAATCCTAAAATTTTACAATTCCCACATTTGTAGTTGATTTTGTGCGATCTTCACCTTCACACTATTTTATGTGCCATTTATTGCTTATTAACGTACTATTTTTAACCAAAATAATATTAAGTAAGACCTGTATGTATTCAAATAGTATTATTATTATTTATACTTACTTGTCAAAAGAGGACTGCTGAGATTTTTGCAGATTTCTTCTTCGTTGAAAAACATGAAAGTATTTAACCAAAATGGCGACTAACGAATATCAGCAATGCATTGTGGTATATAACCGGAAAAGTTACTGTGTTTCCAATGTCAATTATATATGCGTTTATTAATGTTGTCAATATTACGGTTGCAATTTAACATTGATAATACATCGCAGCAAGGTGCTCCCTGCTGTGTGCTGATGTGCAACTTTAACGCATGCAGTTAGTAAGGAAACGGTCACTGTTGTAAGGTATTATATATAATGACATTATGGAATAGGATGGGGACAGGCCTGGCATCACAGGGGGAGGGAGGAGTGTCGTCCCCTCAGTTCTGGACAAAAGGATTTTTGAACACTTTATCTTCCTTAACCTGCACCCTAAAAAAAAGTTGTACTTTGTCAACAGTCAGATAACACTAATTGACACTAACAGTCACTCGGACTGTTTGATGTGAAGGAGGGCTATCTGTCCATGAACGGCACATATCAGTGTCATTATTGGGTGTCAACATTACGATCCTGTTTGTTCAGGTGGACCGATTCCTTGCAGTAGTTTATCCTTATACTTAAAATCGTTATATAACTAGACTAGTTATAGCAGTCTGTGCTTTCGGTTGGTTTTACAACTATTTTTTCTTGTTACTGTCGAATGTAGCTGCAAAAACGAATGCGTTAGGTATTATGTCGCTCCAGGCAATACTAACCGTGAGAGTGCTGAAAAATGTGAAACTGAACTTCATCGCAAATACCAGATTGCTAGTCTTTATTACAGAGATGAAGACAAATTTCAGCGGCCAAGTTCGTTGCAATCGACCCGTTGTAGATACTGATCAGCCTCAAGAAAAAAACATCACTTGTGCCTTTAAAAAAAAAAAAGAAAAACAGAGTTGTAGGTATTGAGGTAATTTCAGGTAGAATGTAAGAACTAAAGTTAACTAGTCCCACAGTAATGTGTGGGGTCCTATCAATAGAAAAAAAATAGTTGTAACCCGAAAACACAACAACCACAACACGAGAAGTCTTCCGGAAACCTAGGTAAATCCCTGTAGTAGTCTAACAGCTCTAAAAACAATCAAATGAAACAACTTAAAAAGAAAAAAAACATTAAAAACATATCTAGGGAGCAACAAAAACACAGAATCTAACTGCGAGAGCTTTATCAAGTTTCCGGTACTCCATCGTGTTCCTCTCGTTTAAGAAGATATCTCTCATCTATCTGTGTACAGGTCAGCTGGAGGTCCACAGCTGATGGTAATTTAAGTACAGTAAGTAGCTGTGCTAGCATGCATGGGCTGCAAAGGAGCCATGCTGAAACGAGAAGAAAGCAGTGGAGCCTTCTTAGGGTGTGATACCAAGGCATCGAAAGTTTATTTTTTATAAAAAATAAAATGTTTGTTTTCTTTCTTAAATGTTGTTGATTAAAAGATCTTATTAAATGTGAAAAAATCTGATTGTGAAAAGGTCAAAATGTTAGTGAAAAAATGAGTAATGTGAGGAAAGATGAATTGTGGGAGCCCCTTGACTCCTCACGTCGTACTGTATTTCTCTCTCATTCTACTTGGAGTGCGCCGTCACTTCTGGATAAAGTCCGTCAGTGGTCATTCCAGACGGGTCAGGTACGACTGCGCTTCGGCACAAGAAGAGATATGTGACTTGCGAGGATCCTGACAGTGTTGACTCTTTTCTACAGCCTGGATAGCTCAGTCGGTAGAGCATCAGACTTTTAATCGGAGGGCCCAGGGTTCAAGTCCCTGTTCAGGCGGTTGTGCTTTCCTTAAATCTATTGTGAATGTCATTATAAATCGGTAAGGTGTCGGTCTCGTAAACCGAAGATCGCGGGCTCCAACCTCGTTCGTGCCTATTTCGTTGCCAAGACTTGACTTTATCTATATCGTCAATTGTCTTGCAATGCAGAAACCTCTGTAATAAGAAGAAAAGAACTATCAGCAGTAGTTAATAATCCTTTGACAAAGAAATGGGCGCATTCAAAACACCAGCCTCCACTGCTTGGTAGAATGGCTGAGTGGTCTTAGGTGCCAGACTCAAGGACTCAATCATGTGTAGTGACAGTTTTATGTTATTCACAACTGTTATTCATGTTATAATAGACCTCTAACCATATACGTATAATAGTCCTCTAAAGTTATCAGTATAATAGACCTCTAACCATATACGTATAATAGTCCTCTAAAGTTATCCGTATAATAGACTTCTAAATTTATCCATATAATAGAACTCCAACCATTTATGTATAATGAACATCTAATCATAGACGTATAATTGACGTATAACAATAGACTTATATTAGAATTTCATTCTAGACGAATTTCAAACCACATTTATACGTCTAAGGTGTGCGTTTAATAGACGTATATTATACGTCTTTTGCCCACTGGGGTGTATCAGGCTCCGCTGCACAGCAGCGGAAGTATAAGTGTATAGATGAAACCTTTAATGTATTGTTCGGTTTCAATCAAAATGCTTTACTACTACAAGAGAGAAGTATAGTAAGAAGGATGGAACAAAATGTATGATTTATTGGAAGAAAACATTTTTTATTTATTTATAAGCTCGTGTCATCCAGCTCTAATACAAAAGCGACTCGCATCTTCAGCCCTTTTTTTTGTTTGTGATCATTAATTTCTTTAGTTCTAATCAACATTGATCTTTTTTTAAAATAATCAAACACGCAGACAGATTTTTTAAAAGTATTAAGAGTTGACAGGGTGCCCCTTCGGAATAGTCATCAGAAAATGTGAGAAAAGGAAAGTTACGTACAGTAAGCTCTCATACACAGTATTTGACATTGGAATCTGATTACAAAAAAACTACCTGTCTCCCCAGCATTTGTCGGTGCTGTTGTTTTTAATTTACATATTGTTCGCATTTTAATGAATTTTTAAAAGATTGATACAAAAATCACTAAATACGAAACGTAAAAACCCCAACTGGAAGCAGTTGACCATTCATATTCTTGAATTTTAAATCCCTGTGTTTATCTGTGTCCGAGTACCTGGTGCAGCTATTTTGAAAGCAGAGTCTATGATTTATTGCGGAAGCGCATTGCCACCAAGGAAAAAAAAAATCCTGAGTTCTCTTAAGAAATACCAAATTATCTCCTAATTGCGACTCACTCGCTGAATGATCTCTCAAGAAATCCCGAGTGAGATTCAACAGGTGTTTCCTGCAACAGCCACGACAAGTGTGAAGACGTTCTCTGGATTTCCCGAATATGACGTTAAATTAGTTCAAATCATTTACCAGGTTCCCACGTACAAAAAGGCCCAAGGACTCCAGCAGTCTTACAACCACTGTCCTGTTTGCCTCACCAGACACGATCTCTATTCTGTTGTAATCCACGATGACCCCGTTCTTCAGGTGAATTATCATGTCCTTAGTCATCTTTAATCCCTATTGCTCAATGCATGGTGAAAGCATTGCATACATGTGTCTGACAATGAGGAATGGGCCCCTGAGACACTCATTTGCCTGTTTCACAAATGATCGTATTTTACCAGAGATTCCGTTTGGGATTCAGATGTGCATTCGGACAGCAATCCCTTTAAAAAAATGATACGTTCTGGATGAGGTCAAAGGTGCAGGAACACTGTATTTAGGATATGTTTGCAGTGATTCTCTGTCTCCTGCTTCAATGCAGTGATATATAGATGTGCTCCTGTAATTTATTGATACATGCCCAGGGCAATAAGCAGTCTGAGGATTTATTTCCAGACGGCATAGAGCAGTGAAGCAGTGAAGTAGTGTAACACACTGGATCATTATGTTATTATAATCTATTCTACTTATATTATTACATACAGGTCTCTAGCTTCAACACAGTGATATATATATATATGCTCAGTGATTTATTGGTACATGCCCAGGGCAATAAGCAGTCTGAGGATTTATTTCCAGATGGGCTACAGGTAGTGTTGTGAAATACTTCAACACACTGGATCGCAGATTTAGACCCCCTGCACTCTTACTCCTTAAAAACCAAAGAAATTAAGATATCTAGCAATCACATTGTAACAGGGGTGACAGTGACTTAATGCTTATACTAGTAGACTTCTGGTACCTTTAGGGTACGGTGTTCCCTGAAGGGCTCTCGAACCCCACATTTCAGATGCCTAGCTGTATCGCTGATGTGTTGCACCTCAGAATCACTTTTAAACCTTACCTCTGGTATCTTTATTCCCTATTGCTCAATGCATGGTGAAAGTATTGCATAAATGTGTCTGAAAATGAGCAATGGGCCCCTGAGAGACTCATTTCCCTGTTTCACAAATGATCATATTTGACTAGAGATTCTGTTTGGGATTCAGTTTTGTATTCTGACAGCAATCCCTTTAAAAAAATAATACATTCTGGATGAGGTCAAAGGTGCAGGAACACTGTATTTAGGATGTGTTTGCAGTTATTCTGTGTCTCTAGCTTCAACACAGTGATATATATATATATGCTCAGTGATTTTTTGGTACATGCCCAGGGCAATAATCATTATGAGGATTTATTTCCAGATGTGCTAGAGGTAGTGTTGTGAAATACTTCAACACACTGGATCGCAGGTTTAAACCCCCTGCACTCTTACTCAAAACTTACAAACCCAACTCTCTTACTTAAAAACCAACAAATGCAGATATGTAGCAATCATATTGTAGCAGACACTCATTTGCCTGTTTCATAAATGATCATATTTTACTAGAGATTCTGTTTGGGATACGGAAGTGCATTCTGACAGCAATCTCTTTAAAAAAATGATTTTACCTTAAATCTTTGCTTTGCCCTTCTTGCCTCTTTGGACAATATCTCCATCTTGTGGTCGTTGTTGGTAATGTCTTCTTATGCCATTTTTTTAATTCAATTCTCTATTAGTTGATTCTAGAATCTCTACAATAGAGTTGAAAACATCAGTTTTATAGCAGACAATATGACATTATTTATAGTCCAATTAGGAATGTATTACCCTGTTTTTAACATAATAACAAATTAAAATTGATTAAAACTAAGTTTGGAACACCAGGGAACATAAAAAAAAAGATTTTTAGGAAAACCATGAGGTTCTGTGTCCGATGCCTTTGATTTTTTAAAATTTGAAAATAAACATCATATAACAACAGCTTTCATTCCTAGGAGTGAAAAATAACCATTTTTGAAGATATATTCGATTCTAAAACACTACAATAAAGTTAAAAACATCAGTTTTATATTACATTATTTTTAGTGAAATTGGTCATTTATTAATGATTAATATAATCTCCAATTAAAAGTGATTAAAATTACGTTTGGAACAACAAGGAATACAAAAAAAAAGATTTTAAGGAAAAAAAATTATGTCTTTTGTGCCAGGTGCCTGCAAGGGGAGAAAGCTAGAATCCTACCCAGGCTCCTGGAGCTCTGTCCTGGCTAAAGGAGGGTGAATCCATCCCCTTCAAAGCTCCATGAAAAAATTATATTTTTAAATTTGAAAAAAAAAACCATTATAGAACAACATCTCTTGGTCCACAGAGTGCAAACATCCAACTTTGAAGAAAATCCATTGACTGATCCCCGAATCCTGAAGTTTCTTCGCATGATATCGGGCTTGCAACCATTTTCTGGAAAATGATGAAAAATGCAAAAATGAAAAAAAAAAGTTATCAAATCTAGAGCCTAAGAGGAAAACAAGACAAATGTATATCTCCAAATAATTTTATGTGCTTCAGAAGAGCCTAGGAAAGTTTTTTGCATACAAGAATCCACACCCGTTTGCACGTAAGCACACGTGCAAGCACATATGACTGCATGCAAGCACATGCGAAGTCATCCTCTCCAACTTCTCCAGACCTTGCTGGGTGAGCATTTGCTGTGGTAAATTAGGTCACATATCATGTTTAATCATTTTTTCTCAACACACATACTGGTGCACGTTTTCTCTAAGAAAAAAAAACATTTTTCCCTTGCACGATTTCTAGTTTTGTTTTCAAAGAGAGAACAGAAAGAAAAAAACAGAAATAGTGTCGCAAAAGAACTCTGTCGCCCTTGGTAGATGTCAAACGTATTGGACATGAAAAATGCCAGATAGAAGGCATTACTCTTCGTTTCTCAGTGTCGGGGCTGCTATGTAAAAGAGGCAATTTGCTCTGAGAGCAGGCTCAGCGCTTACTGAACGCAGATGTCTCAGAGCGGTCTGTCCAAGTGGCTGTAAAAGGACAGCAGCAAGAATACGTAAAACAGGTGTAAAAAAAAAATAACAATTTAAAAATAAATACTAAATGGGTTTAAAATTCAGGAATGTGATTGGTCAGTAGCTTACGGTGAGTGTTGTTGGTGTTTCTTGTGACTTAGCGAATTGAAAAAAATATTCAATTTAAAAAAGGCAAGAGCTCCTTTGAAAAAAAATAGTTTGTATCTGTGTTGTAACAGCTGCGCCAGAACTATTCAGATAAATCAGAAAAGTACTTGAACTTGACTGGTTTATATTCAGTAATGTGCATTGGGAACGAAAGGGAGACTTACATGGATTTTATTAGGTTTTAGGAATCAGAAAATTTATTTTTACGAGCAGAAATAACTTCCTGCTTTCAACGCTTTTATTGTTTCTGCTTGTAACCTCGAACAGAAAAACCCAGTACTGACTCACAGAAACGCCTCGGAGTTTCTGTGTTTCTGGGATTTAAGAGGGATGTATGAAGACAGTAAAGGGGAGTTTTTTTTCCCCGCTGTAGAGTATGAAGGCGGTGTGACGAGTCAGGAGGGAGGAGACGCGCATTCCGCACGGGGAGCGCAGAGCAATGAGCCGCACCTGCTGCGCGCCGAGTCCTGTCCTATATAACCGCTGAGCATGGATAAACAGAGTCTCCAGCCAGTGCTGGAGAATTATAATTTAAATAGTTTTCTTTTTGAGCTGAAGCTGGGTTCTTCCTCTAGTTAAACTTATTGGAGTTAGTGGTTACTGTGCTAGACTGTCGGTAATAGCGCTATTATTTCTTTCTTCTGCTCAAACAGTGCCGGGCAAAACTTAACCTATAACCCTGTTTCAGAAAGATTGAGTCTGAGGGGTAATAGGTGAAGGTTAAAACCCAAAATAAAGGGTTGTTGTTGGTGAAAGCCGTAGATTGGGTCTGATTTTGCTCGTTATTGATCTCACTCACGCAAACTCCGTGCGCATTAATGTAGGTGGGGCTACGTGAGATAAAGATGAGTGTCCCCTTGTGGGGAGTCCCTTCCCCTGCCCACTCTCCCACTAGGGTGTGTTGTAACCCAGTGTGAAATTCAGCATATTGCAGTTCAGCTTTTGATCACTCAGCTGAGAAGCCCTGGGAATATGGGGCAAACACAGGAGACACCCACCAGCCTCAAAGGAGAGTTTTTATCCCCAAGGGATGACTTGTTTTACAACAGTAGACATTATCAAGAAACAAAAACCTCTGTTCTGCTGCTGCTCCAGGCTGGTTCCACTATGAGCAAGTGAGGCTGTTTGTAGAGGGGGAGCTGGAGGAAGTTAGATGTAAAGTGTCCAGTCTTGTCAAGGGTAATATAGCTCATTAGATCTGACTAACCAGTTGAAATGAAATGGTCTGCTTTCTACACAGAAGCCAGTTGTCTCTTCTCAATGTGGGGGTGAGTCCGTCAGTCACATAACAGCTAGGCAGGACTGACAGTCTTGTGTGATCTATTTCATCTCCTGTTACCCCATCTTCCAAAAACAATGGTCCAGTCCAGCCTGGAGTGTCCCAGACTGCTCTGTCAGTGACAGTGGGAGGCTTATCTTTTGTCTCTTGTTCAGCTAGGATGTATGACAAATAGTGACCCCTCAATGAAGGAAACTTTAGGTTTTGTCTGTGATTACACCCCCTGGCAATGTTACAGGCGTTGGGGAAATCCCTTGTGATCCCACAGTCGCCCAACACTTGCCAGTCTACACAAACCTCCATTCAGCACAGCCCTGACCCCTGTTGTGTCACCCAGGTCTTCTCTGTGAGACAATGATTATTCAGGGAAATTTAAGGAATGTATTCCAAAGCAATGGAAAAGTCAATGGAAGTATGGAATTAAAATTTGTCAAATCTTTATAGATGGAGTATGTCACCTGTTTAATATACTTTTACATTATGACAAAATTGAACAAATTTTAAGTCCACCATATATACATGCAGCATTTTAAAGACGTGTCTCTGCACTGCACAGGAATCTTGGTTCACTTACAAAAACTTCAGCTTATAACCCATCTGAAGTGTGTGTTTAGTTTTTATTTTTTTACTGCTTGTTATTTAAGGTTAAGGTACTAACTCATTGACGTTGTTGATTAAAATAAGACTATTGACAAAAAAGAAAGTATTCATCACAAAGGTATTATGCCAAATAAACTCTAGTAATCAACAGCAATTAAGAAAAGAAAACAAAGACATCTTCTGAGGATGCCAGATGGAAATACAAACACACACACTCACACTTAGGGCCAATTTTACCAGAAACCAATTAACCCACCAGTGATCTTGGACTGATGTCTGAAAACCAGAGCCCGTGAAGGAAACCAAAGCAAACAGTGCAATATAAAAGTTCTTCAGGTATTAGTAGAACAGACCTAGCTTATCAATATACTTATGTCTGAACTTCACAGAATGGTGACACTTCAATCTTTCATATTCAATGTTTTGCACAAAATCAACAGCTGAGAACAGACTGTCATATACCTTTATCCACTGGTTTTCAGAGCAGAGACATCCATGTGGGCAAGAGTTCTTTCCCTGTGGTCCGCCGCACTTCAGCTAGCCATGTTCTGGCAGGGTTGTGTGTACTCCTCTGAACGTGGCCTGTATTGAATATCAGGCATTTTGTACAAATTAATAATGTGAGCATATTAATATGATTTGTGTTGAAGCCAAACATAGAAAATCGCTGTAAGAACTTGAATTTAATCTCCAGTGTCACTCCTGAAATGCTGACCATCACCCATCTTCTGATTTGTAGATGCACGTGTTAATGGATATTTCTTGTCTTCTTTTTTTCACCCATATGCTCTTCTCTGCATCATTAAGTACTTCTGGGTCATCTCTTGTACCTTGTGGCATCTTGGCTGGTGGTGAATGGCAAGTTGCGGCTATAAAAATAACATGCTTACCAATATGATTATGTTGAAGACAAAACCAAAACAATACAACTGTTTTGCACTGTACAATTTAAACTATCACAAGCTTGTCATATTTACAGTCATCAAATGATTTGGGCTGCTGTTCCTGTGAACAATGTCGTTTAAGAAACAGATTAAATTTCAAATCTTTAGATTTTAAATATAAACCACTGACAATATGGTAATCACTTTTGCAACTTCTTAAAAGTTATAAGATAGCTGTAGAGCCATGTTGTCTTTAACCTATTCAGAAACTACCACTTAAATTGTACGAAATTGTTCTCTAGACACATCTTGTGGGCTCTGTTCTCGATGAATTGGAAAGGTGTCGTTCATGACTTCCAGTACTCTGTCGATCTCTCTCTTACCAAGAGACTGCCCATCTAATGCTGCAGGAAACTCCAGTGCCTGGTCTGGGAATGCTGTGCTATTCAGATTCTGTCAATAAATGTCAAGAATGGTTCACTTCTCAAAACCGTTTTTGTTTACACGATGTGGCATTTCTTTGCAGTAACAATTGAGTGGGGTAGTTATCTGCCTTCTATGCTGAAAATTATGCATCTTTTTGGCAGTCCCATATCCCTTCCTTATATCCTTGCTGGTGAGAATGAGAAATGCCAATTTTAAGACAATAACACAAACATAATTCTAACATTAATTTTAAGCTACAAGAAAATATATATCTTCAAAATATGCACTTAAGTACACTTACTGAGTTTCTGTTTTGGAAATGGTCAGTGATCCAACCACTCCAGAGCTTGTCCTTTGCCTTGAAATGATTTTCTGGAAATGCTGTAATCAAAGAGGTGCTCTTCTCCCTCAACAATGTCATTTTTTGTCACAGACAGGATTATGACAGGCTGTTCATTTATATAAATGACCCTCTTACAGCCTTGATGTATTTGTTTTTCTTTGATGGATTTATCCACCTTCTGATCGTCTCCATATCCGTGAGGCAGGCACAGTGTTCTTCACGAGCATCGATGCACAGTTTTTGTGCAGGTCCATCAAAAAAAGAAAAGATGTATCTTCTCTCCCTCTGCCATCTATGCCGTTAGGGCTTCAGCGGCTGTCTCTGTGAAGATCTCGCCATGATAATCACACACCACCTCTCCTTTCTGAAAACCTGGAAGTCACAACCTTCTTCCCCTTCACAGGATTGTCACTGATGCTCAGGCCTTCCCAGATTTGATGCTTTTCTATCTTTTTAATTTGCTTGTCTTTTGATGGTAGTCCTGTCTTGGGCTTCCACTTCTCAAACACTTCAGATACTGTTGATGCATTTGCTGAGCGGTCCATCTTTTGAATATAGTAGGTTACCTGACAGCCATCTAGTGTAAAGGTCTAGAAGGAAAACCACATCATAAATCCTAAGAATATATTCCAAACTTAGTGTTTGTCGGTGAAGATAATTGATTTGTAAACTTGCCATTAACGGTCTGCAGTCTCACTTCCTCTGTTCTGATTTCCACCTGTCATGACTTCTAGTCAGTTTCAGATGCTCCTTTTTTTGTTAAGCTGCCCATATAATAACACTGGAAACACCTTTATCAGCTGCTGAAAGGCTGTAGCATCATCCATCTTCGGACATGTAAATCCTGCAGCTGCTGTTGTGGATCTTGGCCTTGATCCACTGTTGTAAACATTTTAAATAAAATATCACAGGTCTCTGTAATACAGTCAAAAAATAACTGAAGAGGTGTACTGTATTCAAACCCACTCCACAGCAGGTGTGCATTCTTGTCCAGAGTCTGATGATTGATTACTTGACCTGAAGTTAAAAAAAAGAAATGAATGATTGTTTTGTGAGAGACTTATTTTAAGATTGTGATGATGCTTACTAAACTCCCTGTCCTGCAAAGCCTTCAATTACTTTGATTGCCGAGCAGATGCTGGCTGAGTCAGTATTCTATAATGTTTCTCTGTGGGCTAAGTAATCCCACATAATGCTCTTCTGTGCATCGGTTACATATTTTTCTGTCAACTCAATTGCCCTCCTGGCTGGTAATGAATGGCTGGAGGAATCTACAAAACAGACAAGCAAGCATTTGTGAATGTTTCCAACCCACATAAATATAAAGTAATATATTATTCTGCTTACTTTTCATGCAGTCGTCTCAAGTTGTTGGAAGGACTGTGAATTGGCTCTCCCGCAGATGAACTGAAAAACTTTTTGTCTCCCTTCACAGCTGCTGACCTGGGCATTACAGCTTAGTTTAGTGAAGTAAAGATGAAACAGCTGATAAAACACAAATAAAATGCAATTAAGGTACATTGGATATTTTTTTAAATACTATACATGATGGGAGCTATGCAAGTGGAGGTCTTTTGTTCTGTATTAACATGGATTTTAATGGGCTTCTATGAAAATTGGCCGTGGTGTGAGTGTGCGAGTCCTGTGATGAACTGGTGTCACATTATCGGCGATACTGTGCTTTGCACCCACTGCTTGCCAGGATTATTCCAGTTCCACAACAACCCTGAATCGAGTGGAGGGGTTTATCAGTGTAGCCATCCACTTGCATGTTCCTCTTCACTCAATGCAAAGGAAGCCAGCTGCTGTGATGAGGTTTTGTGCTGGTTAACAGCAAACTAGACCATCTTTTTGCCCACTTGTTGAAACAACACTTTCTTTGCATCTATTCCTCGACCTGTAATAGCAAAAATTAATACACCAAACTGTAAAAATCCCATATATATATATGTATGTGTGTATATATATATATGTGTGTGTGTGTAACTTATTTGTTATATGAAAGTATTCTTACTGTCATGTTCTTTACCACCCCTGGGTGCTGCAGGTCCTTCAGCTGGAGAAAGGTCTGCAGGTAATACAGCACAAGATGATGGTCAGGCAGGGTGTTCTTTTCAGAGCTGTATGTGCAACACATCTCTCTTTACAACCCTCAACACCTTCCAGCAATCTCTGGTACTTGGTTATGGACTCTGCATTTGTCTATATCTGCGGGAGAAAGTAATACTATCAACATCTTTTTTTTGTATTTGAATTAAAAGAAGTACAGTTGAATAAAGTTAAAAAATGAAAAGTACCTCTTTCTGGTAATCTCTTGGCAACATTCTTACAGTTTTTCTTCTGAATATCCTTTAAGATACTATGGAAGTTGATGATGAGGTTAGCCAAGCTGGGATCATCTACTTTCACATTGATAGCCTTCAGGATGTAGCGCGGAAAACGGTTTATGTTCTTGGTATAATTAGCAATGGTTTGGTGAGACAGTCTAGTGGTCTTCATTTGGTTACAATAATTGTGTTTTGGTTACTTCCTTTACAGAGTTTAAGGAAGATGCAGATCGATCCATAAAGAAACAGGAATCTGGAAACATTTTCTACCTGAAAAATGTAAAGTCACAATGTTTATGGCTGACATTTCACCTGGGTGAATTTTAAGCTAAGGAGTAAAAAACATGTGTTATGGAAATATCACTGCTCAATTGTAAATGCCTTTAAAAAAGAAATACCTCCTGAGAGCAATCTGCCACTCCAAGATCCTTGGTAAGGTCCTGTTTAAACCCAGCCCGGTGAGGAGCATCCAGGGAGTGCTTTCTGTCCAGTCCAGAAGCTACCGTCTTCCTGAGAGCCTGATGATGGCTTTTAAGTACTGGGGGCCAGTATGAATACAAGATTCACATTTAAAAATTGTATACCTATAAGACAAACTAGAATACAAGAATAAAATAATAGATACGTTTGTAAAAATAGAAAGTTCTCCAGAACTCATGTCTTCCCCATCCTCCTCTGCTTCAGTCTCTGGCATCTCTTCCTCCTGGACAGCAGCCTCTTGCTCAGGGCATCTGGACTATGGGTATATAATTTTAACATACCTTTACATAATGGTAAATTTGAAAAGAAACAGAAGAACCCTTATAAATTATAAATATCTCACCTTGATGATGTGTCTTCAGGATTCCACATAAAACAGTCCATGGACTCCGCCAGTCTCATAACCTCACCAGATATGAGCTCTGTGCTCTTGCAATCCCCAACCTGCCCATTTCTCAGGTGATTCAACAAGTCCTTCTTGGCCTGGAGTGAGACCTCACTGATCTCCTCTGCTGAGGCTCATTTCATACACACCATCTTTAAGAGAAGAGGAAACTGGTCAAATGTCTTCAGGCAGGTCTTGCACACCAGAGGAATCCTCATGGGTCTCTTTTGAAAATAAATAACTTTTGTGTAAAGAAACAAGTCAAGACTGTTCCAGTTTCTTAACTGAGCCTTAATTTTCTCTCCAATAGCTTCACTGTATTGTTTATTGTATTTTTTTAATCAGAATTATACCTTGCTCTTCCAGTAGAAGCCATTGTAGACTTTAAGAACTACTGTGATAATTGGTCTGCCTGAGTGTCCTTCCCTAACCCAGTATTGATAGCTTGTGTAGGGTCCAAAGGTGTCCTTCTGTAATTTCCTCCCATAATGTTTCTTTGATCAGTTGGAAGCAAGCGTGAAAGCTTCCTCCCAGTGGGAAGCTCAAGATCCTCTAGTTGTAATGACAGATTTTCCTCATAGTGCTCTTCGAGGATCTGCAGTGTGGTGTGAAGCCAATTTTTGGCATTGCTTACCAGCTTCAAATATGTGAGTTTGGCTGGCTTGGCAGGTTTAATGAGGTGCTTGAGTTCCTCGGTCTTCCGTTATAGGCTAGTGGGTGCTCTGTTCTCCCGTCCAAAAAAGCTGCTGTTTTGTAAATGGTGGACTGTCTGGATCATTTTGTAGATGATCCTGGTTCCTTGTTGGAAGGTATCCTGTCTGTTTGACATGTTTGGTTTGTGGCCGACAGTATGGAGGGTGACCATACAGTAGCATGCATTGTCAACTCTAGCACAGAAGAACAAAAGCTGGGAGGGGGGAGGAGGCAGGAGCAATAGAGAGACAGAGAGGCCAGTTGGAGTCCAAGAGCTCTGTTTAGGATTGATATTGTTGATTGCATCAGTGACTGGGTTATTGTCCTCTACCGGAGAGGAGGAGCCATCAGCAAAATGAGTTTTAAGCTGAATCCCGTGGTAAAACCAGTTGAGGTCAACTTGGGTTTGCGGGGTGTCCAGCTTCTTGGGGACTAGAACAAAACTGAGGCCTTTGCTAAGAAGAGATCGCTCATCCTGTGAAAGGAAAAGGTCAGAGGGCATAGTAATGACAAGGTTGGGATTGGTTGAGCTGGTAGGGGTGTTATTGGGCTTTTTCTGTAGAAGATGATTGAGTTTTTTTTTTCCTTCTCTGAAGCAAGGAACTGGTCAAGTTTACTATCTATGTGTTGAGATTACTGTCTATGTGTACACCTAAGTACTTATATGAATCAACCTGAGTGATTAAATTTGTTGTAGATTACTACCTGTGAGTGATCGCCAACTGCTCTGGGATAAAAAAAAATATTTCTTTTGGTGTTTTTGTTGCATTTAGAATGAGAATGTCTGTATCTTGGTATTTTTTTAGGAATCTGTACAATGAGTCTCATTTACACAACGAGTATTTGAAATGGCTCATATCGATCTATAAAGTAAAACTTCATATCCAAAATCCTGAGACTTTTTAAACAAGTTGACAATTTTTTTTCCATTCAACATAGGTTACCATCCCAGATTGGTCTTTTTTTTTCGGCACTTTCCTGTTGTGCTGCTCTACTTGTATTGTGAGTCCCGCATCAATAACCTGGAAACAAAAATATCTGAACAAGCTCTGACCAAATGGAATCGACCTCCCTTTCCAGTTCAGATCCGGGTGCAAGATGCCGTGTGTCCATATTGGAGATCTTGTGCTTGCAAACTTGGGGAAAGCAGTACATGACCTGTGATTTCTGACTAAATCACTGAAACAATTGACCAAGTTTTGAAATGATCTTCACTGTTTCACTCTAGTGTTGTATATGATTTGTATTTTTAGAAAAGGTCTGCGACTCCATCCGTTCTGTAAGTCAACGCTTATCAAAAGGACAGTTCCCTCCATGTTGGGCATATTGAAACCAGTAGTTACCTGCATTTCAGAGTAATCCTGTAGAGAGAGATAAGGAATATTGGACATATACAATGCTTTGCAGTGTAGGGTGGCTGCTCACTTATTAGTGGTGCCTAGAATGCAAAAACATAAGAGGTTCCAAAAAAAGTAAATGGGCAAAAGGCCTCCTATGTCATTTGGTAGTTGATTTACTAATCCAACGATCTCATCCTGCTGTTTCTTGAAAGAAACCAGGGTATCGGCTTCAACAACATGGCTGGTTAGCTTGTTCCATATCCCCACAGCTCTTTGGCTAAAGAGCTGCTCCTTGGTCTGTTTTGAACCTGGTTCAGTCAGTAGTTGAAACCAATTGTACAGTATTGTGGAGAGGAATGCAGGAAAATGCTGTATTCATTTTTTTGAGGTGGTTAGGTTTTGAAAAACATTTTAAATGAAGCACATTCCTATGCAAATCCTCCCGCTGAGAGGCCTACATAAAGGACCCGAATAGTTTAACCGTTTAATGTTCAACTGAAAACCATCTGTAGAATTTTTCAAATCTCACATAAAAATGGTATTGGAATTAGGTTTTTAAACCCATATCTGTAACATGCAATACTCTGGTGCTCCCTCTCGGTGCTTTTTGTAGCACGCAGCTATTTGTTTGGAAAATCCAGACATTTCTGGTTGTGAAATAACTCTTTAATATCATCCCTAACATCTTATCCTACATTTGTTTCAGTAGTATTGGACATAAAATATACTTAACTGATGCATCATATTCTAGCTTAACGATGGTTGTGCAAGCATGTAATAAGGAATAAAAACTGATTATCAATAACTTTTAGGGGTTTGATTTTTAATTTTTTACAGTAGTAGAATATACTAAAAACAAAACAGAGCCTGAAGATGAACTTCCAAACGCATTATATTGAAACACTTCCATATAAATATCAGTTTTTGTATTTTTCAAATCTACAGTAGCACTACTGCTCACAAAACATACCATGGTGATAGTATCCATGCCTAAACTACTCAGCACTACAGGCATTGTGAAATGTACATAACCAGGTGTCTTCATTCTTGGCCTTCTTCAGTTTGGGAGGCACAATTCTTGCAACCAGTTTTCACACGTGTCACACTGAAACTAGACAAAGCAAAATAAGTAAAGATATTTCAATGAGTTGTGTTCTAGGAAGATTCAAGTACTTGTAGCGTATGTTTCTTTAACGGGAGAGTCAATTAGTTCTAATAAGCAGAACAAAAACTGTGTGAAGTCGTACACATAGAATGATGGGATACACTTCTATATTTGTCCAGTCCACTGACGTACCACTCCATACATTAAGCACATCTGTAGAGTAACTTGAATAAACATGACAACGATTTAATGTCATCAATGTTCCTGTAGCGTGTGAAGATTTTCTGGCTTGAAAAGTGGACAGAGCCTGTTACATATGTGAATATTAGATTTGGCACTGTAGTGCTTTTTGGACCACATGCTCTCATGTGAGAACATAACCTATTCATTTCTTTATTTTAACTTATTAAAACTTTTTTGAGGGTAATCGTCACTGACATTTTCACCTGCCTTTGTTTCAATATTACGGAACAGTAAACTGAAATTGAACGGATCATAATTGTAGCTTAACAATGGTTGTGCAAGTAAATAAAAAAATAAACTGCATATCAAACGTTTAGGGGTTTCCTTTTCATTTTTTGCAACTAAAAGTCTAGCCCTCTTCATTTTTCTTCTGATGAGATGTACAAATCATTTTAGAACTGTCAGGCTGAATGTAGAAAATAAGAAGTAAAGCTATTTAATTTCAATGAGATGTTTTGTAGGAAGATTGAAGTACTTATAGCATGTTTCTTTAACTGGAGAGTAAAATACTTCTAAAAAAACAAAAACAATATGTGAAGTCCTACCATAGAGAGATGTGATACCCTACAGCTTGTCTGATAACTTGACATTTATCCACACATCAAGCACATCTGAAGCAGAAATTAAATCATTGTCTTTTTTATTAAATGTCATTTGCATTTTTGTAGCATAAGTGAAGACATTCTGACTTTGAACGTCGCATTAAGTACGTGCATACTGGATTTGGCATTTCAGTGCTTTTGGGAGCACACATTATCATATGAGACCATAACTTATCCGTTACTTTAACCCTTTTATGACCTTTTATGCTCTATCATAACTTTATTAAAATGCATACAGTACAGCAATGCAAAACCAACATGTTTTCCAATGGGCAGTGAGTTTCTCATTGAAGGGTAGGTCTTGGTTAACTCAACCACATTGGAAGAAAGTGTGTACTCTAACCCTAGTGAACTGGGATGTAGTACTTGAATACATCACTTTATTAAATGATAAAAGCCAACTGAGGTATGTGCAAAACAGAACTGTTCCTTTACATTCCAACTTTTAATACAATATATACAGTAAATACTACTGGACTACAACAATACAAAACACACATTTTAAACAAACAAGTAATAGGTTTATTCCACGCTGAAAAGAGAAGAAAGAAAATGCTATGTGTTGGCTGTGGAGCCTTCTTCAGGTGTGAGAAAGATAGGCCAGTAAGCAAAGGTAATGTAGCAGGAGAACAAAGGCTTGGAGTGAGAGACGGGAGCAGGGGACAGAAAGAGAGGCCAATCAAGACGTGTGAAGTCAGAATAGGTGTAGAGAAGTGTGAAATGAAACTTCCAATGAATGGAGAAAATTTAGAAGAAGAGCAGCTTGTCGTTAAGAGAAGGGGGAAGGTGTGATCCTAGCTGCAGGATAATTTTGGTTTCGGTAGTCTTTCTGATGGACGAGTTTGGAAAACCGTCTTTGAGAACACAGATGGAGAGATTAGAGTGGTTGTGGCCGTCAGAGGTGAAATGAGAAACAATGGGCTTGGAGAGATCTTTAATCTTCACAGCCCTGACACGTTCTCTGAAGTGGTCTCCGAGTCTCCTTCCTGTTTCTCCAATGTAGATGGCTGGGCATTTACTGCAAGAGATACAGTAAATAAGGTTGCTGGATGTACAAGACGCCATCTGGGTGATCTGGAATTGTCCTGAGGGGCCTTGAATGAGTGTGGTTTTAGATATGTACTTGCAGGTAATACAGCGAGCTCTGTTGCAAGGGAAAGTGCCTGGTGTGGATGGTTGCTGAGGACGGTCAAGGGAGCTGTGAATAAGAAGGTTACGCAGATTAAGTGGTCGGCGATATGAGATGATGGGGCGGTCAGAAAAGAGGGCCCCAATGGAGGGATTAAGATCTCTTAAAGGGACTCTCTCATGTTTTTTAACAGAGATTGGCAATTTGATACAAATAAAGTATTTAAGCATCCATAAAAAACGTATAGGTTTTAACAGTCATGCAACTCTGACAAAGTTATGTCCACTTAAACAAAACAAATAATCTGTTATTTCTAGATGGCTCACCAGTAACCTTTCCCTTTAAGACCATTTGTGGGAGCATTGTGGGATGCTTCAAGCGGAAAAGGTGACTGGTGGTCAACTTGACGAGCATAAAACAACACTCCACTGAGGAAACACTGCAGTGATTTTAGGGAAATAAAAAAGGTTAGTATCGTTCATACTTCATTCGTATCACATACAAACTCAAACATACCAGAAGGTTAGAGGCAAATATTGGAGTATTTCATATTCATCAAAAGAAAAAAAGAGCCACTCTGTCACACTCTGCATTACCCAATGACCCTCTTTACAACTTTGTACACTTCTTAGGAAACCTTTCTGCACTGTGAGAGCCAAAAAATTAAATTGCTTTCCTAGTATTCATGGTAGAGGTTCGTTCTATGCTGAAAAGAAATACCACAATTCGGTTGTGGAGTCTTCAGGTGTGAGGGGGAGAGAGAGGAAGGCATCGGAGAACAAAAGGCAGAGCAGGTAAGAACAGACAGGAAGTAGGGAGCAAATGGGCAAAGAGCAGGTGAGAATTAATAATCAAGTCCTGGAGCACATTCGGCAAGAGGATTAGAAAGAGAGAAAGGAGGTGGTGTGATCCAAGTTTAAGGATAAGTATGGTTTTGGATGTCTTTCTGCAATAGCAGATGGGGAGATAAGGAAGATCGCAGCCTTTAGGGTGAATAAGGGAACTATCAGTATGGAGAAATTGCAGCTCTGACGTGTTCCCTGAAATGGTCTGTGAGTCGTCATTTTCACCAATGTCAATAGCTGGGCATTTTCTGCAAGAGATCCAGTAACTAAGATCGCCGGAAATGCATGATGTCATCTGGGTGACAGAATTGTCCAGAGGGGACCTTTGAATGAGCGTGGTATTGGATATGTATTCACAGGTGATGCTGTGAAGTCCATTGCAGGGGAAAGTGTGTGGTGTGGATGATTGCTGAGTGAGGTCAAGGGAGCTGTGAACGAGGTTGCGCGGGTTAGTTGTTCGGCGATAGGAGATGAAGGAATGATCGGGAAAGAGGATAGCTGTGTCAGGGTCATCTGTTAAGATGGGGGGGAAGTTGTCATAATGATCCTGGAGCTACATTATTGTCTACTGCTGTGGCACTTTCTTTGGCTTCTGCCACAGAAGTACAAAACACACAAGCAAAACGGAGCAGATTTGTTCCTTTACAAATCTCTAAACAGCTTCCCACAATCTTGTTCTGACAAAGAAACACATGGTATAGTACAGTGCTTGAAGAGCATCATCATCTCCAACATTTAATCTAGAATCTACAGCCGGTGTCTCAAACTCAAATGAATTGGGGGGCCGCATTCATACACATACAAAATACATCAAATATTAAAAAAAAATATTGAAATTTTTATTTCATACGTTGGTTAACTTTACCTCAATGTACTTGGCGTGTGAGGTAATTTCTGAAGTTTGTCCTTCTGGCTCCTTTGTTGCTTTTGCATTTTGCAGAGACCAGAACGTCAACATGAGGCCTGATATTACAATTTTGCTCATTCACGTTCATCAGTGAGTCTTCAGCATAAAACTGATTTTGTTGATCTTCATTGATGAGAGAAACTGTTCGCTGACGTACATCCTGCCAAACATTGCTATGATTCTACCAGATGTGGAGACTAACCTGGCAAATCTTTCTGTCTACGCTCTTTATTAACAGCACTCCATCAGGCAGCAGTTGGGGAAGAGAGATTTAACACACTCATAGGGGATGTGAATAGGACACGTACACGGGTTTAGGGTGGTAACAAGACAAGGGACAAAACAGGAGTAAACAATTAATTTAACAATACTGTTTACCTTAGGTTTTATAGTCACTATTTACATAGGCAGCGTGACCTAGTGGTCACTCTACGGACCCTCAGACCATCTCCCGGCTATAGTTCTTAGCCTGCACTGTGGCACATACATTAGCTGGGTGCACCTCTGCTTCGCTACAATATCTCCATGGCGATTATTTAACAGAAAATGAATCTCTAGAACAATACATCAAATGACTGAATTTCATGGGTAACTTTTTGTTAGTCCAAGTGAGTCATTGCAGGCCACAGATAATTGCTTTGGGCTGCTTGTTTGAGACCCCCCTGCTCTAGAGGCACTGGCTAAGAGGACTGGACATTACAGTACATTAACACAGCACTGAGAGAGAGAAAGGGGTTAATACAAACACACTGACTACATAATCAACTTTATTAATTCAGTTCAATTTATTTTTATAGAGCGCCTTCCACAATAAGGTTGCTCCAAGGTGCTTAACAAAGAAAGATAGATACTTTATTGATCCCATGAGGGAAATTGCAGTGCAACAGCAGCTTAACACAGACAACACAGCCACAGTGTAATGAATTATACAATAATAATAATACAATACATACAATACAATCAGTACAGTGAGAAGTGCACTAAGAAGAGTTACTCACAGTTCAGAGCACACAGAGAACAAACCAGAAAAGAACAGTACACAAAAAAAGTCGTATTGCACAATTTGAATATAAATATACTTCACAGGTCCCTGGCATATATTGCACACAAATGGTTGTAAACGAGAAAAGAAAATGAACAGATGTATCAGTTTACTGTTCAGTCCAGAAACAGGTCACTGTCAATGTTGCCTCTGCCCAGACGCAAGGTGGATGTGTTGTACAGTCTTATGGCAGAAGGCATGAATGACCTCCTGTAGCGCTCCCTGTCACACTGTGGATAAATCATTCCATTGCTGAACATGCTCTTCATTTCTACAAGCCTGTCATGGAGGGGATGGGAGACGTTGTCCATGATGGCCTCTACTTTGGACACTATTCTTCTCTCAGCCACTACCTCCACTGGGTCCAGGCCAGACCCAATGACAGAGCTTGCTCTCGTGATGAGCTTATTCAGCCTGTTAGAATACATGGCTCTAATCCCAGAGCCCCAGCATACAAATGTGTAGAAAATGGCACTCACCACCACCGACTGATAGAACAAATGTAGCATCTTGCTACATACATTGAAGGACCTGAGCCTCCTCAAGAAGTAAAGTCGGCTCTGACCCTTCTTGTAAATGGCCTTGATGTTCTTAGACCATTCCAGAAGCAAGAGACCATACATGTGAATACAGATCAAAAAAGACCAGAAGAAAATGGAGGAGAGGAACCAAAAACTCCTTAGTAAGGAGGACAAAATATTTCTCGAGGTTCGAGATCAACTGGCTGCCCAACCCCTCTGGGCATGCTAACATTATACACTTCTAAAAAGTACAATACGTGGAGTATTAAGCCTTCCATCATGTCCTTCTGTGTGCCGGTACTGAGACCTGGTGATGTGCTCTTAGTAATCAGGCAGGCAACTTGGTTATAATTAATGATCCTCTCCAGTTTGGGTGGAGACTGTTTAAAAAAAGCCCAGGCTGTTCCCTTATTGATAAAGGTTATTGTATTTGATGCACACCAAGTCTCTAACCAGTGGTTTAGTAAGAATATAGCCTACTATAGGTTACTGTAAAGGATTTGTAAGGGACCAGACACAATAAAATGCAATAAAACGAAGTTAATCTTTAACATCTTAGATTGTTGATACTTTATTCATTAGTTCTAGCATGAACAACCAAGGTGGAGGCTGAATTGCTGGAAAATGTCTAGTTTCTCCTCAATGTCAGCATTTTACGGAAACCTCAGATTTGTGACAGTTAGGAATTCTAACGTTCCTGATTATCGAGCTGCCAATTCAGAGCACCTTATCCGCATCGACGGACACGCTGCCTAAAGCAGAGAACCTGTTGCTGAGTCGGATGGGCAACTGGTGTGCAGGGGGTCTAGTCTTTGAGCTCTTAGACCCCCATCTGACCTTGACCCAGGGCTCGCGTGTGGTCGCTGCTGGTGCCAGTGTCAAGCTGGAGACAGCTGGGCCGGGAGGGACTGCAGCCAATTCTGAATTGACTGAGTGCTCTGACTGAGCTGAATCTATCCATCCCTCAATCTGTTTAATATCTAATAGTGTGCTAATGCGCCCCTCCAAACTGCAAAATCTGTCCTCCAACTCTACTATAACTGAACAGTTCTGGCATTTAAAATTTGTCTACATTGTAGGTGGAACTTTCTACGCTGTACATGCAGCAGGACTGGTGAAACACAAGGGTTGATCCCAGTGCAAAACATAATCGCGACTCGCCTTTGTTAGATGGGCTGTTGGAGATAGTCCTTGCCCAGGGGCCAGATGGTCAGTCTGTTTTTGGAGTTTTTCTTGTGGGGAGAAGCCAAGTGCCTCAGCTGCCAGTTGCTGAAAACCATGCCTTCTCTCTACAGTGGACATAGTTGTTTGACGACGCAGAGTAAAACTTTACATAATGAGTTGCATAGTGGGTCCGTCTGTTTAAATGGAATATTTAATTGTCTATGTAGTTCGATAATGGATTATAGATGTATTAAATGTTTGCATTCAGCAGCAGCAATAGCGGCATCCAGATATACCAACACAAACCTTTGAATTATATCCCTGAATATATCATTCACAAGGAATGACAACACCTGAGATTAAAGCATTGTAAAAGGATTATGGAGCAAAATTTTGGCTTAACCCGCTTGGCTGAGGGCTCCCCTCCCGGCCAGAGGACAAGGAGACCAGGACCTCCCCATGCAGGGTGACCAAGGGGTAGCTGCATAGGTTGAGATGCAAAAGAGAGGGTTATTGTAGGCATTTATAGTGTTTTGGGAGAAGAATGGATGTCAGCGGCGATGACTAATTACTGACGGCGGAGTCTGATTGAACTTGGCTGTTGTCATCTTTCGCGATCAACTCAATTTCATAAAAGCCTGGAAGACTGCTGGAGCGTTAACTAGGCCAAAAGGCATAACCAGATATTCCTAATGTCCGTGTGTTGTCATTAATAGCTGTTTTTCCACTCATTGTCTTCTCGTATACAAATAAGATTATACTGTACGCCCCCCAAAGATCTAGTTTTTTGAAAACAGTCGCATCCTGCACTGACTCGAGAGCTGCTGCTATCTGAGGCAAGGGCTATCGATGTTATTTTTTTAAAATAGTTATTTCATTGAGCTCTGGATAGTCAGAGCTGGGTCAAAGTCTCCCATCCTTCTTTTCCACGAAGAAGAGACCCGCACACACTGGGGCTGTAGAAAGTCGATAAATAAATCCTCAGACTGCTTATTGCCCTGGGCATGTACCAATAAATTACAGGAGCATATCTATATATAACTGCATTGAAGCAGGAGACACAGAATCACTGCAAACACATCCTAAATACAGTGTTCCTGCACCTTTGACCTCATCCAGAACGTATAATTTTTTTAAAGGGATTGCTGTCCGAATGCTGACAGCAATCTGAATCCCAAACAGAATCTCTAGTAAAATACGATCATTTGTGAAACAGGCAAATGAGTGTGACAGGGGCCCATTCCTCATTGTCAAACACATGTATGCAGTACGTTCACCATGCTTGAGCAATAGGGATTAAAGACACCACAGGTAAGGTTAGAAGTCATTCTGAGGTGCCACATGTGAGGGATACAACTAGGAATCTGAAATGCAGGGTTTGAGAGCCCTTCAGGAGCACTGCATCCTTTGAGACACCTGTGCATGTTAAACAAATGATCATTTCTTTCAGCATTAGGGACTAAATATACTAAACGTAAGATGCTAAAATGTTATTTTCACATATATTAATGTAATAAATGATTGCTAATGCTTTATAAACATATCTAATTAAAATAAAAGCTTAAGTTTTGTATTTATCTTGTACCATAGAACATGATTTTCTTTGTGTTTCAAGCCCACAAAGTGTCCAAATGACGCACTACATGATATAAGGATAAGGATCATCATGTACCAGTACATTACAGGAGCAAAACTATATATCACTGCATTGAAGCTGGAGACACAGAATCACTGCAAACACATCCTAGATATGCAAGTCCTGCACTCTTGTCCTCATCCAGAATGTATCATTTTTTTAAAGGGATTGCTTTCAGAATGCACAACTGAATCCCAAACAATCTCTGGTAAAACATGATCATTTACCACAAGTCCAGTAGTAGAAGCACTAAGTCAATGTCACCCCTGCTACAATGTGATTGCTACATATCTTCATTTGTTGGTTTTTAAGGAGAAAAGTGCAGGGGGTCTAAATCTGCGATCCAGTGTATTGAAGTATTTCACAACACTACCTGTAGCCCGTCTGGAAATAAATCCTCATTCTGATTATTGCCCTGGGCATGTACCAATAAATCACTGAGCATATATATATATATATCACTGTGTTGAAGCTAGAGACACAGAATCACTGCAAGCACATCCTGAATACAGTGTTCCTGCACCTAACCCTAACCCTAACCTACTTAATAATTTAAGTAGAATAGATTCTAATAATACAATGATCCAGTGTGTTGCACTACTTCACTGATCTATGCCGTCTGGAAATAAATCCTCAGACTGCTTATTGCCCTGGGCATGTACCAATAAATCAACAAATCTAATTAAAATAAAAGCTTTATTTTATGATCATTCGTCCAACCACTCCAGAGATTGTCCTTCTCCATTAAACGACTTCCTGGAGACACCATAATCATATAGGAGCTCTTCTCCCACTGCAATCTCTCTTTTTGCAAAGAACAGAATTGTTATGTCAGTCTTTTCGTCAATTACAAAAGATTCTTTAATTGGTCTGAGGTTGGCTTTTTTGTTTGAATGATTTATGCGCCTTCCAATTGTGTCCATATCCGGGTGGCAGGTGCAGTGTTCCTCACGCGAATCAATGCACATTTTTTGTTTAGGTCCATCAAAAAAGAATAGATGTCCCATGTCTCCTTCTGCCATCTGTGCCATTAAGGCTTCTCCAGCTGTCTTTGTGATAACCTTGCCATGGTAATCACACACCACCTCTCCCTTCTGGAAACGCCTGGAAGTTATAACCTTCTTCCCTTTCACAGGATCGTCAACGATGTGCAGGCCTCTCCAGGTTTGGAGTTTTACCAGATTTTCAATGTCCTTGCCATTTGGTTGGACTTCTATATGGACTTCCAGTTCTGAAGTACCTCGGACACAGCTGGTGTATTGGTTGACCATCCCGTTTTTTCTATATAATGGGTCACTTGGCTTTCTGTTGGTAACCGTCTATTGTATTGATCTGTAGTGAGAAATCAGAAATCCACCCAAAGAATATATCCAGTAATAGACTCTTGAAATATTACTCTTTAAAAAGGGAAGAAATCCTGTTCTTACCGAATATGTTCTGTTGCCTCCTTTTCCTCTGCTCAGCTCTCCATCTATTGTAACAGTGGCGATCGTGAACGCCGGTCACTCTCAGGCGCTCTTTCTTTCTAGGAGGCTGCCCATCTAATGTCACGGGAAAAATCTGTATCAGCTTCTGGAAGGCTGCAGCATCATCCATCTTTGGGCATCTATATGCAGCAGCTGCCACAGTGGACCTATTTGTAAAAAGAAAACTTAAATATCTCAGATCTAAGACAGAGTGGCTAAAAGGTAACTGAAAGAGGGATATTGAATTAAAACTTACCGTATAGCAGCTGTACGTTCTTGTCCATAGCCTGAAGATTGCTCTCCTGATCCTGAACTGAAGTTTAAAAAAATATGAGAAATTTATGTTTATCCTAAATATTGACTTTCAAATACTGAATTTGGATATCACTGTGACACTTACAGAGATCCTGCTTCTACAATGCCATGAATTAGTTCGCTGGCTGAGCACATGTCCTCATCTGTCAGCCTTCTGGCTAGGTTTTCAACAGTTCCATTTGAAACACCTAAATAATCATTCAGGACAGTTTTCTGATCAATAGGTAGCGTCTTTATTTCCATTTCAAATGCCCTTCTTGCAACATAGCAAGTAATCAGTGGTAGGTGGTACCTGCAAAACAAACATATATAAAATAGTTGTTTTCAAGCCACAGAAAAGTAAAAAGAAAATACATCAAAATAATTTTATATTTCAATTTACTTCTCATGCAGACTTTGCAGATCATAGGTAGGATTGTGAACTGGTTCTCCTCCTGCATACACAAAAAATGTTCTATTTCCATTCTGCAGTTTGCATCACAGCGTAACTTAATAAAGTAGCAGTGAAACATCTGAGAAAATAAAAAATAAAAATGCAGTTTAAATGCAGTATTCTTCACATACCATTGAATGCAAAAAGACAGTTTTAAGCAATGAAATATCAATAAAACCTTCAACTCACCTTTTCCTCTTCTTCATTTAGTGCAAAGGAAGCTAGTCGCTGAGTTGCAGCCATGCGCTCTTTGACAGAGATTATTACCCTGTTTTTACCCACTTTTATTCACAACAATTTTTCGCTGTATCCAATCCAGGACCTGAATTCAGAAGATTTTTTAATACAAATATTAATTAAATTCAATTTCTCGAAAAGAACATCTATAATCAAAATTCTCGGTTGTATGAAGGGATGCTTACTGTCATATTCTTTACCACCCCTGGGCGCTGAAGGTGCTTCAGCTGGAGAATGGCCTGCAGGTAAAGCATCACAACAATCTGCTCACTTGTGGTGATGTCTGCAGAGGTGTGTGTCTTGCCCAGTATCTGCTCCACATCTTTCTTTGCAACACTCAACACCTTCAAGCAATCGCTTAGTTTAGGTGGAGGACTTTTCAGCTGTGTTTGTCTGGGGGAGAGAGAGCAATACTATCAGCCTCCAAAAGGCAACATTCATGTGTTTGAATAGAAAAGCAAGTACAAGTTGAACCAACATTTAATAAGTAAAGTACCTCTTTCTGGTTATTTACTGTCTGACACTCTTGTTGTTTCTCTTTTTTATATCCTTTAGATTGCTCTGGAAGTCTATTAAACTCTTAGCTAGACTGGGATCCTCCACTTGCAGGTTAGTGTTTTTTAGGATGAAGAGCAGGAATCTGCTGATATTAATGATATAACCTGCAATGGTTTGGTGAGACAGCCCAGTCATCTTCAACTGGGAAACAAATGTCTGCATTTTGGAAATGTCCTTCAACAAACTTAAGGAAACTTCTGATGGATTTATAAAAAACAGGAACCTGGAGACATTTTCAACCTGAAAAACATATATAGAGAAAGTCATTATTTTTATGACCAACATCAGTGGTATGTGAAGTTTAAGCCGAGTAAAACCATGTACCAAATACCTACCTCCTTGGAGCAGTTTACCATTCCCAGGCCCTGGATAAGGAATTGTTTAAAGCCAGCCAGGATAGGAGAATCAAGAGAGTGTTTTCTGTAAAGTCCAGCCAGGGCAACTCTTTTTCGGAGAGCTTTTAGATTACCTTTAACTGACACCCTGTAGATATAAGACACATGGACAATTACATGTATTATAAGTATTTCCGTTTTCTTAGTTGGCTTCTGGGAGAAAATGGCTTTAGATGTGGCCCCGTGTGAATATGTATATCTACCAATTAACTGACATCCCAATTAAGGCTACATTTTTTCTTGCCTCTGTGAAACAAAATCAATTTTTATACATACAACGTACAAATAAAAAATAAAGCACTAGAAACCCTATTGAGCAGAGAGTCTTACTGCTCCCCATCTTCCCCTTCCTCCTCCACTTCTGCTTCAGTTTCTGGAGCAGCCTCTGGCATCTCTTCCTCCTGGACAGTGGCCTCTTGCTCAGGGCCACTGGAATACAGGTAGATTCTTTTCAACATGCTTTTACATAATATGTTGTAACAATGATTTCAAAAAGAAACTACAGAAGCCTTACAAATTAAAAATATCTCACCTTGCCAATGTGTCTTCAGGCTTCCCACGTACAAAAAGGCCCAAGGACTCCAGCAGTCTTACAACCGCTATCCTGTTTGCCTCACCAGACACGATCTCTATTCTGTTGTAATCCGTTCTTCAGGTGATTCATCATGTCCTTCCTCGCCTGTTGAGAGGCCATCGTGATCTCCTCTGCCGTGGCGTGCTTCATACACGCCCTCTTCAAGTGAGCAGGAAGCTGATCAAAATTATTCAGGCACATCTTGCACACCAGGAGAATCCTCACGGGTTTCCTTTGAAAATAAATAATATAATTTGTGTATAGAAACGAGCTAAGACTGATTTCTTAAATTATCCTTAATTTTCTCTCTCATAGTTTGAGCATAATGATTTTATTGTATTGCTCATTGCTCCAAAATAAATGATGGTTTCATAAAAAAGTGAACATTCTCATCTATATTCATTTGCAGTTACACTATTGCAATTAATCTGTATCCATTCTGCATTCATATCTACTAGAAAGAGCTCTCAATTAATTAAATGCCCCATTGAACTGGCCCTGATTATACAATGCAAGGAGAAGTCTTCTAAGCCAATACTTGTAACCAGAAAGAGGCTGTATTTCAATTATACAATATACAAAACAATACCATTTAACACAAAGATATAGTCCACTCAGCATGCACATGATGAGATTCTTGATATTAGATTAGTAAAAACAATATCAATGCACTGAGAGACGCTTAAGAATAAAGATGCATCTGCCTGACTGCATATTAGTTTTAAAAGGTTATCAGCAAATGCATTTAAAAGTAAAAATGTAAAGTCTTACCTCTTGATCGTGGTGGTGATTCAATATCCAGGACCTTAGTCAAGTCTCAGAGTTACTGTACCTCCTGTCTTGTTATAATTTAATTTAAAAACATGGTTAAGCATGGGTTTAAAGTATATTCAACAGTGCAGGTGCATCCAAAGAAATAGATTTTCCCAAGCCCTCGGAAAGAATTACCATTTCCAAAGATGTCTAGTTTCAAGCATTAACATCCAAAGTACCTGTCTTAGCTGGGGCAGATAGTTTGCCTGCCAAGCCGTCTGAAAGAATTACCATTTCCAAAGATGTCTGTTGTAAGCCAGGTTCAATCATTACCATCCAAAGTATCGGTCTTCCCTTGGGGCAAGAGGGTTTCCAGTGTGTCTAGGATGTGTACTTCCCTTAAATAAAGGATGAATATGGGTACCATAGGTATTAAATCTCTCAAAGCTCAGAGTTAAACTAAAAAACCCTTGGTGAGTGTGTTATAACATGGATGGGTATTTATAGTCCAGTGCCTCCTATTTGGTGTCCCCTGAAGGCATTTTGAACCCAGCAGGTGACACTGATTTAGTTTTATTTGGCCCTGATTATACAATAAAGGATAAGTAACCAGAAAGAGGTGGTATTTCGATTTTACAGTATATAAAACAATACATATATTCCACAGCTCAGCATGCACATGGTGAGATTCTTGATATTAGATTAGTAAAAAATATCAAGGCACTGAGGCTTATTAATAAAGATGCTTTTGACTGACTGGACCTTGGGGCAAGGTGTGTAAATTACAACAGACATCTTTAGAAATGGTAATTCTTTCTGAGGGCTTGGGAAACTCTATTTCTTTGAATGTACCTGCACCGTTGAATATACTTTAAACCCATGCTTAGCCATGTTTTTAAAATTAAATTATAATGATTTCTGTGTTTGATAATGGTAGCAAAGGCTTCCTCCACCCACTGCTTTGCCAAAGGGGAGTGCTGTTTTCTGGGAGGGGTGGAGTCTTTGCTCGGGGTAACGTTCTGCTGAGTGCAATATACCTTTCACTTTTCACCTGCAATCGAGACAGGAGGTACAGTAACTCTGAGACTTGACTAAGGTCCTGGATATTGAATCACCACTACGATCAAGAGGTAAGACTTTACATTTTTACTTTTAAATGCATTTGCTGATAACCTTTTAAAACTAATATGCATTCAGGCAGATGCATCTTTATTAATAAGCCTCTCTCAGTGCATTGATATTTTTTTTCTAATCTAATATCAAGAATCTCATCATGTGCATGCCACGGTGTGGAATATATCTTTGTGTTAAATGGTATTGTTTTGTATATTGTACAATTGAAATAAAGCCTCTTTCTGGTAACAAGTATTGGCTTAGAAGACTTCTCCTTGCATTGTATAATCAGGGCCAGTTCAATGGGGCTTTTAATTTATTGAGAGCTCTTTTTAGTATTTAAGAATGCATATTAAATTTATGGTGTATTAAATAAAGGGTGAATATGGGTACCATAGGCGTTAAACCTCTATAATCTCAGGGTTAAAATAAAAAAAAAATAAGGTGAATGAGGTGTAACATGGATTACATGGATTATTTAGTAGAACTTTAACTTTAGTAGAAAGTGGCTTTCAACAGCCATCTCTGGAAATGGTCAGTCTTTTAGACACCTGGGGAGAAGGTACAGAGTAATTTACACACCTTCCTGCTACCATGATCAGAGCAGTATTAGATTAAACTTGTCATTTATTGAAAGCCCAGTTTTTAACAATCATTTTCATTTTAACTTACTTTTTTCAAAGAAGGATCTGAGGTTCACTTCTTGAATTAAATCTTTTGACAAGAGGTAAGACTTCTATTTTACATTTAAACCCATGTTTAGCTGTGTTTTTTAGATTCAACTGAACCAATTTCTGTGTGTGATAATGTCCTTGAATTCTGACAACATCACACTAAATTACATGATATAAAACAGCTAATGTTTCTAGAGGTAAAGTTTCTGGGATGCTTCTCATTACTTTGCATTACCAGGGACAGTTTAATTCACCTTGTACAGTATTGAAAGACCAAGATGCTTTTTATTTTAAAGTTATTTGACATTTTATAGAACTTTGTCTACTATGGCAACATGATGAGCTTGGTGAAACTTGGAAAAATACTGCTTGGCCACTTATCTTAAGATAAAGATAGGATAAAGGTTTATCTTTTGCACCTACCTGCCCCCCAGGGAAGGCCAATGCTTTATAAGTTAATGGTTCCCTACAGTAGACTGTACCTTATCTTCTAAGGTAATGTATATTGACCCAAATCAGTTTTGGAATCCAATCTACTGACGAGATGGAGCACATCCTTTTTTGGATACAGATTCATTGCAATAATGTAACTGCAAATGAATATAGATGAGCATGTATGTTTGTTCATATGCAGTGGCAGGCGCAGTCTCTCATTGCAGTGAATTTTCAGGGCCAATTCATCTCTCCATCTTATACTGAATATGAAAGGTAGCTGTGTCTATATGGACTCCTCACTAGTTGGAATTTGTATATATTCCAGTGTTCCCTCAGCCAGTCCTTCTGTTGTAATTCAATTTATCTTATAAAATTCCTTCCCCACTTCTAGGACCAGCAGTTTTTGAACTCCACAATGGCTCCTATTAGAAAGTCTGTGACTGAGACCAAGTAAGAGTTCACTTTTTTATATTAAGCCATTATTTCGTTTGGAGCAATGAGCAAGTCTGATATAAATACAATAAAATCATTATGCTCAAACTATGAGAGAGAAAATTAAGGATAATTTAAGAAATCAGTCTTAGCTTGTTTCTATACACAAATTATATTATTTATTTTCAAAGGAAACCTGCAAGGATTCCCCTGGTGTGCAAGGTGTGCCTGAATACTTTTGATCAGCTTCCTGCTCACTTGAAGAGGGTGTGTATGAAGCACGCCACGGCAGAGGAGATCAGGGTGGCCTCTCAACAGGCGAGGAAGGACATGATAAATCACCTGAAGAACGGGGTCATCGTGGATTACAACAGAATAGAGATCGTGTCTGGTGAGACAAACAGGACAGTGGTTGTAAGACTGCTGGAGTCCTTGGGCCTTTTTGTACGTGGGAAGCCTGGTAAATGATTTGAACTAATTTAACGTCATATTCGGGAAATCCAGAGAACGTCTTCACACTTGTCGTGGCTGTTGCAGGAAACACTTGTTGAATCTCACTCGGGATTTCTTGAGAGATCATTCAGCGAGCGAGTCGCAATTAGGAGATAATTTGGTATTTCTTAAGAGAACTCAGAAAACAACAGCACCGATAAATGCTGGGGAGACAGGTAGTTTTTTTGTAATCAGATTCCAATGTCGAATACTGTGTATGAGAGCTTACTGTACGTAACTTTCCTTTTCTCACATTTTCTGACGACTATTCCGAAGGGGCACCCTGTCAACTCCTAATACTTTTAAAAAATCTGTCTGCGTGTTTGATTATTGTTGTTTAATTTTTAAAAAAGTTCAATGTTGATTATAACTAAAGAAATTAATGATCACAAACAAAAAAAGGGCTGAAGATGCGAGTCGCTTTTGTATTAGAGCTGGGTGACACAAGCTTATAAATAAAAAAGTTTTCTTCCAATAAATCATACATTTTGTTCCATCCTTCTTACTATACTTCTCTCTTGTAGTAGTAAAGCACATTGATTGAAACCAAACAATACATTAAAGGTTTCATCTATACACTTATACTTACGCTTAGCCTGATACACCCCAGTGGGCAAAAGACGTATAATATATGTCTATTAAACGCATACCTTAGACGTATAAATGTGGTCTGCAATTCATCTAGAATGAAATTCTAATATACGTCTATTGTTATACGTCAATTATACGTCTATGATTAGATGTTCATTATACATAAATGGTTGGAGTTCTATTATATGGATACATTTAGAGGTCTATTATACGGATAACTTTAGAGGACTATTATACGCATATGGTTAGAGGTCTATTATACGGCTAACTTTAGAGGACTATTATACGCATATGGTTAGAGGACTATTATACGGATAACTTTAGAGGTCTATTATACGTATATGGTTAGGGGTCTATTATACGGATAACTTTAGAGGTCTATTATACGTATATGGGTAGAGGTCTATTATACATCAAAGATAGGTTTTACAGGTGTAGAAACTAGTAAATCAAGCCAATGATTTGGTTTAGAAATTTATTCAGAAAATACACATTCACACCTGAAAAATATGTATTTCAAATTATACATTGTATACAATCGATCAACAATCAACATATGGGCAATAATCATAAAAAACACAACTAGTCTTAAACTTCAGCTACAAATTCTGGTAACATGGCAATATACAGTATAGTAATGACAAACACAAACTAATTACATTAACGCACTAAAACAAAAACACATTTTGATTCAAATATAAATTTTAAAATGCACAACTTCTACATTTCCAAGAAAAAAAATATTACAATGGAAATTAAGACGATTTTTGTCCACCATTTGCAAACCCTGTCTAATTGTCCTAACAGTTAGAACCAGAAACTTATTATTTTCAGTGTCCAGATCTCCTGGCCCCCTGCCTTGCATATGCATTCTTCAAGTAACGCATTTTGTGCTCCTTAATTTCTTTTAATGTCGATGTAGGGTGGGACTATATTTATTACTATATTTAGTATACACGTGTAAATAAAGTTATTACTGCAAAAATAATTTACTTCGTACACTATGCAGATTGCTGTATACTCCTAGTTGCGGCACACAAGACATTAACAGTAAAAAGCCTCAGGGACTGTGTAAGATGTGTTTTCGACGTTATATATGCATTTATTAATGTCGTCGATTTTACGGTTGCAATTCGACGTTGATTATACGTCGCGGCAACGTATATATAAGTATAGCCGTATTTTCGCCGTGATATATACGTATATTCGACGAATCACTGCCCACTGGGACGGTAACGTCCGGTTTCAGCTGCACAGACACATCCGGACCCCCGCTGAACGATCAGCAATCAATAACATTTGAACGATATAAACTCCTGCGCTCCGGATCATGTGAGAGAGAAGGCACTGAAAAAGTCGTGTGAAAGTGGATTTTGCACCTGCGCCAGTGCTGTAGTGGTATCATACAGATGCCCATACAAATCCACCATAAAATATT
Source organism: Atractosteus spatula (assembly GCF_055471065.1). Classification (NCBI taxonomy): domain Eukaryota; kingdom Metazoa; phylum Chordata; class Actinopteri; order Semionotiformes; family Lepisosteidae; genus Atractosteus; species Atractosteus spatula. Next base: position 17,633,263 of record NC_142715.1, on the reverse strand, counting down.
GCTCTGCCCGTTGGTGGATTAGGTATGTACGCTATATTTCAATTTAAATATAAATTGAACCTATTAAAAATTCGATCTTAGATTCAAAATCGATTAATGTAAAAACTGATAAAGCTAAGGCTTTTTTTTCAGGGCTATATCTACTTTTTTTTAAAGAAGTCTATCGCAATTGTGAAAATTAGATAAGGTGTACCAGCACAAGGAGTGAGAATGACCTCAGTCTGGCTCCCAGCAGAATCCGTCCTGGTTTGGTCACTGTCAGACTGTTTGGATCGCAACGTGGAAAAAAAAATCGCTCTTTCAACTAGACTTCAACTAGAGGAAGGGAAGATCTCATGTTTAAAAAAAATTAGGACTGAAGATAACGTGAACTGAATCCGGGGCCTCACACTTATCAAATTATAAAATAATAATTATTAAAATATCAGGTTGTTTTATGCAGCATTTTGTGCACAGTACGTCGTATTTATCTAACAATAGAACAACAGCCTACCTCAAGGAGGGATTCACACGCAGTCTGGGGTATTTTCCCCTTTTACATTTTTGCGATTTTATATCGAACCTGTTATCCTCCCAGAAGTGCAGAGTAGCTTGTACTGTGTGTCCTGTTTGCCTTTGTAAGCATTTGATTTAAAAATAAGTTCACAATACGATAAAAACAGAGAAAGCACAAACGTAATAATATAACTATACAAAATCAATACCAAATCATAAAGCCAATTAAGTACCTAACTTTTGAAAACAGACAACACTTTATCTACAAAAAACTTGACATTGGTATCTATTTTTGAATTACAAAGCAGACAGAGCAGTCCCTGAATTCCAAGACCAGATTAGTTAAAATCCCTTCCACCAATTTAGATTGATCTCGGTCAGAACAAGACCATCAGACGTGAGGGGAATTTGGAACAGGAGCCTCTGCTTCGTCGTTTACTGAGCTTCTGATCAACTTGTGAGTGATAGTTATTTATTGTCTTTGATTAAAGTACACAAAAGTCGCCGTCCTTCAAGCCGGAGTCGAATCAGCAACCTAAGGATTCCCAGGTGTTCCTACTACAGTCCTCCGCTCTACCATCTGAGTTATCGAAGGGATAACAGGAGCTGTTTCCTCGCACACACTGCCCAATGTAGTGAAATGTTCCAGGTTATTTAAATCCCAGTAAGACCTCAAGTTTCCAACTCTTTTCCTTAGACTTGGTTACCTTGAATTGAAGCTACGAACCAGGATTCTACTGTATACACTTCCGGGGATATTACAAAATGTTTGGTGGGCCATCAATCATTCCAGGCGGAAATTGACTCTTTTCTTTCTCGAGGGATCATATTAAACCTTTCATTTGTACCGAGAAGAGGATCGGCATGAGACACAAATGCCGAAGAATCGAAGAATTCTTGAACTTAAGACTACAACAAACTCGGCCGCAGAAATCAGTCCACAGCTCCTTAATTAACCTGTTCTTAACTTCAAGGAACCCAATCCTGCGCCCTTTAGAGGTTACTGAAATAGAGGACAGACTGAAATGAAGAAATTCAGAAGCAGACTAAGCGGAACACTGGATCTACATTAGAATATTACCCTTTATAGTGGGAATAAAATTGTCGCGACATAATGAATTAACGCATCAGTTGCTTGGAATATCATTGTAATATTTAATTTGCTTTCCTGTCACACCACTTTTATTAATTATGAAGTTTATCAATACACGTTTATTTAAAACAATGTCATTTATTATTAATACACTTTAATTCCGTTCTTATTAGAAGCTGTATCACAGATAATGCATGTAAAGCCTTCACTATGCGATTGTGAGTTCAGTTATCCCAGGGAGTGAAGAGAACTGAAATTAAGTGAAATGACATTTAAATAGAGTGTAAGTCTTCAAAGTTATCTCTCACTTCAGAATATTTACAAGAACCTACCAGGCGTGGGGTTTGAACCCACATGGACATTTGTTTTTGGGATCTTAAATCTAACACCTTAACCACTCGGCCATCCTGGTCAACAGCGATTTTCCCTCCGTTCTTTAACATTTCAATATGATTCAACAATTAAAAAAAAATAAACCACGGCCCTTTCACAGAAACGTACCCAGTTGCTGCGCACCAAACAGGGGTACTTAGCACTGTACTAAAGAGGAGCTGTTTACTGTCAGCAGACATTTCCTGATTTCAAAAGACGTTTTCGCCTGCTCTCAGCTTTTTAAAGACGGTCGTAAACGCTCAAGAAGTAATTAATTTCAGTTTGAAGTCTGTTTTTTTTGTCTCTGCTCTTGATGAAGAAAAGCCGTACGTGGGAGACTCCCTCTCTGAAGAAGTTTGCCGTCACCCTGCAAGAGAGAAGATCCATCATTCACTGAGGCAACCACTGAGACAATTAACATTAAACACGTGAAATGCGAGATGCTTTCTACCCAGGGATTTTATCGTTTCTCCTTTGTCAGAAGTGGGATTTAAACAATGGTCTCCAGGGAAAGCTGCAACCTAAACGCAATGGGTGGGTGTCAGGGCCATACGACACTTCTTTATGCAGGGAGTGGCAGGGGTGGGATGTCAGGGCCAAACGACACTTCTTTACGCAGAGAGTGGCGGGAGTGGGATGTCAGGACTATACGACACTGCTTTACACAGAGAGTGGTGGGGTTGGGATATTAGGGCCTGACAACACTGCTTAATGCAGAGAGTGGAGGGGTGGGTGTCAGGGCCATACGAAACTTCTTTACGCAGAGAGAGGCAGGGGTGGGATGTCAGGGCCTGACGATACTGCTTTACGCAGAGAGTGGCGGGGTTGGATGTCAGGGCCATACGACACTGCTTTACACAGAGAGTGGCGGGGGTGGGATGTCAGGGCCATATGACATTGCTTTACGCAGAGAGTGGTGGGGGACGGATGTCAGGGTCGTACGAAAATGCTTTACCCAGGGAGTGGCAAGGGTGGGATGTCAGGGCCTGACGACACTAAATTATGCAGAGAATGAAGGGGTGGGTGTCAGGGCCATACGACACTTCTTTATGCAGAGAGTGGTGGGGGTGGGATGTCAGGGTCGTACGACACTGCTTTACGCAGAGAGCGGAGGAGGTGGGATGTCAGAGCCTGACGACAGTGCTTTACACAGAGAGTGGAGGGGGAGGGATGTCAGGGCCTGACAACACTGCTTAACGCAGAGAATGGAGGGGTGGGTGTCAGGGCCATACGACACTTCTTTACGTAGAGAGTAGCGGTGTGGGTGTCAGGGTCGTACGACAGTGCTTTCCGCAGAGAGTGGTGGGGGTGTGATGTCAGGGCCATACGACAGTGCTTTACACAGATAGTGGTGGGGGTGGGATGTCAGGGCCATATGACACTGCTTTACACAGAGAGTGGCGGGGTTGGGATGTCAGGGCCATATGACACTGCTTTACACAGAGAGTGGCAGGGGTGGGATGTCAGGGCCTGACAACACAGCTTAACACAGAGAGTCCAGGGGTGGGTGTCAGGGCCATACGACACTTCTTAACGTAGAGAGTGGCGGGGGTGGGATGTCAGGGCCTGAAGATACTGCTTTTCACAGAGAGCGGAGGAGGTGGGATACGACAGTGCTTTCCACTGAGAGTGGTGGGGGTGGGATGTCATGGCCATAAGACACTGCTTTATGCAGAGAGTTGAGGGATTGATGTCAGGGCCATACGACAGTGCTCCACTCAGGCCTCTGCTTGAATTTGTACTCCTCCTCTCTCTCCCTACCTCTACCTTTCCCTCTCTCTACCTCTCTCCTTACCTCTCCCTTTTCCCCTCCCTACCTCTCTCCCTACCTCTACCTCTCCCTCTCTGTGGGGCCAGTAGGGGGTGCTCACCCTGCAGTCTGTGTGGGTCCTAATGCCCCAGTATAGTGACGGGGGACACGATCTGGCCCACCAGCGATGAGCAGGTTACCAGATCTAGACAAAGGGGGCAACTCTTAGTCGTATGAGCTTAGTCACATATCGCAGCGATTAAAAAAACAAAACAAACATATTATGTCTGTTACTAACGACTTTTTTTTCCTACATTGAAAGTCTCTTTCCCGGGTGATTTTCTAGCGCGACTGGGGCTCTTCATTTCTCCTCGGTGTCTCATCGCGGGCGGATTTGAAACAGACCACAGAACCTGCCGCTGCAGTGCTCTCGGTTAGGGGCTCTCATCCTGCATCACCTATCTTCCACAGGAGGGACGGAGATGGATTTCTGTCTGGAAAATAAACTCCAAAGTGAGAGAGAGAGAGCATAGAGAGGTAGGGAGAGGTAGGGAGACGTAGAGCTGTAGAGAGGTAGAGAGAGGGAGAGAGGTGGAGGGTGAGAGAGGTGGAGAGAGAGGGGGTTAGGGAGAGAGGGAGAGGTAGAGAGAGGGAGAGGTAGAGGTAGGGAGAGAGGTAGGGAGGGGAAAAGGGAGAGGTAGAGAGAGGGAGAGGTAGAGAGAGTGAGGAGGAGTACAAATTCAAGAAGGAGAAAATCCACAACACAACACAGGCGTTGGCATGCGTGGGCTACAAAAGGAACAAGTAAAATGTTTCTTCCGGGCTGAAAAGAGAAGGAAGGAAAACACACCGTTGCGGCGCTACGACACGAAGACGCTGAGCCAGTTGAGCACAGCAAACCCAACCTGTTCTCACAAGTTGCCTGAGCTTAATGCAAAATAAAAGCTGCTGAGCTAAATCAGGAAAGCGGTAACTATTAGGACTGCTCACTGTTCCTCAGGCTGGGACAGGAGAGCACACACTGTATTATTATTATTGAGAGACAGGCTCACTGTTCCTCAGGCTGGGACAGGAGATCACACACTGTATTATTATTATTGAGAGACAGGCTCACTGTCTGTTCCTCAGGCTGGGACAGGAGATCACACACTGTATTATTATTATTGAGAGACAGGCTCACTGTCTGTTCCTCAGGCTGGGACAGGAGATCACACACTGTATTATTATTATTGAGAGACAGGCTCACTGTCTGTTCCTCAGGCTGGGACAGTGGATCACACACTATATTATTATTACTGAGAGACAGGCTCACCTTCTGTTCCCCAGACTGGAACAGGAGATCACGCACTGTATTATTATTATTGAGAGACAGGCTCACTGTGTCTTCGTTTGGGCTGGGACAGTAGATCACACTCTGTATTATTATTACTGAGAGAGAGGCTCACTGTCTGTTCCTCAGGCTGGGACAGGAGATCACACACTGTATTATTATTGTTGAGAGACAGGCTCGCTGTCTGTTCCTCAGGCTAGTACAGGAATTCACGCACTGTATTATTATTATTGAGATACTGGCTCACTGTCTGTTCCTCAGGCTGGGACAGTAGATCACACTGTATTATTATTATTGAGAGTCTGGCTCACTGTTCCCGAGGCTGGGACAGGAGATACCACACTGTATTATTATAATTTAGAGACAGACTCACTGTCTTTTCCTCAGTCTGGGACAGGAGGTCACACACTGTATTATAATTGTTGAGAGACAAGCTCACTGTTCCTCAGGCTGGGACAGTAGATCACACTGTATTAATATTGAGAGTCTGGCTCACTGTTCCTCAGGCTGGGACAGGAGATCACACACTGTATTATTATTATTGAGAGACAGGCTCACTGTCTGTTACTCAGGCTGGGACAGGAGGTCACACACTGTATTATTATTATCTTTGAGAGACAGGCTCACTGTCTGTTCCTCAGGCTGGGACAGGAGATCACACACTGTATTATTATTATAGAGAGACAGGCTCACGGTTCCTCAGGCTGGGACAGGAGATCACACTGTATTATTATTATTGAGAGACAAGCTCACTGTTCCTCAGGATGGGACAGGAGATCACACTGTATTATTAATATTGACAGATAAACTCAATGTTCCTCAGGCTGGGACAGTAGATCACACTGTATTATTAATATTGAGAGTCTGGCTCACTGTTCCCCAAGCTGGGAAAGGAGGTCACACACTGTATTATTATTATTGAGAGACAGGCTCGCTGTCTGTTCCTCAGGCTAGTACAGGAATTCACGCACTGTATTATTATTATTGAGATACTGTCTCACTGTCTGTTCCTCAGGCTGGGACAGTAGAATACAGTATATATTCTACTGTATTATAATTATTGAGAGTCTGACTCACTGTTTCCCAGGCTGGGACAGGAGATCACACACTGTATTATTATTATTGAGAGACAGGCTCACTGTCTATTCCTCAGGCTGGGGCAGGATATCACACACTGTATTATTATTATTGAGAGACAGGCTCACTGTCTGTTCCTCTGGCTGGGGCAGGGAATCACACACTGTATTTTTAGTATTATTGAGAGACAGGCTCGCTGTCTGCTCCTCAGGCTGGGACAGGAGATCACACACTGTTGTAGTGTGCTCTCACGAGGCACCAGTTCTGTAGGGGTTTGGGCATTTACTGGGACAATTATTTTTGTGGCAGTAAATCACAAAATTGATTCTTTTAATGGTCTTAGAATCCAACCATGCGATATAACTCAAACAACGCACACGCAGGTACTAATACACGAGGATACATTTATTAATATATAGAATATGCATGTAAACCTAAAAGATCTTATCGTAAGGGTTATCAGAATACAAAAGATATAAATTCATTCAGTTACAAAGAGTTACACATATCAAGAGGACATAAGTTCGGTATATCATTCATTTAGACCGTTTCGTAATTGAACTTGTTTAAAACTTCTACATTAGATACTCAAAACAAGTACATAACCCTTAGGAATTAAATTGATTCCCATTTTTCACTGTTTCTGTAGTGTAGCGGCTATCACATTTGCCTCACATGCGAAAGGTCTCCGGTTCGAAACTGGGCGGAAACAGACATCTTTTGTCGCCCCGCACAAAAGGGGATTGGGGATTCGCCTAGCGCTGTGATCGAACAGACCCACTCACCTCTTAGTGTGGCGGGATCTGCACAGTGCATGTCGCAGCGCATCCTCAATGCGCGTCCTGATGTACCCCGGTCTCCCGCGTGATAGGTGGGGACAGGTGACAGGTCCTATACTAACGAGGAAGACATCGCTCTCTCCGACCCCCGGCATCGTGTCCCGACCCACCGTGCTGGAAGCCGACGCGTGCTGTAATTCCTTTACGAAGCAGAAATGACAACCGAGGAGCCAAGAAATCATATCAGCATTTCGCGTCTGAACGGAAAACACAAACAACCAACTCGGAATGACTTGCCTTTGACACTTTTCAAAGCGTTCTTTGTGCACGACGACTGCGCCTCCTAGCAGATACAAATGGGTTGTACAACTTTGAACTAGCAAATGGAAGAGGGCTAAGCCCCCTCTCTTTTAGCCCAGGTTCGATTTGTCTCCCAGAATCACCAGGGCGCACGCACACACACACACACACACACCCGTGCCGTTGAAGTGCTCTGCTTCATTTCTAACGGCAACTCAACATTCACTCCTACCCCGAGTGCAGAAAAGACAGCGTCCGCAGCAACAACAGCTCAGGTCTCTGCACAGGAGCTAAGCTGCCCCCATCTCCTCTGCTCTGCGGCTCCTGCGGAGTGGAGTCCTGCCTGGAGCCGTGTTTGCAGGCCGCGGCTCCCCGCGCCCTGTCTATGCGTCGTGTCCAAGAGCTCCTGGGAGGAAGAGAGAGCCCTCCCACTCGGGGGCTTTTCCACGGACTGTGTGAGGAGGGGCGGGTGTGTCCAGTAGCTTATCGAGCGGAAGCCTGGGGCGGCAGAGAGCTGTGATCGTGCAGACCTTGAGGTGTCACCTCTTTGTCTGCTTTCCCGCCCCCCCTCCGCCCAAGCTCTGCTCCAAAGTAGCCCGGCAACCCCTCACACCTGCACGTTTCACAACCTAAGGTGTGGTCATGAGACACCCATGGGGTGTTGTTCTATACTTGCTAATTGTTTCCTGCCCGTCGCAGGCAGGAGTCCATGCGAGGAAGATGCGCTGGACAGAGCTCAGAGGGTGCAGCTGGGTGGCTTTCCTTCTGAGTGACGTTCCTGCAACTCTTGGTGCTCTCATGCCGCAACACAGGAAGGCTGGAGCAGGTGGTTGTGCGCTCTGTGTACTGCCGAAATAGCTCAGCAGGGAGAGCGTTAGACTGAAGATCTAAAGGTCCCTGGTTGGATCCCGGGTTTCGACATTTTGTTTCATCGCGCCCTTTGTTCCTCTCTCCAGCGCCCCCTGCCTAAAGTGACGCTTCCCTTTCTCAGCCCGAAACGCAAGCGAGACACCAGCAGCAGCCCCTGCAGGTTTCCATAGTGTAGCGGCTATCACGTTCGCCTAACACGCGAAAGGTCCCTGCTTCGAGACCGGGCGGAAACAGCCTCGTTGTGCACACTCCTGTACTTCACAGAGGTATTGAGCGACTGGTCATTTGTTACCAATGTTTTTCCGGTGCCTTCATGCACTCTTGTACCAAACGCACCTTCCTTCTGTTCGCGGAGCCGATCATTTGCAATTGGGCTGTGCCGACAGACCAGGACGAGCTCTGTCGCCTCAAAAGCAGCGCGGGACCTGCAAGAACAACAGAAAGATTAGCATCCAGCGGGGGCTTCTTAGTGAGCCCAAGATCTCATCAAGATTCGGCTCCAGCAACAGGGCTGGGCGCATTGTTCCATTCTCCGACCACTCTCGGTGTAAACAAGTCCCTCCTGGTCTCTGCTTGAATTGCACTTTCCTGCGTTTGCTTTGGTGTAACTGGCTTCCCCTGCATGGGCGAATGTGAAGAAGATCCTTAGTAAGTCATTGAAGAAAACCGAGAAGAGGTCGGAGTGGCCTCTGTCGTTCATCAACGATCCAGTCAGGCAGTACTCCTCTGTAAAGCGCCGTTCGTTCACATCGATTGGCTTTTTTTTGCCTTCATTCGTGCAAGTAGTAAAAGCAGACGCCCCTTTAGGGAGCCTGTCAGCACCCGGAGTTTTCCCCTTCTGTAAGCTCTCCATAGCCTCTCAGCTCTTCTACTGTCAAATCCCCCTCAAGTACTTCCCTATCTTCTTCACTCAAAACGTTTTCTAGCTTTGAGGTAAAAAAATGAATTTCTCCATCCTTTACCTCTGTAGAGCTGAACAGTCTTGAGTAGAAGTGTCACGCCCTCTGCAGCCAGAGGGCGGTCCTTCTCTGTCCTGTCCCTAGTTTCTGGTCTGCTGTCCTTCCTGTCCCTCTCTTTCCCTTGGGCTAAATATTTCTGGGTCTTGCACTCTGTCCTCGCTCAGCACTGACGTTCAGATGTCCTGAGACCCGCCTAGCACCAGGGCACCCCACGTCCGCTCCCTGAAGGCACAGGTTTCTATACGGCATTCCTGAACTCTTTGCACTAATGAGCCTAGGCCTTTTTCCCGTCTCGCCGCTACGCATATGGGTCTTTTTCCGCCCTCCTGCTCCCCATGGTTAGTCCTCTTGGACTTCCGTGACAAGAAGGTCTCGATGCAGGAGAGGATAGCACTCAGCTCTGTACTCTCTCTTCCCTCCTCATCAACTACACTTTCCATGACAGACTTGGAGCCTACCACTTTCCTGAAAAAGAAGCAAGTACAATTCTCATTTTCTTCCAAGAACTGCACTCAGCTTCTTAACAGCACTCCTCGACTACTTTCTTCCGCTATGCTCCGGATGTCCTTTTTTAAAAGGGTGATATCCTCGAGCACATCGAAGCCACTGTGCAGCATCGTGTAGAGACGCTGCAGCTGCCTCTGTTTCCTGGCTAGCACTCCTCTCCGTCTGGCAGCAGCCTTCCTTCCCTCAGCCATGAAAAAGGCCCTTGTCCTCACCTTCACCTCCTCCCACCACTCTCCTACTGACCCGTACAGACACTGCAAGGACAGTGTAGGGAAAAACAACCGGTTCAGGGACGCCAAATATGTAATCATAGTGGCTCTCTGAAGGCACCAGTTCTGTAGGGTTTGGGCATTTACTGAGACAATTATTAATTGTAGCAGTAAATCACAAAGTTGATTCTTTTGATGGCTTTAGAATCCAACCATGCGATATAACTCAAACAACGCGCACACACAGGTACTAATACACGAGGATACATTTATTAATACATAGAATATGCATATAAACCTAACAGATCTTATCGAGAGGGTTATCAGAATACAAAAGGTATATATTCAATCAGTTACGAAGTGTTACACATCAAGAGGACATACGTTCAGTATATCATTCATTTAGACCGTTTCATAAATTAACTTGGTTACAACTTCTACATTAGATACTCAAAACAAGTACATAACTCTTAGGAATTAAATTGATATCAACTGGTTTGGATAACAATTGAATTCTCGAGCTGTAATGCATTGAAGTTGAATACTCATCCAATTTCTGGGGATTCAGATCTCCTGCGGGCACAAAGGAACAGTTGCAGGCTGTTGCTGTCCAATCCGCGCTCTCTGGCTCCGTGCCAGGCTGTGCTGTACGGTACGCAGCTGATGCTCAGTGTCCGGCTAGTTAGTGTTGGCTTTAACTAGCAAAGTTTGTGCACAGGAGAAAAGATGACTGTGGGTCCCAGCAAGTCAGGAAGAGGACCAGTTCGTTCCTGATGAAGAGCTAGTTCTGAATAGTGATTCAGCCGTCCACAGTTCCGACCTGTTGCTGGTTACTCTCTGGCAACCTCCACTCTAGACTCTTAGAACAAAGGAAAGTTCTGGCACTCGGACACACTGGCCGTTCCGTGGTTGTCCGGGCTGAGTCTCAGGATGGTCAGGAGGCGCGCTGCGAGAATGTCCTGCCCTTGGGAGCCTTCTGCTCCTGGGCCGTCCTGCCCTGGAATTCTCCTTTGAATTTCACTGAATCTTCTGAATCTGAATCTGAATCTGAATCTCACAGGCTCTCTGTGTTGCCTGTTGTTACCTGGAGGAACTTCAGCTCGTTGATTGGCTGAAAGTTCCATGGGCATCAGAGTCCCACGTGGGTTACTCGGCCCTACCAGTCCCTGATTGGTTGATTAAGGTGAGATATGAGTCACTTAGTCCTGACACTTAGTAATGCAGTCCAGATGTCCAACTGGCACTCCCTAGACAGATAGGCGCCAATGGATGACCATTGATCATGATAGCCAGGCTTAGCTACTTGCATCCCCCTTTGGGAGCTGTCCTAGGAAACCTTAAATCATCTTGCATGAATAGTTTCTCTGTGGCTGCACCACAGAGATGAACAGAGAAATGGGGCCTCATTTGGGAAGCTCAGAAACACTTAATTCTGCCTTATTATTAAGCCTCGCCGCTACATATCCCCCCTTTTTGAAGGTCACAAGGTCCCGAGGCATTGTTGCCTTCAAAACAAAACAGAGTTAAGTGATGTCCCTTGCCATTAGAACATTTATCTTAAATGTCCACATTACTCCTCGAGAATTCATACCGGAACCAGCATTGGATACAAACAGGATGAATAACATCTGGAGTATGTATAAACACGGTAGGAGACATTATCTAAGTCCAGGAATTACACATCAGGAAGGTCACTGTCAGTATCTGATACCTCTGTAGTAGATATTTGGGGAGAAGTCACTTCCTTTCTTTTGACATGCTACCTTTGACTCATTCGTGCTACCCGGAGTACATCTTGATGTAAGAGTACATCATTCAGAGTACACTGTCAGTCATGATTCAGCTACCCGGCAGCAGTGTTACAACAACAACAGTTCCTGTTCCCAGCCCCCCGATAAACCACAACACCTGTGTTGGGTATCTGCTAGGGTGGTTTGGAGGTTTTTTCCATTAAAGCAAACTCAACTACCTGTACCTCTTCAGGGCTTACTGTTTCTTGGATTTCTATCCAATTCAATAGTGTGGCACCTGAAGGCATCCATGACCTCAAGTTTGGTCTTATATTGTCTGGTTCCAGACCATACAGTGTTAAGTTACCATGCTGTACTATGGCCTCCTCGGGAACTTACAGGAAACTGTTTGATGAGGTAGCTGCCTTGTGGTAGCTGTATCATGCCTGTCACAAGTCATAGTGACCTTTAAATGTGGTGTGCTGACCAGCCATTTACTTCCCACCTGCTCTTCATGGGGTTCATTAACCTCCCTCTGCCCATTAGTAGCTTTACACCCTTCATTGGTGAATCGTTTAGACACAGCCAATGGATAGCTTTGGTAGCCATACCCATCTCAAGATTTGGAACCGAATTCAATCTTGGATTGCCTTCTGGGTGAGCTATGAGCGATGGGGTTAATGTCACATACTCCTCTACTGAGAAGAGTGGAATCAAGTGGGTTGGGATTTGTGCCATGGCTAGACTGGCTGCAGTGGCACTAAACTCCCTAAACAGGTCTTGTGTCAACATTCTGGCCTGTTGCACACAAGCATAAACCCACTGTATAACACCAACAATCATGTCCACTGGTTGGGGAATAAGGTTTAACCCTGTTGCATAGGAAGTTGCCTGTAGGGTTTTCCCTAAGCTTTCCAACTTTTGGTGCTGTTGATACAGTCTGTCACTACCCTCTGGCATCTCTGACACCTGCCTTCTTGGGGCAGTCAGGGTGAGAGTGCCAGTAGCAAACAAACCTACCAGAAATAGCAAATGCACAACAGTGGCGGCAGCAATCAGTCCTCCCAAAAGTCTTTTCGGGTGGCTGATCCCAGTCATCTCCTTCTGAGTGACTGTTGCCTTTCTAAGCTGGCGCAGCATGTACATGGTGTCTTCCTCAGTATGCCATGTGGCATCTTGGGCACCAACTTCCTGGAAATCTGGGGAGATCTGACGCAGCTGCTGATGCTGCTCCTCCTTTTCCAGGGCATCTGCTTTTTCGATTTGTTCATGCCTGTGCTCTAGGAACCCTGCAGGGGGCGGTGCAGCGATGGAGCATGCCTGACCCTCGGCTGAGTGGTCATCTGGAGAACCTGAGTGATCTGTGATTGTTATCCCATTCTCACTGTTCAGGTCCACCCTGCACACTTCCTGATTGAGGAATCCCTCTATCGGCATGTTTACAATCGTTCGCTGGGGGTAGGTGTAGGACACCTGCTCGCTCCCCCCTTCCCTCGCTAAGGGTTCAGGGAGCTGCCCCAGCACTGGGATAGCTAGTTCATTGTCTTTGAACTTACTATCACCCACCAGGCCCATGTCAGTGCAGGCGGGGATTTTGACACCCCTCTTTGCGATGTCCTGCACTGGCAGGCGGGTGACTTGACCATCCAGCTCCAGTCTGGCTGAACCACTGTTGGTCAGACTCAGACTGACAGACTGAGCTGGTGGCTGTAAGAAAACCGGCTCGGCTTTCATTCCCTGTCCCTTCTGGGGGACTGGGTGTGTTGGCAACCCTGCCGTCGAGGCAGGAACAATCAGGTCAGTCTCACTCACTACCTGGTAGTTGTGAGAAATAATGTTACCTGACTGCAGGTTCCCTGGGTCACAGCAGAGGGAATCGGCATCTGGGATCAGGTGTGTCCACAGCGCAGTAGTCTCAGCGTCCAGCTGGACCTCCTGTCTAACCTGTGAATGTTGCACCAGGGGCACCTGGCGGTGGCCCTGTGACAGCTGCTCAAGCAGATCCTCACTAATAGAGGACCTCTCAGGGCTAAGGGTGAGGGCTACATCACCAACCTGCTCTCCTGCCATCTGGATCCCTTCCACCACTGCAGGGTGGTGTTCCTGACCCCTCTTGGGTGCCAGGGTGCACAGGGAAAGCTCCTTTTCATCGCCAGGTGGGGAGATCTGCTCCTCTTTAGGGATGTAAAAGGTGTGTGCTTTACCTGGTGGATCAGGCGGCTGCTCGGAGCACCGCTCCTGTGGCATGGAGGCTGTTGGGACCTTGGCCAGGGCACAACTTCCCTGTATATCCGGGGAACAAGAAAATATTTTTATTTCTTGTCCAGAGGGAACAGAAGGAATCTCCGCATAGGCTTCTGTGTTCGGTGGGCACTGTGTGAGCACAGTCTGCCTCTTGGCCCCCCTTTCCTTCTGTACAGAAGGCTTAGGAGCCTTGACCTGTTTCCACACTTTGCCTTTCTGGTGATCCACCAAAGGTTCCACTCTGAGTCGCATACCCTTTTCTTTTTCAACCCGTTTGAGCTTGCCGTGTGACATCAAACACCTTTCAACCTCAGTATCAATCAGTGTCTCACTGGGTAAGACATCTCCCATGGCAGCCTTGAGGTAAAAGCTTCCTGCTTTTCCTCTGTGTTTTACTGCCTGCTCTGTGACTTCAGGGGTGGAGTCAGCACTCACTTGGGAGTGGCTGACCTCATCCAGGCAGGAACCCTTCCGCTCAATCAGATAGACTGAGGGAGGGAGAGGGGGCGGGTCTCCGCCTCCTCCAGTGGAGAGTATCAGCTCATTCACGCTTCCGGCAGCCTTGGGGAGCGGTTGTCCCTGTCCTAATAAAGCTTGTTCAAGCCTGGCCAGGCGGGCGGCTACTGAATCCTTTTGTTCAGCCTTTTCTAGCCCTTTCCCTTCCCCGGTGTTCTCATGGCACTTAGGACGCTGGGTGCGGTCCTGTGTGAGTGCTTTGGAACGGGGCTTAGCCAGCTCAGGAGCCTGTGCTCCTTCGAGCAGGGGGGAATTAACCCTGCTGGCTCTGACGGCGAACACAGTCGCTTTAGCAGCTTTTTGCTCAGAGCGACTTTGGACATCATACTCCCAGGCTTTCTGCACGAATCTCTTAATATCAGTCATTTTCATGGTCTGTGCATCTGTATGCATTAAGATCATATTTCTGACTGATGGGTGGAGATTCGCAATGAATAAACCCTTGAAATGTGTGTTCTCTTCGCAACCCTCATAATTTCGCCCTGCAAAATAAGTTCGTCTAAGTCTCTCGTAATATTCGCGAGGGGACTCTGCTCTCTCGTGCTTAATGTTAAGGGCGGCAGCTATCGCGGCAGTCGGGTCAATAAACGCACTGTTTTCTTCGATAAGTGCATGACATAGCTGCTCAAAATCATTACAGACTTCTTTCATCTGCCTAGCCATCCACTCATGTACAGCTCTGCTGGTAGTTTTCCTGACCAGAAACACTTTCTCCTGTTCTGTGGCATTTGGCAGGTACTGCAGGTTATACCTGAGGTCTTGAATATAACTCTCGATATTATTCTCTGACACTGCGGGGTCAAATCTCTCTACGTCCTTCGCTAGCTCTCTCAGAGAATGGAGATTTATTCTTCTAGCTTCTCCGCTGACGGAGATATGGAAGAGATCGTGGTCAGACTTGTCGCTGCTAGAGAGAGTACTTAATAGCGACTCGAATTCAGACCTTTTAGCAACCATCGTTAAACTTAAAGAGTATTACTTTTAAGTACGAAATCACAGTTTTACCACAGAAAACCACAAGATCAAGTATGCAATCAACCTGGTAGATTGCAAAAGATCACAAAACAATCAAGCACTGCTTAAAGAGCAAGGGGAACTTTTTCTTTCGGCTTTCAGCACACTGTATTATCGTGTATGAAACCCGCGGCGTTTTATATGAATTATTCCGCTTGGTTGATTCATTTCAGTCTTGCCACGCCCGTGCAGGGACGCCAGATAAATGTAGGGAAAAACAACCGGTTCAGGGACGCCAAATATGTAATCATAGTGGCTCTCTGAAGGCACCAGTTCTGTAGGGTTTGGGCATTTACTGAGACAATTATTAATTGTAGCAGTAAATCACAAAGTTGATTCTTTTGATGGCTTTAGAATCCAACCATGCGATATAACTCAAACAACGCGCACACACAGGTACTAATACACGGGGATACATTTATTAATACATAGAATATGCATATAAACCTAACAGATCTTATCGAGAGGGTTATCAGAATACAAAAGGTATATATTCAATCAGTTACGAAGTGTTACACATCAAGAGGACATACATTCAGTATATCATTCATTTAGACCGTTTCATAAATTAACTTGGTTACAACTTCTACATTAGATACTCAAAACAAGTACATAACTCTTAGGAATTAAATTGATATCAACTGGTTTGGATAACAATTGAATTCTCGAGCTGTAATGCATTGAAGTTGAATACTCATCCAATTTCTGGGGATTCAGATCTCCTGCGGGCACAAAGGAACAGTTGCAGGCTGTTGCTGTCCAATCCGCGCTCTCTGGCTCCGTGCCAGGCTGTGCTGTACGGTACGCAGCTGATGCTCAGTGTCCGGCTAGTTAGTGTTGGCTTTAACTAGCAAAGTTTGTGCACAGGAGAAAAGATGACTGTGGGTCCCAGCAAGTCAGGAAGAGGACCAGTTCGTTCCTGATGAAGAGCTAGTTCTGAATAGTGATTCAGCCGTCCACAGTTCCGACCTGTTGCTGGTTACTCTCTGGCAACCTCCACTCTAGACTCTTAGAACAAAGGAAAGTTCTGGCACTCGGACACACTGGCCGTTCCGTGGTTGTCCGGGCTGAGTCTCAGGATGGTCAGGAGGCGCGCTGCGAGAATGTCCTGCCCTTGGGAGCCTTCTGCTCCTGGGCCGTCCTGCCCTGGAATTCTCCTTTGAATTTCACTGAATCTTCTGAATCTGAATCTGAATCTGAATCTCACAGGCTCTCTGTGTTGCCTGTTGTTACCTGGAGGAACTTCAGCTCGTTGATTGGCTGAAAGTTCCATGGGCATCAGAGTCCCACGTGGGTTACTCGGCCCTACCAGTCCCTGATTGGTTGATTAAGGTGAGATATGAGTCACTTAGTCCTGACACTTAGTAATGCAGTCCAGATGTCCAACTGGCACTCCCTAGACAGATAGGCGCCAATGGATGACCATTGATCATGATAGCCAGGCTTAGCTACTTGCATCCCCCTTTGGGAGCTGTCCTAGGAAACCTTAAATCATCTTGCATGAATAGTTTCTCTGTGGCTGCACCACAGAGATGAACAGAGAAATGGGGCCTCATTTGGGAAGCTCAGAAACACTTAATTCTGCCTTATTATTAAGCCTCGCCGCTACAACAGCCACTGTGATAGTTTCTCCTTGTAGCGGGATACTACCCCCTCGTTCTCTAGCAGCTTTGTGTTGAGTTTCCAGAGGCCTGGGCCAAAGACAGTCCCGCCCTGGAGTTCCACTCTACACCCTAAAGCCTGATGATCTGAGAAGAAGACAGGCTGAAGAGTGACCCCAACAACTTTCACTCTCTCTGAGACAAAGCAATAGTCAATTCTGGAGCTGCTATTCCTCCCTGACCATGTATATCCTGCTGTTGTGGGATATATACATCTATATGTGTCTGAGAGTTTAAAGTCTTGAACTAAGTTTTGCATGGCCAGTGAGCTGGAATCCAATTTTATCGGAGAGCTAGACTGCCTGTCTGTGTGCTCTAAGATACAATTAAAATCCCCTCCCACTATCACGTCTGTGCTACATAACAATAGGGGAGAGAGTGCCTTGAGTAGCTCCACCCTTCCTCCCACGTCAGTAGGACAATACACATTGATTAGACGCAGGTTAACGGTCTACCATTCGACATCAACACACAGCAACCTGCCATCTGTGACCCTCTGAATACTTTTCAATTTGAATGCCCATCCTTTGAAAAGAATGGCCACGCCAGAGGCCATTCTTTTCAAAGGATACCCCACCGGGGTATCACGCGGTTCAAGTGTGTGACGTGACTAACTATCCGGCGTCGCCTTGTAAAACCGCCAGGGGGAGCTTAACCTCTCATGTACAGCATTTGAGCCTTTAATTTTGAACTGTGTATTACAGCATGTTAATCATCAGTCATTAAAATGTTGGTATATTTTATGAAAGCAAGATTGCTCAGTTGGACAAAAGTACACAACCTACCTTTATCAGA
Source organism: Atractosteus spatula (assembly GCF_055471065.1). Taxonomy (NCBI): domain Eukaryota; kingdom Metazoa; phylum Chordata; class Actinopteri; order Semionotiformes; family Lepisosteidae; genus Atractosteus; species Atractosteus spatula. Next base: position 17,615,562 of record NC_142715.1, on the reverse strand, counting down.
AATATTTATGCATCAAAGCCTTTACTGAAGATATTACTAATAGTATTAATAATGGATGACTTTGGACAAGCTGTATACTCAAAGTATAATTTCTTTAGCACATTTGTACAAGCACTTGGAATCTGTCCAAGCCATACTTTGTCAGGCATTTTGTTTTACTTCAACGGGCATAAAAACTTCCTTGCTTTTAACAGGGCGTTTCATAATTTCTAACTACGAAAATGATTTAAAATGGGACACCTATCATTCAACTAGAGCTTAAAATATCACAAGGAAAAATACACACTGGTATTCCATTTCTCTGTGTACTGTGGCAGGGCTGTGTAGGGCTGTTTCGCCTGCTGGTTCATGCGAGCTGTCTTGTAGCCTACTGGTCTAGGTGCGTGACCTAGACCAGTGACCTACTGGTCTAGGTGCGTCTAGGTGCGTGACTACCAACTGGCAGGTTGTGTGTTTGAATCCAGCTGGTGCTGGACCTTCCAGTTTTATTTATTTATTTTTTAATCGCGTAACAATATGTATATGTATATTTAATGTTTTAACTGTGCCCGTTTAAGTATTGAATATTCATATCTAATTTTAACACTGAAGGGAAATCTTAACATAAACATACAGTATATGGCTGGTCTCGGTACTTTAAAGAAAAAAATACACACCAGTATTCCATTTCTCCCTAAACATTGTAAGCTTCAAAGTCTTTAACTAACGTGACACCGGAGTCAACAAGCATACTTTTAGAATTTGATTAAAAGGGAATATAATATGGAATCGCGTATCTCAAGAAATTAATAACGATATAATTATATTCATGTTGCAAAAGAACTGCAACGGACATAAAAACTCCCTTGCTTTTAACAGAGCGTTCCATAATTTCTAACTACGAAAATGCCAGGTGAAAGGATTTGTAAACATATTTTGTTAAAGCAAGTCAGTTTTTTCTGCAACACATAAAATACATTTTTCCAAGAAAGTTTAGCCTTTGTCACTAATGAAACCACTAAATAAAGACATAAATATAGAAATCTTAAGATTTGTTTTATTTAATGTTGGTAGCAGGATGAACTGTCAGAGTGTATATTTTGTTCGCAAAGTTGCTGCAAGATGTTAACAGTGAAAAAGGTATTTAGAAATGAGTTATTTCAAGATGAAAAAGAAAACATACACGAAACATGGTTTCATTACGACCAGAATCGGTCTTGAGATATTTTTAACTTGATTTACAGTATTTGAGAGGTATGTCTTAACACCGATACTACAGTGCTTAAGTACTGCTCACGTATATGTTTCTAGGTTTATATTATGCATTTCATACGGTCAAATTACTTTTGAGCAACTAATAAGAAGCGCGAAACGGTATGCATTTTACTTTCGTTTTGTGCTGGGACCCGTGGATTGATTAGAGATATCAAGTACATACAAGTCATTTTTTAAATGTTGTAGTTCGTCTTGAAAAAATGTTACGAGTACATCATCTATCAACAATCACACAGGTTCTGTTTCCATATTGCGGATTTTGGTTAGGTATTATCAAATCCAGTGGCGCTGTTAGTTTACTGAGTCCCATGTCACATGGTCTGTGATTGAAACCTGTAAAACTGGTTTAATTCGTCACAGCCAGCACTCTTCAGGTGTGAGGGTCTTCTGCTCAGAATGAAACGCTAAAATGTTTGTGTATATTCTAATGGTAGTGGGGGCAGGGTGTGTGGGAACAGGTTTGGTTGAAATTGCATTAGAGATCTATGTTCTTCACACCTGAAACATTTTCTCTGAAAGCATTTTCTTCGCAGTTTAACCGATCTTGTTACAGCATGTTACAGTTTACTATTATTAACCATATTAATTTTAAGTGCTTAATGTAAAATCTTGTAAAAATATATTTTCATTGTTCAAATATACATTAAGTCTGACTATCATATAATAAGTTAAATACAAAACTAAAGAAAAAATAGGGTTAAATATAATTCAAAATATTTTGCTAACAATGTTAACTGTTTATGAATAATAAAATGTATTAACTAAGGAGTAGGATGGCACAGTTGTTAGTATGTTTTTTGTTTTGTTTCTTTTTCATAAATACAACAGTAGTACCTGATGTCTCAGTGGCTTTCAAAATTAAATTATGCAATAAATAACCACATGTAAGACTCTGATGTTTAAAATGTTTAGGGAGAAAGTGGAATACTGGTGTGTATTTTTTCTTTAAACTACCAATACCAGCCATATACAGTCTGTAACGTAGGGATTTCTATATGTCTTTATTTAGTGGTTACATTAGTGACAAAGGCTAAACTTTTAGCTTCAGTAACGTGTACATATCTCCCCTTTTTATAAAACGACATGGTTGAAAACTGTTCCAGAGCCACTGTTGTTTCATCAGTGAAAAGTACATCATGAAATGCCTCTCCCTGTTCAATCCACTGGAAAAAAGAAAAGGAGCATAAAGCTTCTGATGGTCATAAACGATATTCATTTAGGAGCAGCATCAGAGGTATGTTTTTTACTGCACTGCATTGGAGAGAATACCATAGTGTGTTTTTTTTTACTCCCTGGCGGAAACTGGCTTCCAGAAGAATCAGTATGGCTCAGAGATTAAATAAAACTTCACTCGCACCAAACAAATGTATATTTCTAAATATCACAACATGATCGAATTTAAGTCATTTTAATAACAATGAATAGTCACCTATGCGTTACAATATAAACATTTATATTGATTTAAATCGCGTTTAAATCACCTTTATTTAAAACCCATAAATAAAGCTGATACTGTTTAGACTTTCAATTATTTAAAACTGTATTAAAGCAGCACGATACACAAGCCAACGTAAATCGCTATCTTTGTCTTCTGTGTAATAATGTTCACCTCTCTGTCCAGCAAATTTACAGGTTAAAAACAATACTGTTAGGCTGGGAAACGATTTTTTTAAGAACTACAAAATGAGATATAATGATATGTTCCGGCTTAGACATTAACGAAGAGCATAACGCGTGTACTGTATACACTGCAAGTAAAACCCCCCTCTCTGCAGGAGTGCTGGCTGTGACGAATTGAACCGGTTTCACGGGTATTTTCAAAGTAGGAGGCGAGATTTCCAGCGAAAGACACCTCCCCCCCCCTCAAAAACCCAGTAAGTACAGTACTTACTAGTTAAAGGCTAGGCTCCCGACTACGGCGAAAGGAACCCTTCTTTCATTAGAATACAATGAACATATTTTAGCCCTGAATGAATTAATAGCAAACATGGTTTACATAAAAGACATTTTTCCAAGAAAGTTTAGCCTTTGTCACTAATGAAACCACTAAATAAAGACATAAATATAAAAATCTTAAGATTTTTAAAATACATGACTTTGCTAAACTTTATTTGAAAATAAAAACAATTACAACCGCCAGGGGAGAGAGAGAACAGGGGAGGGATGTTGGTTTTGCATAAGGGGCGGGGCTATGGAAATTAGGTCTGTTTGGGAATGTGTAGTTACATGTTCTGGCTGTTTGTGAATTATCGTTGTTGAGTATGGAGTGTTGAGGTATTGATTTTGTGTAATGCTTTATGTTGAAAATTGAGGTGGATTTTGTTTATGATAAACAGGATAAACTGGGATGGGAGGAAGGTTTGGTTTTGCATAAGGGGCGGGATTATGATAATTGGAGGACTTTGCGAGAGTAAAATGGTTTGATATATTTGATTTTGTATTGTGGTTGTTATCTATGTTTTTGGTTGGTATTATGTTTATATGGTTGTTTTTGTTGGTTGGTTGTTATTATGGTTATTAATAATACGATCTATAGTTGAAATCTGAGCCTAAATAAAAAGAAAAAGCAAGTGATTAGGTTTATGAGCAATCTAATTACTTATTCGTTTAAAACGCTATATAAAATAAAGTTTATTATTAATTTGCTGGACAGAGCGGTGAACATTATTATGCATAAGACAAAGATAACGATCCTGATCAGTTTAGAAATCTGTGTACGCTGTAAGGTTTTTACTTCTTAAACTTTTAAAATACACGTTTTGAATAGAAAGAAATCCTCTTCCTGTTACAGTATGTATAGCAAACCAGCACGTCTTTTTTCTCCAATCAGAGGGGTGTCAGATGGTGTCAGCCAATCACCATTCTGCGTTGGGTAGCAACGGGTGACTGTTCTCAGGCGGAAGATGTAAACAGCTTAATGTTCGTGTTAAATATTTTTTTTAAATTCAATTAAACAGGCACAGTTAAGACATTAAATATACATATACATACTGTATACAGTACAGTTTGCATACGGTAATATGTTTATGTTACGCGATTAAAAAATAAATAAATAAAACTGGAAGGTCCAGCACCAACTGGATTCGAACACACAACCTGCTAGGTGTTAGTCACGCACCTAGACCAGTAGGCTACAAGACAGCTTGCATGAGCAGGCAGGCGAAACAGCCCTACACAGCCCTGCCGCAGTACACGGATATAATCATACCGTTATTAAATTCTTGAGATACGCGATTCCATATTATATTCCCTTTTAATCAAATTCTAAAAGTATGCTTGTTGACTCCGGTATCACGTTAAAGACTTCGAAGCTTACAATGTTTAGGGAGAAATGGAATACTGGTGTGTATTTTTTTCTTTAAAGTACCAAGACCAGCTATATACTGTATGTTAATGTTCCAAAATTAATATCGTTTATGGCCATCACCATGCTCTCCTTCCTCCTCGCTCGGGGAGAAAACAGAGTCATTTTTCCTTTTCCTCAAGTCCAGCTCCTGGGAGCACTGAGGGGAAGGGGGTGCAGCCGATGCACCAGTCTCCTCTTCCCCCTCACCCACCAGCTGCTGCAGATCCTCTATGATGGACTGGATGGAGGAGAGGAGGGAATCTGTAGCACTTGCAGTCTGAGAAAAGCAGCTCCACTGAATCCTGGGTATCCTCGCTGGACCCGCTCCACCGGGGGGCCCAACACTGGTCCTCGTTCTGAGGAGCAGGAGTGGGGGAGGGGGCTTCGCTGTTCTCGGGGGTTTTCAAACCCTCGTGCTTGTCTGGTGCAGTCTGCGGTTGTGGGGGCGTAGTGGATTTCTCTTCCACCGGCCCCGGAGCCACAGCAGGACTGATCCTGGCTGGAGGCTGAGAGTCTTTGTCCAACAAGGGTTCTTTGTTTGACTTGTCGTTTGCTTTGGCTTTTCGGGCCGGTTTGGCTAAAACAAGCACTGCCTTATCCTTTCTCATTTTGAGTTTATTGGCGTAGGCATGAGAGCAGTTCTTAAAAACGTGTCCTTCCGAGCCACATACATTGCACTTTGGCAGCATTGAACAGTCAGAGGCTAAATGTCCCTGTTTGCCACAGGTTTTTGCAGCATTTCACAGTGCAGGACAATGCCAGGTGTCCCACAGCACCACAGCGCCGACACACCTTTGGCTGTCCCAAATAAAAAACATAGCCATTGCAGGCGCCCAGCTGGATTGTAGAGGGCAGGTGCCTTAAGCCTTCATTTACATTGTCCGGTAGCAAGCGAACCTCAAATTTCCTTGCTCCTGTTTTTATACCGTCAACATCTCTGACCTCAGTTCCATGGTGGACGGTGCAGTACTGGTTAAGCCAGGTGCGAATGTCCTCCGTCTTTGCCAGTTCCGAGAACATAACAACATGCACCGTTTTCCTCTCTCTCTGTGTCAAAGGCTGCAAGTTGATCTTCTCAAGGGCAGGAACTTTCCCTCTTTTTGCCTCAAACACATCCACACATTGTTCAGACAGAGGATAGGTAGCAAATACAACCTCAAATGCTTTCTGACCTGGGAGAGCGAAGATGAAATCCAAGTGCCGAGGTTCAAAGCCAAGTTCCTTCTGCAACACTTTTCTGCTGAACTGCACACGATCCATGAAGAGGTCATCCAAAAGCTCAAAACGCACAGCATTCTTGCGGGATCCAAAAGTTGCCATTTCGTAAACTGCAGAACAAACACAGCTCCCACAAAACAAGAAAACAATCCTACTACTACACCTACAGGCTGATCAAGGTATCTGCCCGCCAGATAAGTATGAGCTGTACAAGTCCCTGCAAGCGGCCCGCACCCACAGCACAAATCGCGCAGCCTAGGCCAGCTCCTTCGCCCTGCACGCCACCGCCTCCTGCTGGGCCCACTCTTTCACACACACACACGCCACATTAACACTCAAAAGTGTGGGCAAAACGAGAAAATGAGCGCCCCGTTTCCTACACATCTGCAGTCACGATTTCGCATTCGCAGCATTCGAAGCAATTCGGCCTCATTTGCATAACACCAGACCGGCAGATTGCTACGCAAGCTCGCGACGTGCACCTGCCACACACCGAACAAACACCGGAGCCTTTTCAGCAATTTCCAAAAAACGGGCCTGCTCGTCTGCCCACAAGGCTCCGTCTCTAACCTGCTGCCTTCAGTGCTTTTCTCTCGGCACGGCTGCAGCGCACACAACTCCTGCAGCGGGGCGAGAAAGTTTCCATGCTCCGCAGCAGGGAAGGCTCGCTCCGTGCGCACACGTCCTTTCAATGCCAATTCAACAAGTGCTCAGCATCAGCAGCGTCGGGGCTCCGGCGTGTCGCACCTCACCTCACCTCACACAGCCCCCTCCCTGAATGTCTGGCGCTGGGCATGCCCCGCTCTCCTCCACCTTATCTTATCGTGTGTGACCACCGACAATGGCCACAATGCCGGGGAATGGCACCTGTAAAGTGTTATTTGGGGCACAGGAACAGTCCGTCTCGTCTCGGGGGCCGGCTTCAAAGACAATACAGCAAACACAGCGGGGCGGAGGAAGAAGACAACACGACACATGCAGGTACATTCAGCTCCGGCGGGAATGAGTCATTTGTTGGTCTTTTCAAGTGCTGAGAGCTGAGTAATCTTTCGCTTGTATCGTTTCTCCCCGGTAACTAGATCTCACCCTGCGATTCATGACTGGGCTCACCTACGGCACCCCAGCAGTTGTGAGACTGGCCGGCACCAGGATGGGAGATTCCCCCCAGAAAAGCTCAGGTTGCTGCTGCTCCTGCAAGAGGTGTTACTGGGACCAGTACGGAGCACTCACCCTGCGGTCCATGTGGCTTTCTTATGCCCCAGCACCCTGATGGCGACACTCTACCGCGCAAACAGGCGCCGTCCTTTGGGGGAGGCGGAAAACCGAGGTCCCAACCCTCCTTGTGTCAGTGTCTCAGGGAGAGGATGGGCACTGTGAGACTGACAGGGCTGTCTGGGAGAAGCCCCTCCTACAGGTCTAGGCACAGAAGAGCTTCACCAACAGAGTCACACAGCGAACGTGATAACCGCTACACTACGGAAACCTGCGGGGGCTGCTGCTGGTGTCTTGCTTGCGTTTCGGGCTGAGAAAGGGAACGATGTGAACTTAGCCAAAGCTATTAAGCTGCTTCCAGTATCTTTGTTGGAGTGCGCTGATTGACCGCGCTCTCATACCAGAGCCCAGCATGCCTGTCATGGATGGAGCAGGAAAGGCGGCCCCACATTCTACAGCCCTCTCCACACAATCGACGAAATCGGGCTACTGAAATGGAGAAAATCTCCTCTCCAGAAAGTGCAAATATCATCTTGGAGAGTATAAATCCTATTGCCGAAGGTCAACACTGTCTACAAGAGTCACCCCTCCTACCTCCTGCAGGTTTCCGAGCTGCAGCGATGATCAGTTCGTCTCACACGCGAGAGGTCCTCAGTTGAAAACATGCGGCCCCTCTTCTCGTACGTTTTGCACATGATCAAGTGGTTTAAATGCGGCTCCTTCGTACATGGTGCTGATCTTTTGGAAAGCAGGAGGCAAAACTGACACGTTCCCATACCAAGAGTTGAACCCAGGCCACCTGGGTGAAAATCAGGAATCGTAACCACTAGACCATATGGGACCATACAGCCATGTTGTGCCATGCATCATGTAAGCAAACTGTAATTGCTGCCTTCATGACCTGCTTGATGGAGAAAACACACAAGAGAGTTGGCACTCAGAGTGTCTCGGTTTTCTTCAATGACTTACTAAGGATCTTCACATTCACCCATGCAGGGGAAGCCAGTTACACCAAAGCAAACGCAGGAAAGTGCATTTCAAGCAGAGACCAGGAGGGACTTGTTTATACCGAGAGTGGTCGGAGAATGGAACAATGTGCCCAGCCCTGTTGCTGGAGCCGATTCTTGATGAGACCTTGGGCTCACTAAGAGGCCCCCGCTGGATGCTAATCTTTCTGTTGTTCTTGCAGGTCCTGTGCTGCTTTTGACAGACCAAGACGAGCTCTGTCGGCACAGCCAAATTGCAAATGATCGGCTCCGCGTACAAAAGGAACGTGCGTTTGGTACAAGAGTGCATGAAGGCACCGGAAATACATTGGGAACAAATGACCGGTGGCTCAAGACCTCTGTGAAGTACAGGAACGTGCAAAAAGAGGCTGTTTCCGCCCAGTCTCGAACCGGGGATCTTTCGCGGGTTAGGCGAACATGATAGCCGCTACACTACGGAAAACCTGTAGGAACTGCTGCTGGTGTCTCGCTTGCGTTTTGGGCTGAGAAAGGGAAGTGTCACTTTAGGAAGGAGGCGCTGGAGAGAGGAACAAAGGGCGAGGTGAAACAAAATGCCAAAACACGGGATCAAACCAGGGACCTTTAGATCTTCAGTCTAACGCTCTCCCAACTGAGCTATTTCGGCAGTGCACACAGCCCACAACCACCTGCTCCAGCCTTCCTGTGTTGCTGCATGAGTGCACCAAGAGGAGCAGGAGAGTGTTGCGGGAACGTCACTCAGAAGGAAAGCCACCCAGCTGTGCCCTCTGAGCTCTGTCCAGCGCATCTTCCACGCGTGGACTCCTGCCTGCGACGGGCAGGAAACAATTAGCAAGAACAGAACAACACCCCACGGGTGTCTCATGACCACACCTTAGGTTGTGACACGTGCAAGTGTGAGGGGTTGCTGGGCTACTTTGGAGCAGAGCTTGGGTGGATGTGGGTGCACCTTTTCATTGCTCTCGCTTTCAGAGCCTCTGCACGGCACGAAACTCGACATAAGGACGCGCATTGAAGTGAAAGCAGGAAGCGCTGCGACATGCACTGTGCAGATCCCGCCACATTAAGAGGTGAGTGGGTCTATTCGATCACAGCGCTAGGCGAATCCCCAAACAGTGTGCGTGGCAACAAGAGAAGCCGGGACTTTTCAAACCGGGGACTTTTGTGAGGCGAACGTGATAACCACTACACTACGAAAATGGTGGGAAGTCGTGCCCAGTGGCCCAGTGCTGATCTTCACCAGTGCTATTCAGGTGCTTCCACTGTCTTTGTTGGAGTGCGCTGATTGACCATGCTCTCTCACCAGAGCCCAGCACGCCTGTCATGGATGGAGCACGATTCCCACTGGAGCCTAGAGACGACATAGGCAGCACAAGGGAAGCTGCAGAGTGCGGACCACGGAGGTACTGTGCAGAGACTTCTAATACCTGGAGGGTAAGGAACTACTGGTTCAGTAACTGACGACCACGGGAGACATTGGCAATGAAACAGAGGTACTGTACGTAGACTTTTAACACCTGAAGGTGAGGAACAAGGAAACTGGCACAGCTAGCTGATTCAAACTGAAGGGAATGTAATACAGTCCGCAGAGGATTTCTATCATTACCTGAATGGAGACTGGAGAAATAGGACTAGGCAATACCCGTCTCCTTCAAGTGGGCCATCAGAGACTACAGGGACTAAGTAGAAACATTTGTGTGGCCCTCTTCAGTATTTTACAAGGAAGACTGCTGCCCCTCGGTATTCAATATGACCCTGGGAAGGACCTTTTGCTGCTGCGAATGCTGTTTTTCGATGGCGAAATGTGAATGTAGTTAGAAAATAAAAGGGCACTTATACAATACAAATGCTTGTCGCTGGTCTGTGTGTGCATTGGTGATTCTGGGAGATAAACAGAACCTGTGGTCATGTAGAGGGGCCCTAGCACCCCGTTTGTATTGCTAGGTGGTGTAGTCGGACATGAGGCAGGAACATTCCTCGCCCATAGGGTTCACCTTACTGTGACATAAACATTAAAATAAGCCCCTGTAGGACCAGCAGTAGTGAGATACAACATCAAAAGAATACATCAATTAAATAAACTGAGGGGATCTCTTTAATTCAAGACTGCAGCCCAGCCTACACTCAGGGAGCAATCCTAGGGGTGTCAACTTCACTCCTGTCTTCCCTTGGGAATGATGAAGGACCGGTTCCCCTCGGACAGGAGCTGGGCGCCCTGGGTGTGCGGTTCTGCAGGCTGGATGGCTGTTAGGAAACGTGGAGAGACACTACAGCTGCCGAACTCCAAGCAGCAGGACTGGGAAGTCTGGACAAGAGAACCACCCCCCCTCTCTTCATGGAGATCAAGACCACCGAGATCTCAGGGAGACCATGTCTGGCCCCTGGGGGCCGAGGTTTGAATACAGAGCGGGCTTCGAGGCCCAGATCTCCCAGGGGACCGAATCTTCTCGGCTCGGGAGAGAGGAACAGGGGCTCTCGGTCTCTCCGCCGGAGAGACCTGCAAACCGACACTCAAAGCTTCCGAATTAAGAACACCTTTCTTAAACAAAGCACAAAGAAGCCCGTTTTGTCTTTAATTCTTTTTATTGGAAAAAAAATGACATGCAGCAAACTTTTACATTAACAAGCGTTCAAAGCAGCCGTTGCTAGTAAGCAATAAAAGTAAAACTACAGTTAAAGTCTACATTATCTTTAGAAAGAAGACTGCTCCAATTATCCAGCGCTTGAAGTATAAAAGTAAGGCCACCAACAAGAGGATATTGGTAGTTAATGGCTCATTGACATCTTGGCTTCTTTGGCAAGACTCCAACAACATGGCTGGGCAGGTTGTTCCCCACCCCCACTACCCTCTGTGTACAGAAGAGCCTCCTGTCCCGACTGGAGGATCTCACCCAGCTGTGTCTGGAAAGAAGCCAGAGTATCGGCTTCAACAACACACCTGGGCAGCTTGTTCCACACCCCCACCACCCTGGCTCACTGCGGGTTTATCTAGTAAAGGGTCATACCCACTGTGTGTGTCCCTTCTCTCTGTGGGTGTGTCCGATGCCGGGGGTGAGCTCCCATTTTGGGTGTGTCAGACGTGGGCCCTTCCCCTTGTGGGTGTGTCTATTTTTGGCAGGTCCTTCTAATACTCCCACGGTGAGCATGTCTAATATAGTGTTACTCCCACTGTGTCTAATACAGTGTGGCTTCTTTTCAGAAAGTTGGATGGGATCCAACCCCTCCTACCCCAGCATCACAGAAGGTTTCCTTACTAGTTGTATCTCTGTGTGGTACAGCAGTACTACCCTAAAAGGACAAAGTTGCTCTACAAAAGGTTGTGGCATCTGCACGGAGGATTAAAAGATCTGACTCACTATAGCTCATCTGCAGTCGCAGTAAAGCCCGATTGATCTAGCATTCAGAATCCCAACCAGTCTGACAAACAAACTGCTCTCCCCCTGTGCTCTGGCAGGCAGTACTGTACCTGTAAAGCACTGACCACTGGGCTAAACAACAGCTTCTACCCCACAGCAGTGTGAATTATTAACAGCTACAGTCACTGAATGCAACTCACCTCTGCACTCTGCACACACCCTGGACAGGACAACAGTCCATCAGAGGACGGACACACACACACTGTACTGACACAGCTGGACACCACACACACTATAGAACACAGGGTGCTAGGGTTCAGTGTTCAGTCATCTCCCTGCTGCCTGTGACCTATTTCTCTAAATCACACCTGATAGCAGGTCCAATCGCAGGGGGTTCTGTCTCAGGCAGCGGCCCTGTCACAGGCAGGGGGTTCTGTCACAGGCAGTGGGCCCTGTCTCAGGCAGCGTGTCCAGTTGCAGGCAGAGGGTCCTCTTTCAAGCGACGTGTCCAGTTGCAGGCAGTGGTTTGAGCTCTGAAACATCGTGTCAGAGAGCAGATCTGCTTCGTCTCTCCTGCTGAGCCCCTGGATGAGACCTGGATCTGATTCCCTGAGGATCAAGGACAGGAAGTTTATAACCCACCTCTCAACATCTGGAACAGTCTGGCTCGGAGTCTGATACGCTCCCTTCCTGGGGGAACCCCAGTCACACACCAGACACACTCAGCTTCTGCCTACCTGCTCCAGGAGTCTGTCTTTCTCCTTGGTGTAATTCCAAATCTGCTGTATGCTCTTCAGCCTCAGGATGGTCCTCTTCCCCCTCCTCCTCTGTGGGTCTGGGGCAACAGGCATCAGTGAGGTCAGGTGGGGTCAGGTGAGGGGTGTGAGTGTGTGATAAGGTCAGGTGAGGTGTGTGAGTGTGTGATGAGGTCAGGTGAGGTTCTGTTGCAGACCCAGCACTCTGGAGTGTGACATCGAGCGCAGATCTCTCCTCGCTCAGATGTCAGGCGAGAGGCCTGGTCTGAGAGCAGACGGACTCTGGGCTCTGCTGTCTCCACCTGCTGGTCAAACACGTGCAGAACAGGGAGCCGCCCTCAGTACATCCTTCAGCAGCCATATCACTCTGCAACTCACAACTGGCAACCCACTGAAGCTAAGCAGGTGTGAACCTGGTCAGTACCTGGATAAGAGACCTCCTGGGAAAAGCTAAGGTTGCTGCTGGAAGAGGTGTTAGTGGGGCCAGCAGGGGGCGCTCAGCCTGCGGTCCATGTGGGTCCTAATGCCCCAGTATAGTGACGGGGACACTATACTATAAACAGGCGCTGTCCTTCGGATGAGACGTAAAACCGAGGTCCTGACTGTTTGTAATCATTAAAAATCCAGGGTGCTTCTCGAAAAGATCAGGGGTGTAACTCGGTGTCCTGGCCAAATTTCCCATTGGCCCTTATCAATCATGAGATAAGGAGTCTTATAATCCCTATTAATCCCCCTCTATGAATCGGCTTCATTACTCTGCTCTCCTCCCTACTGATAGCTGATGTGTATTGAGCGTTCTGGTGCACTATGGCTGCCGTCACATCATCCAGGTGGGGCTGCACACTGGTGGTGGTGGAGGGGAGTCCCCATTACCTGTAAAGCGCTTTGAGTGGAGTGTCCAGAAAAGTGCTATATAAGTGTAAGCAATTATTATTATTATCATCTCTGGAGCAGAGGAAGCTCAGATGCTCCTCACAGCTGCGGTTGGTCCAGCAGCCCCCTCTGTCTCTGTCCAGGCTCCACAGGGGCTGGAAGCAGGCCGGCCAGGGGCTCCCCCTGCACCTCAATTCTGATTGATCAGGGGAGCTTCGTTTGCCCAGAACCAGGACCCCGAGACTTGGTTCTGTCGCAGGCCCAGCCAGACCAGGGTGGACTCAACAGACTGGGCCTCTTCAGCTGCGTAGCTCTGCTCCTTGTGTGACTGGATATCCACCAGGCCAGTGTAGTGAGTCTGACAGTGATCCAGGGCCTCAGCCCAGGACTTCTTCTCTCTCACCAGGATGAGCTCTCTGGTGTCTGGAAGAGAGAGACACAAATTAAAGCTGAATCTGTGTCTCTGCAGGGTCCCCAGATGCCCCTTCAGGACACAAAGTCCACCAAGTGGAAAACAGAGCCGTCCTCACCCCAGTGACAGAAGAAGGGTCTGATCTCACTGCAGTTTGTCTCTGTCCATCTGCCTCTCAGGCTGTCCTGCAGGTCCACCTGCGTACATCTCTGTCCACCTGCTGACCCAGGCTGCCCTCCTGCCCAGTTCCTGAAGGTGGACACCCCCTGGTCTGACCACTTCCAGGGCTCATTGTACAGGCCGATCCACATCCTGTGACCCCGCGCTGACCTCCAAACCTTCTCATTCTCACTCTGCCTCCTCACACTGACCAGCTCTGTGTGCTTCTGTCTGCAGAGACTCTGGGCTTCAGTCCAGGTCTGGTTAAGTTCAATCAGGATGACGTTACTGCGCTCTGAGCAGACAAGATAATGTATCAGTGAGTCAGTGACTCAAAATGTCAGTGAGATACTCGAGTGATGGACTGTCCTCTTACCTCTGTTGAGTGACAGTGGTGAAGTGTGTCTCTGATTTAGAGCAGAGAGATTTCAGTGAGATACAGGTGTGATGGACTGTCCTCTTACCTGTCTTGTTGAGACACATGAAGTAGTTTCTCTCCTCACAGTCTCTCTCTTCCCATCCTGCCTCAGAGTCCATCAGCACACAGACGCGCCCCTGGGTTTGAGCGCAGGGACTCCCTGCAGCTTCCCCAGACCCCGGGACACTCTGTGTGTTCTTATACACACCAATCAAAGCTGCTCCTACATCACCAGTGTTTGTGAGGCTGAGAAGTTGTCTCTGCTGCTCCTCAGTGAACACAGTGACCAGCTCTGTGTGATTTTACCGGCAGTATTTCTGAGCTTCAACCCATGACAGTTTATAGCGTATGAAGTGGTACTGGTCAGAGGAGTGTGTAGCTGTAAACAAAATACATATAGAAATAATATTTCTGTACATTCTGAAATTGTCGTTTACTTGATATTCTGTCTCTAAATTTATTATTTTCTCTTGATTGAGTTCTGTATTGCTGCTGTGAGAACAAGGTCAGATGAGGGAGATACAACTCTGTGCTGCTGTTCTCTCAAGCTGGATTCTCCTGAGACAAACTTAGCCCACTGACCTACTGCCTGGGGCTCTGGGACAGTCTGTCAGGGTTGGACTCAGCAGTGTAGCAGAAGAAGGGGCTGGGATATCTTCCAGTTGCATCGTTCCATTCACCTCTTTTTTTACTATTCTGTACACCATCTTTTAAAAACATCTCTGTGCACTGGGCTCCTCCTCCACTGGGCTCCCCAGGACTCCAGTTACGAAACCCAGAGCACCCCCTGTCAGACCACTCCCAGCCATCCTGGAGCAGAGCGACCCAGACAGCGTGTCCCTGTGCCATCGTCTTGATCTGCTCAGACTCTCCCACACTGTCCACCCTGAGCAGGTCGGAGCAGCTCTCTCTGCAGTGTCTCTGGGCTGCAGCGAAAGTCTTGTTTTCCTCAATCAGTCTGTACTGCTGTGTCCCACCTGTGAAGACAAGTCAGGAATGATGGTGTGTACAGCTGTGAGACTACAAATCCTACAATACTTTGCACCCCCCATTTCCTGTTTCTTGTTCATTCCTATGTATAGTTAAATAGGTAAAGTTTTATTCAAACGTTTCAGCTGTGATGCCTTCTTCGGGGTCTGATAGTTAAAAAGCTCTCATTCTAATCCCTTTGTTATCATCAGTTCCCCTTTCACCTTGGTGAGCTGGAAATGTTCATGTTATTTTGTTACTATTGGCCAAAAATAGTTTTCAATTTTTTTCCATTTCTCTAGATCTGATAATCGGGTAAACCAAGATTTGACATAAATACATATTTTTTTTTGTTTAGATTAATGTTTTTTTTAAGCAATATAAATATTGAACCTAATATGTTTGCTCTTCAATGAACACAGTAACCAGGTCTCTGTGATTGTACCAGCAGTATTTTGTTTTTGTTTTTGAATTTTGTTTGTATTTAAAACTATTTTCATTGCATGGACAGTTATGGACATTGTCAATGTGACAATGACACAATATGCAATAACATTAATACAATAACCTTCTCAGTGTGATATGGAGAGGCCTCTGTGGTTTATGCTTTCTGATACTGTATGATATTTGTGATTACTGAATGCTCTGTCATTCTGAGAGATATTAGTGTTAAGTTACAGCTTACTGTAATAATGAAAATACATTTAAAATTCTAAGAAAAGAGGTCTTTATAGGTCTTTTCCTGTGATATGATCCCAGGGAAAAAAATATGTTGAAGTTTGTGTATTTTAAACCTGATGTGTAAATGCACACGTAATTTAGGACTACATTTCCCCTGATGCAATGCAATACAATGACTGCAACATGTGATGAGACTACAAATACGAAAATGCACTGCAATTGAGCTCTTCCTGTTCCCTGCTTATTCCTGTGTTCTATACAATAGTTTAACTCAGATATCACTCTGAGATTCAGTCCTGTGTACAGGGTTGTCTCACCTTGACTTTCACATATGAAGTAGTTCTCCTCACTACAGTCTCTCTCCTCCCAGAATCCCGCTGCGTTGAGAGCAGCACAGGGGAGCTGACTCCTCCAGTGAGTGAAGGTCACGACCTCTCTGCCAGTCCACCACCAGCTCTCTCTGCAGTCTCAGTACAGGCCCATCCAGGCTGTGCCACTGGGCAGGTTAGTAGTGTTGAGGACTGTGTCCATTTCTGCTGTGCTGTTGATGGAGGCCAGGTCAGTGTAGTTGTCTCTGCAGTGTCTCTGAGCGTCAGCCCAGTTCAGGGGTGAGTTCACAAAGTAGAACTTCCTGATGAGGCCGGATCCAGTAGGACAGAGCACTGGGAACACAGAACCATGGGTTGTGTAAGTTTCTCAAATTAATCTGTATTGCAGTTCAAAGGGTCCATAAGCTATAGAGTCAGTTTGTTTAAATACATTGTGAGACACAGTAACACCACGTTCCTGCTGTACTCCACCCGAAACCCACTCGTCACACCGGCGATAAGACAGGTGACCCTCCTGTCTGTAACGGACAAGTCTGTGTGTGACTCTGACAGCACGGCTGTACTGTACCTGAGCCCTGTAGACACTGACAATGCACCTGGATCTGCTGAGTGAGACAGACTGAACACTGTCCATCTTACAATACAACCTGGGGGAACCAGGTCCTCCTGTGCTGTGTTTTTACACAGGCGGTTCGTCTCAGCCCCTTTTCCTGACCTCTCATACAAACCAAGCCATCCTGAGCCGGGGTGGGTCACTGGGAGGGTTTCTAGCTCAGATCCCTGTGGAAGACGCACCCAGTGCTGTCCTTGCTGCTTGATGAGAAGCAGCAGCTCTAGTTGGTCCTAATGTTTGTGCCGGAGAATATTTCCAGACCCTGTTTCTGCGTGACTGGTATCGTTGCCTGTGGGTTGATCTCTACCTCTGTGTCAGCGGCTGTGTATTTAAGTCTGGGTCCTTGTGCTTGGATCTGCTGGATCCAAGTGTGAGGAAGAACTGGGCAGCCTTGTGTCAGAGGGCCCTTGGTGCTGATCACCATCTCTCAGTCTCGTGTTTTGTGTGAAGCAAAACCCATCTGTGCCGATCCTTCGCCCCCCTTGTTTAACTAATTTCTGTTACTCCCCTCAGAATGCAGATACCGACACCACAACTTCAAAACCAACAGATCTAAGATCTCATTCATACCTGCAGCCATATCCTTAGCACTTGATTATCTATGCAAATTTAATAATAATAATAATAATAATTGCTTACTCTTATATAACTCTTTTCTGGACACTCCACTCAAAGCGCTTTACAGGTAATGGGGACTCCCCTCCACCATCACCAATGTGCAGCATCCACCTGCATGTTGGTGTTGTGGTCGTGTTTTTTTTGTCTGGTTCTCTGGACGCCCACACTGCTGCTGTGAATAATAGAATAATAGAGACTCTCTCTCTCTGCAGCGGATGAGAGCTGAGGGGCTGACTGGAGATGCGTGCCCAGGGGCTGCTGGACTCCCCCAGTTCTGCACAAGCGCCCTGCTGCCTGACCTGGGAGCAGAGTCACAGGCTCATCTGCTAGGAAGAGAAACACCAGCCCCTTCCTCTCAATCCCAGCAGATCTGCTCAGAGGCGAAGACACAGCGTCTCTCTCGGCTCCGGGTTCGAATCCTCCTGCATGACACAGCACAGACGCGTCTGACACAGTTCCTACAGGTCACTGGCGTGCTCAGGTCTCGCTAATGGGTTCAGTCTGCACTAACTCAGCCCTGCTCAGCTGCTACTGATCCCCCTGGCTGGTGTGGATTGGTCACCAGTGGAGACTGGGGGAGACTCTCGAGATCCTGATCCCCGTTTAAACTGTCAGGACCCCCCACTTCCACTCAAAAACACCAGACTCTGGACTGCTGGGAGAGATTCCCAACAGTGGATTTTTTTAATTTTCATCCTGCTCTCCTGTCTTCCCTGCTGATAGCATTAAGGAAATGTTCTTGACTCTGGTCTTGTCCAATTGGGCTGGCAGTGTCCAGCGCCCCAGCAGTGTCAGGCTCTGCTGTTCTGGGTTCAGATGGGCTGGCAGTGCCCAGGTCTGACAGTACTGCCCCAGCAGTGCCAGGCTCTGCTGTTCTGGGTCCAGAAGGGCTGATAGTACCCAGGTCTGACAGCCCTGCTCCAGTTGTGCCAGGCTCTGCTGTTCTGGGTCTAGATGGGCTGGCAGTGCCCAGGTCTGACAGTACTGCCCCAGCAGTGCCAGGCTCTGCTGCTGACCCTGTTCTGGGTCAGAGAGTCTAGGTCTTGTATAGCTGATCTGAAAGTTCTCAGTTTTTCATGTATGTTGTTTTGGTCTTATGTGTCTGTGTTTTCTTTCTAATAGTAGAGATGTTTAAAATAGTTTTTTCAGAATGATCCATTTTGGCTTGCCAATTCTTCTGGTTTTGATTTATTTAAATTCTTCCATTTTTAATAGAAACTTTTTGATCTATCGATTCCTCGGTTTTCCGAAAGCTGTCCGGTTATGTGTGTGCTTCTTTTCCTCTTCAGGTTGTGTTTGCGGTGTTTTATCATCTCACAGTAAGTAGGTGAGGTGCATATCTGTGTTGTGTGGTTGTCTGTGTTTTTGGTTTGATCGTTCTCGCAGTGGTTTTCTAGCGTTTCTGCACTCTGTATCAAACCGTTCTTCTTGTGCTCTTGTTTCTTGAGATTGTTTTGTATTCATTCTTTTGAATTTTAAATTTTGAGGCTGGTTTCTGAAATATGAGATTTCAATCTGTCATAGCCCTGTTGATGCCTGATTTGGTGGTTTGATACGCAGTGTTTTGGAATGTACAGTAGTTGATAATGTCTGAATTTCCTGGTCACTTACTATCTCCTCTCTGTCTGTCTCCTGTCTTTCTTTTTTCTCCCCTCTGATTTGCCTACAAACACAGATTGTCCGTTCTCTATAAATAAACTCATGAAGAAAATACATTTGTTAAAAAAACAATAGGTGAACAAACAACCAACATAGGGAGTAAATAAATAACAATACCGATATCTCTCTTAGTTAAAATAAATAATTTCTTCAATTTCTAATTTCTGCTGTTCCTAACAGTGGCTCCACCCTGGCAGAAACACCTCCTGCTTTACAAGTTCAATCCAACATAAATTCAGCCAGAACTCTTTCAGATACTCTTTCTGGTTCCCTTCTCCTTGTTTCCGTTTGGAAGAGGGGACAGAGGGGTTACAACTTCCTTTACATCGCCTACAGACTACAGGAACATATTGCCACCACACAGAACAAGTTACAGTATGAGCACTGAGTGCCTGTTTCCCTACCAGAGGGAGCGTCACCCTCTTTTTTCGCTGCAGAACAGATGTGGGGTGAATGGAGTCTCCCCAAGAGCTCACAGCTGGTGCCCTCTGGCCGCCATCTGGTGTCTTTCAGAACACACTGCGTTCCGATCCTTTGAGCACAGCTCGTCTGAAAGGTCTTTTCACCCTGTATGGCTCCCGGCACCCTACACAGTCACTGGCAGCAGCTGATAGTAGTGATCGGACATTATGAAAGTGCACAGCTGTGTGAGTGCGTCTGCTATAGGGGTGACCGGGCAGCAGAATATCTTCAATGGAAAAACGCTGATTTGGGGCCTTATGTGTTGATCTTTCCTTTTGTCTATTTACATATCATATATCTGCTCCACTGTTATATTCCTGTTTTCTCATTATTTGATATATTTTCTCCTGTGATTTGTCGTATCGTTACCTTATATTTGATTATTAAGTTACAGGTATTCTTATCCATTCAGCTGTGTTTGCTGGGTGGTTAGATTGTCTAATTTCCAGTTTTGTTTCCTTTGTGTTCCAAACCTGTGATCACAGCTCATCTGAAAGGTTTTTACTCCCTGTATCATTCACACCACACTGCGTCGCAGACAGTAGCTGTGGTCGTCCACTTTATCTGTCTCTTGGCTGAAAAACTGAAATTCCTGCTCTGCCCGAACTGTCTGTTGAGAGAATTGAAGTGTGATAGAGTGTGGAGTGTTAAAGTAGCTCCTGTCAGGTTTATTGTATTGCTGTTGCTTTGTTTGAATGCCCTTTGTGGGAATGACTCTGTAAATGGCTGACTTGCTTGTAACTCATTAATCCATACCGAATTTGATCTTGAACAAAATTCCAAAATAGTAGAAACATAGAGACCCCCCCCCCCCCCCCAAAGTATGAACAGTTGCCTTAAGAATGTCGTGGGGAATGACAGTAATAATTATTACAGTTTATCTTAAAGAAATATATACAGTATTCTTGTAGTTGGAACGTGAGGTTTAGTGCATATACATTTCAAATCCTGCATATATACTTAGAAAAAATGTAATGAGTATGATGATAGCCTACTGTACTGTATCCTTGCAGATACTTTTTGAACAATCCTCGATTGGATAGCAGAAAAAAAAAACTTTCATATTCTCAATTCTGAATATCAACTTCTCCTCTCTGGAAAACATTTTAGGGTTCCCAGATGTAGGTCAAATTGATGCTAATATTCATGTTCCCTTATCTATTTAAACAGGGTAAATAAATCTGTGTCAGTATAAATGGCTTACTTTGTAACAAACTACGTAATGTGTAATTTAGGTGATGTGTAATATTTTGTGATGTATTCAGATGAGCCGAAGCAATGTGTGTCCATAAAAAGTTTTCCCTAGGGGGATAGGACATCAAATAAAGTTGATCTTATCTTAAAACAGTTTTTCCTTATTCAAGTACGTTTGCATTACAAGCATGTGGTTTTTGCATTTTTATGATATTTCGGATGTGAATCTGTTATTTTTGTTGAGCTTTGTCTAGACAAGTAGCCTTACTTATACAGTATGTGGAGCGATTTGCTCATGAGATGTCTGCTTGTTCTATTTCTGAGCTCAGTATAAGGTGTAGAAAACATGACTGTAACATAACCCACCTCTCATCCTGGCCCGAGCCTGAGGCTCGCCCCCTAGTGCAGGGTTAGAGGTGTGAAATAACATTGTGACTATTTCTCCATTAATAACATGTTGATTGCATGTTTCTAGATGGGTATAACAGAGATCTCAACTACAGAGGGGCCTTATTAGCCAATGAAACATGGTAGCTTCCTGAGAGACACCACAGGAAGACAGGAGTTTGTGATGAAAGTTCGGGAGGGATGGCAACAGCCAAGTTCAATCAGACTCGGCGGCTGTCAGTATTTTAGCATTCACTCCTGACTCCTCTCCTGAAAAACTGTGAATACTGCACGTGATCCCCCTCTCTCCCTCGCGTCCCTCCTCCACCCCGTCTCCACCTGTGCAGCTGCCCCCTGGTCACTCCTCCTTGCTCTGCAGGGGGGTCTCAGCCTCTTCGTCCTCTGGCCAGGAGCCCTCAGCCAAGCGGGTTTGGCCAGATTTTCACACCATGATCTTTCAGTACGCTTAATTCTTGGTCTTGTTTTTTTTTTCTCCCCAGAAAACTGACTGTTCGCCCCACCTCTGCACTAAGTGGCCTCCTGATAAAGTCAGGTTCCCTTGTGCCTCGTGTTTACAAGTAATACTTCAGACCGGTCGGCCTTGCCTCAGGGTGTTTGGTTTTTGATATTATACAGTTGCAATGCTGAGGCCTGCGATTGTGATGCTTTAAGGCTACAGGAGTCTCTCTGAAAATCCTGAGTGATTTCCGGCGTTCGGGCAGAAATACAGTACCACCCTCCCACAGTGCCAGTCCTAGAGTGTCCAGTCTGCAGAATCTCCTTGAGATGTGGTCTCTCCGATAACCGATCCCGCCAGCGAGAGACTAGCTAAAGCAGGATGTTCTGTACATTTCAGTTAATTATACATGCACAGATGTTGAGCTCATCATCCTTTTAATTAAAATATATTTTGTCATCTATGCTAACTGTAGCTAAGATCAAACTATCAAGGTAACAAATAAATAATTATAAATTAAATATATGGATTATATTGCTAACGCTGATGCAAGAGGCAAGTCATAGGAACTGAACACAGAATGGATAGGAGTCACAGTGAATGAGAGAGGAATGAACTAAATTATTTAAAAGGGTTAAAACACTGAAAAACAGGAGACACAATAAGAGATAGGAGATCACAGGAAATACCTCAGTAACAAACATACAAACACACAGGACAGGAGACACAGCGAGAGAGAGGAGATCACAGAGAATCCCTCAGTTTTAAGTAAACACAACCGGACAGGAGACAGAGTGAGGAAGAGTAAATGAAATACAGTGGGATTGATAGGAGACGGGTTGTAAAGAGATTGGACACACAGAGATGGAAAGAAAGACGGTGTCGGTTGAACTCGCTGACTGAGTTATTTGACGTTGCTATTTCTTTGGCAGATGAATGACTTCCAAGCACACAAGATCCAGAATTTCGCTGGCGTGGAAGAATTGTTCCAGGTTGGTCTCCTCCCATTCCTGCAGGTCAGTGCCCCTTCAGTCAGACTCTGTGTTCAGGGAGACACACAGAGAAGTCTCACACTGTGAAAAATGCTCCAGAGCATTTGTGCACCTTTTGGAATTCTTCTCCTATAGTGAACAGTGAAATAAAACCAAGAATGGGAGACTTCTTTACACAAAGGGTGGGGTGTGTATAGAACAAGCTGCCCAGCTATGTTGTTGAAGCTGATACCCTGGCTTCTCTCCAGACACAGCTGGGTGAGCTCCTCCAGTCAGGACAGGAGGCTCTACTGTACACAGAGAGGGGAACAAGCTGATACCCTGGCTTCTCTCCAGACACAGCTGGATTAAATCATGGGATCAATTAATCACTAACTACCATAGTGTTGAAAAAACGAAAAACCTTCTCTTGTTTAACCTTTTTTCAGTTTTTAGAAAACCTGTATGCAGAAAAAAAATATTTCATTTTTTTACTACTTCAACGGTCAGATCTCTGGGTATTTAAATCTGACTAGAATGTGTATTGTACAAAATCTTTTTTTCACTATCAGTGTTGTTGGTTTTAGTGTCATTCTCATTACTTCTGCAGGTTTTATACTGTGGTTAACAGTTAAAAAAGTCCTCACTTTGTGCTGCTCTCGGTTTGTTGATGGTGGCGTACTCAACATCACTGTTTGGTTGTGTGATGTCTGTAAAGAACAGGATACAGGTCAACACTTACGTTAACTTATACTATACAGGTCATCGCTTATACTAACACTTAAACAACACTTACATTAACTGTACAGAACGACAGGACTCACTGTTCACACTTGTATTGACACTGTACATGACAAAAGAACTCACTGTTCACACTCGTATCGACGCTGTACACGACAACAGGACTCACTGTTCACACTCGTATTGACACTGTACTGAACAACAGGACTCACTTTTCACACTCGTATTGACGCTGTACACAACAACAGGACTCACTCTTATTACACTTGTTCACACTTGTGTTAAAACTGGACAGTGCAACAAGAAGTTATGTTTTAAAATTTCTGCTAGTTTATTAGGTATAAGTAAAAGGTCCTCACTTTGTGCAGCTTGGGATTTGTTGACTGTGGAGTATTCAACAGCAGTATCTGTCTGTGTTAATTCTGCAAAGAATAAAACACATGTTCTCACCCATTAACACTGTGCAGAGCAACAGTGATCTCGGTGTGTTAACACTGTACAGAACAGGACTCACTGTTCACAGTCATATTGACACTGTACAGAACAACAGGACTTACATTTCACACTTGTATTGACACTGTACTGTACAACAGGACTCATTGTTTACACTCGTATTGACACTGTACTGAACAACAGGACTCACTATTCACACTCGTATTGACACTGTTCTCACTCATATTGACACTGTACTGAACAGGACTCACTGTTCACACTCGTATTGACACTGTACTGAACAACAGGACTCACTGTTCACACTCGTATTGACACTCTGGTCTGCCGGAGTTTGTGTCTCAGCAGACCGGAGCCTCACCTTTGCCGTCTGCCCCCGGAGGCTTGGCCAGAGAGTAGTAGTCGTTCATCTGGCGTTCTGTTTGAAGAAACAAGCGACAGTGTTTGAACCCAGGGGAAAGTGTCACTGTTACTCTGACTCGTTGTGATTATGGTAAGCGTAGATGAAGAAAGAAATGAGTGAGCTGTGTCAGCTTGCATAGGCTGCAGAGGAGCAGGTAAAGGATTATTCCACGCTGAAAAGAGAAGAAAAGAGACACAACGTGTCGGCTACACACACCCGAAGAAGGCTCCATGGCTGAAACTTTGTGTCTCTTTTCTTGTCCTTTCAGCACAGGAATAAACCTTTACCTGCTCCACTGCAGGAAAAGACAAAGTCAGTGTCACTGGGTGAAGAGCTTCACCCTGGTTGACATTGACCTGAGCGCACAGTTGAACACGGCCACCTCTACCACTGCCACTCCTGGTTTCCACCCCTGCCGACAGCAGCTGGGGCTCGAACCCACAACCCATCAGTCATTTGAGCCCCGCGCTATTGCTCCTCAGCCCAGGGCTCATCCTGGTTTCCAGATGTGATCTATCCACCCTCCCAGATGGGATGCCGGGCCTTTGCAGAACCTACCTCACCTCACCAGTTCCACCCCTCCAGCATTACTGGTCCCAACTTCTCTAGCTGGGCAGACTGGAGCCACAACAGGAGGTTACAACAGCAGCGTCTGCATCAGGGGCCTCGAACCCACGGCCCGAACTGCACACGGTCACAGCATGCCACCGAGGCCTACCAGCAGGCAGCTGCTCCTTGGGTTCGGAAGGCACTGGACTAGGAACGGGTCCAAGCCACCAGGGGGAGCTTACTGCGCTCTCTCGGGTCAACTGAGAGCTCCCTGCTGTGAAGTCACAGGAGGAACTGGTGCAGTCTGAACAAGACACACTGGGAAATCTCCTGAGGGGCCCCTCCAGGGGCCTTCTGTCATAATCTCAAACACAATCTCAGTGGAGCCCCGGCTCAACCTGTCTGACTGTCCGAACCTGTGGCTCCTCCTCCTGCTGAGCAGGATCACTGCTGTGACAGCTCATCATCACTGGAGTAAAACTGACCCGTCTCTGGATGGTCTTATCCCAGCTCCCCTTCCCTCTCTCGATGTCTCCTGTGTCTGGAGGTGTTCCACAGGGAAACCAGTTCGACATTAAGTGCTAATCCTCTCACTACACTGTTTCCTGGTTGGTACCACCAAGGGAACACAGTGTTTCAATGGTTGGAAGGAAAAGGCACAATTTTTTTAAAAACCCGCAGAGCCACTTTATACTTCTGATGATGATAGAAGGGACATATTTACAAGTACTGTTCTAAAAGGTCTCGGATCTCACCGTTACCGGCTGGGAGTGGAGTTTGCACCAGGCAGTAATCGGAATCCGTTTTCTCCAGGCGTTCTGAAAAAACTCAAAACACATGATGAGAGACCGCAGTTTTAAAATTAGTTGAATGCAGATCGTGGACCGCTGGTTTGCTAACTGAACCAAACTTGCTCACGCTGGATCCCTTAAAACCCACAAACCCACAAACTCAGGACAGTCAGGACAGTGAAGGAGTCCTCATGGAGGAGATCAGATACACTGAGAGAAGAGCCACAGTCAGAGACAGGATCAGAGACACAGCGGAGAGTCAGGACAGTGAAGGAGTCCTCATGGAGGAGATCAGAGATACTGAGAGAAGATCCACAGTCAGACAGAGACAGGATCAGAGACACAAGGGAGAATCAGGACAGTGAAGGAGTCCTCATGGAGGAGATCAGATACACAGAGAAGATCATAGACAGAGACAGGATCAGACACACAGTGGAGAGTTAGGACAGTGATCCCTGTACTCACGGCTTGCTCTAGCTCCTGTGTCCTTGATGACTTCATAGAAAGGCTCTGGCTTTGTCTGACTGTCTGCAGAGAGAGGAGAACGGACAGGGTGGGTATCTGTAAAGGTGTGGCTGGGGGTCCCCTAGAACCAGGATTGGGGACCCCTGAATGATGTCATCAGTTAGCACTGGAGATTCAGAGTTCAGATGGAATGAAGACTTAGAGATGTGGGTGTGTGGGGGGGGACCCCTGGACCCCTGTTATAGATGATTGATCTCCAGAGCATGGGCGGGGGAATGGAGAGATGAGTGGATCCTACCTCTGGGTCTCCTTCTCTTTCTGTGGGACAGGATCCCCAGCACGAGCACACAGCACATCAGTAGGACTCCTAGTGAAGACCAGATCGCAGCCCAGTTCGTTTGCCTCTCCTCTGTAGACACACCAGAGAGCGTGCTGAGATAATTCAGACACGTGCAGAGGAGTGTACACTGGAGGCTGTTTCATGATGCACTAGCAGTGTTCACAGGGTGAACACTCCTGGTGTTCACAGTGCACTCCCAGTATTCCCACTGCACTCCTAGTTTTCACAGGGTGCCCAAAGCACTCCTCATGTTCACAGGGTGCCCAGAGCACTCCTCGTGTTCACATTGCACACCCAGTGTTCAGAGGATACCCAGTGTTCCCAGTGCAAACCAGGGTTCACAGGATACCCAGTGTTCCCAGAGCACACCCAGTGTTCACAGGATACCCAGTGTTTCCAGTGCACACCAATATTCAGAGGTTACCCAGTGTTCCCAGTGCACACCCAGTATTCAGAGGATATCCAGTGTTCCCAGTGCACACCCTTGAAGTGGTATTCCAGCCATACTCACTGGGACTTGGAGGAGCAGAAGACTCTGTAGCAGTGGTGCTGCATGTTGTTGAGTCTGGGAATTAATAAAAGAGGTTGGTTCGGCACCAGCTCCAGACACCAGGGGGCGGAATTGACATTGGCATCCTTTCTGTCCCCTTTAACCAATGTGCAAACAACGTATCTTTTATTCCTCATTTATATAGAGGCTGGGGACCCTTAATAAAATTATATACTTTCTCACCTGGACATCCATTGCAACATGCATCACAATCTGAAAAAGAAATAGAGTTTGATGAGGCACTGCAAACCCATCCTGACTAACTCAGCCCCTGCTCACCCTTTAACCAGCATGCAGTCATGTTGAGTGAGTCCTGTTGTTCAGTACAGTGTCAATACGAGTGTGAACAGTGAGTCCTGTTGTTCAGTACAGTGTCAATACGAGTGTGAACAGTGAGTCCTGTTGTTCCGTACTGTGTCATTACGAGCATGCAGACAACATATATTTATATTTAATTTATATAGAGCCTGGAGACCCTTAATGTAGTTATATACTTATTCACCTGAACAATCAGTGCTGCTTTTATTAAAGTCTGAAAAAGAAACAGAGTTTGATGAGACACTGCAAAACCAGCATGGCTACCTCAGCCCCTGGTCACCCTTTAACCAGTGTGTAGCAAAATGGAAATGAGCGAAAGAAGGGAAAGAGAAGAAGCAGGGGAATAGAAAGATGGATCATTACTGTCCGCTGTGTCCCTGATCCAGTTGGTCCAGGGGTCTGTGTCTCTGGTCCAGTTAATACAAGGGTCTGTGACTCTGGTCCAGTTAGTCCAGGGGTCTGTGTCCCTGATCCAGTCAGTCCAGGGTTCTGTGTCCCTGGTCTAGTCAGTCCAGGGGTCTGTGACTCTGGTCCAGTTAGCCCAGGGGTCTGTGTCCCTGGTCTAGTCAGTCCAGGGGTCTGTGTCCCTGGTCTAGTCATTCCAGGGGTCTGTGTCCCTGGTCTTGTCAGTCCAGGGGTCTGTGTCCCTGGTCCAGTTAGTCCAGGGGTCTGTGTCCCTGATTCAGTTAGTCCAGGGCTCTGTGTCCCTGGTCCAGTCAGTCCAGGGGACTGTGACTCTGGTCCAGTCAGTCCAGGGGTCTGTGTCCCTGGTTCAGTTAATACAGGGGTCAGCTGGAACCTATTTTAGGTTTTCAGAGATGTTCTTTTTTATTTGTGAATGTACCTGTATATTTTTGCAAAACGTATTTTTTCCTACTGTTTAGAGGGATATACAGTGCCTTGGGAAAGTATTCGGCCCCCTTGAACTTTTCAACCTTTTGCCACATTTCAGGCTTCAAACATAAAGATATAATTTTTTTTTATTTTATGTGAAGAATCACCAACAAGTGGGACACAATTGTGAAGTGGAACGAAATCTATTGGATTTTTGAAACTAATAAAAAAAATGAAAAGTGGGGCGTGCAAAATTATTCGGCCCCTTTACTTTCAGTGCAGCAAACTCACTCCAGAAGTTCAGCGAGGATCTCTGAATGATCCAATGTTGTCCTAAATGACTGATGGTGATAAATAGAATCCACCTGTGTGTAATCAAGTCTCTGTATAAATGCACCTGCTCTGTGATAGTCTCAAGGTTCTGTTGAAAGCGCAGAGAGCATCATGAAGACCAAGGAACACACCAGGCAGGTCCGTAATACTGTTGTGGAGAAGTTTAAAGCCGGATTTGGATACAAAAAGATTTCCCAAGCTTCAAACATCCCAAGGAGCACTGTGCAAGCGATCATCTTGAAATGGAAGGAGTATCAGACCACTGCAAATCTACCAAGACCTGGCCGTCCCTCTAAACTTTCAGCTCAGACAAGGAGAAGACTGATCAGAGATGCAGCCAAGAGGCCCATGATCACTCTGGATGAACTGCAGAGAACTACAGCTGAGGTGGGAGAGTCTGTCCATAGGACAACAATCAGTCTTACACTGCACAAATCTGGCCTTTATGGAAGAGTGGCAAGAAGAAAGCCATTTCTCAAAGATATCCATAAAAAGTCTCGTCTAAAGTTTGCCACAAGCCACCTGGGAGACACCCCAAACATGTGGAAGAAGGTGCTCTGGTCAGATGAAACCAAAATCGAACTTTTTGGCCACAATGCAAAACGATATGTTTGGCGTAAAAGCAACACAGCTCATCACCCTCAACACACCATCCCCACTGTCAAACATGGTGGTGGCAGCATCATGGTTTGGGCCTGCTTTTCTTCAGCAGGGACAGGGAAGATGGTTACAATTGAGGGGAAGATGGATGCAGCCAAATACAGGACCATTCTGGATGAAAACCTGTTGGAGTCTGCAAAAGACCTGAGACTGGGACGGAGATTTATCTTCCAACAAGACAATGATCCCAAACATACAGCAAAATCTACAAAGGAATGGTTCACAAATAAACGTATCCAGGTGTTTGAATGGCCAAGTCAAAGTCCAGACCTGAATCCAATCGAGAATCTGTGGAAAGAGCTGAAAACTGCTGTTCACAAACGCTCTCCATCCAACCTCACTGAGCTCGAGCTGTTTTGCAAGGAAGAATGGGCAAGAATTTCAGTCTCTCGATGTGCAAAACTGATAGAGACATACCCCAAGCGACTTGCAGCTGTAATCGCAGCAAAAGGTGGCTCTACAAAGTATTAACGCAAGGGGGCCGAATAATTTTGCACGCCCCACTTTTCATTTTTTTATTAGTTAAAAAAGTTTCAAAAATCCAATAGATTTCGTTCCACTTCACAATTGTGTCCCACTTGTTGGTGATTCTTCACATAAAATAAAAAAATTATATCTTTATGTTTGAAGCCTGAAATGTGGCAAAAGGTTGAAAAGTTCAAGGGGGCCGAATACTTTCGCAAGGCACTGTATACACCCACACACACACCCCCACAGTTCTGACTGCATATTTAGTGCAGCAGCTTCCTGTTGGGTTTCTGTGGCTTTTTAAAAAGCCGTTTGTCGATTTCCTCTTGGAGTTGCAAGAGCCAGATAGATACGATCGACAAGAGCAGAGAAAATAGAAACGGTAAAAAAAATGCTTCCTTGCAATCTTGCAATTGCCGGCAATGTTTTTTGTATGTTCGTGTAAGGAAGAGGTGAATTTTTAGTGTCAGACAAATTAGAAAACGCTCGTGTGGAGAGGAGTGAGGAACAAGCTGCCCTGTCCATGTTGTTGAAGCCAATACCCTGGCTTCTCTCAGCCCAATTGGCGATGGGCTGTCACACAGGCCAGATGGGCCAACTGACACTTCTTTAAACAAAGGGGCGGTGTGGTGGCTCTGTGGCTAAGGATCTGTGCCTGTGGCTGAAAGGTTGCCACAGAATCCCACAGCCGGCAGAGGAATCCTACTCTGTTGGGCCCCCGAGCACAGCCCTTAACTCCAAGTGCTCCAGGGGCGCTGTATAAACGACCCCGTGCTCTGACCCCCAGCTTCTCTCCCCGTCTGTGTGCCTGTGTGTCTCATGGAGAGCAAGCTGGGGTCTGCAAAAAGACAATTTCCTAATGCAAGAAACTTTATATGGCCAATAAAGTGATCTTATCTTATGGTCCTATCTAAGGGGTGTGGTGCTCCACACTATAACCAGAAAGGCTTATATTTTCCATAGGTGTTTATCGGAGGACAAAAACAATTAATACAAATGATGTATTTGCAGAAGTAATTAACCAGTTAACAAGGGAAGTAGTTTGTTGTAGATGTGTCCTTGAGTTAACACTGCTAATTCCAAACAAGATAGCGGGTTGCATCTGCTCTACCAGAGTGATTGCTCTTACTGCGTCATATTAACCTGAAGAAAAGCTCCATTTCTCTACTAACGTCGATGCTTTTGATGCTTTTCTTCCAATTGCTGCTGCTTCTACTCCTCATAATCCTTTTCAGTTTTTGAGAACCAGATATTTAGCTTTGAAGCTGGAATTACAGAATATGTTTAGATATAAAACACGTGCAATATGTAGATATTCTGTCTGTGGTGCAGCTCCTACAGTAAATTATCTGGTTCCTATCCAGTACATACACAGTGGAAAGCGACAGTACTGGGACAGGGAGATTAAATGAAATGCACTGGTGTTTAAGAGACCAGTAAAGTCATATAGAGTTCAGCAGAAAGAAAAAACCCACTGTTTCGGCTGCTGAGCTCTCTGAAAGGTGTGATGCACAGTATGTATAAATTATAGACCTATTTACACATCGTATGTGTGCCGAGATCTATGTATATGAACAAGTACAGGTTTATTCCACGCTGAAAAGAGAAGAAAAACAACATTTCATCATATAAACTTCTTTTTTTCTTCTCTTTTCAGTGTGGAATAAACCTGTACTTGTTCATATACATAGATCTTGGCACACATATGATATGTACGTACATGTATAACCTTTACTTGTTGCTTTGCAGCCTACGCATGCTGACACAGCTCCCTATGTGATCTGTGTACAGTACATGTACATATCGTATGTCTGTGGAGAACTGTGGATATGAACATTTACACTACAGTAATACTTTCATTTCTATGATTTTTGTCCTGCCTCCCAGCAGCTGTGTTTTACACACAGAAACGTAACAAAACAGAACACCCAAATATCTCCAAACATCTGCTGGATGTGTTTTTCGAAATGCACGTACTGTATGTGTGTAGAACGCTCTGGGACTCGGTAGTGTGCTGGGGGCCAGGTTATGGAAGGTGATGGAAAGAGGATGGGAAGACGGAGCTCGCTCACCTGTGGAGTCGCCGGAGCATCCGGTGACTTCCCCCACGCGGTTCATAGGGAGCAGCAGCAGGAGGAGCAGGGAGATGAAGAGGCAGGCTCGGAGTCCCATGGCGTCTCTGCAGAGGCCAGCTGTGTCACACTCACACAGGCGCGGGTGTGAGCGGCACAGCTATTTGAACCCCCACTGCTATGCTGGAGGGACGTGGGGGGGGTGACATGTCGTTCGGTTTCCTGCGAGTAGTTTCAGAAACTTGTGTCTCCTCCCAGCAAAAATGAGTGAAAAAAAAAAACTGAAAATCAAGATTTGGAGACATTTAATTGTTCTGTATTTACACTTTAAGCAGGAATTGACCCATGAATAACTGGCTTACAAACCCCAGGTCGAGTCCAGCTGAGCCTCACTGTATGAACTGTGTTCAGTACTTATCTAGACGTGTTGTAAACAAAGCAATGTTTATTGCAGCTTTGGAATCAGTCCAGAGAAAATCAACCAGATACGTACCAGGGTTGAAGACAGATGACAGGCTAAAGGAACTGAGTCTCTTAGGTCTAAAGGGAGTGTCCCACACTGACAGGATACAGGAACTGAGACTCTTTAGTCTGAAGGGAGTGTCCCACACTGACAGCTGCAGGAACTGAGTCTCTTCAGTCTGAAGGGAGTGTCCCACATTGACAGACTGAAGGAACTGAGTCTCATTAGTCTGAAGGTAGTGTCCCACACTGACAGGCTGCAGGAACTGAGTCTCTTTATTCTGAAGGGAATGTCCCACACTGACAGCCTGGAGGAACACAGTCTCTTCAGTCTGAAGGGAGAGTCCCACACTGACAGGCTGCAGGAACTGAGTCTCTTTAGTCTGAAGGGAGTGCCCCACACTGACAGGCTGCAGGAACTGAGTCTCTTCAGTCTGAAGGGAGTGTCCCACATTGATAGACTGAAGGAACTGAGTCTCATTAGTCTGAAGGTAGTGTCCCACACTGACAGGCAGCAGGAACTGAGTCTCTTTATTCTGAAGGGAATGTCCCACACTGACAGCCTGGAGGAACACAGTCTCTTAAGTCTGAAGGGAGAGTCCCACACTGACAGGCTGCAGGAACTGAGTCTCTTTAGTCTGAAGGGAGTGTCCCACACTGACAGGCTGCAGGAACTGAGTCTCTTCAGTCTGAAGGGAGAGTCCCACATTGACAAACTGAAGGAACTGAGTCTCATTAGTCTGAAGGGAGTGTCCCACACTGACAGCCTGGAGGAACACAGTCTCTTCAGTCTGAAGGGAGAGTCCCACACTGACAGGCTGCAGGAACTGAGTCTTTTTAGTCTGAAGGGAGTTTCCCACACTGACAGCCTGTAGGGACTGAGTCTCTTTGGTCTGAAAGGAGTGTCCCACATTGACAGGCTGCATGAACTGAGTCTCTTCAGTCTGAAGGGAGTGTCCCACCCTGACAGGCTGAAGGAACTGAGTCTCTTTAGTTTGAAGGTAGTGTCCCACACTGACAGGATGAAGGAACTGAGTCTCTTTAGTCTGATGGAAATGTCCCACACTGACAGCCTGAAGGAACACAGTCTCCAGTCTGAAGGGAGAGTCCCACACTGACAGGCTGCAGGAACTGAGTCTCTTTAGTCTGAAGGAGACTAAAGACAGGCTGCAATGTCCCACACTGAAAGCTTGGAGGAACTGAGTCTCTTTGGTCTGAAGGGAGTGTCCATCATTGACAGGCTGCATGAACTGAATCTCTTCAGTCTGAAGGGAGTGTCCCACCCTGACAGGCTGAAGGAACTGAGTCTCTTTAGTTTGAAGGGAATGTCCCACACTGACAGCCTGAAGGAACAGAGTCTCCAGTCTGAAGGGAGAGTCCCACACTGACAGGCTGCAGGAACTGAGTCTCTTTAGTCTGAAGGGAATGTCCCACACTGACAGCCTGGAGGAACTCAGTCTCTTCAGTCTGAAGGGAGAGTCCCACACTGACAGGCTGCAGGAACTGAGTCTCTTTAGTCTGAAGGGAATGTCCCACACTGACAGCCTGGAGGAACTCAGTCTCTTCAGTCTGAAGGGAGAGTCCCACACTGAGAGGCTGCAGGAACTGAGTCTCTTCAGTCTGAAGGGAGTGTCCCACCCTGACAGGCTGCAGGAACTGAGTCTTTTTAGTCTGAAGGGAGTTTCCCACACTGACAGCCTGGAGGGACTGAGTCTCTTTGGTCTGAAGGGAGTGTCCCACATTGACAGGCTGCATGAACTGAGTCTCTTCAGTCTGAAGGGAGTGTCCCACCCTGACAGACTGAGGGCACTGAGTCTCTTTAGTCTGAAAGGTAGTGTCCCACACTGACAGGCTGAAGGAACTGAGTCTCTTTAGTCTGAAGGGAATGTCCCACACTGACAGCCTGAAGGAACAGAGTCTCCAGTCTGAAGGGAGAGTCCCACACTGACAGGCTGCAGGAACTGAGTCTCTTTAGTCTGAAGGGAGTGTCCCACACTGACAGGCTGCAGGAACTGAGTCTCTTTAGTCTGAAGGGAATGTCCCACACTGACAGCCTGGAGGAACTCAGTCTCTTCAGTCTGAAGGGAGAGTCCCACACTGACAGGCTGCAGGAACTGAGTCTCTTTAGTCTGAAGGGAATGTCCCACACTGACAGCCTGGAGGAACTCAGTCTCTTCAGTCTGAAGGGAGAGTCCCACACTGAGAGGCTGCAGGAACTGAGTCTTTTCAGTCTGAAGGGAGTGTCCCACATTGACAGACTGAAGGAACTGAGTCTCATTAGTCTGAAGGGAGTGTCCCACATTGACAGGCTGCATGAACTGAGTCTCTTCAGTCTGAAGGGAGTGTCCCACCCTGACAGGCTGCAGGAACTGAGTCTTTTTAGTCTGAAGGGAGTTTCCCACACTGACAGCCTGGAGGGACTGAGTCTCTTTGGTCTGAAGGGAGTGTCCCACATTGACATGCTGCATGAACTGAGTCTCTTCAGTCTGAAGGGAGTGTCCCACCCTGACAGGCTGAAGGAACTGAGTCTCTTTAGTCTGAAGGTAGTGTCCCACACTGACAGCCTGAAGGAACACAGTCTCCAGTCTGAAGGGAGAGTCCCACACTGACAGGCTGCAGGAACTGAGTCTCTTTAGTCTGAAGGAGACTAAAGACAGGCTGCAATGTCCCACACTGAAAGCTTGGAGGAACTGAGTCTCTTTGGTCTGAAGGGAGTGTCCCACATTGACAGGCTGCATGAACTGAGTCTCTTCAGTCTGAAGGGAGTGTCCCACCCTGACAGGCTGAAGGAACTGAGTCTCTTTAGTTTGAAGGGAATGTCCCACACTGACAGCCTGAAGGAACAGAGTCTCCAGTCTGAAGGGAGAGTCCCACACTGACAGGCTGCAGGAACTGAGTCTCTGTAGTCTGAAGGGAGTGTCCCACACTGACAGGCTGCAGGAACTGAGTCTCTTTAGTCTGAAGGGAATGTCCCACACTGACAGCCTGGAGGAACTCAGTCTCTTCAGTCTGAAGGGAGAGTCCCACACTGACAGGCTGCAGGAACTGAGTCTCTTTAATCTGAAGGGAATGTCCCACACTGACAGCCTGGAGGAACTCAGTCTCTTCAGTCTGAAGGGAGAGTCCCACATTGACAGGCTGCATGAACTGAGTCTCTTCAGTCTGAAGGGAGTGTCCCACACTGACAGGCTGCAGGAACTGAGTCTCTTTAGTCTGAAGGAGACTAAAAACAGGCTGCAATGTCCCACACTGACAGCTTGGAGGAACTGAGTCTCTTTGGTCTGAAGGGAGTGTCCCACATTGACAGACTGAAGGAACTGAGTCTCATTAGTCTGAAGGGAGTGTCCCACATTGACAGACTGAAGGAACTGAGTCTCATTAGTCTGAAGGTAGTGTCCCACACTTACAGGCTGCAGGAACTGAGTCTCTTTATTCTGAAGGGAGAGTCCCACACTGACAGCCTGGTGGAACACAGTCTCTTCAGTCTGAAGGGAGAGTCCCACATTGACAGGCTGCATGAACTGAGTCTCTTCAGTCTGAAGGGAGTGTCCCACCCTGACAGACTGAAGGTACTGAGTCTCTTTAGTCTGAAGGTAGTGTCCCACACTGACAGGCTGAAGGAACTGAGTCTCTTTAGTCTGAAGGAAATGTTCCACACTGACAGCCTGAAGGAACACAGTCTCCAGTCTGAAGGGAGAGTCCCACACTGACAGGCTGCAGGAACTGAGTCTCTTTAGTCTGAAGGAGACTAAAGACAGGCTGCAATGTCCCACACTGACAGCCTGGAGGAACTGAGTCTCTTTGGTCTGAAGGGAGTGTCCCACATTGACAGGCTGCATGAACTGAGTCTCTTCAGTCTGAAGGGAGTGTCCCACCCTGACAGACTGAAGGTACTGAGTCTCTTTAGTCTTAAGGTAGTGTCCCACACTGACAGGCTAAAGGAACTGAGTCTTTTTAGTTTGAAGGGAATGTCCCACACTGACAGCCTGAAGGAACACAGTCTCCAGTCTGAAGGGAGAGTCCCACACTGACAGGCTGCAGGAACTGAGTCTCTTTAGTCTGAAGGGAGTGTCCCACACTGACAGGCTGTAGGAACTGAGTCTCTTTAGTCTGAAGGGAATGTCCCACACTGACAGCCTGGAGGAACACAGTCTCTTCAGTCTGAAGGGAGAGTCCCACACTGACAGGCTGCAGGAACTGAGTCTTTTTAGTCTGAAGGGAGTGTCCCACATTAACAGGCTGCAGGAACTTTCTTTTTAGTCCGAAGGGAGTGTCCCACACTGACAGACTGAAGGAACTGAATCTCTTCAGTCTGAAGGGAGTGTCCCACACTGACAGGCTGCAGGAACTGAGTCTCTTTAGTTTGAAGGGAGTGTCTCACACTGACAGCCTGGAGGGACTGAGTCTGTTTAGTCTGAAGGGAGTGTCCCACATTGACAGGCTGCATGAACTGAGTCTCTTCAGTCTGAAGGGAGTGTCCCACCCTGACAGACTGAAGGTACTGAGTCTCTTTAGTCTGAAGGGAATGTCCCACACTGACAGCCTGAAGGAACACAGTCTCCAGTCTGAAGGGAGAGTCCCACACTGACAGGCTGCAGGAACTGAGTCTCTTTAGTCTGAAGGAGACTAAAGACAGGCTACAATGTCCCACACTGACAGCCTGGAGCAACTGAGTCTCTTAACCCCCTACGCTCAACCTAGAGCGATACCAGCTCAAGCACTCTTCAGGATCTTCGATCGGCTTCTAGAACTTTGTCTTTCCAAAATCAAATCGTCTCGCGGGTGAGCCAGAGCCTCTCCTGCATGCAACGGGCACAGGGCGGGGTACACCCTGGAGAGGACACCAGTCCATCACAGGACACACACTGGACAGGACACCAGTCCATTACAGAAGACACACACAGGACACACACAGGACACCAGACTCCCAGTACTGACACCTGTGCCCCCCTTCTGAGGTAAGCATCTTGTAGAAAGAAAGGGAACTGAAATTAAGGCACATGAAGATATAAGTAAATGAGACGTGACTGTTAGATGTGTTCAGGTACATCTGGGTGTCTCCAAGCTTTTTTACGCACTGTAACACAACACCTTCAAGCGACCCATAAGATGCTCAGACGTTCTGACAAGTCATTAACCCATGAAAACCAGGAAAAAAATGAGGCAGCGAGTTCTTATTTTCAAACTTTAGTTCAACATCAAATCAAGTCAAGTCAAGTCAAGTCAAGTTCAAGTTTATTGTTATTACACTCATATACATGGTATATGGTATAACAAAATGCTATTTAGCTAGCTCTCGGACATAAGAAAACAACAACAACAACAACAACAATACAATTGTGTAGCAAAAGAAAGACAGAGACAACAGGCAGTGTGCAAAAAACAACAGACGATGTGCAAAAAACCAACAACAGGCAATGTGCAAAACAACAAAAAGGTAACAGGTTGTGTGCAAAAATATGCATCAACAGAATAAAATAAAGGGATAGA
This sequence comes from Atractosteus spatula, assembly GCF_055471065.1. Taxonomy (NCBI): domain Eukaryota; kingdom Metazoa; phylum Chordata; class Actinopteri; order Semionotiformes; family Lepisosteidae; genus Atractosteus; species Atractosteus spatula. The sequence continues at coordinate 17,578,307 of NC_142715.1, read as the reverse complement.
AATTATGGGGGTTGAGCCTTTGACATGTATGGTAGAGGTAGATTTTCAATGTGTGTTTGGGTTTTTGGTAAGAAAGAAAGAAAGGAAGAAGGCACTGTGAGGTTCAGATCATAGGTGAGAGGTGAGGTGAGAGTGAGATTGAGAGAGGCTGGGAATTTAACAGTTTGATAGTGCAGGGGTAAAAACTGTCTCTGAGTCTGGTAGTCCGGGCCCGAATGCTCCGGTACCGTTTTCCAGATGGTAGCAGATCATAAAGTTCGTGAGGTCGGCGGTGACTAAACACTCCGCCTGCAGGGAGAGGGACGGGACGGAGACGGTTATTCTCTTCTGGCAGTTTATTTTAACTGTCACATTTCCACCGTCTCTCTCTCTCTTTCATTTTCGTCCTGCTCTCTCCCGTTTCCTCGTCACATGGCCGCCGCATGGCCAGTCAGAGAACAAGGAAACGCGTGTATCATCATCGTAAACCTGTCCAGAGACGGAAGTAGAGAGCTCTCTTTAACTTAAAAATATTTTAAACTGCATAACCGAATAAAACAATGACAACGGGCCAGGGCATAAACGCGCACCAGTTTCTGACGCGTAGGCGGACTTCAGAGGCGCCTGACTCCTTTTGTCGTTGAACCGACTTCTGTCTTCATTACTTCGGAGTTTCACTCCTACTTCGTATCAGAAATAAACAACTTTCCACACGACTTTACAGGAAGCTGGAAACAACAGGTTCGAGAAGTGATATTTACATGTCTCTATTTAGTGATATTTACATGTCCGGGGGAGGCTCAGTGGTTGTTATTCCTGCCCTGGAATCAGTTCAGAACCTGGGGTGCTGTCTGTGTGGAGTTCTTAACTGTGTCTGTGGGGGTTTCCTCCTGGTGCTCCAGTTTCCTCCCAGTCCAGAGACAGGCTGGGGGGTTAATTGACTCCTTGGTGTGTGTGTCCTGTGATGGACTGGTGCCCTGTCCAGGGTGTGTGTGTGTGTGTGTGTGTGTGTGGGTGTGTGTGTGTGAGTGTGTGTGTCCTGTGATGGACTGGTGCCCTGTCCAGTGTGTGTGTGTGTGTGGGTGTGTGGGTGTGTGTGTGAGTGTGTGAGTGTGTGTGTCCTGTGATGGACTGGTGCCCTGTCTAGGGTGTGTGTGTGCGTGTCCTGTGATGGACTGCTGTCCTGTCCAGGGTGAACCCTGCCTTGTGCCTGTTGCTTGCTGGGATAGACTCCAGCTCCCCCCTGTGACCCTGGACTGGATACAGCTGTTAGAAAATGGATGGATGGTTTGAATGTTTTTTTTTATTAATGTTTTTCTTCTCTTTTTTCAGGAGTGGATGGTTGTTTTAGGTGGGGATGGGGGGGCATGAGGGATTGAATCTGTTATTTTGTGATTGTTTATAAAAAATCCTTATAAATAGGATTAAACATTTTTTTTAAATGTCCACACTGGGGTCTGACACAGCGTGATCTGATGTCCCTCTGCGATGAGGAGCCTGCTGCCGTGTCTGGCTGTGCTGTTTGCCCTGTGCCTTACCAGTGAGTACCTCAGCCTCATCACCTCTCACGCCGGTGTATGGAGGTCTTGCCTGTCTGTCTGTCTGCCTGCCTGTGTTTGTTTGTCTGTTTGCCAGATTTCCTCTCTGTCCTCCTGCCTGTGTCTGTCTGATAGGCTCTCTGACTGTGTGCCTGCAAGTACTGTAGGTGTGTCTCTGATTGTCTGACTGTCTGCCTGCGAAAGTCTGTCTGACTGCCTGCAAGAGTCTGTCTGATAGACTGTGTGTATGACTGACTGACTGCCTGCATGTAGGTGTGTGTCTGATTGTCTGACTAATTCAGGTGGGGTAGCTGCATCAGCATGCGTAGCCTGCAAAGGAATAGGTTTATTCCATGCTGAAAAGAGAAGAAAGAAAACACAACATTTCAGCCATGGAGCCTTCAGGTATCAGGTGTCAGGTGTGATTGTCTGACTGTCTGCCTGTGTCTGTCTGACAGACTGACTGACTGCCTGCAAGTACTGTAGGTGTGTGTCTGATTGTCTGATTGTCTGACTGTCTGACTGTCTGCCTGCGAGAGTCTGTCTTACTCTATCTGACTGACTGCCTGCAAGTAGGTGTGTGTCTGATTGTCTGTCTAAAATTACGATGACACGTTTGTCAGCCAGCTCTTGAGAAAAGTTAGGATCGCACCAGTAAAAAAGAAATTCTCCCTCAGAGAACAAGAGCCGCCAGGACTGTTCCTCGTGTCAGAAGTGTGTGGCCAGCATGTGAAAGGAACTTAATCTCTTCAGTGTCTTAGATGGGCGCTATCTGTTTGGATATAGCTATCATCTAGAAGGAGTTTGCTGCTCGACAGAGATCTGCATGGAGTACTGACACACAGAAGACATGATGGATGGGTGGATTAATACCCTCATTCATTTATTTTCTTTTTCTTAATTGTATAATGTTAGAATGCCCAAAAGGGATGGGAAGCCAGTTGACCATGGACCCCCAGGGGTTTCTTTTCTCCATACTAAGGAGTTTTTGGTTCCTCTCCTCTGTTGTCTATTGGTCTTCTGTTCTTCTGTTCTGTATTCACACAATGTCACTTGCATTGTTCACTTGGGGCAACCTGTCGTGAAAGGCACTATATCCAAATAAATTGAATTGAAATTAAAAGGTCCGCACTCAAGTGCTAAGGAAACAGTGCTGTTCTCCTTTCACTCCCCCGCACACAGAGAGCGCCTCAGCCTCTCACTGGCTGGTCTACAGCTCCACGGCGGTGTCGGAGGCAGGGCTCTCTCCCAGCTCCTGATCTCCAGGGTGCTGGACCAGCAGACGGTCTCTCACTGGGACAGCGCCTCCTGGAGGCTCTGCTGGCCCAGCGGAGCTGCCGGCCTCAGAGACGTCGACTACGAGCACGATGAGACAGAGAGCAGGGAGAGGCTGAGGAAAGGGAGGAACATGGGGAAAGGTCAGTCAGCCCTCCGCTCTGTCCTCTGTCCTCTGTCCTCTGTCCTCTGTCCTCTGCCCCTGCCCCTGCCCCTGTCTCTGTCTCTGTGTGCGTGTCAGTGTCCTCTGTTTCTCTGTGTGTGCGTGTCAGTGTCCTCTGTCTCTGTCTCTGTCTCTGTCTCTGTGTGTGTGTGTGTCAGTGTCCCTGCTCTCTCTGTGTGTGTGTCACTGTCCCCTGTCTCTTTCTGTGTGTCAGTGTGCTCGGTCTCTGTGTGTATGTCAGTGTGCCCAGTCTCTCTCTGTGTGTCACTGTCCCCGGTCTCTTTGTGTGTGTCAGTGTCCCCGGTCTCTCTATGTGTGTCACTGTCCCCAGTCTCTGTGTGTGTGTGTCACTGTCCTTGGTCTCTCTTTGTGTGTCACTGTCCCTGGTCTCTCTGTCTGTGTCAGTGTCCTCGGTCTCTCTCTCCAGATGCGCTCCAGAGGTGGCAAGGCTGTAGACTGGAGGATGATGGGAGTGTGGCTCTTTTTGATCACTACAGCTTCAATGGACAAGACTTCCTGTCCTTTGAGGTGGACAACATGACCTGGAGAGCAAGTTCCCTGGAGGCAGAGGGCACTCAAAGGGACTGGAACCAGAACAAGATTAAAAACCAGTATACCAGATTCTTCCTGGAGACTGACTGTATAGAAACACTGAAGAGATTCCTGCAGTACAGAGAGAAACACAAAAACCACACAAAGGTGAGACAGAGAGATATCAGATACAATATGAGACAAATGCACCTAGAAGCTCTACACAAGAAGTTCCCCCATGTGCAGAGGAGTGGGTGGCACAGTGCAGTTTCTGGGGTGCTGTCTGTGTGGAGTTTGTATGTTCACCTCATGTTTGTGTGGGTTTCCTCCCACTTGCTGGTGGGTAAATTGGCTTATGGGAAATTGGCTCGTGTGTGAGTGTGTATCTGTGTCTGTGTGAATGTGAAGCTTGTGTGATCCTGTGTGAATAGGACGTGTCTGCAGTGCTCCAGTTCTACTGTGATCTCCTTTCTTAGCCTGAGGAACAGACAAAGAGAAAATGTGTTTGATTTGTATAATTGTCTAATACTGACATGTCTTGGTTGTAAAGGTTTGCAGAAAGGAGCCACACTATATTTTGTCTGTGCAGCGATGTCGCCTCACCTTGCACAGTGTCCACACTAATTCTCAGTGTGTTAACATTGCTTCCGGTCTCCCTCTCAGTCTCTCCTCAGGTGTTTGTCTCTTCCAAGCATCTGGGAGACACACAGAGCTGTTCCCTGTCCTGTCTGGTCACTGGCTTCAGTCCTAGAGTCATAGATGTCAGTTTGTCCAGGCCTGTAGAGACCGAGGGAGAGGACGTGTGGTCCAGTAGGCTCAGACCCAACGGAGACAGCTGAGGAAGAGTGTGGAGATCTGAGAGAGTAAGATCGAGGAATACAGCTGTACTGTCACTCATCACAGCTCCAACCACAGCGTCACGCTGAGCTGGGGTAAGTGTCTGGAGCAGATCAGTGTGTGTTATACTATATCACACACGGGGGTGAGTCTGGAGCAGATCAGTGTGTATTATACTGTATCACACACAGGGGTGATACAGGAGCAGATCAGTGTGTATTATACTATATCACACACGGGTGAGTCTGGAGCAGATCAGTGTGTATTATACTGTATCACACACTGGGGTGAGTCTGGAGCAGATCAGTGTGTATTATACTGTATCACACACAGGTGAGTCTGGAGCAGATCACTGTGTATTATACTGTATCACACACTAGGGTGATAACAGAGTCACATTATTTTTGTCATGCAGCAGGTAACGTCTGAAACTTTTCTTGTCTCTATAACAGATTATGCCGCATGTCTGAACTCTGACCACCTGGATTCCAGACTGCATGTCAGGGTGATTCTGGCACTTCTGTGTGTGATGGCAGCAGGGGCTGTAGTCATCTTGCACCAGAAGAAGCTGTGCTGTGTGCCATTTTTACCACTGTCTTCACAAAGTCTTTTCACAGACCCCAGCTTGCTCTCCATGAGACACACAGACAGGGAGAGAAGCTGGGGGTCAGAGTGCAGGGTCAGCCATTGTACAGCACCCCTGGAGCAGTTGGGGTTAAGGGCCTTGCTCAGGGGCCCAAAGGAGTAGGATTTCTCTGCCAGCCGCAGATTTTTAAAAAAGATTTTAAGATTTTTAAAGTACGCAGGCTGGATAGCCAGTAGCCATATCACCCTGCAGCTCGCAACTGGCAACCCACAGACACCCAGCAGTGTGAGTCTGGTCAGTACTTGGATGGGAGACCTTCTGGGAAAGCTGAGGTACTGCTGGGAGAGGTGTTAGTGTGGCCAGCAGGAGGCGCTCACCCTGCGGTCTGTGTGGGTCCTAATGCCCCAGTATAGTGATGGGGACACTAGACTGTAAACAGGCGCAGTCCTTCGGATGAGACGTCAAACCGAGGTCCTGACTCTCTGTGGTCATCAACAATCCCAGGGCGTTTCTCGAAAAGAGTAGGGGTGTTTCCCCAGTGTCCTGGTCTAATCCCCCCGTGGTCTTTACCAGTCACAGCCTCCTAATTATCCCCATCTCTGAACTGGCTTCATCCCTCTGCTCTCCTCCCCACTGAGAGCTGCTGTGTGCTGAGCGGACTGGAGCATCATCCAGGTGGGGCTGCACACTGGTGGGGCTGGAGGGGATCCCCATTAACCTGTAAAGTGCTTTGAGTGGAGTGTCCAGAAAAGCACTATATAAATGTAAGGGATTATTATTAATTTTTATTATTAAGCTGTTTAAGATGGCAACACACTTCAGGCACATGGAACATGAATGCTGGACACGAATATTAATAAGCTTCCAATGACAACACCACAGAGCAAGAACACGTTTGAGCTGAAAGATGTATATTTCACATTGAAACTGCAGGAAGTCTGATTACAGAGTAATTATGTGGTGAATGTTTCTACCACCCTGGGGGTGTCAAAGCATGGTGTTGTAGTCCTAGATGTTGATGCATTTTTTAAAACTCTGTTTGCTTTTGGACATCCACTTTGTAGGAAGAGATTTAGCTCGAGTTTGCTTTTTATTTTATTTTATAGAGATTGGCCTGTCTCATTATTGTCCAGTGCTTCAGGTTAAGGAGCTAGAATTGTGTTAAGGAGCCTCTGAGACTCCTTATTTGATATATATGGAGTACCTGGGGGACAGCTCTGTGGCTCAGTGGTTTTGCTTGGCTGCCTCGTACTGCAGAGGCCCCGGATTCAATTCCAGACCCAGAGTGCTGTCGGGGTGGAGTCTGCATATTCTTCTGTGTGTGTGTGTCCCTTATTGGACTAGCAGGGTACACCACTATCCATCCTGGATGCATGCACATGATCTCACAAAAGACTTGAACGCGGGTGCCTTGTGCTTCCATTGGATGACAGAGGAGCTACGACCACGATGATTACACAGTACCTAGTTTGGATGATGTCTTACGCTCATGAAAGTCGACTGCAGTTCCAGATATTGAGCAGGTATATTCAAGATTTATACAACCCTGACAGCCTCGATCCTTTCTTGACAGCCTTGTTAGGAGCAAAGGCAATTACTGCTATGTTTAATTACTCTGGTGACCGACACCAAGCTGCATGGTCACTATAATCCACTATTTATTCCATACATGCCAGTGTGATTAAGTAGCACTATAACCCTGAGTATGCACAGATATATACAGTATGTCTCCTTCAAGAAGTTCCTTGAAGTATGTTCCTTTTAAATCATTAATACTACACTTTATTATATTGATTAAATGAAATGGTCTGAGACATATGTTTGAAAAGTTTAAAATAGGCATAAGGGCATTATCTACAATGCAGTATTTCTAAATGTAAGAATGTGAGAGTTGTGTGGACCTTATCTTTTTTTTACCTTGTTTAGTCTTTTTTTTGGTCAAGTGTAATTGTATTACAGTATGTAGCCCCTGACGGTGTTATTGGTGTTATATGTTATATGTACTCTTGTTTGTACGGTATGAATTTTTGCTGTTGCAATAAAAAAAACGAAAGTCGTGCATAGCAATGGTCACTAAGGAAGTGCGGCTTAATCCCTGAATTCCGGTGTCCGTGCAGTAGAGGGAGACACTCCCTCCGCTCTCACAGTGGATCAGCTGTCACCCTGCTCACAAGGGGGTGGAGGGGATCCCCATTAACCTGTAAAGAGCTTTGAGTGGAGAGTCCACAAAAGTGCTATATAAGTGTAAGCAATTATTATTATTTATAACAAATCAAATTACTTAAGAACATATGAAAAGTTAATGATACCAATAGACAATTCAGCTTATTAGAGCTCAGTGTTTGTTCTGTACACATGTACTTATAATACATGGAATAATTTACAAAGATCCCACTACGTCCCCCTGTGTAGAATAGATGTTCATAATCTGTTTAGTCTATTGTTAGTCTCTAAGCTGTCAAAATTGAAAATCTGACGTTTAATCATATTCCACTTACTGTAAGTCCACTTGTTCTGATCTGTGGTTTCAATGTCATCAACCATCAACTAACCAACTATTTTTATTCTCCTAAAAACTTTTGAAATCCAACTTTTCAGCAGCTGGTCAGAAAGTCAAGTTGCCCAGTAAGGCTGATCGAATGTTCCCTTACAAACATACGTGAGAGGAAAAATACACCAGTGATTGCCAAAGCAAACAATTCTCAAATAGTATTTCCTTGGACCTGAATACTACTACTACATTTAAATGTGATAATATATATATATTCATTAAACAACTCTCAATGCATTTTCACTGTACTGAGACCAGACCTTCATGTTAAAACAGAGAACCACTCATAGAGAAAATATTATACTATATCCATATATATTGAACCTTAATATAAATGCTACGGTATTTGAAGCTTGCATTATTCTTAGATGTCGGTCTGTCGCCAGTGGCCAGTCGCCAGTGTTTCACAGAGGAATCCTGTGCAGACTGATCCTCCGACACTCAGTCTCCCATAGGGTGGCACTGCCCTGTGGAGCAAAGACATCACCGATGAAGTTCCTGGCATTCAGAATGCGCGACGCCAAGGCTGTGCTGCTTAAGCATCTCACCATCTTCCTCCTCGTCTTTCGAGAACACCACGCCATTGTCCTCCTGGCCCCAACGCAGGCTGGTGTTGCCCAGCTCGGTGTGCCTGGACAGCTCTCTCGTCACCTGCGGAGGGGACAGTACCACAGCAGCCCGGGTCAGAAATCAGGGCCCGGTACGTCTTCCTGAACGAGAGCCGCGGTCTTGTCGCGGCAGGGAGGACGCAATCACCGGGCGAAACAGGGAAGCAGCAGCAGACAGCGCCTGTGGTGGGTGATAGTGGTCTGTAGTGGGAGGTGGCAGCTGGAGTGAGCGCTCTGGAAAACGTGGGACGTAGTGTGATTCAAAGTCGCAGAACGAAGCAGGGAGGCAGCCAGAGAGGTGACGTCGAAAGCAAGCAAAGCCCGGAGCCGATAGATACCCAAGCGAAGCAGCTAAGAGATGAGGTCGAGGCGAGAAATCTTCGACGCCAAGGAGCAAACACAAGGGCAATCCAAGAGCAAGGTCAAGGGAAACGGGGTCAAAGAATCAAGGAAAACTTGACTAAGGAACACCAAGGCTCAAGCCTGAACTCCCTAACACTGAGTGAGTGGGGGGCTGACTGTGAGCAGTTGGAACTGATCTTCCACCCGATTGCACTGTCACGGCAACCAGGTGACTGACAGGTGGCCACGTCAGTTGCTGTGGTTACTCGGAAGGGTCTTCGAGCAATCCAACGTGAGCAGGCATGATACAATAAACAAAGCCAGCAAGGGAAAGGTCAGCGCTTCGATATAACTGCAACTATGATCTCCAGTATTCTCTCTCTTATATTCTAGTTTAAAGCCCTTATTTACTCTATAACTCTACCCTGCACTTTTGGGCCTATTCATATGCTCCCTTAATTCAAAATGCCAAAAGGAAGATAATAGTAATTTCTTCTGTTTGTTTTGTATTGTGTTTATTAATCACTTCCACTCCCCAGTTTATAAATACTCCCAGTCTGTCCACAGCTCTGCGCTCATCTTCTCTTGCTCCCCTCCCTCCATCCCATCTTGACCCTTGCAACTGCCTCCCTGGCTCATTCTTCACAAATGATTTCCCCAGCCAGGTGAGGTAACACTACAATAATAAGTACACTATCCCTTTATATTCATCTGATTGTTTCCTGAATTCCTAAAATGCTGCTTTTTAACCAAAGAAAATCCCCAATAATGATTCATATTGGTAGGAACCCACTGCGTGTAATGTGTGACAAACATTTTGATTGAGTGTATTTCTGATTTCTGTATAACGTAGCAATGTGTGGCTCATTATGCATAGCATTGACTGAATGATCTTTTTTGTCTACTGCAGCTCCAACAGTATGATTTGCTTAGTTTCTTCTTTACGAGGAGCCTCGAATATCGCAAGCCACCTATGCACACTGACACAACCTAGTAGTCGATTTCCTATACCTGGACCAGAAGCCACTCTTTAACATCTGGGTCATTAGGATTCACTTCCGAGTCCATTAATATCCTTACTCTCAGCACCACTCTCTTCCCTGTGGAGGAAAGGATGAAAACAGCGTAGAAGACAAAAAAAGAGGCAAACCCCATTCTGAAGTAGCATTAAGTGATTCACCCTGCCTGGTCTGAGGGACAGTTATATGGTCAAGGACGTCAAAACATCACTTACAATATTACAAAAGACTGGTGCTCTGGAGGTGGCTCCAGAGTCTATCCCAGCAAGCAACAGGTGCAAGGCAGGGTTAACCCTGGCAGTAATGCCAGTCTGTCACAGGGCACACACCACAGCTCATTTTCCCAGGAGCCGATTCAAAACCTACCAGCATGTCTTCGTACTGCAGGAGAAAACCCACGCAAAGACAAGGAGAACATTCAAACTCCATGCAGACAACAGCCCAGATACTGAACCCAGAGCTCAGGCACTACGAGGCAGCAATGCTAACCACTGCACCCAGTGCACCCTGGGACCGACTCTGGGCCACCACAAGTGCGAACTGGACAAGCGGTCGTGGAATAGCAAAGTGCCGGCGACGTTCCCCGCAAGGTTACCCCCATAAGGCTGTCGAAGTGGCACAGCGATAACTTACCACTGTAGCAGAAGAAAGCGTAGGTGGTATTGCAATTATAGTCATTCCAGGAGCCTCTCGCACTCCCCTGAAGATTCACGGCGCCACAGGTCTCGATGCCGCCATAATTGTTGGGCTCGCCCACGTGCCAGGGGCGGAAAGTGGAGACGTCCCCATCGGACCACTTCCAGGGCTCAGTGAACAGCCCGATCCAGACCTCCCTGCCTCCGGCCGTGACTCTTACTAACTCATTCTCGCTCTGGCTCCTCACCCGGGTCAGGTCGGTGTAATGTTCTCTGCAAAACGTCAGGGCTTCTGTCCAGTTCTTGGCCTCAGCCACCAGGAAGTATTGATCGGCTGCGCCTTCCCCTCCTGAAGAAGTGAACCCCAGTCAGTAGTCGGATTGAGGGTCGCGGAGCAGACTCGGCAAGCAACAGGCAAGATACCACCTGGATGGGACGCCAGTCCACTGCACGGAGGCACAAGCACCGCATACAGTCACACCAGGGCCAAACATTCCCAGCAGCCAATTCACTCACCAGAGCGTCTTTGGACTGTGGGAGGACACTGGAGCACCTGGAGGAAACCCCCACGCACAAGGGGAGAACATGCAAACTCCACCTCGCCACCCCAGGATTTGAACCCAGGGCCCCGGTGCCGCCATCCCATCAGCCCAAGAGCCACTCAAACGATGGAGAACAATGGGGAATTTCATTAGGAGGAATTACTCGTTCTCCCAACCCCCCCCCCTCCCACCACCACCTTCACATGCAGTAGTCGCGTGAGAAAGACCGTAAAAGGCTGTAAAAGACTCAGGGGCCATTTACCTTGATAGCAAACGGAATAGCTCATGAAACTGCAAGGGCGATCGGCCCACAACCCGCCGCCGACCATCGCCACGCAGTTCTCCTTGCCGCCGTAGTTGTTTGGTTCTCCTGCACGCCAGCTGGTAAAAGCAGACCTCCCCGCGCCGTAGAGGTAGCCCCCCCCGAGGGACCACTGCCACAGGTCCCAGACATAGTACAGGCCGGTCCAGGCGCAGCCCGTGACCGGCTCGGCGGTGGCAAGGAGCTGCTCCAGGTCGGCTGGCCCACTCACGGTAGCCATGTCCGTGTACTGGCCCCTGCAGTACGCCCGAGCCCCCGCCCACGTCTTGCGCTTGCTCACGAAGTGGTAGTGGTGAGGCGAGACCAACTCCCAGAGGCCTGAAACACGGGAGGCAGGGTTGAGGCTTAGGAGCAGGGGTGACCAGCTCGCGATGCCTGGCCAAGCCAGCGCAAGACATGCCAACGCGTCGGAGAAGCAAATCCGGTCAGGGAATGGCCCGGCACTTCTCAACCCGACATTTGTGGCTGTCGTTTTGAGTGGTTTTGTCTTCCCTGGGGGAGGATTTCAAATGGGTCTGCCAATGCACTGTGAAGTGGCACAGGGGCTTTAGGACTGCAGTTTCTCAGCGTTGGGACGCTGGGTTCAGCTCTGCTTCTGGTCTGGTTTGTATATTCGACACTGTGCTCACGCTGGGTTTCCTCTAGGGTGCTCCAGTCTGCTCCCCAGTCGAAAGGCATGCTGGTATGTTCACTGACGTCTGGGAGAGTTAGTGCCAGTGTGATGGAGTACCACTCCTTGTGCCTGCTGTTTACTGGAATAAGCTCTGGCTGTCCCACCACCCTGAACTGCATGAGGTGGAGCAGGTGGACGGATGGAATATCATATAATCAAGAGCACCGCTGATATCAAAGTCAGGCGGAACGATTAATTGGCACAAAGCAACGGCATCAACAAGACCAGATGATAATCAATCTAAGATGGCGCCGTGTTAGTGGCAGCCTGCTACAACAGCTCTGTGTCTTTTTGCTGTCTTTTTGTTTCTTTCAGTTAGTTAATGCTAGTGTGTTAGTGTTTTTTCCTCATACCTTTGCCGGCAACTAGATTTGCGATCACAACATGATGGATACTAGAAAGCTGAGATGCTTTTCTTGTTTTTTCTGATACTCGGACCTCTGTTTCTATCGGGTTGCAATGCCGATAGCTACAGAGGCATTGTCTACACGCGGGACCAGCTGATCGCGCTAGCGCATCCGGCTCTACTCACTGGAGAGAAGCCATCGGTGCCGGAGGAGCTGAGGAGGAGAAGCCGAGGCTGTAGGGCTGGTGCAGGCGAAGAGGCGAAAGGCGAAGAGAAGGAGATTTAAACCCTACCTTCCTTCGATCATCCTGGGAAATGTGAGGTCCTTAGTGAACAAGATGGACGAACTGGGAGCATTGGTGAGAAGCCAGAGGGAGTATCGTGAATGCAGTATCATGTGTTTCACCGAGACATGGCTGCAGGAACTTATTCCGGACTCAAACATTACCATTGGCAGCTTTCAGACAGTGCGGGCGGACAGAAACACCGAGAGTGGTAAGAGGAAAGGAGGGGGGCTTGCGGTGCTTGTCAACAACAGATGGTGGACATACTCATTTTAAGGAGCGCGTCTGTAACCCGGACACCACGGGAGTTTACATGCGCCATCTTTGTTGTTGTTTACATTCCACCTACGGCAAACGCAGAGGTAGCGTGTGACTTCATAAACACAGTCATAGCCAGGCTACAAACAAAGCACCCTAGCGCTTTTATAGCTATTTCAGGGGACTTTAACCACGTATCTATTTCCACCACTTTGCCTACTTTCCACCAATTTGTTAAGTGCCCGACCAGAGAAAACAAAAAACTGGACTTATTATATGCCAATGCTAAGGATGCATATAGTTCCACAGCCCTTCCCCCCCTTGGCAGATCAGATCACAACCTTGTCTTGCTTACACCACTATACACGCCTATTGTCCAGCGCCAACCTGCGACCATGAGGACTGTGAGGAGATGGTCTCAAGAGGCTATGGAGGATCTACGTGGTACTTTGGAGGCCACCGACTGGGATGTGCTGTGCGAACCACATGGGGACGACATAGACAGCATGGTGGACCGTGTCACTGACTACATTAACTTCTGCGTAGACAACACCATCCCCACCAAAGACGTACACTGCTTTTCCAATAACAAACCCTGGATCACCAGCGACCTGAAGGCTCTTCTGAATGACAAGAAGAGAGCCTTTAGGAGGGGGGATAAGGAAGAGGTCAAGCGTGTACAGAGGGAGCTAAAGCAGAAGTTAAGAGAGAGCAAGGACGCCTACAGGAGGAAGGTAGAGGACAAGCTGCAAAGGAATAGGGTAAGGGATGTATGGATCAGCATGAGAGATATCACTGGCTTCAAACAGGCTGGGGATGCAACAGAGGGGAACCTGGAGATGGCCAACGAGTTGAACCAGTTTTTTAACAGGTTTGATTCTGGGTGCTCTGTGGCTCAACACCCATCCCCCCACAGCCACACGCTCCCTAACCCTTCACAGCTGCGACTGCCTAACACCTCCTCCATCCCCCCACAAACATGGCCGCCTACAGCTACAACCCCCGACAGCTACTCACCCACCCATCCCCCACAGCTGCCACTCCAACACCTCCGCCATTAACACCTGCAGCACTGAAAGCCCTATGAGCACCATCCCCCAGGCCAGGCTGACCATCACAGCTGACCAGGTGAAGAAGGAGCTGAAGAGGCTGCACCAGGGTAAGGCCACAGGGCCAGATAACATCTGTCCCAGAGTTCTGAGGGCCTGTGTTGATCAGCTGAGCGGAGTGCTCCAGCGACTATTCAACCTGAGCCTGCGCTTGGAGAGAGTCCCGGTGCTCTGGAAGACATGCCTGGTCCCGGTACCAAAGAAAGGGCGCCCCTCTGTCCTCAACGACTACAGACCAGTTGAACTGACTTCTCACGTCATGAAGACACTGGAGAGGTTGGTCTTATCCCACCTGAGACCCCTTGGTCAGCTCATCACTGGACACCCTACAGTTCGCCTACCAGCCTAGTGTTGGTGTGGAGGATGTGATCATCTACATGCTGCAAAGGGCCTACTCACACCTGGACAGGGCTGGCAACACTGTAAGGATCATGTTTTTAGACTTCTCCAGTGCCTTCAATACCATCCAGCCCTTACTTCTAAGGAGGAAGCTGGAGGATATGCAAGTCGATGCCTCCATGACCTCGTGGATCACTGACTACCTGAGTGGTGTGGAGATGGTAGACTCGTACAAGTACCGGGGAGTGCACATATCGACGATAGACTGGAATGGTCTAAGAACATCGAGGCCATCTATAAGAAGGGACAGAGCCGGCTTTACTTCTTGAGGAGGCTCAGGTCCTTCAATGTATGTAGTAAGATGCTACATTTGTTCTATCAGTCGGTGGTGGCGAGCGCCATTTTCTACGCAGTGGTATGCTTGGGCTCTGGGATTAGAGCTGTGGATTCTAAAAGGCAGAACAAGCTCATCAGGAGAGCAAGCTCTGTCATTGGGTCTGACCTGGACCCCTTGGAGGTAGTGGCTGAGAGGAGAATGGTGTCCAAACTAGAGGCCATCATGGACAACATCTCCCATCCCCTCTATGACAGGCTTGTAGAAATGAAGAGCATGTTCAGCAATAGACTGATTCAACCACGGTGCGACAGGGAGCGCTACAGGAGGTCATTCTTGCCTTCTGCCATAAGACTGTACAAACCATCCACCTTGCGTCTGGGCAGAGGCAACATTGACAGTGACCTGTTTCTGGACTGAACGCATCTACACATCTACTGCTACATCTGGTCTCTTCTTTTCTTTTCCCGTTTACAACCGTTTTTTGTGCAATATATGCCAGGGACCCGTGCAATACATTTATATTTATATCTATATCTATATTTAGATCTATATTTATTTTCATATGTGTGATACGATTTTTCTGCGTACTGTTCTGTTCTAGTTTGTTCTTTGTGTGTCCGGACTGTGAGTAACTCTTTTAGTGCACCCCTCACTGTACTGATTGTATTGTATGTATTGCATTATTATTTTTATTATTATTATATAATTCGTTACACTGTGGCTGTGTTGTCTGTGTAAAGCTGCTGTTGCGCTGCACTTTCCCTCACGGGATCAATAAAGTATCTATCTATCTAAGGAGGTACAACCTCCGAGTTGGTAGGCTGGTGGCCACAGGTTCTTTGATGAGCAATCGGCCCCCTGGTCATTTCTGTACTTTGCTCAGATCCAGATGAGCGGACCAGTCCAGACTGCAGACGATCGCAGGTGATACAGCGGGATTAGCGGAGACCGAGAAGCGGGCAGCAAATGAAATTCAAATGATTTAAACCAAAAACACCTGACTCCTATCCTATCTCATGTCTAAGTGTGGGGTTCTGGCGTGCCGGCAGGAAAAACAAACTTTCTATGCAAAACTCAGGGAGGATACTCGGGGAAAAGACTGAGGTGTTTATGCTGATGCGTCGTTTGCATCCTCGAAACAATGTGAGCGAGCCATAAGCCACAGGCACAAGGCAGGACAGATGAATGACTATGTTAACACAGGGACACCAGCCTATTGCAGGGCACAGATATGCCCACACTCACACCAGGGCCAATTTTCCCAGAAGCCAATTAACCCACCAGCATGGCTTTGGACTGTGGGAGGAAACCGGGGCAAACCTATAAGAAACACACATGAACTGGAGGCACATACCAACTCCAGACAGCAGACAGCAGAACTGAATCCAGGGTGCAACCACTCCAGTCATTGGTGAGCCAAGTGCTTATGAGACTTTAGCCATCTTGATCCTGCAGAAAGAGACTGTGTCCCCAACAGAAAAAGTCTTGAACAGTCTCCTCACAAAGGACATAAGTAAAGGAAAGGCTGTGGAAATATGAAGATAACATGGAATGAAGGGCCAATCCTGGCCCTAGAGCTCTGATATTCACTTTTGAGACTATAAGACTGTTATTCACTGTTGAGACTTTAGACTGCTAAATAGCCAACCTGCAGCTCCTTTAGCAAATCACCTGTAATGGCGACATGGACACACAGTTTTCACTGTATTCAGCATAACCGCACTACTTGTATATATTGCATACACCATGGACACATAGCAGCTCTACTCATATTGAGTTTTATTCCATTTAAAAAAATGTAACCTCAATTTTGTGATTTTTGTGTTTTTGTGAATTTTGTGATTTCTGTGATTCTTGTGGTTTTTGTGAGCTCGCAGAAAAAGACAATTCATTGCCAGCAACTACTGCTGCTGCATGCCATTTTGTTGTGCATCTGATAAATAAACTTTGATTTGATTTGATTTTTGAGCCTGGAGGGCTTTTGTATCTTTTAATCTTTATTCCATCCTAGGCTCTTAATACCTGGATTTGGACCAGGACTGAGACCTCCAGATTTAGAAGCATCTTGAACCTTTCCCAGTGGGTTTTAAAGGGAGCCTGCAAATAATCAAAGGGCATATTGATGTCCTTTCTTGGACTCTTAATGGTTTGAATACACTCTAAATGCAATTAGACTCGATTGGCACTGTTATAAGGCTCTCACTCATAAATTTACCTGTCACACTCCAGGACCAGGAGTAAATAACAGTGCTTTGATCAATTAATAAAGGCCTGGATCACCTGGACTATGATCGATTAAACAGGTGGTCTGTTCAATAAAGTAACTAAGGGATCATTGGGAGCAAACATCAATAAAACCGACGATTCAGGGTGACCTGTAAGATTTACTTGACCTGAGCTCTCCCTGGGTCAGGATCAGAGAGCCCTGCACTGACTGGACCAGAGTCACAGACCCCTGGACTAACTGGACTGGTGGCACAGACCCCTGGACTGACTGGACCAGGGACACAGACTCCTAGACTAACTGGAACAGAGTCACAGACCCCTGGACTGACTGGACCAGAGACACAGACTCCTAGACTAACTGGAACAGAGTCACAGACCCCTGGACTGACTGGACCGGGGACACAGACCCCTGGACTAACTGGACTGGTGGCACAGACCCCTGGACTGACTGGACCAGGGACACAGACTCCTAGACTAACTGGAACAGAGTCACAGACCCCTGGAATGACTGGACCAGAGTCACAGACCCCTGGACTAATTGGACCAGAGGTCACAGATCCCTGGACTGACTGGTCCGGGGACACAGACCCCTGGACTAACTGGACCAGAGTCACAGATCCCTGGACTAATTGGACCTGGGTCACAGACCTCCTTGATTGACTGGACCAGAGGTCACAGACCGCCTGGACTAACTGGACCGGGGACACAGACCCCTGGACTGACTTTTTTGGGACTGACTGTAAGCGCCAGCCCTTTCAACGCTGAAGTTCAGAGGTCTGAATAAACCTCTTTTCATCTTCCATCTCTGCCAGTCCATATTGGAAAGGAGAGAAAAAGCCCACATGAGGAGATTACAATACATATGCTGTATATAATCATTTTTTTAAAGCCAGCCATTAATAAACCTTGGCAAATTGTCTATAACCGTTCACTGTATTTTTTTCCCTACGACACTATATAAATTTGTGACCAATTCTAAATAAAATAAACAAGTAGGCAGGAGCAAACAATGTATTTGAATGAAGCTGCACACATATTTCTTTGCCTCTTTACTGGAGAACTCCAAAAAGGTCGATCGTGTGCCCCAGGAAAAACCTTATAGGCCATCATGGACATCTCCCATCTTTCCCTCTAAGACATGCTTGGAAGAATGAAGAGCACATTCAGCGACAGGCTGATCCACACGCGGTGCGACAGGGGGCGCTACAGGAGGTCATTCGTGCCTTCAGCCATCAGACTGTAACACTCATCCACTGTGTGTCTGGGCAGGAGCAGCACTGACACTGACCTGGTTTTGGACTAAACAGTAAACTCTCTGCTTCCCTCTGTTTTTTTTCCCCGTTTACAACTGTTTTTTGTGCAATACATGCCAGGGACAATATATTTATATTGTGCAATACAACTTTTTTGTGTACTGTTCCGGCTTGCTCTTTGTATATTCTGGACTGTGAGCGACTCTTCTTAGCGCACTTCTCACTGACTGGACTGATTGGATTGTGTTTTTGTATTGTTGTATCATTTCGTTACACTGTTGCTGTGATGACTGTGCTGCTGTCGTACTGCAATTTCCCCTCAGGGGATCAATAAAGTATCTGTCGATAAGTAACCGTCGTTGTGTTTCAGATAGTTACAGAGAGCTGGTGACACAGTTCTGTTCACATACTAGGGTTGCCCTCCCATCTATCCAGGACATTTATGACAGACGGTGCTTGAGGAATGCTCTAAGCATCATCAAAGACCTCACACACCCCAGCTACAAACTGTATGACCCTCTACCATCTGGAAAACGGTACCGGAGCATTCGGGCCCGGGCTACCAGACTCAGAGACAGTTTTTACCCCTGCACTATCAAACTATTAAACTCCCAGCCTCTCTCTATCTCACCTCACCTCTCACCTATGATCTGAACCTCACAGTGCCTTCTTTCTTACCAAAAACTCAAACACACATTGAAATCTACCTCTACCTTACATGTCAAAAAGCTCACTCCCCATAATTTCTATCCTTTTACTTCATTCTGTTGATGCATGTTTTTGCACATCTGATGTTGTTTTGCACATTACCTGTTACCTTTTGTTGTTTTGCACACTGCCTGTTGTTGTTTTTGCACACTGCCTGTTGTCTCTGTCTTTCTTTTATTATACAATTGTATTGTTGTTTTTTGTATTACTTATCGTCTGAGAGCTAGCTAAATAGCTTTTCGTTCTACCATATACCTGTATATGAGTATAATGACAATGAACTTGAACTTGAATACTGTGCAGTAAAGCAACATCATCTTTCCAAACAGAGGTTCGGGATTAGTCCACACAAATGAAAAAAGGACTCACTAACCTGAGACGATCAAGGTGAGGCATATCTTCTTAGCCATCACTGTGGGTCAGCGAATCTGCAATCAGAGAAACACTTAAGAGCTCCTTTCAGATTTCTTCGATTTTCATTTAGATGTAGTTTCCAATTAGGTTCCAGCCTTTAGTGGCCCAGATGCGAACTTGGCTTTGCCGGACAAACACAACACATACATAATAAAGACATAATACATGATCAATTTACCAAGACCTGGGATGGAGTGGCGTCCTGTCAGAGTGTAGCCCGCCTAGTGCCCTTTGCTTGCCAGAATAGGTCCTGTGGCCCTGAATTGGTAAGATCAGATCACTTTTATTAGCCATATTCAATTTCTTGCATTAGGAATTTGTCTTTTCACAGACCCCAGCTTGCTCTCCATGAGACACACAGGCAGGGAGAGAGAAGCTGGGGGTCAGAGCGCAGGGTCAGCCATTTATACGACACCCATGGAGCAGCTGGGGTTCAGGGTCTTGCTCAGGGACCCAACAGAGTAGGATTCCTCTGCCAGCCGCGGGATTTGAACCGGCAAACCCTTCCAGCCACAGGCACAGAGCCTTAGCCACAGAGACACCGATTTGTTTTTAACTGGATAAGCAGTTACTTAAAGCAAGGTGATGTCATGAAAATAAAGGAGAAGCTGATCGTTTTTCATCTTTCTCATCAGGTTCTCCCTGGGTCAACATCGTTTGACCGGTACAGTTTCACTTAAGGCAGAGCCTGGCTTTGGAGTCGCCACTTACTCCACTAAAGCAACCGACCACTCCCTCTTCAAAACAGGTCGCATCGCGGGCTTACAGTGAAATAAACGCTCTTTTTGGGCCCTGTCGGTTCACTAGGTACTTAAAAAAAAAACCTACCCGCTTAAAAGTTCCCAGACTCTCAAACGACCAAAGCTTACATTTCTCGCAGGTTTGGACATTGACAATCTTTAAAATGTCCTGAAATTTCCCTATAATCCTCAAAATCTTCCTCCACACCTCGAAACAGTAACATCGGGATTTCCTAATAAGTCACTCATTACACAGCGTTTCTGAAACTTTGCACTTTTTCTGAAACTTTGCTCCTCAATATTTTTTTCCTCTCTAATTTAGTCACCACTCACTCTTCTTCTCCCCTCTGGATGCAGGGAGTGTCTCTGACCTCCCAGGACGCTGTGTAGACGCGGACTGTTACCAGGCCTGTACAGCCCTCGGATCACCTAGCTGCGGTCCCCATGGAAACCATTTGGGCTTAGCTAGGCCCTATCTAATTGATTCTCTGCAGGGACAATATTCATATCGGACTCCTCCCCCCACCCCATGCCAGGTGCCTAGGCAAATCAGTCTCTCTGCTTTACTTTGGGCTCATTTAAATTTTAATCCCTGGCAAATCAGGTTTGGATTTATATCTATTGGGGTGGGGGGGATAAATTTGTTTTCTTACGGCCAAGGTCCAGCAAAACCAATACGACAAAGACAAAACACTGTCAACAAAGAAGGTGGCGCAACAAAGTTTCAGCAGATTATTTCAGAAAATTAGTTTACACTGTTCAGAAGTCAGAGGGTGGCACAGTTCTGGTATAGTGGTTAGCATCCTTTGACGGACTGGCACCCTGTCCATCAAACGTACACTGAGAGGCTGAAATAAGTCTTTAGTCTGATGGAACTGAGTCTCCGTAGTCTGAAGGGAATGTCCCACACTGACAGGTCTGAAGGAGCTGAGTATCTTTAGTCTGAAGGGTAGTGTTCTACACTGACAGAATCTCTTGAGTCTTGAACATAGATCAAAGTCAACCCATCTGATTTTTTCGAAATGAACCATGAAACTCCAACCACAAGTGGAAACTACCCTAAATTGAGAAGAAGAGGCACCAACATTATATGCACTATTCTAAATGAGATCCTCCTACTCCTACTGTGCGATAAAATCTTAACACAACATAGTCTCATCTCTGCTGGCAGCTTTTCCCATATATATTCTAATCTATTTACTTCAGTACCACTTCCCATGTGTCTGCAAGTGTCTTGTTTAGCCAGCAAATACTCGTCTTTTTCAAAAACAGCTTCAACCTCAGTGGGTCCCCTTTTGTAATGGCATTTAGTACCAGCATGCAAAAACTCTTAACAACCTAGGTTGAAGGTGCAGGATCGTGGCCATAAACCCTACTATTTACTTTGCAAATCACGGCAGTGAAGTGGCGTTTCATGTCCTGCTTGTCCCGTGATCACCACAGGGTTAGATCAGCTTGTCCTGAATGTAAAAGACTAAGCCCACCCAAGAAAAGTGCGATTTCTTAAAAATAAGTTATTGGCGATAAAAAAATCTTGGGTTCCCGTGAAATTGTTCCTTTCTTGATCACGTACATCACGTTGTCATTATGCGACGCGTTACTTCTGGTGCGATAGCACAATCCCCGGTTGCCATCTTATAGTACAGATCGGCACTGGAATCAGTCTTCAAGAGAGCTGCAAACGCCTTACACTCACAGGCTGTGGGACTGAGCTTTTTTTTGAGCACCGAAAACTCTGAAAACTACGAGGGAAGATTCTCCAAAGCACGGACAAAGTTAACACGGTTGGGGGATGTAGCCAGATTTGGGGGGGGGGGGCAAATCAGCTGCCCCCGCCACAGTTTTAGGCGTTACCCCCAAACCCCCTATTGTCTTACATGTACCAACACAAGCACAAGAAAATGTAGAAACGTTTCAACAATTGTGATGTGTCTTCATGTGGGTCCGGCAGTCCCAATTTCTCATACCAGTGATTAAGCCCCAGTAACAAAATAAATCCATGGACAATTTAGAAAAATTGGAAAAAGTCTGAATTAAGCACAAAATCATAAGCTTTGTGAAGTGCTGTAAAGCACCTTGTTGTTGCAAATCCCTTGTCTCTCCACAGGCGAGGGCAAGAGTTCCCACAAAAAGCACGTTGTGATGTAGCCCTTCCTGCTCACGAGATCACTGTGATGACTGATGTAATGCGATGGACGAGTGAACAAGTGCAGGTGGTGCAGCAGACATTTCACTCCAGAAATGTTCCAACACGGCCTGCAGGCAGAGTTAACAAGTCAGCTCCACGTATCGGCACAACAGCCTGGAGGTTGACAGCAATATTTCTGTTAGATCAAAAGACACGTATCCGCAAGCCTGCTTGTTTACAGTGTAATAAAGGCCGCTTCACCTCAGCCGAAGTCTTGTTTCCTCACTGAATCTATTTTGTGATGCAAATTGGAGCTTTTACAAGTTACTGTGTACGTTTTACTTTTATTGTGGTTTGAAATGCGCTCATCAATGGCGATTCTCTCTAACCTATAAAAATAGCCGTGCAGCTCCCCTTTGTTTTAAGAGTGCACGTGCAGCCTATATCAGCATCTTGCAAATATGCAGCAGATCACTGCAGATCACATGAACAGAAACTGTCACCAGGACCTTGTGTTATATTGCAAATAGGGAGTTTTTATTTCGAAAGCTCTTGAACTGTATGACAAAATACAGTGACAAATTACGTGGCCCACACGTCTCTCCTCACACAGAACGGGGGTCCATTCCAGGAGGCATCCCTGGTTTTGCAACCCTGAATCGGATAAAGGGGTTGGAAAACGAAGGGATGGAATGAGATTAAAATGTGTGTGTGTTCCTGTAAGGTTGAACCGGTTGCTGTTGACAGTTGGTAGGGGGGATGTCAGAGGTTGGTTAAGCCACTGTGGTATGCTCCCGTAAACAGATTCAAACCCAAGACGCAAAGCCGCCTCTGGACGAATCGCTTGGACGTGGACGGTTGTCTAAACCCGTCCGAACCGCTAACGTGACAAATCGTCTCCGGGAAAACGCCTCATAACCTGTGAAAGGATGAGCCCATCATGCCTCACTTTCGGTCAGTACTGCTGGCTCAAATGCACATCCGGGAGGATCCACCGCAGCTGTCTAGTTATCCCGGACTTCGGCGAGGTTCTTCCGGACAGTGGAGAAGCGGATGACCCTGACCTCGTTCACACACTGCTTCTGGTCGTCCCAGATGTACTCGGAAGAAAGCAGCTTGGTGGGCTTGTTGCATATCAGGTACTTGTTCAGGTGGCTCTCCTCCTGCCAGGCCGCCTCGATGTTGTTCCTCTTGTCCACCAGCAGGTTCTCCTGGCAGGTCTTGACCAGCCAGTACACGTCGTCGATGAGCCCCCCGAACACGGCCACCTGGAAGTAGAAGTCGCCTCGGTTGAAGGGGATGTAGGCGGTGGGGGCCGGCCGGCGCTCATAGGGGAACTGGTCCCGGTGACTGTAATAGAACCAGGCGCCCCCACGTGGTTCTGGAAGTGCATGTCCATGTAAATATAATGGGCTCCCCCCGGATCTGCTCCTCGATGGTCTTCCGGATGATCTCCATCCTCCTCAGGGAGATCTCCTGCCAGCGGTCGAACTTGGGCACCCAGATGGCGGTGAGGTTCCTCCCGGGGGCCAGGGACACCTTCGGCACCTCGCCCGGCTGGTCAGTGAAGACGTAGTAGTGCACCCGGAACCCCACCAGGTAGTGCTTCTCCGCCGACTTGAGGAACCCCTTCAGGAAGCGCATGTACCTGGGAAAAGAGGGAGGATGGTTCGGGAACAGAGGGGACGTGGTGGTTAGTCTTTGCTTCCTCACGGTGATGGGGCCCTGGGGTGCTATTTCGCATGATCTCACCCTGGGTTAGAGTGGGTTTCCTCTGGGTGCTCCGGCTTCCTCCAACAGTCCAAAGACGTGGTGGTGGGTAAATTGGTGTCTGGGGAAAATTGGCCCTGCTATGAGTGTGTGTGTGAGCGTCTGTCTATGCGTTTGCCATGAGATGGACTGGCGTCCCATCCAGGTTGTAACCTGCCATATTCCCACTGCTTGCCTGGAAACCCCACTCTTTTTTCTCTACCCCTCGGAAGAGATATTTTCCCTTTCCAGGGCCTTTTCAATAGCGGATCCTAAATTTCAGCCCTGCTAGAGATTTTTCCTGCCGACTCCTTTTTCCAGGCATTTTTGAGAGCTTGCCTATACGAAGTGAAATATATTCAAAAATCAACATCAAGAGTTTAGCCCCCCCCCCCCCCAGAGCCAGTTAAATGTGCCAGCCTGAATTTGTGTTTTACTAAAATGGTTTACCCCTCAGCCAGTGGTTAAGGAATCCAGAAGTGAATTGCATCGACCTCTCTTGCCCTTGAGTGAACTTGTCTTGCACATAAAAAGCTCATGAACACGTAACATTTTCGACAATAATAATGCGGTACAACAACAATGCAATACCATAATACAAAACATTCAATGGCACCGCTCAATCAGAACTTCAGTACCATTAATAATAATAATAATAATAATAATAATAATAATAATTGCTTACACTTAAATAGCACTTTTCTGGACACTCCCTAACTCTTCACAGGTAATGGGGAATCCCAGTACCACCACCAATGTGCAGCCCCCACCTGGATGATGCAACGGCAGCCATAGTGCACCAGAAAGCTCCCCCACACACCAGCTCTCAGTAGGGAGGAGAGCAGAGTGATGAAGCCAATTCACTGATGTGGATTATTAGGAAGCCATGATTGGTAAAGGCCAATGGGAAATTTGGCCAGGACACCGGGGTTACACTGCTACTCTTTTCGAGAAACGCCCTGGGATTGTTAATGACCACAGAGTCAGGACCTCAATTTTACGTCTCATCAGAAGGATGGTGCCTTTTAACTGTATAGTGTCCCCCGTCACTATACTGGGGCATGAGGACCCACATGGACAGCAGTGTGAGCGCCCCCTGCTGACCCCACTAACACCTCTCCCAGCAGCAGCCTCAGCTTTCCCAGGAGTCTCTTCTCCAGGCTCACACCTGCTGAGCTCCAGTGGGGTTGCCAGTTGTGAGTTGCAGAGCGATATGGCTGCTAGCATTAGATTTGAATCAAACAATTAGCTTGTGAAGAGTCTAAAAATGACAGTAGTAATAAGAGGCCAGCCTCTTTTTGTTTTAGTGTTCAACAATAGAACGCTTTTAGTTAGAAAGAAAGTAAATGTTCTCTTAGTCTTGATACAGGGGATCTGGAACAGTGCCTCCTCCCAGAGTGTAGGAGAGCACATTCTAAAAGAAGTCACGGATACAGAAGACATATTTCTGTTAAGTACTCTTTGTGATCAACACGTCTTACTTGCCGACCGCGAAGACAGTGGTTGCTATTGTGAGATTGAGGGGCTTGTTGATGCTGTCGATGATCAAGGGGTCAAAGGTCCCATCCCAGACGATAGGAGCCAGCCAGGGGGTGACGGTCAGCATGTCTCTCATCCTGGGACACGAGCGAGAGGCGATCAGAGATCTGGAGACCCCAGTTCCAGCTGGCGCCTCATTTTCACTTATGATCTCAGGGATTGAAAACCAGGAGGTGACGGTGTTATGACACAGATGGGATGGGAGACCTCCTGGGAAAAACTAAGGTTGCTGCTGGAAAAGGTGTTAGTGGGGCCAGCAGGGGGTGCTCACCCTGCAGTCCATGTGGGTCCTAATGCCCCAGTAAAGTGATGGGGACACTATACTGAAAACAGGCGCCATCCTTCGGATGAGACGTAAAACCGAGGTCCTGACTCTGTGGTCATTAACAATCCCAGGGCGTTTCTCGAGAAGAGTAGCGGTGTAACCCCGGTATCCTGGCCAAATAACCCATTGGCCCTTACCAATCATGGCCTCCTAATAATCCCTCTCTATGAATTGGCTACATTACTCTGCTCTCCTCCCCACTGAGAGCTGCTGTGTGCTGAGCAGACTGGAGAATCATCCAGGTGGATGTTGCACATTGGTGGTGGTTGTGGGATTCCCCATTACCTGTAAAGCGCTTTGAGTGGAGTGTCCAGAAAAGCACTATATAAGTGTAAGCAATTATTATTATTATTACTGACCAACAGATGGAGCTGGGCATCGTTAAATCTGTGTGAGCTGGGATTGCATTCATCACACATTTAAGTCGTGCTGTTGTAGTGACAGGCAGGGCATGTTACTTCTCCTTGATCCAGCACAAAACGCTTGTCCAGTCTTGCTCTGTGACACTGTTAGGACATCAGGGAGGTAAATCTGTCTCGCTAACAACACCTCTCATCCGCTTCATGGGACTGTTATTAGGGAGCGGAGCACTGCTCCAGCTACAGCGTTCAGGGGAACGTTTCTGCAGGTCTTTCCTCCCGGCGGCTGTCAGGGTGTATAACGCTGCCCTAGGCTAGGACTGTTAGCCCTTCATCTGCTCATCTATGGACAGCATGTTACACTCATGCGCTTTGTGACACTGCATCAATATACATAATTTATACATTTTATACATAATGTTTTCTGGACATTTTGCACATCTTTTATTGCTTTACAGTGTCTATAAACATATTTTGCACACACCAATTTTGTCAACTTTATTTATTTTATTTTGAATTCTACGTACTTATTTAATTATTCTAATGCTGTGGTTATTCTGATTTTAGCTTAGTCTGATCCTTGCTTTTCTTGGGCTGGGCTGCTGTAACGCCTTAATTTTCTCTTTGGGGGTCAATAATGTCGTGTCTTACTTTGAAAGATCTCCAGCAACAGAAATTGACAGTCATACGGTTGTCAGATATACAGTCCACACAATTATTGGGACATCGATGTCCAAAACATTTCCTCTTTACAAACAAGAACTGTGTATTTGTCGTCTTTAGTGTGAGTGATATAGTAAGTAAACTGCTATATGTATTTTATTTTGGGGATAATTCCATTCGTGCAATAAGATGTCTGGACTACATTCCCCAGAATCCTCCAGGGGATGAAGGAGCTGCTGCTTTTTTTTTTAACCTGGTTTTAGTCCCCTTGCCAATTGTCTTCCCAAAACTGGTCAGATGACTAAGGGCAGCACTTCCTTAACCTACAGATTACTGGGAAATGTGGTCCAAACTGGGCTGTGCTCTTACAGTACATCTAGTAGACATTTGGGTCCAGGCCAGTGATTATAAGTACTGGAGCTCTGGCATATCCCCCTTAACTGGTAGCATGGAGAGCCCACACAGACTACATTCCACCCTGGTGATTAAAGATCGGCAAGCTACACAGTTACTAAGGCCCATGATATCAATAACTGATTCACTTAAGACATTACGTGCCCATTACCCAAAGACCACTATGGAACGCTATTCAAATCAGGGGATGGAATGCAACTGATGGAAAGAATACGATACAAAACTTTAGAGCAGACATCACTTGAAATTCATTATTGACTGGAAGCCAGTGCGGGGATGCGAGGACTTGGGTTATTCTGAAGTAAGGTATAAGACAGCTCCAGAGATAACAAACAGAATCATTGTCGTAGAGAGGTACTTCAAGATATGTTCACCTACTTCCCGACTGGATTAAAAAGGGATAAATCTTAAGACAAGCGTTTTACGTAAGACATTGTCAAAATCTGTACTCTTATAGCATTAAGGGAGAGACTATACAACCATTTTGTCCCCATCCGGACCAACGCATAAACTACAGTTAACAGTTCACTTTTCATTTCCATAAGCAAACTATTTTTAAATGTTTCTCCAAGTACTGAAAATGCAAATGTTCTCCAATATCTTCGAAATACAACCATAAAGTTTGTTTTCACAACAGCACAACTTGTTTGCAAGAAACAAATCAATTGCATAATATTGACAACAGCGCTTCAGACAGAAACTGCACCGTGGGCGTATTATAAATCAAAATCAAAACATAACACCAATGTTATTTTCAACATCCCTTGGAAAAAAAAAGCACATTTCTAGAGTAAAAACTAACTTTACATGCTAAAGAAGCACACAATAAAAGTTTTTTTCAACTGGCTAAGGAGAAGGCTGATATAACAAGTAGAAATATTTATTTCACATATTTGGAAGGCAGAGAAAATCCTTCCAAGACCAGTCTTCATTAAAAAAAATCACACACAGAATTCTTTAGATTTGTTCAATAATCTCGGTTATTTTTTCATCTAAGGCAGCAAACACACAAGAGAAGACCTGGAAAGATAAAATTATATCCTAGGTGTGCCACAACTTGCAAAACTGACTTTTGAAAAATGTTTTTCCCCCCGTTTTTGTTCTGGATATTTTTATCCGGTGTTTCTGGCTAGATGTCCAAGGGGGTCCCTTCAATTCAAGACCCTTGCCAGGCCTGTTCTGTGTATCCTTTCCAAGTCAAAGTTTGCTGGGCCTGAAATCCCATTTCTGAGGTTTTAAACAGTTCAAACTGAACTTGCTAATGCATTTTCATGTGTGTGTTTTCATTTGGTGCTTCCAAGTCAAATCATTCTAACAAGTTAGTTCACAAGATAACGTGGGGTTGAACTGATTTATTAAGGATTCTTTTATGATTTAAAGATGACTTGACTTTTACCACAAACTCACTGGAAATGTTTCTCAAATGGATGAAAGACAATACCTACCCCTCTGGACTGACATTAATCCCTGGAATGTTGTTCCAGTATTTCCTACTGTATTTGGGAGGGGCACTAAGAAAAATAGAACGGAGAAGAGCTGTTATTATCGAGAAGCCCTTAATAAAAGGAGTTTAAAAGGCTTTCTTTTTAAATTCTCCCAGGCTTTGAAGTACAACCATGTGTGGAGCAGAACAGGTGCTGGGAAGTAAGTTTTTTTATGCAAAAGTATTCAACATAATTCCAAAGATTTGTATCTAAACCTGGGCAGCATGCTGGCACTGCTTCAGAGGGCTGAGGCTTTGAGTTCAGTTCCTGAAGCACTGTTTGCGTGGAGTTTGCATGTTCTCCCTACATTTCGTAGGCTTTCCTCCCACTGCCCAAAGACATAGCAGTAGGCCAACTGGCTTCTGGGAGAAGAGGTCCTGGTGCGAGTGTGTGTGCGCATGTTTGCGTGTGTGTGTGTTAATGTGTGCTCTGCAATAGACTGGCGGCCTTCTAGAGTGGATCCTACCTTGTGCCTGTTGCTTGCTGGGATAGGCTCTGGCTCTTCCATGACTCTCGAATGACCTAGACATATATGTCATGAATCTTAAAAGGTCTTGATAGGAGCATCGCTGAAGTATACTTACCATGCAATACGACTCAGAATCGCTGGAGGTTTAGTGCCTAAATATCTGTGGATGAAACAATATCAGATATTCATTACAAATGTGGGGATGAACCCTTTAACATCATGTTTTCTAAACCTTATAACTCCTGTTCCTGTATCTCCTGCTATATCACGTGGAGGAAGACCTCATACTGTACGCAGCAGCACGTGGTCACACTCATGAAGATAATCCAAATCATGCAAAGTGCCTTTCTGTTCAAGTTCCCATTCAACGCTCTGAGGATTTTCCTGTACAAACAGGCTCTTAACTGAACGTGGCAATGTCAGTGTACATCCTTGGATCATGAAGTCATACTGTACTGTACACAGCAGTGTGTTCGGGAAAGATGGGGGTGTCGCAAACTCGCCTTCGAGTTCCCCCGAAGAGTGATGTGATGCAGCCCTTCCTGCTCACTAGTGCCTGTGATGATTAAGGCAATGTGAGGTACGGAGGAATAAGTCCAGGTTGTGCAGCAGACATTACACCACAGAAATGTTCCAACGTGATCTGCATGCAAAGTTAACAAATACGCAGTATTTGTGGGCAAAACCGACTGGAAGTCGAAAGGAGTATTTGTACTGGATCAAAAAGAGACAGATCCACAAGCCTGCTTGTTTACAGTGTCACAGGGCCGCTTCACCTCACCGGACATTTTGTTGCCTCGTTCTGAATCACAGAACATGGCGCTGGGCAGACCTGGAAATGTGATCTATTTTTTAGCTTTTCCAAGTTACTGTGCAGATGTTTTTTTTTCAATTTGAAATGCACTCATCCCTCATCCACGCTGTATATTTCTAACCCCAAACTATAAAAACAGCGTTGCCCGCTCCTCTTCAAAGGGATAACTGGGGCCAGGTGGGTCAATAAAACAACCTTTATAAAGCCATCAGGACTGACTTAGCTCAGCCCTGCTGGATATAAAACTCACTTCAGCTCTCGTCTTCACCATGACCTTCCCAGCACTACTGACTCAACCCTACAAACACAGACGCACTCAGAGGATAACACACATATCTTCACAACGAGCAGCTAACTTCTTCTCAGAACTACATAACACAGGGAAAAAAAGCCAAGAAGGAGCTGAACAACCATTGCCAATTTCCATCCTATGTCACGCCACACAGATTCCCATCATGCTTCACCCTTGTTCAGGCCATTCTGATCATTTGAATTTCTTTATGTACCCAATCACTAGGACTTTGTCTCATGAGGTCTAGAGGTCTTTCCTTCCCTATTCTTTAGTCTATTGGAAAGCACAGCTTGAGTGTGATGCATTTTGGCTTAATCCCATTTCACGTGACCACGTGCAAGAATCTGAATAATTCGGTGTATGCAAAACAAAACGTTTGAACGCTTTCAGTCTTGATTTTGATTCATCACCCATTTGTTTAGTGAGGCAGCTCATGCAGAATGGATTACAAAAGAATGCCTTTAGGGATTTTTATGCTTACTATGGCACTACATAATCATTATTAATTGTTCTATTATCCTTATCTTATCACTTTCAGACACATTTTGTGTTAATGTGTCTGAAAGAAAGAGGATTGGAAGGCAAAGCACTTCAAGCAACATTCCAGGGAAGCACTTCAGTCAGCCAACTCATAAGAGGCAACTATAATCTCATTTCTCCAAATTCATTGAGAGAGAAAACACAGACAACTTCTTTAAAATGAAAAGTGAAACACTGAGCAGGGGACAAAAGTGCAAATTGCAATGAAGAGCACTTGGGGACCGAGAACACGAGACACTTCTTTACACAAAGGGTGGTGAAGGTGTGGAACAAGCTGCCCAGCCACGTGGTTGAAGCCGATACCCTGGCTTTTCTCCAGACTCAGCTGGGTGAGGTCCTCCAGTCAGGACAGGAGGCTCTTCTGTACACAGAGGGGGGTGGGAGGGGGGAACAAGCTGCCCAGCTGCGTGGTTGAAGCCGATACCCTGGCTTCTCTCCAGACACAGCTGGTTGAGCTCCCTCCAGTCAGGACAGGAGGAATATTTTGCTCAAAGAAACGCCACTCAGGATGACCAAGAGGTGAATAGATTGTCTATGCCTTAGGCAAGAAAGAACAACCAGCACACCAATAGTCCCACCCACGGCTCTCTCACTGACACTGCAACACACCACCCACACAACCATAAACCACCGGGCGTTATCATTTGAGTAACTCAAGGTTACAAACACCCCCTCAGGGGGGTGGGGATCTGAGCACAAATGGAGAGCTGAAATACAGGAGAAAAACAGCCACGCAAAGGCAACATTCTGGCAACACTGTAACTAACACTGTAAATAACTAAGTTATTTGTCTTAGCCTATTATTTGTTATTTGTCAACGCATTGCAAAACTGTAACTTTTGGGTTGCGCAAGCAGGTAAAAAAATATATGATTCAGTGGTGCAGTTGCTAGCATTGCAACCTTAAATCACTGGGGGCTCTGGGTTGCATGTTCTCCCCGTGTCTGCATGGATTACCATGGGCTGCTCCAGCTTCCTCCCCGAGTTCCTGGACATGCTGGTAGGTCAATTGGAGTAATGTGTGAGTCAATATCGGTGCGTGCGTGCGTGCGTGTTGTAATATACTGGTGTCCTGTCCAGGGTGAACCCTGCTGGTACAGACTGCAGCTCCCCAACGACCGAGAATTGAAAGAAGCAGCTAGAAAAATGCATGGATGTACTGTCTGTAAGCCCATAAATACGAAGTAAAGTGTAAAGTGGTGATCTGTTAATACCGCCAAAGCATGAGTATTCTTTGAAATTCTTTTGACAAAATAGACAGTTTTCTCAATCTGGCCGCATCAACCACGGCCAAGCTATAAAGCAAACTCTGGGCTGTACGTACCCGAACGTCACTATAACCCCCAGGACAAATCCTGCCAGGGCACACTGCAAATACTTGGAGGTGGTGGTGGCCATTTCTCCTGCACAAAGAAACCGAAAATTTAAAAAAAAAGACTATGACTAAAGGAGGGTAGAGATGTCGGGTGTGATGTCACTGTGGCTCGGGTGTGATGTCAAGCCAGTGATGGACTGGCGTCACAGCAACCGGGTCTTTACCTGGCACGGCGGTTTACCTGCGGCCAACGGTGGGGGAAAAAAAAGGGGGAGACACACATCCATGGTCCAGGAGCTTTTTGAAGCCACTCCTTTCCGATCATTTGTGACAGAACGAGAAAGGCTCAGGTTTCGACTCAAGGGGTCAACATGGGGCGAGGTCATATCTGGCTCGCACGAAACAGAATTTCTACCTGAACGCCGATTTGCTGCGGCCTCGTACTGCGGGCCTCCGACAGAGTGAGCTGTATCTTCCAAAATATTCAGGCCCCCCGTACACTGGCAGCACCGTGAAATGTGATGTCAAGCCAGTGACCTTGCGGTGGACTGGCGTCACAGCAACTGGGTCGCCAATGATGTCATTGGCACGGTGCTTTACCTGCGGCAAACGGTGGGGGAAAAAAAAGGGGGGAGACACACATCCATGGTCCAAGAGCTTTTTGAAGCCACTACTTACCGATCATTTGTGACAGAACGAGAAAGGCTCAGGTTTCGACCCAAGGGGTCAATGTGGGGCGAGGTCACATCTAGCTCACACGAAGCAGGATTTTTACCTGAACGCAGATTTGCGGTCCCATACATTTTATTGACATTAATTTTGACTGACGGTGCCGGTCTTCTTCCTTCATTATCTACTGTTGAATTCCACTGCCCCTCAAGTGGAAGCAGGATTTTTACCTGAACGCAGATTTGCGGTCCCATACATTTTATTGACATTAATTTTGACTGACGGTGCCGGTCTTCTTCCTTCATTATCTACTGTTGAATTCCACTGCCCCTCAAGTCGGACTGTGCTGTTACCCCCTGTTCTGCTCCCCCTCTTCACCCTACAGTATATAAGGGGGGGGCACCCCAAACTTCGTTGCTCTCTTATGCCCCCTGGCCAGCTACAAGAGACTTGATTCAATTCACGATGCCTTATTGGCATGACCAATGAATAAGTCATTGTTGCCAAAACATACACAATTAACATAAGATCTACAGACAAGAGACTTCAAGAGACTCTCTCTCTGCCTGCAGTCTCTCTCCTTCCTTATGGACAGCAGCCATATCACCCTGTAGCTCCCCCAGCTGGCTGCCCCCCACTCGAGCTCAGCAGGTGAGAGCCTGGCCAGTCCCTGGAGGGAAGACTCCTGGGAAAGCTGAGGCTGCTGCTGGGAGAGTGGTTAGTGGGGACAGCAGGGGGCGCTCTCCCTGCAGTCTGTGTGGGTCCTGATGCCCCAGTATAGTGAAGGATGAGACGTAAAACTGAGGTCCTGACTCTCTGTGCTCATTAACAATCCCAGGGTGTTTCTGGAAAAGAGTAGGGATTTTACCCCGGTGTCCTGACCAAATTCCCCCCCTGTCCTTTACACATCATGGCCTCCTAATAACCCCCCTCTCTGAACTGGCTTCATTCCTCTGCTCTCCTCCCCACTGAGAGCTGCTGTGTGCTGAGCGGGCTGGAGCATCATCCAGGTGGGGCTGCACACTGGTGGGGTTGGAGGGGATCCCCATGACCTGTGAAGAGCTTTGAGTGGAGTGTCCAGAAAAGCGCTATATAAGTGTAAGCAATTAATAATTCTCTCTTCCTCTTGAATAGCACACTGCTGTAACTCAAAGGGCAATAAACCTCCAGCCTTCAGAGCCTGTATGACGTATCTGTGACGCCATCCTCCTCATGGCTTTGAGGCCGAATCGCCACAGTGCCCTTGTCTGCATCCTTAAAGAAATCCCAGAAACCCCAGCACCGCTTGGGTGCTTAAATCTCCCTCATGTCCGTTAAATTGGGGGGGGGGGGCTCCGTCTCGGCTGACCTCTGACCCCAGAAAACCAGTGCGTTTGGGTGTTTTGCATTCGGATTTCGATATCCCTGCAGGATTTCTGGCTTGTGCAACATTGATTTGTGGGGGGAACAAGTTACTGTTCGGATAAAAGAAAGTGTTACACTGGAATTTGAATAACACAGAAATGTCCCAACGTGATCTGCATGCAGGGTTAACAAGCAGTATTTGTGGGCAAAACCATCTCGA
The DNA here is from genome assembly GCF_055471065.1 of Atractosteus spatula. Taxonomy (NCBI): domain Eukaryota; kingdom Metazoa; phylum Chordata; class Actinopteri; order Semionotiformes; family Lepisosteidae; genus Atractosteus; species Atractosteus spatula. The sequence goes on along the minus strand of NC_142715.1, from coordinate 17,544,369 downwards.
TGTCCAGAGCAGTATTTCTACTGGATTAAAAGAGATGGATCCACAGACCTGTGTGTTTACGGTTTCACCTCACCGGGAGTTTTGTGGCCTTCGCGGAACCTGGTCTTTACCCATCATGGCCTCCTAATAACCCCCTCTCTGAACTGGCTTCATCCCTCTGCTCTCCTCTCCACTGAGAGCTGCTGTGTGCCTGGGGCGGACTGGAGCATCATCCAGATGGGGCTGCACACTGGGGGGGGGCTGGAGCTGTCCCCGTGACCTGAAGAGCTCTGAATGGAGAGTCTAGAAATTGCCTTGTTCTGAATCGCAGAACACGGCGCTGCGCAGACCTGGAGATTCAGTCTGCTTTGTGATGTAAACGGGAAGTTTTACAAGTTACTGTGTAAATTTTGCTTTTATTGTGGTCTAGACTTTCGATGCTGATTCTCTCTAAGCCAGAAACATAAAACTAGCATTGTAGTCCCCCTTTAAACCAAAGACAGCTTTATCATGTATTAACAAAGCTCCTGATACAGGGGAAATCAACAGATCCCAGCGATTACTTTAACGCCTTTGGTTAGGTAGTAACATGTAGTGCACGCAATGTGTACAAGATGAAAGGGGCAAAAACTGTGTATGTTGCATTAGAGATGAGACTAGATGGGTCTTGTATCGGCTGAGAGAGAACCCGGAGCCCACACATCCATCGTGACTTCCACAGCACATTCAACCCAACCCTGAAGTTGAGAAGAGCTGGAGAAGGAATGATGGTCGGGCTTTTGACACCGTTTTACAGTATAGTGTCCCCCGTCACTATACTGGGGCATCAGGACCCACACAGACTGCAGGGTGAGCACACCCTGCTGACCCCACTAACACCAGTCCATTACAAACAGACTCACACCAGAGCCCCGTTTTCCCAGAAGTCAATTAACCCCACCAGCCTGGCTCTGGACTGTGGGAGGAAACTGGACCACCTCGAGGAAACTCAGGCCAACAATGGGAGAACATGCAAACTCCACACAGACAGCCCTCTGAGTCAGGACCTCGGTTTTACATCTCATCTGAAGGACAGCACCTGTTTACGGTATAGTGTCCCCAGTCACTATACTGGGGCATCAGGACTCACCCAGACCGCCGGGTGAGCACCCCCTGCTGGCCCCACTAACACCTTTCCCAGCAGCAGCCTCAGCTTTCCCAGGAGTCTCCCCTCCAGGTACTGACCAGGATCCCACCTGCTGAGCTCCAGTGGCTGCTGGCCATACAACGCCCTGAAAGTCTGTGGAATTGAACCCAGGCTCTCATCGACCACAAACCAGCGCGCTACACTACAAGCTACGGCGCCTGGTGGGCTTGAAACACCCATCTTTTAACTAACAGGCGAAAGCACTAACCAAGTGCGCCACAGAGGCCCAGACCAATACGCCCCCAACGGGATCAGGAACAGAGGCAGGAAGAGGAAACAAAAGGCTGGAGAGGCAAATCGTTACACCTGAATAAGGCAACAGGCCGAAACCAGAAATGATTGCTTTGGGGAGTGGAGAGGCAGAGTATCTGTGAGGGTTTTGGGGTGGATGTGCTTAATTTTCTGGATTTAGCTAGGATCTTCGTTGGGCAAGATGACATGCCAAAAGGAATTCAGGGTTACAAGCACAGCGGGTCATCTGTCTGGCTCTTGGTCGGATGAGAGGGATAGCGACAGAAAGCACTCCCGCTTCTGACTGGGGAGAAATATCAAGGTTAGCTGCGAAAAGAGATCTTTGCAGGACACGTATGCAAAATCCACTAACAGCGGATAACAAGCCTTGACGTTCTAAATGCATGAAGCAGGCACTTGATAAAAACTGCCTAATGCGGGCAGTATTTCTAAGGTGGGGGGAAAAATGCTGTCTTAATCACATCTTTCACATATCAGGAGACAAGAGAGGATCGAGTGCGAGTCACAGATTTCTGGCTACAGATATTGTCTGGCGGGCCTTTTACTTCTTAACGATCAACTTCGCCGCGCTTCAAGGGATATCAAACATCTTGGAGGTGTTTTAAACCTTGCTCCTGATCTGCTGCTTTATAAAACTAGCTCCTTCATTTTCATTATTGAATCTTTGCTTTGAAATTCACTACTACAATTTATTCTGAAATCATGAGAACCCCTAGTATTGCACACAGATGGGAGGCCACTTTCATGGTGTGGCTTGTGAAGATAATTTTGTGCACATAACTGAGGTATGCCAATACAAAGAGTTAGAATCATGTGTTTCTTTCATATGCTCTATTTATTTTTGGGGTTTTTACTTTGAATGCGTGGAGTGGGTTGTGGACACTACCTAAATATGAATTGCCGGTTCAAAGGCTTGTGGCTACAAGTAATGAAATGGGAAGAGCACTGCACACATCTTGTAAAATCCACTGAGCGTTGAATGTGCTCATGAGGCCCGAAGGAAATAGATTCTAAAAAGCGTCAAATACCTTTGCAGGGCTCTGTATATCAGACTGATCACAAGGAAAAACAGGAAGAATGATGTAGTTAATAATGGCAATAAAGTAACAAAACAGTAAAAACTAGCAACAACGAAGCAAAAGGAAATTTTGCCCTGAATGTTACTGGTTTCTTTAAACAGAACCACAACACTATCCCATAAGTCCTCTGCCTCCTGCTAGCACTTTTGCTGGGGTTTTTTTTTTGCAGTCTTGAGAAAAGCTGAAAAATGCACCCCTTTCTAGACCAATAGCACTGATCCAACAACGTAAAAATGAATCCTAAAAGGCTGTCCAGGAAGGATCCACACAAACCGCCAAGAGAGCCACACAACTCACCTGATGATGGGACTGGAGGGGACAGAATTGTGGAAGAGCGTCTCCAAGCCCCTAAACAACAGCAGCTTTGGTCCCCTTATGAGCAAACGGACCAGGAACAGGAACAGGAATAGAGACCACAGCCCAGGAGCTGAAAAACGAAATCACATAGGGTTAATGGTTAACCCGCTAGGCAGGGGCTACGCCTCGTGTTGTGGCAACAAGTCAGGTTGCTCTGAAGATTCGTCATCTCAAGTGGAAACCAGGGCAACAGTGGGTAGCGCTGCTGCCCCCCAAGTTCAACCGGTTGTCTGTGTGGAGTTTGTGTGTCCTCCCCATGCCTGGCTGTCCTACACCGACAGGCTGGAGGAACTGAGTCCCTTTAGTCTGAAGGGAGTGTCCCACACCGACAGGCTGAAGGAACTGAGTCCTTTTAGTCTGAAGGCAGTGTTTCACACTGCCAGGCTGAAGGAACTGAGTCTCTTTAGTCTAAAGGCAGTGTTTCACACTGCCAGGCTGAGGGAACGAAGTCTCTTTAGTCTGAAGAGAGTGTCCCACACTGACAGGCTGGAGGAACTGTGTCTCTTTACTCTGAAGGCAGTGTTTCATCTTTGACAGGCTGAAGGAACTGAGTCTCTTTAGTTTGAAGGGAGTGTCCCATAATGACAGGCTGGAGGAACTGAGTCTCTTTAGTCTGAAGGGAGTGTCCCATAATGACAGGCTGGAGGAACTGAGTCTCTTTAGTCTGAAGAGAGTGTCCCACATTGCCAGGATGGAGGAACTGAGTCCAGTGATAACAGGCTTCCCTGTCTGTCGGGGCAGTGAACAGTTTCTCAGACAGGTGCTGGTTACAGGATCTCTGAAATCGGCTCCGACCTACCATGCTGCCACGGCGACGGTGCGCCACCCAGTGAAAGTGGCGGCCTGTCCCTGGACTGAGGGCAGAAACTGGAGCGCCTGGAGGAAACCAGGGAGAGAACATGCAAACTCCACACAGAGAGCACCCCACACCCCAGGTCAAGCACTGTGAAGCAGCAACGCCCGACGATGCGGAAGGGCTTTTCCAAATGAGCGTGCAACTCACACTGGTGCCCAGGAAGGCCTGCTACCGGAACGCAACCTCATTTTCTTAATGTAGTTTATTCGAAGCAGTTCACAGGAGCTGGAGGTGAGGACTGAGCGGGGGTCCAGCGTGCGAGAGTGATGTTGTGTGTGTGTGTGTGTGTGTCTGGATCGTTGGGAGCGCCGTCTGATTTGTGTATTTGCTAAAACAAGAGGACGTGTCTGTGTGTGCGTTCGACTCTGTGAGGGTGCAGTTCTAACTGTCTCTCTACAACGCATGAGGGGCTTAATCTGCCTCTGAGAAGCTGGCTTTTCAGAAGAAAATTCATTGAAAAGGCACAGCCTGGCCCTCTTCTCTCTCTCCCGACGTATAATGCGTGTTACACACTGAGGGGAGAAGCTGGTGTTTTCAGCTGGAACCCAAATGCATCTTTGATTTATGGTGTATTCAACGCAGACGGAGCCCTGTGATACTGTATCGTAGGAATCAGAGATGAAGGATAAGCCGTTTAAAGAAATCAGCTCAGGAGTTGCCGAGTGTGAGAGAGGTGGGGGTGCACATCACATTTGTGAACGGGTAAGGCTTGTGTGTTTTTATCCTGACTTATCTTTATCAAGCTCGTTTGCGTGTGTGTGTGTGTGTGTGTGTTTGTGTGTGTGGAACTCTGTTCAGGCCTACGTTTGTAACCGTGTGGGTCTTCTGTGTAGGTGGGGGGGCTGAGCCTGTCTCTGAGAAGCTGGGTCTTCAGAAGAAAAATGAATTAAAATGCAAGGCCTCGCCCTCTTCTCTCACTCTTGATGCAGAACGCTTGTTTCACACTGAGGGATGAAGCTGGTGTCTTCAGCTGTAACCCTAGCTATTTATACAAACGGCTCTTTTATGAAAAGCAGCTCTAGGCCTAGACAAGAGGAACAGATAAAACAAATCTTGGATTTATGGCTTATTCAAAGCAGACTGAGTGCTGCTATACTGTATGTAGGAGCCAGAGATGAAGAATGAGCTATTTATGGAAATCAGGAGTGTGAGAGAGGGAGTGTGTGTTTTTCCTCCCAACAGAGAAGGCTTGTGGTTCTTTCTGCTTTTCTGCACAGGCTGCCAGCATGAGTGCGTGTTGGGTTCTTGGTTTGAACGCTCGAATTGTCCGGCTGGAGTTTTTTGTTCCTATTGGAGGCCATATTTCTGCACAAGGTGCTCGCGGCTGTCTCTGTGCGGGTGTGTGTTTGTAATGACGTGTGCGCGCCTCTCTGTTTCAGTATAAAAAATGCATTTAAGACATTCAGCCTTTTTATGTTCCTTATATTCTTTCCTTGTTGACAGTAATAACTAAGGTGGCTGCTAGAAGAGGTGTTAGTGGGGCCAGCAGGGGGCGCTCACCCTGCGGTCTGTGTGGGTCCTGATGCCCCAGTATAGTGATGGGGACTACACTGTAAACAGGTGCCATTCTTCAGATGAGACGTAAAACCGAGGTCCTGACTCTCTGTGGTCATTAAAAATCCCAGGGCTTTTCTCGAAAAGAGTAGGGGTGTGACCCCGGCGTCCTTGCCAAATTTCCCATTGGCCCTTACCAATCATGGCCTCCTAATAATCCCCATCTCTGAACTGGCTTCATCACTCTGCTCTCCTCCCCACTGAGAGCTGATGTGTGGGGAGCGTTCTGGCACACTATGGCTGCCGTCGCATCATCCAGGTGGGGCTGCACATTGGTTTTGGTGGAGGGGAGTCCCCATGTCCTGTAAAGTGCTTTGAGTGGAGTATCCAGAAAAGCGCTATATAAGTGTAAGCAATTATTATTAATTATAATGTAATAAGTCCATTATTTCTCATTTCACCACTCCATTGCAAGGCATACACAACACAAACACCAGGAACAATTATCCCAGAAGCCAGTTAACCTACCAGCATGTGTTTGGACTGTGGAAGGAAACCCAATTGAGCACAGGAGAACATGCACACTCCCCCCAGACAGCTCCCAAGAGTTGAACCCGGAATCCCCAGCAATACTAACCATCCCCAAGCTACTCCACAATCTGCATCCAGTCATGGCAAAAGACTCTTTCCTGTTACAATATTACCCTCAGTGGGTCTATATAACCCTGAGGAAAACCTTAGGACAACAGCTGGTTGGCCTCACAAGTTTCAGGAAGAGAGGGGACGTCATCAAGGAGCTCAGAAATAAGATCGGGAGGGACTGGAACTGTGGGATGGTAGAAACTTCAGTAAGGAAGTCAGAGTCGGTGTGCTCTTCAAGGACAAACTCAGACAGGAGAAATTGAGATCACTTCCCATTTCACTTATTAATAACAGGCTGCCCGCAGGCTCGGTGATTCTCAGCATGCACATCGGCACCACTGTGCAGCCCCAGAAGCGCTTGAACTTCAGTTCAGGATCATGCAAGACTGCAATCAACGTAAGCATCCTTCACATCCTTCACAAACTAAGAAAGCCAAAAGCATCAGGGAGTGTGTGTCTCACACTTCTCCCATCTGGGAGACACCTCTGTGCCCCTCAGGTGTAAAACCAACAGACTCAGGAAATCTTTCATCCCCACTGCAGTCACTCTCTTAAACCAAGCAGAGTAACTACCCAGTCTCCTGTTTCTTATCTCCTGTAACACCACTGTATTCTCTTCCCTATTGATGATGTGTATTTGTCATTGTTTGTGTTTGACTGTTTCCCCCAGGTGACACTAAAGCTTGAAATTGATGTTGTGAGCATTGCTCAGGACAGTCGTATTGGTCTCCATGGACAACAATTGACTGTAGTCTAGCAAGGGTGGATGAAAACAACTTTGCATTTTTTAGAGATCACAGCAATGGATTCATGAATACCACATCAGCCAAAGTAATTAACAAGAGTTCGTTTTGGCGCCTTGAGAGTCACTGGAGTCAGTGGGGAGATAGGGCGAGATCAGATGTCATATTTGAATGTATATCTCCAGTTATTTGAATGGACTGCCCTGGTCACAGGCGGCACAGAGAGTTTACATACTGAAAGAGGGGGGTAATTTGAGGTACGTGGGCTTTAAGTTCATTCGCCAGTTCTAAATGCGGCCTGCACCAGCCTTTCTGAGCACAAACTCTCTGCTCTCTTCTGTTAACTTGAAGGTTGCAACAGATCTTGCAGATGAGGGCTGTGTTAAAGGAGCCTGGATCACACCCAGAAATTGTCTCATTGATGAATTAAGGTGGCAAAACGAACTTGTCTTCTGGATGTCGGCTTTGCTGATGACACAGCTGTGTAATGTGGTGTCAGCTAAGATACACACCGGCATGCACGCACTCAGACCAGGGCAATATAATACACGCTATACATAACGTAACAGTGTAATAATATAGTGTGTGATCTCCTGTACCAACCTGAGGAACAGACAGTGAGCCCGTCTCTCAGTAATAATAATAATACAGTGTTTGATCTCCTGTCCCAGCCTGAGGAACAGACAGTGAGTCTGTCTCTCAGTAATAACAATAATACAGTGTGTGATCTCCTGTCCCAGCCTGAGGAACAGACAGTGAGTCTGTCTCTCAGTAATAATAATAATCCAGTGTGTTTTCTCCTGTCCCAGCCTGAGGAACAGACAGTGAGCCTGTCTCTCAATAATAATAATAATCCAGTGTATTATCTCCTGTCCCAGCCTGAGGAACTGACAGTGAGCTTGTCTCTCAATAATAATAATAATAATAATAATAATAATAATAATAATAATAATCCAGTGTGTGATCTCCTGTCCCAGCCTGAGGAACAGACAGTGAGCCTGTCTCTCAATAATAACAATAATACAGTGTGTGATCTCCTGTCCCAGCCTGAGGAACAGACAGTGAGCCTGTCTCTCAATAATAATAATAATACAGTGTGTGATCTCCTGTCCCAGGACAAGGAACAGCATGCCTGTCTCATAACAACAATAATTCTGCATTATGTGTAGATTCTGCTTTTTAAACTCCAACCCTAGCTCTGCCTCATTTAACCAGCCTGTTCATAACAGCAATCGTCGGGTTATGTAGCCCAATGCAAAATCATAAGAATAATTAAAATCATTTGCACAGAATTCCTTTTGGAAATTCCTACCAGGAAATAATCCATGAGTGCCCAGTGGTGCCATGGTTAGCACTTCTACACAGCACTGAGGCCCTGGGTTCAATTCTGAACTTGCGGTGCTGTCTGTGTGGAGTTTGTATGTTGGTAGGTTCATTAGCTTCTGAGAAACCTGGCCCTGGTGTAAGTGTGTCTGTATCTGTGTCTGTACGCATCCTGTCCAGGGTGTAATAATAATAATAACATCACTTTAGTAACCCTTTACAATTTCTTGTAATTCATTAGGAATGATCTTTTCACAGACCCCAGCTTGCTCACCATAAGACACACAGATAGGGAGAGAGCCTGGGTTCAGAGCACAGGGGCTGCCATTGTACGGTACCCCTGGAGCAGTTGGGGTTAAGGGCATTGCTCAGGAGCCCAAAGGAGTACGATTCTTTTGACAGCTGCAGGATTTGAACTAGCAAACCCTTCCAGCCACAGGCGTAGATCCTTAGCCACAGAGCCACTGCTCCTCCCCAAAATGTGTGAGTGTGTGCATCTGTGTATGTCCTGTGATGGACTGGTGTCCTGTCCAGGGTGTGTGAGTGTGTGTGTGTCCTGTGATGGACTGTGTCCTGTCCAGGGTGTGTGAGTGTGTGTGTGTCCTGTGAAAGACTGGTGTCCTGTCCAGGGTGAACAGGCCTTGCGCCTGTTGCTTGCTGGGATAGACTCCAGCTGCCCACTGTGACCCTCTACTTGATAAAGCAGTAAGAAAATGGACAGTAATAACCCAGAAAATAAAAAAACAAGACTTCCCCATTCCCTGCTATTAGTGTAAGCTGCTCTCTTTGTGAGGATAAAGGAAGCAAACACAAATTTGCATTTTTTTGCCTTTCAGCACATTTTCCTAAGCAAACGTTCCCGCAGAGTACTTAGCAACGTTTAAAACGACACTATGTCTAAGAAAACAACCTACAAAGTGCTCGGGGAACAAAATCCCTTTGCCTGTCATGTTCATGAGGGGGAGGCACGCTGATTTGAATGGTCTCTCTGTGACGCATCAAGCTGGAGGGGGTCTGGGTGTCACCTTTGTTGAACAGCCACGGGATCCCAGGCTTGCTGGATCCCAGAGGCTCAGAGGGAACAGGAGCAGGGGGAGGGGGAAAGAAAACAGCCTTCATCCCAGAGCAACGGACTGCATCCCACAGACCAGCAGCCTTCACCATAGGAGGAAGGAGTTTTAACACCGACTGAGGTGCGGGCGAGAACCAGGCTGCTTGTGGATGAAGCAGAAACACAGGAGGGATAAGAGACAGGCAGGTAGGAGGTAGGAGGAAGGGGGATTTTGTATACTGTGCACATACCGTTTACAGATGTTCAGGCGCATAGCTCAAAGGTGTTTCTCAAAATACGCTTGAGTGGAAAGCAATCCGGATCCAACCTTACTTACACCACTAAAGGAGGGCATTTTGCCTCTGGGCAATAAGACTGCTAAACAGCAGCACAGCAGCCATATCACCCTGCAACTCACAACTAGCAACCCACTAAAACTAAGCAGGTTAAGCAGGTGTGAGCCTGGTCAGTACCTGGATGGGAGACCTCTGGGGAAAAACATTGGTTGCTGCTGGAAGAGGTGTCAGTGGGGCCAGCAGGGGGTGCTCACCCTGTGGCCCATGTGGGTCCTAATGCCCCAGTATAACGACGGGGACACTATACTGTAAACATGTGCTGTCCTTCGGATGAGATGTAAAACCAAGGTCCTGATGCTCTCTGGTCATTAAAAATCCCAGGGTGTTTCTTGAAAAGAGTAGGGGTGTTATCCCAGTGTCCTGGCCGAATTTGCAAAATTGGAATGACTATTAAATTGTTAATGTGCGATTGTTTCTAGAGATGCAAAGTTCTGAGTCGTGAAGGACAGGTGTTCTTCTTTCATAAGGTTAGGAGCTGGACTGTTACGGAACGTAGTCACTTTTATTATAAATCAGTGTTTCTTTTATCAGTATTCTGTGCTACACTGAGAAATTCTAGTACCACTCAAGATGATCTAGAATTTGTTTCTGTACACTGTCCAAGTGTGAGCCTTTAGAAAACCGAAAAATGTAACATAGCCTGGGCAACAGGGCCCTAGTTATTGAAACAGGTTACGCATTCTCAGAGCAACGTGTGAGTAATTTGCCAAAACCAGAGATCACAATAGTGTCGTGAATACTCAGGACAAACACAACTACAAACTCAATCTGGACATTTGACTGAGACTCTTGAAATTTGACATTTTAGTTTCATACTTGCACATGAGTCCTAACAATTTTAGCTGTTCATCTCATTTTAGCACTAAGAAATAAAATATTAATTTTATGTGCAGTTTCTATTTTCTAAAACAAATGGCATTATTTATATATTTATTATTAAATTATTTTCATTATTAATTCGGAAATATTTTTGCTTGTATTTTCATCTTAACATGTTCATATGGACTAGAGTTCTGCCTCGTCACACTAAGCAGCACCTGACAGCTGTCTGACCCTTGCTAACAACTACAACATGGTGGAAACTGAAAGTAAATCGGAGGTCCTAAGTTCATCTCATAACTTGGTTCTAAAAGTGTAATAGAGATGTTGACACAAAAGGCATGATGCTAAGATGACAATCTAAATAGATACTTTATTGATCCCGTGATGGAAATTGCAGTAGGGGTTGTGTGACTGTCTTAATGCTTAACAGTGTTTAACATAATAGCTCCCTGGCTGAAAACCTAGCACCTCTTCCTCCACCTCAACTTCACCCTTGTAGCTGTCTCCCTGGTTCATTCCTCATGAAGGAGGTGGGTTGGGACAGTGCTGATCTTCAGTCGGTGCTCTCAGTTCCTCAGCCAGGCAAGCTAATCTCAAACAATGAAATATTAAGGAAGTATGCAATATCACCTGAAGACTACATTGACTTTATACCAATATGTATAGTGATGATAAATAAATGAAAATTATACTAACATTACAGTATTTATTCCTATATCAGCCTACTATATTCCCGGCCAACGCAAGTGTTTCTTTGGTGTTAGTGGGGCCAGTAGCGGGTGCTCACCCTGCGGTCTGTGTGGGTCGTAATGCCCCAGTACAGTGACAGGGACACTATACTGTAAACAGGCGCCGTCCTTTGGATGAGACGTAAAACCGAGGTCCTGACTCTCTGTGGTCATTAACACTCACATGGCGTTTCTCAAAAGAGTAGGGGTGTTACCCTGGCGTCCTGGCCAAATTTCCCATTGGCCCTTACCAATCATGGCCTCCTAATAATCCCCATCTATGAATTGGCGTCATTACTCTGCTCTCCTCCCCACTGATAGCTGGTATGTGGGGAGCGTTCTGGCGCACTATGGCTGCCATCGTATCATCCAGGTGGATGCTGCACATTGGTGGTGGTGGAGGGGAGTCCCCATTACCTGTAAAGCGCCTTGAGTTGAGTGTCCAGAAAAACGCTATATAAGTGTAAGAAATTATTATTATTATTACTCACTTGATACAAAAATCACGTTTGTTTTCACAGCAGTGAAACTGTTTTGGTCACAAACAAATCAAACCGATAGCTTTATGTCGACAACAGCACTTCAGACAGAAACCGCACAACAGGCGTATTATAAATATTTTGACCAGCAAACTCAAAACACGGCGCCACGGACTGCATATCGCAAGACACAAAACAACAGCATGTTTCATAAGCGGATACAACCGCACATGAATATTTTATCAAAGGAACGCATTATCTAATGTTGCCGTTTCTCCTTCAAAATACTGTAACGCCCTCGCCTGGTGGTGAGGAGGAAGCGCCCCTAGGCGCTCGTAGTACCGCTGGGCATGCTGGGAGTGGTAGCCGGGGAGAGTCTGAGGGTCAGCACGATGACCAGCGGCTGACCCTACCTGTGTAAATAATGTCCTAGTAATTCTAGTGCCCTGTGTAGTCCTGTAAAAGTGTAGTGTGTTGTTAGGTAATTACCACCCTAAATAAGTGTACGTGTTCTGTCAGTCTCCTCATGTGTTTGTAGATCCTGTGTTTGGTTTTGTGTGGCTGAAAATGAATAAAGCTAATGCTTGTTTGTTAATTGCGTCTTCACTCGTCCTTGTTCTGAAAAGAACCTGCAAACGCTACATTTGTGTCAGAAGCGGGCAGAATGGACAACTCGTGGCAGACAGTACCCGATTCTATTAAGCGCCGGCTGACGCTGGAAGAAACAGAACCCATCGATAGCGCACATAAGGAGCCTGAGCAACTCCTGGGTGCGATAGGTGGCCACAGCCCTTACCAGGGCTATTCAATAGTGGTCCCGCCGGTAGAATTGGGGCGACCGGCCGCTACTCCTGGTCAGCGAGCACCCCAGATAGAGGATACTCTCCCTGCCGGAGCCGATCAGCGATTCCCACACCCATCGTCGCGGGTGAGACCAGGTCGCTACAATGGGGAAGGGCCGTGGGAAATCTATGAGGCGCAGTTCCAGCTCGCGGCCCGGACGAATGGCTGGAGCCGGGCGGAGATGGTCGGCCACCTGGCGGCGGCGCTGGAAGGAGCGGCCTGCCAGGCGCTCCTGGACGTCCCAGAGGAGGACAGAGGCGAATACACGGCGCTGGCAGTGGCTCTCCAGCTGCGCTTCGGTGTGGAGGAGGCGCCGGACTTGATGCGGGAGAGGCTGGCCCTGCGGCGGCGCCAACCAGGAGAGCGACTGGGCCCGGTTGCCGCTGATGTCGCTTTCCTCGCCCGCCGAGGATACCCAACTTTTCCCCGGGAGGCGCAGCGGGAGATGGCTCTCCAGGCTTTTCTCAAGGCCCTCTCACCCGAGGAGCTGCGGCACCACGTGCAGCTGGCCGCGCCAACATCGCTGGAGCAGGCCTTGGCCCTTGCTACACGGGCTGAGGCCGTATTCGGGGTGGCTGGAAGCGCCAGCAGACGCAGTGCGCCCTGCCGGCTGACCGAGACGGCGATGGAGGGATCCAGCGAGGGAGAAGAGGAGCCAGCCCGGGCAGCGACCCCCGCGGGACAGCCCCGCACGCTGATTTGCAACCGCTGCGGGAAGAGGGGACACCGAGCCCGGTTCTGCCGGGCACCTGAACCTCGCACTCCTCGATCGGCGTCGGGAAACGGGAACGGGGCGGCTCAGCGTGGGGAAGGCCGCCCCTCGAACACCTCAACCCCCGCTCCAGAGAGCGCTGTTAAGACCGGCGCCCCTCACGCCACCGTGGGGCGAGTCGGCTGTAGCCGGGGCCTGTACCTCCACTGCAAAATCGAGGACCAACCCTGCCTGGCCTTACTTGACACCGGTTCATCGGTAACCCTACTCCGGCCGGGCGTCCTCCCCGACTGAGGGCACCAACCCCCCAGGATGGGAGGCCTCCAGCCTGCGGCTAAGAACCGTGACGGGACAGCTCGCTGCAGTCCGGGGGAAACAGGTGCTTGCCTTCCGTCTAGGTGCAGCGACGGTACGCCACCCCTGCTACCTCGCACCCATCCAGGAGGACTGCATTCTGGGGCTGGACGTACTGCAGCGAGTGGGGGCCAGTTTGGACTTGCCGGGGAGCGAGCGTGCCAGATCCTGCTCCCGAGTCAGCCGGGGGGCCAGACAAGGCGGCGGCGGCGGGGGCCGAGCGTTGCGTGGAAGCGAGGCGCGCTGTTGAGGATGTCTACCAGCGGAGCTGCGAGGGCCTCGATCAGGACCAGCGGCAGCGGCTCCAGGAGCTACTCGCCCAGAACGAGGATCTCTTTGCGGCGAGAGATGAGGACTGCACCCGCACTGCCCTGGTCCAACACGAGATCAACACCGGTGACGCTCGGCCCATCCGCATCCCACCGGGACGCATGATTCACGCCAAGCGGACCGCCGCCGAGGAAAAGATCTGGGAGATGGCCGCAACGGGGGTGATTGAGCCCTCCGCGAGCCCGTGGTCGGCGCCAGCTGTACTGGTCAAAAAAAAAGACGGCTCGTGGAGGTTCTGCGTCAACTACCGCAAGCTGAACAAGGTCACCCAGAAAGATTCCTACCCCCTGCCGAGGATAGATGACACCCTAGACTACATCACCGGGTCGACCTGGTTCAGCTCCCTGGACCTCCGCTGCGGCTACTGGCAGGTACCGCTTGCTCCCGATGCTCGCCCGAAGACGGCCTTTTCTATCGGCCAGGGCCTCTGGCAGTTTACTGTCATGCCTTTTGGCCTGTGCAATGCCCCGGCGACGTTCGAGAGGCTGATGGAGAGGGTGCTGGCATCTGTCCCGCGGAACCAGTGTGTGCTGTACCTGGACGATCTGCTGGTTCATGCCCTAGGCTTCGACCAGGCCTTGACAAACCTCCAGGCGGTGCTGGCCTGCATCCGCCGTGCTGGCCTGAGGCTCAACCCCCGCAAGTGCGAGCTCCTGCGGCGGGAGGCGACCTTCCTGGGACACGTTGTTGGAGCGCGAGGGGTGGCTACGGACCCAGGTAAGGTCGCCGCAGTGAGGGGCTGGCCGACTCCCCACACCGCCGCGGAGCTGCGCAGCTCTCTGGGGTTGGCCTCGTACTACCGGAGGTTCGTCCGGGACTTTGCCAGCATCGCTGCCCCGCTGCACCGCCTCACCGACAAGGGCCGCCGTTTTGACTGGGACTCGGGCTGTGAGACTGCCTTCGGCCGGTTGCGTGAAGCTCTGGTGGGGGCCCCCGTGCTGGCCTACCCCGACCCGCGGTTGCCGTATGTTCTTGATACCGACGCGAGTGACTCGGGGATGGGCGTGGTGTTGGCGCAGGAGGGGCCGGATGGGGAGCGCGTAGTGGCATACTATAGTCGGGCTTTGACTAGGCCTGAGCGGAACTACTGCGTGACCCGTCGCGAGCTGCTGGCGGTGATGGCGGCGGTTCACCACTTCAGGCCGTACCTGTTCGGGACCCGGTTCCGGCTGAGGACCGACCATGCGTCCCTCACCTGGCTGCTCCACTTTAAGGAGCCGGAGGGGCAGATGGCGCAATGGATAGAGATCCTGCAGGAGTACGACTTCACTGTCGTGCACCGTGCGGGGTCTCGCCATCTCAATGCTGATGCTCTCTCGCGGCGCCCCTGCGAGGCCGCGGACTGCCACCACTGCGCCCGGCGGGAGCAGTGTGAGGAGGCTGTCCGCCCTGTGGCGGGGGTGAGCACCGCGGCCACGGCCCGGGAGGGGCCACTGGGGGTGAGCCTGCCAGACCTGGCGCAGCGTCAGGCAGCTGATCCTGACGTGGGGCCGGTGCTCCGCTGGAGGGCAGCAGGAGTGCGGCCTACGCGAGAGGAGCTCGCCCCGCACCCAAAGTCCGTCAAGGCCCTCTGCGTCCTGTGGGAGGCCTTGGAGGTAAAGGACGGGGTGCTGCGCCGGGGGTGGCGGGTACCCTCCAGTGGCGAGGTACGGTGGCAGCTGGTGGTGCCTCGGTCGCTCCGCGGGGCGGTGCTCCGAGCGGTGCACGGCCAGCCGGGCGTGGGGCACTTCGGCGGTAAAAAAACCCTGCAGCGTCTCCGAGGCCATTTTTATTGGGGTCTTTGCCACCGGGACGTGGAGCGGTACTGCCGAATGTGTGCGGTGTGCGTGGCGCAGAAGGGTCCCCCCGAGCACTCCCGGGCCCCCCTCCAACAACACCAGGTGGGGGCTCCTATGGAGCGGGTGGGGGTGGACGTTTTGGGCCCGTTCCGCGCACCTACATCTTGGTGGCCATGGATTATTTTACGAAGTGGCCGGAGGCCTACGCCCTCCCGGACCAGAGTGCCCCCACGGTGGCCGATGCACTGCTGGAGGGGATGTTTGCCAGGCTGGGGGTGCCGGAGGAGTTACACAGTGACCAGGGGCGTAACTTCGAGTCCCAGGTCTTCACCAGAGTGTGCCAGCGCCTGGGGATCACTAAGACGCGGACCACACCGCTGCATCCCCAGAGCGACGGGTTGGTGGAGCGGTTTATTCGGACGCTCGCCACCCAGCTGGCCACTCTGGTGTCCCGGCACCAACGGGACTGGGACCGCTACCTCCCCCTTGCGCTCTGGGCGTACAGGACCGCGGTCCAGGAATCCACCGGGTGCACCCCGGCCTCGCTCATGCTGGGCCGGGAAATGCGAACACCGGTGGACAAGGTCTTCGGCCCGCCGCCCGGAGACGGGTCGGCACCGCCGGCTGGACCGGGCTACGAGTGGGACCTGCGGCAGCGGATGCAGCGGGTGCACAGCTTTGCACGGACCCACCTGACACAGGCGGGGGTCCGGTAGAAGCGGTACTACGACCTGCGCTGCAGGGGGCCTGCCTTCCAGCCCGGGGACTCGGTTTGGGTGTACAACCCGCGCCGCCGCAAAGGCCTCAGCCCTAAGCTGGCGCCGTCGTGGGAGGGACCCGCTGAGGTACTCGGGGTGGTGGGCGAGGTCTGCTACCGTGTCCGGTTGCGAACACGGGGGAGAGTGGTGGTCCTGCACCGAGACCGCCTGGCCCCCTACCGGGCCCGGGAGGAGGAGCCGTGTGGGGAGGCTCTAGAGGAGCAGCCGGGGCTGGAGCCGGCCAATAGTGGGGCGTCCGTGGGTCGCCAGCCGTCACCGCGGCGCAGCGGCCGCTCACGCAGGGTTCCGCAGCAGTTGGCCGAATACGAGTACAGCCTGAGGGGGGTGTTCGACGTCGGCAAGACGCCAGACGCTTCAGGTGGGGGCAGTGTAACGCCCTCGCCTGGTGGTGAGGAGGAAGCGCCCCTAGGCGTTCGTAGTACCGCCGGGCATGCTGGGATTGGTAGCCGGGGAGAGTATGAGGGTCAGCACGATGACCAGCGGCTGACCCTACCTGTGTAAATAATGTCCTAGTAATTCTAGTGCCCTGTGTAGTCCTGTAAAAGTATAGTGTGTTGTTAGGTAATTACCACCCTAAATATGTGTACGCGTTCCGTCAGTCTCCTCATGTGTGTGTGTGTCGATCCTGTGTTTGGTTTTGTGTGGTTGTAAACGAATAAAGCTAATGCTTGTTTGTTAATCGCGTCTCCACTCGTCCTTGTTCTGAACCTGCTAGCGTTACAATATAAAGGTGTTCTCTGTTTTCAAAGGATAGTTACTTAATTGGCATAATGATTTGGTATTGATTTTGTATCGTTGTATTATAAAGTTTGTGCTTTCTGTGTTTGTATCGTATTGTGAACTTATTTTTTAAACAAATGCTTACAAAGGCAAACACGGCACACATCTGTTTATACCAGCGGTGAATTGTACATTTTTATTAACTACAAGCTACTGTGCACTTCTGGGAGTATAACAGGTTCGATATAAAGTGGCAGAAATATAAAAGGGGAAAATACCCCAGACTGCGTGTAAAGCCCTCGTTGTGACTGTTTTAGATAAAAATGGCGTACTGTGCACGAAATGTTGCAGAAACACAATCTGATATTTTGATAATTATTATTTTAATAATTTGATCAAATTGAGGCCCAGGATCCAAATCTTCAGTTCTGATTTTTTAAAGTGATATCTTTCCTTCCTGTCGTGGAAGTCACACGATGTGAGCAATTGTTTTTTTTACGTTGCGATCCAAAGAGCCTCAGACGCACTGTAACCAAACCAGAATGGATTCTGCTGGGAGCCGGGCTGAGCTCATTCTCACTCCCTGTGCTGAAAACAGAATTATTTCTTCCCCGAACATCGTCTACAGATCACTTGTGCGCTTTTAACCTTCTCGCAGCTACGGGCGAGACTGACGCTCATGATATGAAGGCACCCGCTGGAACACATTCTCTAACTCTCACAATCGCGACAGACTTCGCTTTTTAAAAAAAAAGTAGATATAGCCCTGAAAAAAGCATTAGCTTTATCAGTTTTTACATTCATCTATTTTGAATCAAAGTTTGATTTTTTTATTGTATTTTACATTATAATTATAATAATCATTATTGCTTACACTTATATAGCGCTGTTCTGGATACTCCACTCAATGCGCTTTACAGGTAATGGGGACTCCCCTCCACCACCACCATTCTCCTGAATGATCACAGAGCATCAGGACCTCGGTTTTACGTCTCAGCCGAAGGACGGCACCTGTTTACAGTTTAGTGTCCCCATCATTGTACTGGGGTATTAGGACCCGCATGGACCGCAGGGTGTGCGCCTAGCGACAGAAACCAGACGTGTGTCGGGCTCAGCTGCAAGCAGGACAATGACGTCACGGGGACAAAGTAGAGGAAATCAAAACGGTTCTATAAAAGACCTGTGTCAGCTGTTGGTTTGCACTCTGGATTCTAAATCCTCCGATCCGATTTTAAATCTCTCTAATACCTGAGCTGCGGCTTCTTCCGAGTATTTATTCGTATACTTATTATGTGTAAGTGTATAGATGAAACCTTTCATATATTGTTCAGCTTAAATCAACTTTACTAATCCAAGAGAGAAGTATAGTATGAAGGATGTGACAAATTTATGATTTCTTGGAACAAAACGGTTTTTATTTGCTGTCGAAATGAAGCGGAATTTTAGTGCGACACACAAACCCTTTGTCTTTTTTAGAGTGATTTTTAAACAGACATAAATGTAGAAAATGTGTTTTTTTAGCACTACAATAGCAGGGTCAGTGGCGTAATGAATAACGCGTCAGGCCTCGCGTCAGAAAATTATAGGTTGGACTGCCGTCTGTCTTATACAACTTACATTCTTTTATATAAATAAACTGCCCCTGAAAGCTATAGAAAACACTTTGGGTAAGTTGTCTGCAGCCTCATGCGAATTTCGACAACTTACCCAAAACACTGTAGAGTCTGGAGATCAGCTCCAGCTCTGAACTCAATTGCAATAAAAACCATGCGTAACAAAACTGGAGAACAGCTGAACTTGTGCTCAGTTCGGTGATGAGGGTTCAGAACTGTCGTTGTTGTAATTAGCACGAACTGCACAGGCTCTGAATCAGACCATGTCAATTAGTCTGATCAGTGTAGGACACGTTAATGTAGAATTATTAATAGGTTTGTTAGTTAGTTCAGGTTTACCTACCTGAACTAATGTAGAATTATTACTTGGTCTGTCTCTTGTTTGTATATAAATGAATGTCTCTGACAACTTAATGTTAGTTTTACGATTTAAGTCAGGCGTTGACATATGCACGAGTATACGAAATGTCTCACTCCTGATTCAACTCATGTTCTATAGGAGATTGGCGATTCCTCCTGTTTCTCGTACAACCATATCAGAACAGAAGCCCGTGTCACCCAGCTGTGATTCAAGATCGACTCGCATCTTTATCCCTTTTTTGTTCATGATCATTATTTTCTTTAGTTATGATCAATATTGAACTTCTTCTAAATGAAATGACAATAATCAAACATGCAGGCAGATTTTTGAAAAGTATTCGGAATTGACAGGGTGCCCCTTTGGAACAGTCGTCAGAAAATGTGAGAAAATGAAAGTTATGTAAGCTCTCACACAAAGCATTGAAGATTGAAATCTGAGTGTAAAAAGATACCTGTCTCCCAATGATAGGCAGGGATACACACCATGACTCGAATAGACTCAGCGAACTTTAACACCTATGATATAACGAGTGCTTTGCATGTGTCAAACTTCTAGAAGGAACTACTACAACAGTTGTGGACATAATTCAAAACCGCCGGCAACTTCTGAGAAAATAATGTTCACTCATGGAATTTGGTCTTTGAATGGCTGGCGGGAAAATTCATTTATACTCCTGTTGCACCCTCAGCTGAAACATGTTAAAATAACAACGCAGATTTGTTGGAGAACCTGACAAGAATTATTGGGTTAGCACTGTATGTTATTTGGTATCTTTACTTTATTTTATTTATATATTTTTAATATAAATGTAAACATGCATGCTGTATAATCTATTGTAATTTTAAAATATGTTAGCTGAGGATGCGAGGGGAGCTATTATACCTTGTGAAACACGCAAGGAACTATAAAAAAGGCTGGTATTTGAATAAAACTGGCGATCACAAGAAAACCACAATTTATGTGGTATTGTCATCAATATCCTTCAAAATCGACATTCAAATGAAGGATTTGAAGAAACTATGAAAAAAGCAACAGTAATAGCAGAGGATTTTGATTTTTTCTCTTCAAGTCAGTAGATCACTGTAGAGTTGCGCCCCTACAAACAGCACAAAGGATGAATCCCACCTCCTTTGTTATTGCTACGTTTGTGCCGGTGAAAGTAGCGTTTGTGGTATTGAAAGCATCTTGGAAGATGAAGGTGCAGTCACTTCCACATGTCATGATACCATTAGATCCGACGACAAGAGCTGAAGCCCCCCCAGTCCAAGCCAGCAATGTGAGGAAGGTAGCGTGGCCGAGCTGTCTAAGGTGCTGATTTAGGTTCCAGTCTCTCTGGGAGCGTGGGTTCGAGTCCCACCACTGCCAAATGTTAGTGTTTTAAGACATGCAATACGATCAATAAAAGCTCTTTTTGTTAGTCTGTTGAGAGGCTGCGTGAGATGTTTAGAATTAGACTTTCTAAAAGACAGGCTGTCAGCTTAACATCAAGGCAGAAAAAATATTTTTTCTCAACAGAAATTCTCTTTGGCACTTTCAGCTTTATGTAGGGAACAACGTCTGCCGAGATCACTTTTAATATTGGCTGTGTTAGCGAGCTGCTTTTCCCTTTGAAACTTTTACTTCTTCATGCTGAATCATTGGCAGGGGTAAAGCTTATTAAATCTTTTCGCATAGCGCTCCATCAGAAATACGTTCTCCTTGGTCAAAACGGTGTAGGGAAAAATAACCGGTTCAGGGACGCCAAATATGTAATCATAGTGGCTCTCTGAAGGCACCAGTTCTGTAGGGTTTGGGCATTTACTGAGACAATTATTAATTGTAGCAGTAAATCACAAAGTTGATTCTTTTGATGGCTTTAGAATCCAACCATGCGACATAACTCAAACAACGCACACACACAGGTACTAATACACGAGGATACATTTATTAATACATAGAATATGCATATAAACCTAACAGATCTTATCGAGAGGGTTATCAGAATACAAAAGATATATATTCATTCAGTTACGAAGTGTTACACATCAAGAGGACATACGTTCAGTATATCATTCATTTAGACCGTTTCGTAAATGAACTTGGTTATAACTTCTACATTAGATACTCAAAACAAGTACATAACGCTTAGGAATTAAACTGATATCAACTGGTTTGGATAACAATTGAATTCTCGAGCTGTAATGCATTGAAGTTGAATACTCATCCAATTTCTGGGGATTCATATCTCCTGCGGGCACAAAGAAACAGTTGCAGGCTTGTGCTGTCCAATCCGCGCTCTCTGGCTCTGTGCCAGGCTGTGCTGTGCGGCTTGCGACGGTGCGCTGCTGATGCTCACTGACCGGCTAGTTAGTGTTGGCTTTAACTAGCAAAGTTTGTGCACAGGAGAAAAGATGACTGTGGGTCCCAGCAAGTCAGGAAGAGGACCAGTTCGTTCCTGATGAAGCGCTAGTTCTGAATAGTGATTCAGCTGTCCACAGTTCCGACCTGTTGCTGGTTACTCTCTGGCAACCTCCACTCTAGACTCTTAGAACAAAGGAAAGTTCTGGCACTTGGACACACTGGCCGTTCCGTGGTTGTCCGGGCTGAGTCTCAGGATGGTCAGGAGGCGCGCTGCGAGAATGTCCTGCCCTTGGGAGCCTTCTGCTCCTGGGCCGTCCTGCCCTGGAATTCTCCTTTGAATTTCACTGAATCTTCTGAATCTGAATCTCACTGAATCTCTGTGTTGCCTGTTTTTACCTGGAGGAACTTCAGCTCATTGATTGGCTGAAAGTTCCATGGGCATCAGAGTCCCACGTGGGTTACTCGGCCCTACCAGTCCCTGATTGGTTGATTAAGGTGAGATATGAGTCACTTAGTCCTGACACTTAGTAATGCAGTCCAGATGTCCAACTGGCACTCCCTAGACAGATAGGCGCCAATGGATGACCATTGATCATGATAGCCAGGCTTAGCTGTGCACCCCCCTTTGGGAGCTGTCCTAGGAAACCTTAAATCACCCTAATGGTCTCTCTGTGGCTGCACCACAGAGATGAACAGAGAAATGGGGCCTCATTTGGGAAGCTCAGAAACACTTAATTCTGCCTTATTATTAAGCCTCGCCGCTACATATCCCCCCTTTTTGAAGGTCCCGAGGCATTGTTGCCTTCAAAACAAAACAGAGTTAAGTGATGTCCCTTGCCATTAGAACATTAATCTTAAATGTCCACATTACTCCTCGAGAATTCATACCGGAACCAGCATTGGATACAAACAGGATGAATAACATCTGGAGTATGTATAAACACGGTAGGAGACATTGTTTAAGTCTAGGAATTACACATCAGGAAGTTCACTGTCAATATCTGATACCTCTGTGGTAGATATTTGGGGAGAAGTCACTTCCTTTCTTTTGACATGCTACCTTTGACTCATTCGTGCTACCCAGAGTACATCTTGATGTGAGAGTACATCATTCAGAGTACACTGTCAGTCATGATCCAGCTACCCGGCAGCAGTGTTACAATAACACCAGTTCCTGTTCCCAGCCCCCCGATAAACCACAACACCTTTGTTGGGTATCTGCTAGGGTGGTTTGGAGGTTTGTTCCATTAAAGCAAACTAACTACCTGTACCTCTTCAGGGCTTACTGTTTCTTGGATTTCTATCCAATTCCTTAGTGTGGCACCTGAAGGCATCCATGACCTCAAGTTTGGTCTTATGTTGTCTGGTTCTAGACCGTACAGTGTTAAGTTACCATGCTGTACTATGGCCTCCTCAGGAACTTAAAGGAACTGTTTTATTAGGTAGCTGCATCATGCCTGTCACAAGTCACAGTGTCAGTTAAACGTGGTGTGCTGACCAGCCATTTACTTCCCACCTGCTCTTCATGGGGTTCATTAACCTTCCTCTGCTCGTTAGTAGCTTTACACCCTTCATTGGTGAATCGTTTAGACACAGCCAATGGATAGCTTTGGTAGCCATACCCATCTCAAGATTTGGAACCGAATTCAATCTTGGTTTGCCTTCTGGGTGAGCTATGAGCGATGGGGTTAATGTCACATACTCCTCTACTGAGAAGAGTGGAATCAAGTGGGTTGGGAATTGTGCCGTGGTTAGACTGGCTACAGTGGCACTAAACTCCCTTAACAGGTCTTGTGTCAACATTCTGGCCTGTTGCACACAAGCATAAACCCACTGTATAACACCAACAATCATGTCCACTGGTTGGGGAATAAGGTTTAACCCTGTTGCATAGGAAATTGCCTGTAGGGTTTTCCCTAAGCTTTCCAACTTTTGCTGCTGTCGATACAGTCTGTCACTACCCTCTGGTATCTCTGACACCTGCCTTCTTGGGGCAGTCAGGGTGAGAGTGCCAGTAGCACACAAACCTACCAGAAAAAGCAAACGTGCAACAGTGGCGGCAGCAATCAGTCCTCCCAAAAGTCTTTTCGGGTGGCTGATCCCAGTCATCTCCTTCTGAGTGACTGTCGCCTTTCTAAGCTGGCGCAGCGTGTACATGGTGTCTTTCTCAGTATGCCATGTGGCATCTTGGGCACCAACATCCTGGAAATCTGGGGAGATCTGACGCAGCTGCTGATGCTGCTCTTCCTTTTCCAGGGCATCTGCTTTTTCAATTTGTTCATGCCTGTGCTCTAGGAACCCTGCAGGGGGCGGTGCAGCGGTGGAGCATGCCTGACCCTCGGCTGAGTGGTCATCTGGAGCACCTGAGTGATCTGGGATTGTTACCCTATTCTCACTGTTCAGGTCCACCCTGCACACTTCCTGATTGAGGAATCCCTCTATTGGCATGTTTACAATCGTTAGCTGGGCGTGGGTGTAGAACACCTGCTCGCTCCCCCCTTCCCTCGCTAGGGGTTCAGGGAGCTGCCCCAGCACTGGGATAGCTAGTTCATTGTCTTTGAACTTACTATCACCCACCAGGCCCATGTCAGTGCAGGCGGGGATTCTGACACCCCTCTTTGCGATGTCCTGCACTGGCAGGCGGGTGGCTTGACCATCCAGCTCCAGTCTGGGTGAACCACTGTTGGTCAGACTCAGACTGACAGACTGAGCTGGTGGCTGTAAGAAAACCGGCTCGGCTTTCATTCCCTGTCCCTTCCTGGGGACTGGGTGTGTTGGAAACCCTGCTGTCGAGGCGGGAACAATCAGGTCAGTCTCACTCACTACCTGGTAGTTGTGAGAAATAATGTTACCTGACTGCAGGTTCCCTGGGTCACAGCAGAGGGAATCGGCATCTGGGATCAGGTGTGTCCACAGCGCAGCAGTCTCAGCGTCCAGCTGGACCTCCTGTCTAACCTGTGAATGTTGCACCAGGGGCACCTGGCGGTGGCCCCGTGACAGCTGCTCAAGCAGATCCTCACTGATAGAGGACCTCTCAGGGCTAAGGATGAGGGCTACATCACCAACCTGCTCTCCTGCCATCTGGATCCCTTCCACCACTGCAGGGTGGTGGTCCTGACCCCTCTTGGGTGCCAGGGTGCACAGGGAAAGCTCCTTCTCATCGCCAGGTGGGGAGATCTGCTCCTCTTTAGGGATGTGAAAGGGGTGTGCTTTACCTGGTGGATCGGGCGGCTGCTCGGAGCACCGCTCCTGTGGCATGGAGTCTGTTGTGACCTCAGCCGGGACACGACTTCCCTGTATATCCGGGGAACAAGGAAATATTTTTATTTCTTGTCCAGAGGGAACAGAAGAAATCTTCACATAGGCTTCTGTGTTCGGTGGGCACTGTGTGAGCACAGTCTGCCTCTTGGCCCCCCTTTCCTTCTGTACAGAAGGCTTAGGAGCCTTGACCTGTTTCCACACTTTGCCTTTCTGGTGATCCACCAAAGGTTCCTCTCTGAGTCGCATGCCCTTTTCTTTTTCAACCCGTTTGAGCTTGCCGTGTGACATCAAACACCTTTCAACCTCAGTGTCAATCAGTTTCTCACTGGGTAAGACATCTCCCATGGCAGCCTTGAGGTAAAAGCTTCCTGCTTTTCCTCTGTGTTTTACTGCCTGCTCTGTGACTTCAGGGGTGGAGTCAGCACTCGCTTGGGAGTGGCTGACCTCATCCAGGCAGGAACCCTTCCGCTCAATCAGATAGACTGAGGGAGGGAGAGGGGGCGGGTCTCCGCCTCCTCCAGTGGAGAGTATCAGCTCATTCACGCTTCCGGCAGCCTTGGGGAGCGGTTGTCCCTGTCCTAATAAAGCTTGTTCAAGCCTGGCCAGGCGGGCGGCTACTGAATCCTTTTGTTCAACTTTATCTAGCCCTTTCCCTCCCCCGGTGTTCTCATGGCTCTTAGGATGCTGGGTGCGGTCCTGTGTGCCTGCTTTGGAACGGGGCTTAGCCAGCTCAGGAGCCTGTGCTCCTTCGAGCAGGGGGGAATTAACCCTGCTGGCTCTGACGGCGAACACAGTCGCTTTAACAGCTTTTTGCTCAGAGCGACTTTGGACATCATACTCCCAGGCTTTCTGCGCGAATCTCTTAATATCAGTCATTTTCATGGTCTGTGCATCTGTATGCATTAAGATCATCTTTCTGACTGACGGGTGGAGATTCGCAATGAATAAACCCTTGAAATGTGTGTTCTCTTCGCAACCCTCATCATTTCGCCCTGCAAAATAAGTTCGTCTAAGTCTCTCGTAATATTCGCGAGGGGACTCTGCTCTCTCGTGCTTAATGTTAAGAGCGGCGGCTATCGCAGCAGTCGGGTCAATAAACGCACTGTATTCTTCGATAAGTGCATGACATAGCTGCTCAAAATCATTACAGACTTCTTTCATCTGCCTAGCCATCCACTCATGTACAGCTCTGCTGGTAGTTTTCCTGACCAGAAACACTTTCTCCTGTTCTGTGGCGTTTGGCAGGTACTGCAGGTTATACCTGAGGTCTTGAATATAACTCTCAATATTATTCTCTGACACTGCGGGGTCAAATCTCTCTATGTCCTTCGCTAGCTCTCTCAGAGAATGGAGATTTATCCTTCTAGCTTCTCCGCTGACGGAGATATGGAAGAGATCGTGGTCAGACTTGTCGCTGCTAGAGAGAGTGCTTAATAGCGACTCGAATTCAGACCTTTTAGCAACCATCGTTAAACTTAAAGAGTATTACTTTTAAGTACGAAATCACAGTTTTACCACAGAAAACCACAAGATCAAGTATGCAATCAAGGCGGTAGATCGCAAAAGATCACAAAACACTCAAGCACTGCTTAAAGAGCAAGGGGAACTTTTTCTTTCGGCTTTCAGCACACTGTATTATCGTGTATGAAACCCGCGGTGTTTTATATTGAATTATTCCGCTTGGTTGACTCATTACAGTCTTGCCACGCCCACCCAGGGACGCCAAATAATGTAGGGAAAAATAACCGGTTCAGGGACGCCAAATATGTAATCATAGTGGCTCTCTGAAGGCACCAGTTCTGTAGGGTTTGGGCATTTACTGAGACAATTATTAATTGTAGCAGTAAATCACAAAGTTGATTCTTTTGATGGCTTTAGAATCCAACCATGCGACATAACTCAAACAACGCACACACACAGGTACTAATACACGAGGATACATTTATTAATACATAGAATATGCATATAAACCTAACAGATCTTATCGAGAGGGTTATCAGAATACAAAAGATATATATTCATTCAGTTACGAAGTGTTACACATCAAGAGGACATACGTTCAGTATATCATTCATTTAGACCGTTTCGTAAATGAACTTGGTTATAACTTCTACATTAGATACTCAAAACAAGTACATAACTCTTAGGAATTAAACTGATATCAACTGGTTTGGATAACAATTGAATTCTCGAGCTGTAATGCATTGAAGTTGAATACTCATCCAATTTCTGGGGATTCATATCTCCTGCGGGCACAAAGAAACAGTTGCAGGCTTGTGCTGTCCAATCCGTGCTCTCTGGCTCTGTGCCAGGCTGTGCTGTGCGGCTTGCGACGGTGCGCTGCTGATGCTCACTGACCGGCTAGTTAGTGTTGGCTTTAACTAGCAAAGTTTGTGCACAGGAGAAAAGATGACTGTGGGTCCCAGCAAGTCAGGAAGAGGACCGGTTCGTTCCTGATGAAGCGCTAGTTCTGAATAGTGATTCAGCTGTCCACAGTTCCGACCTGTTGCTGGTTACTCTCTGGCAACCTCCACTCTAGACTCTTAGAACAAAGGAAAGTTCTGGCACTCAGACACACTGGCCGTTCCGTGGTTGTCCGGGCTGAGTCTCAGGATGGTCAGGAGGCGCGCTGCGAGAATGTCCTGCCCTTGGGAGCCTTCTGCTCCTGGGCCGTCCTGCCCTGGAATTCTCCTTTGAATTTCACTGAATCTTCTGAATCTGAATCTCACTGAATCTCTGTGTTGCCTGTTTTTACCTGGAGGAACTTCAGCTCATTGATTGGCTGAAAGTTCCATGGGCATCAGAGTCCCACGTGGGTTACTCGGCCCTACCAGTCCCTGATTGGTTGATTAAGGTGAGATATGAGTCACTTAGTCCTGACACTTAGTAATGCAGTCCAGATGTCCAACTGGCACTCCCTAGACAGATAGGCGCCAATGGATGACCATTGATCATGATAGCCAGGCTTAGCTAAGTGCACCCCCCTTTGGGAGCTGTCCTAGGAAACCTTAAATCACCCTAATGGTCTCTCTGTGGCTGCACCACAGAGATGAACAGAGAAATGGGGCCTCATTTGGGAAGCTCAGAAACACTTAATTCTGCCTTATTATTAAGCCTCGCCGCTACAACGGGCACAGAAAGTTTTATAAGGGCAGCCTGTTTTGCACCGTCTAAATAACCGACAGTATGCGAATAAGCTTTTTAATAACAGTATTTACAATATAACCCATGTTCAAAAATGCTTTTAGCTTCTTTTAGTCTAAGAAACAGGGGTGTTTTAGCGGATTGTGGTCATTAATTAGTAAACACTGAAGTGTTTCCCCGCTCGTGAGCAGATCTGGCTCCATTTAAACAGAATCCTGCTCAGCTCCTGCAACTTTTGAATTGAGCCCAAAGCGACAAGCAAGCTGAATTATCAAAGCTCATTAGGTACTAGAGATCACGGTATGTTATCAGGTAAATGCAGTCCCATGTATCCTCCGAGTAAATACCAAAACACACCATCCGCGACCCACAACGGGAATAAGAAGGACTTGGTTGTTCAGAGCGTGAGGCAACTATCGCCAGGAGGGGGTTTTGATCCTCGCTCTCGCTACTATTTGAAATGCCATCATTAAAGACGCGTAATAGAGATTTTTGCAGATGTTTTTTAATGCTCCACTATACATTACAATCATGAAAACAAATCAATTAGAAATATGCAATACAACGTCGGTTCCCGAAAATAAAATCTGTTTTACACAGACGTCATTGCTTTTGAGATAATCCAGATTGTGAAGACAACTGCGCCCTAGCTCTGGAAAATATTACTCAAAGGTTGGAAAGTACAACACGTTTGTACGTTTGACGTTTACAACAGGTAACATGGCACTTCTCCAGCAAAGCAACTGAGGTTAGTGAACTACTGGTGTATTCAATACACCTCCATTCATCCTTCACTTGTCAGGATGGTTGAGTGTTCTAAAGCACCATTCAAAGCGCTTTACAGGTAATGGGGACTCCCCTCCACCAACGCACCATGATCAAATACTCGTGTTTTTCTAGCTCTCATGGGTATTCTTGTCTCCAGATCGAGGTGTGGGTTCAAATCCCACTCCTACCAGTTCCTTGTCAGGATGGTTGAGTGTTCTAACGCACCCTGATCAAGGACTTGTGTGTTTCTAGCTCTCATGGGTATTCTTGTCTCCATATTGAGGTTTTGGTTCAAATCCCTCTCCTACCAGCTACTCTTTTTCCTTGTTACATTTTTCCCATCTTGATGTGCTCGCTGACAATGACAGGAGAAGGAAAATGGAGAAACCGCTTAGCAGGCACATGATGGGCAGGAAGATTCATGAATTATTAGATGTGATTAGCAGAAAGTCAACTATAAATAGACTTCGTGCATTAAGAACTGTTTGCGTTGCCTGTAATCTAGGTAAGATTTACGGTAAGGTATGCATTCAAATGTGAAAGACTATAATAATGTAAAACCAGGAGAAGACTTATTAAAACATACTGTTTTCCTTGCGGTTTGTAATGTATTTTATTAAATGGGGGCTTTGTGAAATCAACTTTTAACCTCTTGGAATGCAGCCACTCTCCCCGGTCTAAATACCATTTTGTAAAATTAGGAAGCAGCAGTATTTTGATAAAGTGCGGTCTTCCTTTATCACAGTAACACAACAGTAAACAGTAAACGCTCAGGTGTTTATAATTACTCGGGAGAAGATCACCCTCAATTTAGAAAAAACCTTTGCTCGTCCCTTGCTTTCACAGCGATATCTGAATCGAGCTCCATAGCGTTTTTTTGCTAAATTACACAAAGCTCATAAGACATTGGGAGTCACTGTACCCTATCACGTCCTGCTTGCACTGTCCTACTAAAAGATTAGAGGGCTCAGAAAGGACACAAACAACCCATGAATCGACGATTTTGAACTTAAGGGTCGCAAGCTCTACCGACTGCGCCTCTAATTTCCTCTATTACAACAGTAAAATTACTAGCGTTGATTCAACATAGAGTAAGCTGACCTACTCCTCACGACGGCACGGTGGCCAAGTGGTAAGACGTTGATCTCGTAAACCAAAGATCGCTGGTCCGAACCCCGTCTGTGTCTTCTTCATTCACCGCCACGTTCCTTCATCTACTGTAGGTCTACAAGTAACATGGAAACGTCTCTTCTTGTTACTCTCTCTGTGGAAGCGCACAGTTTCCCTTTAAAGCCAAAACGTATTGCGGAAATCTAATATATGAAATTTGTTAAGAACTTGATTGTCTTTTCACAGAGAAAAACGAGAAAATCTCTTTTTCAGAAGTGGGATTCGAACAAAAATCCCCAGGGGAAACTGCGACCTGAACGCAACGCCTTAGACCACCAGCCAACTTGCCTGTGGCTTTTATATTGTATTATATGTTTTATTTCTTTCTACTCGTTGATAAGAAAACAAGTGAAATCATGTAATTAGGGAAATCTCTTTTTTTCACGTGGAAAACTAGCACAAGCAAATGTAAAGTTTAGAGCAGCGCTCAATAAAAACGATCAGAAACCGAAAGCGCTCCTTACGCGGATCAGTACATTCCCATACCAGTTGTTCTGCAGAAGAAATAAGAAGAGCCGAACTCAAAGACGTTGTATTGCATATTTCTAATTGGTTTATTTTCCTGATTGCAATGTATTGTGAAGAATAAAAGCCAGCTGCATCAATCTCTATTACGCGTCATTTATGAAGGCGCTTCAAATAGCAGCCAGTGCAGTATTAATGCTTTTGGAGCATGTATTACATTGTAAATAGTCTTATTTAAATAAGTTTAAATTCGCACACTGTTATTTAGACAGCGCAAACCAGTCTGACCTCCTTCAACTTTCAGTGCCCGCTGAGTAGATCTTTAAGCAGCTGCAGCCAGAGTAGCCGTAATGGCAACACTGCGCTTTGAGTTCAGCTTTTCTTATTTCTTCTGCAGAACCACCGGCATCAGAATATACTGATCCACATAAGTAGCGCTTTCGGCTTCTGATGGTTTTTATTAAGCGCTGCTCTTAACTTTACATTTGCTCAGGCTAGTTTTCCCCATGAAAAAAAGACATATCCCAAATTACATGATTTCACTTTTTTCCCCATCAACAAGTAGAAATAAATAAAACATAATTCAGTCTACGAGTCACAGACAGGATGGCTGGTGGTCTAAGGGGTTGCGTTGAGGTCGCAGTTTCCCCTGGATACGTTTGTTTAAATCTTACTTCCGACAAAGAGCCTCTCTCTTTAGAGTAGAAACGACAGATTCTCTAAGTAGAAAACATTTCCACAACATCCCGCATTTCACGTGTTTAATGTTAATTGTCTTAGTGGTTGTTTCGGTGAATGATGGCTCTCTTCTCTTGCAGGGTGACGGCAAACTTCTTCAGAGAGGGAGTCTCCCACGCACGGCTTTTCTTTATCAGGACCAAAGGTAACAGAGACAGACTTCAAACTCAAATTAATTACTTCTTAAGCATTTATGACCGGTAAAAAGCTGAGAGTAGAAGAAAACGTCATTGGAAATGAAGAAATGTCTGCTGACAGTAATCAGAGCTCACGCTCAACTGCGGACAAGCGCTCCTTGTTAGTACAGTGTTGAGTACCCCCGCTTGTCGCGCGGAAGACCGGGGTACGTTTCGGTGACAGGGTGCTGGTGTATTTTTTTAACAACAACCTGACTTCAGTTAAAAACTGTGTACTGTTTACTAAGTTTCAGACTAGTTATTGCGGTAGAATATGGAGATCATCTCCAGCTCTGAGCTCAACTGCAACAAGAAGTCGTGCTGAACAAAGTCAGAGCCCAGCTGAACGTGTACTCAGTGCGGTGCTCAGGACTAAGGAGTATTGTTGTGGTTCTAATTAGCACGAACTGCAGGGGCTCTGAATCAGAGCATTTCAATTTATCTGTTCAGTAAATTAAAATGCAGGACACCTTAAAATGGGATTATTACTTTGTCTCTGTCCCGTTTGTATATAATCGAATGTTTAAAAGATACCAGTAAGGACACACAACTACTAATGGGATACTTATTGGAAATAGTCCCAAAACAAGCAGGTCCGGCAGCTGGTAGACCCCTGTAGTAATTTTGCAGTGACAGAACACTTTGAAGATTTGCAATCTATTTAAATATAAATTTACTAAATTTCAGTTCTCTTTTCTCCCACTCCCTGGCATAACTGAACCCTCACTGTCGCATACTAAAGGCTTTACATGCATTAGCTGTGATAATGCTTCTAATAAACACAGAATGAAACTTAGTTTTGTTCCTCATGGTGATCCTCTTCTAGATCCAAATGAGAAGTTTAATATGATCCCCCAAGAAAAAAAAGGAGTCCATTTCCGAATAATTGATCTCCCATCAAACATTTTTTAATATCCCCGCAAGTTTATACAGAGAATCCTGGTTCACGGCTTAAATTCAAGTTAAAAAAAAGGAAACGAGTTGGAAACGATGTCAATCTGGGATTTAAATCACCCAGAACAGGTCACTACATTGGGCAGTATCTGCCAAAGAGCATCTACTGATAACCCTTTGATAGCTCAGTTGGTAGAGTGGAGGACTGTAGTGGGTAATAGCTAGGAATCCTTAGGTTGCTGGTTCAATTCCGGCTTGAGGGAAGGCACTTCTTGTGTACTTTTCTTAATCAAAGAGTTAAAATAACGAATCTGTTTCATTCAGACGTTGATCAAAAGCTCAATAAACGATGAAGCAGAGGCTTCTGTTCTGAATTCACCTCACGTCTGATTGTCTTGTTTTGGCCAAGATCTGATCTTTGAATTAAGGGATTACACTGTCTGCTTTGTAATTCAAACATACATACAAATGTCAAGTTTTTTGTAGATATAAAGGTGTTCTCTGTTTTCAAAGGATAGTTACTTAATTGGCATAATGATTTGGTATTGATTTTGTATCGTTGTATTATAAAGTTTGTGCTTTCTGTGTTTTTATCGTATTGTGAACTTATTTTTTAAACAAATGCTTACAAAGGCAAACACGGCACACATCTGTTTATACCAGCGGTGAATTGTACATTTTTATTAAGTACAAGCTACTGTGCACTTCTGGGAGTATAACAGGTTCAATATAAAGTGGCAAAAATATAAAAGGGGAAAATACCCCAGACTGCATGTAAAGCCCTCGTTGTGGCTGTTGTTTTATTATTAGATAAAAATGGCGTATTGTGCACGAAATGTTGCAGAAACACAATCTGATATTTTAATAACTATTATTTTAATAATTTGAGCATCCTGACTGGTTGCATCACTGCCTGGTATGGGAACTACTCCACCCAGGAGGTATTGCAGAGGGTGGTGAAGTCAGCGCAGCATATCACCAGCTGTGAGGTACCAAGCATCCAGGAGATCTACTCAGCTAGATGTCTGAAGAAGGCCAGGTCCATTCTCAAGGACCCCAGTCATCCCAGTCACAAACTGTTTTCCCTCCTACCGTCCGGTAAACGGTAACAAAGCATTCGGTCCAAGTCCAACAGACTACGGAACAGATTCTACCTCCAGGCAATAAGACTGCTAAATAGCCAACCTGCAGCTCCTTCAGCAAATCGCCTGTAATGGCTACATGGACACACAGTTTTCACTGTATTCAGCATAACTGCACTACATGTACAGTATATGATGTAGGATGTCGGAGTTGATATGTTAGCAGTCAAGAAGAACCTGTTGTGGTAATAGCTCTGTACAGACTGGTAATTGGCTGCCAGACCTGGGACATGATAATATACAGGAATTCAGGCAGAGAGTCTTTGTCTATTTTAACAGAGCAGTGGTTTGCTATTGTGAAGACTGAGTCTGTCCAGAGACTATTATATCCATTGACACAGTAAAGCTCTTCGGTATCAGATGAATGTTCGACTAACAATGCTATAAAAATAATGCAGTGTCGACCATGAAAATGTTTGAACAGCCGAAATGTTGTTTCTCTTTCTCTCCCGTTCCTTTGCGGGATCAACATGCTGTAAACGAGTCTCATGTTTGCGGTGCTCCGGGATTTCCGTACGTCAGCTTGTTCATTTGATAAAGTTATTTTAGACACGTCCCACCCTTTTCTGAATACAAATACGCAAACAAATACACAATTAAAATTAGGAAAAGCCACTGACTGGACAAACCATGATAATTAAAACATGCTGATTACAGAACAGGTAACGTAACGTAAAAGGCTAAAACCGACGCGAGACTCAGGTAAATTACATTCACTGACTAAAACACAGTGAGTTCGGGGTTCCCAGTCCTGGTCCCTGGGTCACCTGGCTCTAGGTGAGCTCTGTCCCAGACTGATGGTTCAGGCTGTCTGTTTCACAGGCGACAGGTGCGTCTGTGTGAACCTGCGCCCAGGTGTGTCGCCTGCTGTCACTCAGAGCTGTCTGTCCCGCGCGCAGGTCTGAAATAACCCTGCCAAGGAGTATCAGTGCTTTATCAACAAACTGTAATAACTTTTATTTTATACAGTATCTTTCCTGGGGCCTCTCATGACATCAGTTTGTATAGAATTTCCCTATGTCGGATTTTTTACCAGTAAAAACAGTATCTGCGACACACACAAGCAAATACACGGGCTTTCTGAGTACCGCCCGCGTGTAAAACGAGCCTGACAGGTTACCGAAACCGAAAGTACTTGAGTGTTACGAAACACTGGCGTCCTCACCTGCACAATCACCTTCGCTTTGGTGTTTTAAGGGCTCTTTTTCTTTTTCTTTTTAAGAGCTCGAATCAAACAGAGCAGGGGCATGATGATGCTGTTCGCGGTTCTGGTGGGTTTGGGTCTTCCAGGCTGGGTCGCTGGAGGTGAGTCCTGCTGGTGCTTTTCCAGATGCACGAGTAGTAAACTCGGGATAAGGGCTCGCTGTTTTTTTATGTTTATGTACGGCTAAAGCTATACTTTAATCAATATTTTATTGTCGTCACTTTGTTTGCATCTGTACATTTCGTTTACAGCCTTGGGGGTCATTAATTATGATAATTATGATACGCTTTCCGTAAACAACAACAAAAACATAATTTCCTCCTCACGTCTCAATTCCATAGATTTAACGTACAAACAGGCCTGTTGTCATGACTGAGTGATTTCTAGCAATTTGTGTCTCGCCAGACTCACCTAGCTGGGTAATTTCATAAAGTTCCAAGGAAAGTGTGCTCATATTTGGAGCAAAAGTGTCTACAGCGCTGAAAATTGACGGACCTGAAAAGCTGGGAGAGACAGTGACAAAAAGGCTGTATTTATACACATGAACTGATTTATGTTAAATCAGCTGATTTGGAATGAAAAAAAATGCAAACAAACCATCTCTCCAGGACCACTGTTAATATAATATAATGTTGAGTGTGTCTGTATTAAACTCTCTTAATGCAGTGTAATGTCCAGTAGTGTGTCTGTATTAACCCCTCTCTCTCGGTGCAGTGTTAATGTACTGGAGTGTCCAGTCAGTGTGTCTGTATGAACCCCTCTCTCTCTCAGTGCAGTGTTCATGTACTGGAGTGTACATACTGTGCAGTAAGTATTAACATACAATTTCTTTTTTTTCCAGAGAGACATATTTTGGTAGACTCATATATGGTTGAACTTGGTTCGGTGCAATGGGAAATTCCATGGCTTAGTCACTCTGGATGGGGAGCCCTTGATGGAGTACAGCAGTGTGACACATGAAGTGTGTCGTGTTCACGCAGGACTGGCTGAAGCAGGTCGCAGTAGATTCTGCAAACCAATGCAATCTGGAGGAGCTTTTCTTCTATGAAATGATGAAAGAGCTAAAAAACGTAACTGGTGGTGAGAGGAAAGATATAATATTTTGTCACAAATATGTGATATTTTGTCCTCATATGTATAGAACTCTTTGTTGACACATAATGTTGATTGCCTGTGAATTGTG
Organism: Atractosteus spatula; assembly: GCF_055471065.1. NCBI lineage: Eukaryota > Metazoa > Chordata > Actinopteri > Semionotiformes > Lepisosteidae > Atractosteus > Atractosteus spatula. Next base: position 17,509,047 of record NC_142715.1, on the reverse strand, counting down.
TATGTTATTTCTCTGGTGGTCTCTCAGATGTTGAAGAGAGGTAACAGTGAAGCTCATTCTTGTCCGTCTCTCAGGGGTTCATTTCCTGCAGAGGTTTGTGGGCTGCTCAAAGGATGAGAAAGGGAGGGTGGAATCATTCGACTGGATCGGGTACGATGGTCGAGTTCGACAGCTTCAACACCCAGTGGGAGGGTCTCTCTCCCATCCACCAGTCTCTCTGTCACGCCCTCTGCAGCCAGAGGGCGCTCCTTCTCTGTCCTGTCCCTAGTTTCTGGTCTGCTGTCCTTCCTGTCCCTCTCTTTCCCTTGGGCTATATATTTCCGGGTCTTGCACTCTGTCCTCGCTCAGCATTGACGTTCGGATGTCCCGAGACCCGCCTAGCACCACGGCGCCCCACATCCGCTCCCTGAGGGCATAGGTTTCTATACGGCAGTCCTGAACTCTTTGCACTATGAGCCCGGGCCTTTTTCCCATCTCGCCGCTACGCATATGGGTCTTTTTCCGCTCTCCTGCTCCCCATGGTTAGTCCCTTTGGACGTCCGTGACAGAATGCTGAGCCACTTACTGACCCCGCGAGCGGCACTTTTTGTCTTGCTGCAGTTTTTTCTTGTTCTCTGGGCTTTTTTTTTCAGTTCCTCTATTCTAATCGGTGGATATCACTCCGATCTTCCGTGCCTGTGAGCGGGTCCTGCACCTGGCTTTCCTCGGGTAGATCACTCCGATATCAGTGATTGAATGTTGAGCTGGCTTGCCTATTCTTATTACTGGATATCACTCCGAGCTTCTGTGTCTGGAGCGGATTTTCGTGCCTGGCTCTTCCTGGTCTTGCTCTCTCCGATATCAGTGATAGAATGGTAAGCTTTCTGCCATTCCTCCATTCTTTTCACTGGATATCACTTCGGGCATCTGTGTCTGTGAGCGGACTTCGGTCTGGCTTTCCTCAGGTTGTCCACTCCGATATCAGCGTTAGCATGTGAACGTGCCAATTGCCCAGTCTGCGGTATTTTTCCCTGGGGTTTTTTGCTGTTTTTTCTTGTTTTTTGCCTTTTGTTTTGATTTTTTTTCTTCCTGGTTTCCCCTCCTTTTTGTTTCCCCCCTGCTCCCTGTGTCTCGGAACTTTGGTTCCTGTCTGTTTGGTTCCTATCTGTTTTATCTGTTTTGTGTGGTTTGTCTCCCTGGTCTTTCCCAGGTTTTTGTCTGTTGTGTTTGTGCTTGTGTACTTTTTTGTTTTAAGTCTCCGGAGCTCTCCTCGACCCCCCCTTCCTCCACTCAATAAAGGTTTATACCCCGGAGGAGGGGGTAGCTCTCAGCCGTGGACTCCCGGAGGTTTCCTTTCAGTTAAATGAGGTTTTTCCTCCCCCCAGTGCTGGGCAGCGCATGTATTTGTATGGGCGCCGGGAGCCGCCCATGAAGGGGGGGGGGGGTACTGTCACGCCCTCTGCAGCCAGAGGGCGCTCCTTCTCTGTCCTGTCCCTAGTTTCTGGTCTGCTGTCCTTCCTGTCCCTCTCTTTCCCTTGGGCTATATATTTCCGGGTCTTGCACTCTGTCCTCACTCAGCATTGACGTTCGGATGTCCTGAGACCCGCCTAGCACCAGGGCGCCCCACGTCCGCTCCCTGAGGGCATAGGTTTCTATACTGCAGTCCTGAACTCTTTGCACTATGAGCCCGGGCCTTTTTCCTGTCTCGCCGCTATGCATATGGGTCTTTTTCCACTCTCCTGCTCCCCACGGTTAGTCCCTTTGGACGTCCGTGACACTCTCAAGATGCACATGGACCGCAACACAGACTACAACAGAGAGAACAGAGATGATCTGAAATACATCTGTCCCGAGCTCATGGACAGCTGCCTGAAGGTCAGGGGACATCACTCAGGTGAGTGTGTGAAAGGAAATTGTGAAAAAATATGGGCCAGGACTTAGGTGTGCATAAATGTGCCAGCAGCCATATCACCCTGCAAGTCACAACTAACAACCCACTGAAGCTCAGCAGGCATGTGTAGCGGCAAGGCTTATTAAAATACAGGAAATAAGTGTTGCTGTGCTTTCCCAAATGAGGCCCCATCTCTCTCTTCATCTCTGTGGTGCAGCCACAGAGAGACCATTAGTGCAGGGTGATTTAAGGTTTCCTAGGACAGCTCCCAAAGGGGGATGCACTTAGCTAAGCCTGGCTATCATGATCAATGGTCATCCATTGGCGCCTATCTGTCTAGGGAGTGCCAGATGGACATCTAGACTGCATTCCTAGGTGTCAGGAGTAAGTGACTCATATCTCACCTTGAACATGTTACGATCCCTGCCTCCCGGCAACGGAAGAGGCAGAAGAAGGCGTAGCCTTACTCCATCAGTGTACCTATCAGTTTTTTTATTCACCACCACACCCCCGTCTCATCCTGTACTTAAACACCTGTCTTTCCCTACCTCCTTGCTCAGTATTGGTTTACCTTTCGAGCTTCCTAGTTGCGCTACTCCTTCTTCTGCCTTCTTGGTTTTCGGTTTACGGTTTTTCCCACTTTGACAACGGTTTTTCGGATCACGCTTTGGCTTCGGTAACTCATTCCCTTTTGGATCTCTGGCTTCTCCTGGACTCTCGGCTCGTTTCTCCGACTACGGCTTTCTTTGGATCACGGCTAGGCTTTATCAGCTCCTGCAAGTGGGTTCATTCTCTGGTTTTGGTTTCTCTTACCGAATCCGTAACAGATCAACCAATCGGGGACTGGTAGGGCCGAGTAACCCACGTGGGACTCTGATGCCCATGAAACTTTCAGCCAATGAACGAGCTGAAGTTCCTCCAGGTAAAAACAGGCAACAAGGAGAAATTCTAAGGAGAATCTCTAAGGAGAATTCCAGGGGTGCGAGACAATTCCAGGGCAGGACAGCCCAGGAGCAGAAAGGCTCCCAAGGGCAGGACATTCTCGCAGCGGGCCTCCTGACCATCCTGAGACTCAGCCCGGACCAACACAGAACGGCCAGTGTGTCCGAGTGCCAGAACTTTGCTTTGTTCTAAGAGTCAAGAGCAGAGGTTGCCACGAGTAACCAAAGGATCCACCCGAGGTTAGCACCAGCAGCAAGCCTCGTGAACAGGTCGGAACTGTGGACAGCTGAATCAGTATTCAGAACTAGCGCTTCATCAGGAACGAACCGGTCCTCTTCCTGACCTGCAGGGACCCACAGTTAACTTTTCTCCTGTGCACAAACTTCACTAGTTAAAGCCAACACTAACTAGCCGGTCTTCAGAGGGCAGCGCAGAGCATCAGCAGCGCACTGTCGCAAGCCGCACAGCACAGCCTGGCATGGAGCCAGAGAGCACGGATTGGACAGCAACAAGCCTGCAGCTGTTTCTTTGCGCCCACAGGAGATCTGAATCCCTAGAGATTGGATGAGCATTCAACTTCACTGCATTACAGCTCGAGAATTCAATTGTTATCCCAACTAGTTGATATCAATTTAATTCCTAAGAGTTATGTACTTGTTTTGAGTATCTAGTGTAGAAGTTGAGACCAAGTTCATTTACGAAACGGTCTAAATGAATGATATACCGAACGTATGTCCTCTTGATATGTGTAACTCTTCGTGATTGATTGAATATATATCTTTTGTATTCTGATAACCCTCACGATAAGAGCTATTAGGTTTACATGCATATTGTATGTATTAATAAATGTATTCTTGTGTATTAGTACCTGTGTGTGTGCGTTGTTTGAGTTATACCGCATGGTTGGATTCTAAAGCCATTAAAAGAATAATTTTGTGATTTACTGCTACAATTAATAATTGTCCTAGTAAATGCCCAAACCCCTACAGAACTGGTGCCTCGTGAGAGCACACTACACATGAGACTGGCCAGTACCTGGATAGGAGACCTCCTGGGAAAGTTAAGGCTGCTGGAAGAGGTGTTAGGGGGGACAGTAGGAGACGCTAACCCGATGGTCATTGTGGGCCCTAATGCCCCAATATAGTGATGGTTGTGAAAAGGCGCCGTCATTCAGATGAGATTTAAAACCAAGGTCCTGACACTCTTTTGTCATACAAAATCCCAGGGCATCTCTTGAAAAGAGTAGGGGTGTTACCCTGGTTTCCTGGCCAAAAAAATGTCCCATTGACCTTTCTCAATCATGGCTTCCTAAAAATCCCCATCTATGTACTGGCTTCATCACTCTGCTCTCCTCCCCACTGACAGCTGGTGTGAGGGGAGTGTTCTGGCGCACTATGGCTGCCTTTGCATTGTCCAGGTGGGGGCTACACTTTGGTGGTGGTGGAGGGGAGTCCCCATTACTTGTAAAGTGCTATGAGTGAAGTGTCCAGAAAAGTGAGACGTAAGCATAATCATAGAGGGAGTGTGCTTTGGGTCTAGAGTTTTGAGGAGCCTCTACCCTCTAGACCTTGTCTGTTTAAAAAATTGTAGTTTCCTCTGTGCAGGAAGAGAATTTCAAGTCCCAAGATACCTTGGGGGGGAAACAGCCTGCTCATTTTTTTCTGAGCTGTGAGGAATTACCCGCCTTCTCTCTGGCTCCAAAGTTGTTCAGTGTGTGCCTGTTGTTGTTGGTCAGTAGTCTGTGGCTGTGGGAGCAGTGATGGTCATTGTGTCTGTTGTTGTTGGTCAGTAGTCGTGGCTGTGGGAGCGGTGATGGTCAGTGTGTCTGTTGTTGTTGGTCAGTAGTTGTGGCTGTGGGAGCGGTGATGGTCAGTGTGTCTGTTGTTGTTGTTTGTCAGTAGTCAGTGGCTGTGGGATCGGTGATGGCCAGTGTGTCTGTTGTTGGTGGTGGTCTGTAGTCAGTATCTGTGGGAGTGGTGATGGTCAGTGTGTCTGGTGTTGTTGTTGGTCAGGAGTCGTTGGGTGAGGGATCAGTGATGACCGGTGTGTCTGTTGTTATTGTTGTTGGCAGTAGTCAGGAGTCGGTGGCCGGAGAATTGGTGATGGCCAGTGTGTCTGTTGTTGGTCTATCAGGTGTTTCTTCACACATCAGTTCGGAGGGGAGTACCAGTTCCAGTGTGACAGATAGAGGAGCTTGCGATCAGGCTGAAGAATTTCACCCCATGCTGCCCCCTAAAAGCCAGAAGCTAAACAGTGATGCTGAGACAAAGCAAATAATGCTGGAATATAATTTGTGACCCCTAGTTCACACAATATAATGTCACAGGTGTTTTATACACACTGACCTACACAGTTTCACCAGTGTCTTGACAGCAGCATCAAGAAGCAGTGAAACACAATGCTTAAACACACACTCAGCTCCTCCAGCACTGAGAGAAATGTGTGCCAGAGCAGAGAAGCAGGTTTAAAGTCAGCTGTGCCAAGACATTTTCACCAGTAATCTTTCATGCCCTTCTTCACTTATTCTGCTTGTTCTTTAATGTTTGTTTTTTTAGGCCTGTGATTGTATCTAGGTTTCTGGGTTGTATTGTATCTGGGTGACTGTCTCAGTGAGATATGAAACTGGCATAGTTGCTTCAGGCTAATTATCCTGATATATCTGAGACACTGCGTTGTTCAGGGCTCCTCCTCTTGGAGGCACTGTTGTGCCAGGAAGCGGTCAATAATCTGGGAACGGAGACAAGACAGGACTAGGGGAACAACCTCCCCGTCTTCCCTGCACCCCAAGAGGAGGACATGAGGAGATCAGAGAATCAGAGGATTTACAAACCAGCCAACAGCTGATGATACAGGAATCCAGCTACAGTGAGACTTGAGCACTGGGGCTTGGTCACTGTTGCACTACTGAAATTTGAATTTAAAATCATAATATGAAATTTCCTCTTTTCTTTCTGGGTATTATTTAGCATACTTAGTGTATTTGACCATGTTTGAAGATGATTTGCGATAAGTTGACAATGGTATAGTGAGTGGAACATGGAAAAACATGTTTGCACCTGAATATGCTTTTCATTTTATATTAATTTAATCCATATTGTAGCACATTAAATGCACCAAGAAGAGAATCTAAGAACTAATTGCATGTTTCTCAGCTCTCTAAAGCCTTTCTAGTCTGTCTGTTTGAGAATTTTGCAGGAATATGTTTTGAAACTTGTATTGTAATACTTTGTGTCACCAAGGTCTTCAATAAAATTAATCAGACTTTAATATTTGAGGCTTGCAAGCAATGCTGCATGTTAGTGACTGAGTATTGGTTTACTAGATGCTTTCCTACGGGCCTGCATGTTGCACTATGGACCTCAGGGGTGAAGACTTGATTTAAAGTGTTTGCTGTCGAAAGGGAACAGTTTAAAGTGAAGAGTGAACAGGGTGCACTGTGTTTTGGTTGAGATGACAGGTTGGTGATGGGAGAGAGGTGGAGGTGGGGCTGGACAGGAGATGTCAGAATGGCGGGAAGTTTGGGTGAGGCTGTGCAAGTACTGAGTGCCCTGTAAACAGATATCTGAGATAGCTACAGCATGCAACTGGGAGAGAGTCACTGTGCCAGGGCTCTGGGCTTTAACACAGGTCTCAATCACAGAAGAGAGGTAGTACATTTTACCAGGTGAGAGAGTCATTGTCTCAAGGTGAAACTGTCTTCGAGGGATGTTGCATCCAAAATACAATAAAACTATCACATTTAAGCTTTTTTGGGGGGATCGAGAAGATGATCATGGTGAGACTCAAAACATACCCGTGTTTTCTTCTTTTGAGAATGAGTGGATTATTGAGATGCAAATATTGGTTCAAAATAAAAAATCCATTCCTGTCATTGTTTATCCTTTGATAGATTCTTCAAATCCTTGCTCTGAACGTTGATATTTAGTGATAATATAAAAATTGTGGTTTTCTCTTATTCGCTAATTTTATTAAAAAAACAGGCTCTTTTACAATTGTATTGGATGTTTGGAAGGTATAACAGTATCTCGTGCATCCACAGCTAAAATATTTTTTTTTTAAAAATTACAAAATATTGAATGGCATTTGTCTTTAGATTCACATTAAAATTAAGATAAATATGCCAAAAGATTATAATAGAACTCTACAGTCCTAACCTAATGACGCCGGCGAGCTGTCATTTTTACTTGTCAAGTTCTCTAACAAATCTGTACTGTATTTTTAAAATATTTTAGCTGAAGAGACAAGAGGAGTATAAATGAATTCTTCTGCCACCCACTCAATGAATATTTGCATTAAGCTAAATCAAGACGTATGTTGTCCATGACTATAAATTCTGTACAACAAGACAGAAAGAAAGGCACCACTGGGATTTGAGTGTAGGATCTGGGATGTTTACTAGACAGGTGCTTTATCAGCTAAGCAACATAGTGCTCCCCTTTTACAGCCACTTGTACACACCGCTCTGAGACACCCTAGTTCGGTGTGCGCTGAGCCTGCTCGCTGAGCAAGCTGTCTCCTTTACAAGCAATAGTAGCACTGAAACTGAGAGAAAGGATGAGAAAATGCTATTATCTGGCACTTTTCATGTTAAAGGAGCTCAATGTGCTTTCTGTGTACATCAAGATGTCCTGTACACCCTCCACTGAAGCACAGCACAGGCTTGGTAGCTTGACAGCTCCCAAGAAAAAATTTGAAATTGCAGTTGGAAGAGGAAAATGACCCTCGCCTACAGGGAAAAATGGTCATCTAGAGCATGACACCTTATGCCTGGAGGTGCTAGTTTTCTTGACGAAGTGGATAAGTAGTTAAGGCGATGGACTACTAATTCATTATGCACTGCACCTGTGGGTTCAAACCTCATCATTACCAAGCTCACAGATGTGCCTTTTTTTAATAAAAAAGCTGGGTATGCTTTCATTTCCTTTTTTGCTCTTGTAGTACATCAGCAGTATATCTGGACTGAACATGCTATAGCAGGCTCACAGCAGGAACGTGTGACCCACAAGCAATGACAGTATCAGTATCAGATCTGGCTGCAGTATATTGGTTGACGAGAAGCAGTAACGATTCTGTGGAAACAGGTGAGCTTGCTTTAATACAGCTCTTTTGAGCAGAATGTGTCGCAAGAAACTGACCTAAACTCAACTATTTCAGTAACTAAAGACATAAGTGGTGTTGCTCCAGCTGAAACTCATAACCTCGGTATGACTCCGCTGTGCACTGATGACCGATTGCACCCCTGGAGCTGCGTAAGTTTCTCTCTCTACACAGACTGACGCTGCACAAACACAGGGTGAAACATAGGGTTTTGACTGTGGATCCATCTCCACGTGGGGGAAGGAGACAGTAAAATAGCAAGGGACATACAAAAGAAGAACCGAAAGAATTGTGCTCGCTGCAAATTAAAAAGGAAAGAGGTGGTCGGACATGTAAAACAGCTCGGCGGATAATTTGTAGCAACATGTTTTGCGTCAATCAGCATACAGATTTCTCTTCGTGTGCCTTAAGATGTGCATTTTGTGCAGTCATTGTATGACATTGGTATCTTCAAAAGTCCAGTCAATTGGCAGTAGAGAGCTAGGCGACGCACGCCTTCATGAAGACTCTCTGTAAGGCAATTACATATTTTATTTTCAAGTCGCCTCCTTTACATGCAATAGCAGCACTGACACTAAGAGAAAGGAAGAGAAATGGCTTTTATCAAGCAATTACAGCCTTTGTTTGAAGGAGGGTATTTGTGTGCTGAACTGGCTCCTGGAGAAGTGCAGAACAGTAGGATACAAGGTTTATCAAAACTGACAGCAGCCCCAGACAATAAAGCTTCACACACGCATGACAAAATGCGTGTACGTTTGGGCTGCTTGCCTTAATGGTATAGTGGCCAGTACTTTGTATTGAGACCACAGTACTCCTGCTTTGAAACTGGGTTACAGCAACCCAAGACAAGAGAGCTGCCTTCATCTATGATATTTGAGTGAAGGGGAAAACGGTCATAGAGCTGATGTGCCATCCCACATAACCAATCTGAACAAACACTGCTTTACAAAGGAGCACTGCCTGAGCTTATTGTTGGCAAACTGAAGACCAGATCCACCTCTTCAGTGACGAAAAGTAGAGGACAGGAGCCGCAGTGTTTAATATAAATAAAAGATTTCAGTTTTCTCTGGTGCAACTAGCATGAAACTCTGAATCTCAGGGTTGTGAATTCAAGCGCCAGACTGGCAAGAAACTCCATAGGTAATGATAAGATTTACTTGTATTCTAATAAAAAGAAATATTATGAAACTTTTCCCGATACCAGTTTCACAGTGACTTTGTTGGTGTTCTTTATGAAAATAAGATTTTGTATGTGATCAATAACCGCACCAGAAAAAATATTGGAAAGAAATGGCCTGTCACTAAGGAAATTCATTAAGTAAAGCAGAGACATAATCAGAAAATCGACATAATTGTAATGTTAATCACTTTGCATATTCTTTTGCGTTTTTTTATATAACGAAAGTAGTTCAAGATGTTCTAGTCCCTGTACTCCTCATAGATAATCTAAACGAAATCACAGTACAGTACAGGACACGCAGTGAGAAGCTCACGCAGTGAAAATACTCTTGAACACGACAAGAGTAAAGGTACACTGCACATCTGCAGACATCACGTCCAAGTTTAGTGAGAACTACCTCAGAGATTGTAAGCTAGGTAGTTTCAGATAGTTTTTTAATGAAAGGTTTAAGTAAACCTGAAAACCTTTTCAAGAGACATTTCAGAATCCCAGTCAATTCCAGTACGATTGCTGGATCCTTCGAATTCGGCTGAACTATAGCACAGATCTGCAGTCCACAGTTAGAATACTGTGGGTGCGTTGTATAAGACATACTGCCCAAAACAGTTCTTAAACAGGAGACACATTCTGATTTCAGAATGTGATATACATAGAGTGAAATGGTCTGGGAAGAGTCTTTTGTTTGAACAGTTCAAAATAGATGTAAAGGCGTATTTACAGACTACTTTGAAATGTCTTTAATATGCCTTGTTCAATCTTTTTTTTAATAAGGTATAATTTATTATAGTATGTATCCCTGACAATGTTATTGATACTTTATATGTGTTCTTGTTTGTATTGTATCTAATTTTTGTTCAAATAAAAAGTAAAAAAACAACCTTCCGGATGCATCCTGCTGTAAAAATAAAATGACTTCAAGGGCGCTGTATGAAGAGATCTGAAGACTGCTCAACAGAGGAACTATATCCAGAGGTGCCAGAGAAGTTGAGAGGGGAGAGGGGAGAGGGAGAAGCATCTCAGAAAATGGAGGTGCAGTCGCTTCCAGGCGTCATAAAACCACTAGGATGGACAACAAGAGCTGAAGCCACCCAGCATTCTCCGAGCAAGTAATGTGAAGAACAGACACAGGGTATAGGGTAGTGTGACCGAGGGTCTAAGGCGCTGGATTAAGGCTCCAGTCTCTTCAGGGGCTGGAATCCCACGGCTGCCAGTTGTTTCAGGAACTGAACCACGATCACCTGCTTGGGAGGCAGCTATGCTCATCATTATTTTACCAACGCGCATGGAAGATATGTGCAAATTTTCACTCAAAAGTTATGTAGACAAAAGTGTTCAATAAAAGCGATTTTTGTTCACTCAAAGCCCCACTAATTACTTTGTTGTGATGATGTTTGAATTAATATTTCCCTTGATAAGGTGTCATTGTGTCTCAAAGTTTAAGAGTCTGCTCCCTTTTTTACTATTGGCTGGTATAGGAAAAACTCAATCTTTGTTTTCACAGCTCCATTATAAATTATTTGTCGATGTTTTAACGCCTGAGTGCGTTTACAAGGCATGTCTCAAAAGGACATATTAAGTAAGGACACAATCCTTCCTGTTACCATTCCTGTGGTTGGGGCTGTTGTTTCGCCCTTTATAATTCTCGTACAATATTCACAGGCAGGGCTTTACCACTAGAGTTCTACAGAACAAGTGTGCATCGGCCCATGAAAATCATCAGCAGTGATGGTTTTCTATGCGTGGTTTAAGCGAGAGCACTTAAAAGATGTAAAAAGCTTTCAAAGGAGACAGAATTGAACGACAGTCTAGTAAGAAGGTAGAGAAACAACATATCCCCATTGGCGAATCAACCCGTCTCCTGTGTGACTGGATATAAAAACAGCTGATTCATTAGTGCCAAGTGACTGGAAACTTTAATGTGCTATTTTTTCCTTCCATTTCTCTTCATTCCTATGAATTTACTCTGTAGTAAAGGAAACGCATAAGTGGCAGACTGCAGGCATTTTTCATTTATGTTGGATTGCTTGTGTGCAGAGAGCTTCAGCGTTTCCTAGGTAATCTCCACAGACACACTGCTGTGTACAAGTAATTTTCTTATTACTTTAGGTTTTTAAAAACCGCACACACCAGGAGCTACTGAAACTGGTAAGGCTCATATAATGTGCAATGCAATAGCAACGTTTAGGGGGGAGAAATATGCCTTGCTATGAATTCTAACACTTTACAGGAGGTATTTTAATCATTATCGGCTCAGATATAGCTGTCAATAAATACATCATGCATTTCAACTCCATCAATATCAGCAGTGCTAAATGTAGATCCTGGTAATACTTCATGAGTTCTTACATTCACATTACAGTATTAAACAAAATGTCGGAAGAATCAATTGCATGCTGCTGATAAAATCTCTCTTCGATGGAAGTTATAGCGTAGAGATGCAAGGAGTCACAGCAGAGTGAGTTGTCCTATAGTTTAGACTTGAAATAGTGTATTGCACATACAAGTATACAATGCAACTGTATTGTTTGTGCTCAGTTCAACTTTAAGCAAAATGATACTGCACGTGAACTCTTTCTAGGTTTCTGACACATACACGCTTTTATAACTTTCCCTATTAGGTTCTCCTGTAAAATAGTAAAGATTTCATCTAAATGTATTCTTATGTTGTGTTAGACCATTACAAAAGTCTCATTTCATTGTTTTGGTTCTTCTTTGTCTAGGCTTCTCCTAGTTTGATTAAGGGTTTAAGTTGCTGCAATTTTAACTCTGGGAGCTTCACTTTCATGTTGCTCTTTATAAACTCACCTGTCTCTTTACTTTACAATATAAAATTGTTGTCTCATTTTCAGTTGTTGTATAATTTCTATTCCAAATGTCAGAAAAGTTTTATTTTTTCACTATCCCATGCATTGTTTGCATATTATTGTGTTTTTGCAGTTTTTTCAACATCATAAGTAATTTTTAACTTTACATAATCACGTACTCAGAAATATTAAATATATAGTATTCTAATAGTTCATTAACTAATGATTTTCTTGTTTTTTTCCTTTTGAGTGATACATTTCCTTTTCCTTAATTTTATATTCTAGATATATGTAATATACATTCCCCCAACTACCAATATAGTAGTAGTATTTTCTTAGGGTTATCATAAAGCTGCTCTTATTATCACTTGTAATGATATATTTACACTGATTCCTTCCTCTCAGCGAGAATATGATGATAAAAGTGGTTGGCTTTTATAATTTTTATATATACAGATACAGCCATTGAAAATGCACAGTACAACCCTGTACTGTGGAAATTTTCTACAGTTCACCGAGTTGTATCGCAGTAAGTGATTGGCTGGCCAAAATGACTGACAGGCAGCACTCATGATGAATTGGCTGTTAGTGAAACGATTGCTTCACTTGATCTCTTTACTGTGCATGTTTAAATCAGCTTAATATTGAATATTAATATGGACATTTTACAACTAAAGGGAAATTTTAGTAGCTGAGCATAAAAAGAAGAGGAGTATAACGCGTCTGAAGGTAATAAATGATATTAATTTAGGAACATAAACATATTATGTAAAATGTATATGTCTGGTTTTGGTAATTTAAATAAAAAATACACACCAGTATTCCACTTTCTTCATAAACATTTTAAGCATCAGTCTTTCATTCGATTACATACTGTGGTTATTTTGGAAAAAGTTTTACGTACTTCTGACTGTATTAAGTTTATATACAGAACTTCATAAAAAGTATATAAAAGTATATACTAAGTAAAAGTATAAGTATTAACTTCAATAATATTTATTCATATTTAATTGGGCTCGATATCACAGTAAAAAATGTATACTTTTTATAATTTGATTAATAGGGAATATAATATGGAACCGTGTATCTAAATAAATGAATAACGATATAATTATATTCATATAGCTCAAAATATTACAGTAGTAGGCTTTCTTTGTAAACACCTGCATCAATTTGACTCATTCACCCACGATTACTTGGAAACTTTTGGCCTGCCCTGTTCAGTTATAACTTGAACTGTCAAGCAGTGTGTTGGTATAATGGCTTAGGCATCTGACTTGTATGCTGTAAGTTGGGGGATTGAACCCAGCTCTTGCCATGAGTTTTCTTTTAACAGATAAACATTTCTTTGAAAAACTAAAATAGTGAATATTATTGACAATATATTGAATTTGATGGTATTTCTAAATATCACAACACATTCAAAGTTAACTGAGCTAAGTGATTAACCTTTTCTATGAAAACTTGTGCTCGTTATCGCAGTAAAAAAACTCATACTTTTTAGACATTGCATGGTTTTAAAACCCATAAAAACTGGTTTAGTTAAAAAAAACATTTTTCTTTTGTGTGATCAGCTTAGAATCTTTGTGCAAGCTGTACATTTTTAAAACGTTTTAATTAAACATTTTAAAGACTTTAATATTGTAAACGCAACACAAATTTCTTACAGATACAGAACAATCACATTCTCCTGTTTTCCCGTGGTGTGAAATGAATTAGCAGGAGATTGAGAAAACGCTGTACCCACTGAGCTCAGTCAGAGAAAAGGAGGGCGCCGTAAGGACACCATTCTGCAGCGCAGTGTTTATGGCTCTGAGTGCCCCTGCCTTTAAAACTTAATAATAGAGTGTAAATAATTTATTTTAACTTGAAATATTTTATTATTAAACATAGCTTTCTCACCAGTTCGTTTTATTTTTGAAATGATTGTTAAACAAAACAGGGGCTTATTGTACTTTCTAATGACATTTCACATGGAAAGATTATACATTTTAATCATTTTTAATTTAAAAAATAAATTTTAGAAACATTTCATCTACACAAATATCACATACTATTTTATTTCTGATTGTTATGACAACAGATTACAATCTAATCTTTCCACATGTGATGCCATTAGGAAGTACAATAGGCTCTTGCTTTGTTTAACGATGGTATGAAAAATAAATCTAAATGGTGAGAAAGCTATGCTTAAAGTTAATTAAGGAACTTAGAAGACAAAGATAATGATTTACGTAGTTTAATTTTAAAAACTAAATTATAAATGCGAAAAAAGGCGAGACGGGGAGTTAGCCCGGGCTCATTAGTGCAAGGAGTTCAGGAGTGCCGTATAGAAACCGATGCCCTCAGGTAGCGGACATGGGGCGACCTGTTGCTAGGGGGGTTTCAGGACATCCGAACACCAATGCTGAGCCATGACAACTGAAAGAGCCAGAAATATATAGCCCCAGAGAGAGAAACACCGGAAGGACAGCAAATAACCGGAAATGAGAGAGAGGACAGAGAAGGAGCACCTTCTGGCTGCAGAGAGTGTGACAGTACCCCCCCCTTCATGGGTGGCTCCTGACACCCATACAAATAAATGAGCTGCACAGCACTGGGGGGAGACCAGGGAGACAGACTGCAAAAACAAGAAGGAACCAAAAAGTTCCAAGAAACAGGGAACAGGGGGATCCAAATACAAGCACAAAAACAACAACCAGGGAGAACAGGGAGACAAGCTACAAAACACAGCTAGGAACCAAAATTCCAAGACACGGGGAGCAGGGAGACCAAAACAGGCAAAAAACAAGATAAAAAAGCAAAAAAAACTGAGAAAAAATATCGCAGACTGGGCAATAGGCACGTTCACAATTTAATGCTGATATCGGAGTGGACAACCTGAGGAAAGCCAGACCATAGTCCGCTCACAGACACAGATGCCCAGAGTGATAGCCAGCGAAAAGAATGGAGGAACGGCAGAAAGCTTACCATTCCATCACTGATATCGGAGAGAGCAAGACCAGGAAGAGCCAGGCACGAAAACCCGCTCCAGACAGAAGCTCGGAGTGATATCCAGCAATAAGAATAGGAAAGCCAGCTCAACATTCAATCACTGATATTGGAATGAACAACCTTAGGAGAGCCAGGTACTAAAACCCGCTCACAGACACAGATGCTTGGAGTGATATCCAGCGATTAGAATAGAGGAACTGAGAAAAACAAACAGCACAGAGAACAAGAAAAAACTGCGAAAAAACAAAAGGCGCCGCTGGCGGGGTCAAAAAAAGGGCTCAGCATTCTGTCACGGAAGTCTGAAAACAGGACGAACCGTGGAGAGGCAGGAGAGCAGAAAATGACCCTATGCGTAGCGGCGTAATGGGAAAAAGGCCTGAGCTCGCAAGTGTAAAGAGTTCAGGATTGCCGTATAGAAAATTATGCCCTCAGGGAGCGGACGTGGGGCGACCTGGTGCTAGGCAGGTCTCAAGACATCCGAACATCAATGCTGAGCCCGGGCAGAGTGCAAGACCCGGAAATATATAGTCCCAGAGGGAGAGAGCAACACTGCAGAGAGCGTGACAGATACAAAATAAAACTCAACTACTATTTACAGATCTCATATTAATATTAATACACTGTTAACATAACTAACATATTTTAGCTTTGTATTTCACTGTATTAACCATGCTGTTACTATACACATCAGATTAAGTTGGTAAACTTTACTAAGCTTTGCATTATTCACTAAGCAAGTTAATTAGGAATATGATTCTGAAATATACCTATTTAACATGTGAGTATGAAATAGATAAGCTTTTGCATGTCAAGTAGATGGCAGTTGTTCTGATATGCTGGCAGCTGGTTACTAACAACATTGCTTTTGTTTTCCTGGGTCAGTGTAATGAGTTCTGCTTTCGATCTAGTATAAACCCAATTCCATGACAGTTTTGTTGTTTTTCAGCAAATGTGGGGGGAAATATGATTTATAAAAATGGGATGAATTTAAAGAGAGGTATTCCTGTCACTTAAGTTTCCTGAGAGATAAGAATGACATATTACTGCCCCTAGCCCTTACCTTCAATTAAGGTAATATAAGGACTTAATTAATTAAGAATTAAGTAATAATTACAGGTTTGCAGGATTACAGTGGTACAGGATTGATGCAATACTCCTTATCATTTCAAAAGGTAGCTTTTTTGAACACCACTACCTTGTCCTCAACTGGCCACTGCACAAAAGAAGAGAGATATAAATCAATCTCTTATCTGCAGTAAGGAGTTAAGAAGGAAAGGGAAGGTTTTGGGTTGAAATCCCAGGTGAGATGCTGTGATTCTACTCTTCAGCAAGATACTTCACTTGAACTGAACAAGTAAAATATCTGTAAGTGTATTGGGATAAATGTATTAACCAGACAAATACATTATTTTATATGGAAAATAGTCACTAGAAGGATGTGGAGCTGTTCCATGGTGCCCTCTTGTGGTCTGTATTGAAAATTAAAAGGCTGACTTCCAAGCCAGGTGGGAAGTAGAGATAGATAGATACTACTTTATTAATCCCGTAGGGAAATTGATGAAAGTACAGTTAGTGAAAACAAAGGTGAAGGTTCATCTGCTGTCCTTGTGTCACAGGGGAGGGAAATAATCACCAAACATCCACACCAGATCTGCTCCTTATTTCATTCCTTGGCATTTGTCTTGGATTTACTCTGACACCTGTCCCAATCCATGTACGTGGAAGAAGGAGTCTCATGACAGAGGAAATACATCAAGAGCAGCCATCGACATTGTCGGTGTTTGCTGAATCCATTCATAAAGTTAAAATCAATTACTCATTGGGAAAAAAATGCTGAACCTCTACACGTAGTTGTGATTTGCAAACCCTTGCAAATAATTGTATGTGTTTATCTTTTCTAGGATCCAGAATAAGAGTTCTTCAACAAGCTCAATTTAGCTGTTCAGCAAGCTTACTGCAACAGTTTATGGCAACAACAGAGGTTTATTTTTTCTATTGAATTACACTCATCGATGGCGTATTTCAAAGCACATAATTCTAATGAAAAGCAAGAGACTTGTATCTCTTGTTGACTATAAACATTTATGTTGATTCATGGTACATTTGCTATTTATAATGAGGTATGTTGGCAACTATGGGTCAATTGCAACAACCTAAGTGCTCACTTTACTTGAAATTGGTGTGTATAAATGTGAACTCAAAGGCATTTGACTGAAACAAAATGTAAAGAAATGTGCAAGAACTGAGTACATTTTCATAGCACTGTAGTTACAATGAAATTCCAGCAATTGTTCATTATTTAAGCACCTACAGTAAGATGGCTTTTGCTTTCTCTAAGAAAAGCCTGTGTGAGTATCCCGCAATGACATATTCACTAAATTCAAATGTGCATCAAGATGTGAAAAAAAAGAAACTGAACAATGAAAATGAAAGACTTAAAGCTCTCGTGAACCTTTGTTAAAAGAACCATGTTTTTTTTTGGTATGTTGGCTACATATTTGCTACTTCTATATTCATTTTGATTTTTTATTTATTTATTTTTTAGGACAGCACAAAAAGAAGAAAAACATGCACATCCACATGATCTATATAAAATCATTAATGAAAGTACAGTGAAAACACGTGGATCACCACAAGTTTACTTACTAAAGACAAAAACTGAGAATCTTAATCCGAAGGGGATGATCAGAAGGTGTACCTTTGGTAAAAATGACCCAAGGATCAAGAACAGGACAATAATGATGGTTGGAGCCACAGGCTCTGGGAAATCCACCCACACTAATTCAATAGTCAATTATATCCTGGGAGTTAAACAGGAAGACGACTTCCGGATTGAAATTATAAATGAGAGCATAAAGAGCAAATCTCAAGCTGAATCTCAGACCACAGCAGTTACTGTTTACAAAATCAACAAACAAGACAATTTTAGAGTTCTATTTTCCCTGACTATAATTGATACTCCAGGGTTTGGAGACACTAGAAGGATTGAGCAAGACAGAATTATCACTGAAAGTTTGCGCGAGCTGTTCAAATCGCCAAAGGGTGTTCACATGATCGATGCGGTGTGCTTTGTGGTCCAGGCATCACAAGCCCGTCTCACACCTACCCAGAGATATATTTTTGACTCTATCCTGTCAATATTTGGAAAGGACATCAAGAAAAACATCATGATAATTGTAACATTTGCAGATGGAAAACCTCCTGCTGTTCTTGAAGCCATAAACGCTGCAGCTATTCCTTGTATTAAAGATAAGAAGGGTAAACTGGTTCACTTCAAATTCAACAACTCTGCCCTGTACTCTGTTTGTAACAGCAAGAAACAATCCAGTAAAGACAGCGATGATGATGATGAGAGCTTTGACGAAATGTTTTGGAAATTAGGTGAAAAAAGCATGAAAACATTTTTTGAGGCAGTGAATGAAATGGAGCCAAAGAGTTTTCAGTTAACCCAGGAGGTTCTGAAAGAGCAAAACAGCTGCAGGCCTGTGTGGAGGGACTGCAGCCCCAGATCAATGCTGCATTAAATAAACAAGAGGAGCTCAGACGGACTTGGCAAGAATTCGAAAAAAACAGACAAGATGGAGGAAAACAAAAATTTCACTTACACAGTACCAGTATCAGTGAAGGAAAAGAAGGACACGGACCACTACTTAAATAATTGCAACCGCTGCAAAATGACTTGCCATGATGACTGTTCCTGGGCTATTGTCCTAAAGTGGTGTGATGTAATGGAGGACTCTGAATGTATAGTCTGTCCTGGAATGTGCAGTGTGGACCTGCACGTCAGAGAAAAAGCAAACTACATCCAGACAGTAAAACATGAGAAATGCACCTATCAAGAACAAAAAGCACAGTATGAGCAAACGTGCGGGGCGACAATGAATGCAGAAATGGTGTTAGCAGAATTGCAGCGTGATTTGGATGAAACCGAAAAGAAAGTCGAGATGTTTCTTCAGAAATCACATGAGTGTGTAAGCAGATTAGAAGAGATTGCGTTGAAGCCCAATCCTCTGTCTGCAACAGATTACATTGAGCTCCTGATTTCCAAGGAGATGGAGGAACATAAACCTGGATTCAAGGAGAGAATTGGAAATCTTCAGAAGAAGAAGGAACAAGCTCAAATAATTCAAAGTGTTCAGAGTCTGTGTTGTGACTGAAATCTCCCCATCTCAACTGAAGACATCTCTCCCCTAAAAGAAACCAAGCCCCACTTTTCACAGACTGATCATTAATGTGAAGCCATGCATACAGAAATGAACCTGGTTTAGTGAAGTTTAGTGTCATAGACAAGGTCAGGCTCCCTGACGGTTTCTTTGCCCTGGTCATTCCTTACAGTGGGGCTAATAGCAGAGTTGGGAAATATTTATTGTTCCAACTTCAACTATGTTTATTTTTTATTTCCATTTTTTAAAAAATAAATTCAAACACATTATTTCCATTTTTTCCAATTTGTATTTCCTATTTTTTAATCAATTCAAACCATCACATTGTACTTATCAAGATGGAGCCAATTTTCAAAATAGATATGAATAAAAAACATTTCAAAATGCCTGAAATGAAAGCCGTGTTTTTGTGTTCATTGTGAAAGTGAAGCCTGGATGCACGACTGACTCACAAATAAGAATCAGCCCAAGAACTCGTGTAATGATGGACAGAAGCAATAAATGACACCTGAAGAAGCTCCACAGCCGACACATTAGGTCTCTTTTCTTTTCAGCACAGAATAAACCCTGTTTATAAACCTTCCCCTGTTCCTTCAAAAGCAGTAAGAATCACTGACAAGCAAGAGAAGACTTTGTGACATCAGTCGATGTAAAAATTGAATAAGGCCAGTGGTAGCTTTTGTCACAGGTTTTTGACTGTTCTCCTACCAAAATGGCCGATGTGTCAATGTGGATCTGGGAGTTCAATTAGGACAATGGCAGTAAACTTTGCGTTGTTTTTTGTAAGCACCCATCCATTAACTGCTGGGGTTTGTTTCTCCATTTTGACTGGTCTCACTGCCTTTTCACAAAGACCAAGACAAAACTAAAGAGAGTTCAAAACAAATGAGTGGATAGTTTAGTTCTCATACTGTACTTCAGGGCCACGAGTATCAGAAATAAATGAGATGAAATAGAATCCACCACATTGTTTCAGAGAGACAGGTAAGATGGATTTAGGGGGAGGTGGAACACTATACTGTATATATATATAAACTGTAAGACAGACTATTCAGGTACAGGAACTTCAGCAAGAGGAATCAAGTCCCTGAATCTACAGTATGTGGGTCAAACTCATTAAAAGCCAACAAATTCAGATATATATTATGATTGATTATGATTCAACATTTTTTTTTCATAATAAAACAACTCTTGTGCAAAACATTAAGCATTTGATGGGAAACTTCAACATTTCCAGCATAGACTATGAAAGACCAATAGGAATTTCAACAGCAGAAATTGAAATAAGAGACATGTTTAATGACAGATTTCATACCCATAAGCCAGTGCTTGCCTTGATCTTTTCTTTTCAGATAACCAGGATGTAGTAAGGCAAGCAGAGGTGAAAAACCTGGAGATTTAGGGTACTATCATCAGAATTAGTGTTCTTTGAGTTGAGTGCAAAATAAAAAGAAAACTACATTTCTGGAAGCAGGCTTTGAAAGAATAAGACAACATTTAAGAGATGTCAAATTTGATGTGATAGGAATGAAATCAGTGGAAAATGGATAAAGAGATTCTACTTAAAGAACACATGAATAAAGAGAATAGCACATGTGACTAAACCTTAGATCCTGTTGCAAGCACTTTCAACTGTAAGACCCAGACCATGTGTCACTGATACGCCAGGTATGAAACAGGTCCTGTGATCTGGTAGTAATCACCACACCAACCCTTGAGTGATACTGTTCTCTGAAAACACAATCAGGCTAATGTGACAATTGACACAATGCTTAACAGCCCGAATTCAAGGTAGCGGTGAGGTTGATTTGTGTGAATTCAAATCAGGACTGCTTCGTTTTATAAAAATAGGGGATTTTATTAGGAACACAATGATACAAACAGAAAGGCTTATGGAAAGAGCTGGAGAACTGGATGGAAAGGAGATAATTAGAAAAGTGCAAGATGCTAAGATACTACAGATGCTGCCATTCAAAACAAGCAGGCGATACCGCATTATTTTGCGGTGCGCTTGACGCAGTGTACCGCAAGTTACGGTATTAATACCGTATATGCTCGCATAGTACCGCATGATACCGCAAGAAAAATAATAGTATCTGGAATTTCCGCAAGGTGGAGCTAATAAAGCTCATCCTCTCATGTTTGAGCTGTCGCCATCAAAGTCTTTACTGAAGATACTATTAATAGTATTAATAATGAATGACCTTGGACAAGCTGTAAACTCAAAGTATTGCACTGGTCCACATTCTTTTTTTCATTGACCATCTTTGTAAAAGTAACACCACAGCATTTCGTTGATCTAATCACACATTTGTTTCCAATCAAGCAAAGTACAGTAATTTTTGAGAATCGATTCACCATGCCTTTCACGTGCTCATAAAAGAGATTGATTTAGGAACATAAACATATTACTGTATGCAAAACTGTACTGTATACAGTATGTATATTTAATGTCTTTACTGTGTCCGTTTAAGTATTGAATATTTATATGGAATTTTACCACTGAAGGGAAATCTTAGTAGCTGAGTATAAAAAGAATAGGAGCATACTGTAACGCGTGTGAAGACCATAAACAATATTAATTTTGGAATATAAACATAAACTGTATCTGGCTGGTCTCGGTACTTTAAAGAAAAAATACACACCAGTATTCCATTTCTCCCTAAACATTTTAAGCATCGAAGTCTTTAACTAACATGTGAAATATCGTGTGTATAAAAAGTGGTAGTTTTAAGCTTTTCTGCAAATACGCTCGATACCGGAGTCAACAAGCATACTTTTAGAATTTGATTAATAGGGAATATAATGTTGAATCGCGTATCTAAAGAAATTAATTACGATATAATTATATTCATGTACTGCAACACACGAAAAGTATACGCTGCTTCACCACTCTTCATGTGACTGTTCTGGTAGTATGGTGGTTTAGGTGCTGGATTAGTAACCCCCCAGGTTGGCTGATTAAATCCAGCCAGTGCTATGACTTTTAACAAACATTTCTTTGAAAAAATAGAATAGTAATACTATGGACAATTAATATATATTTTAATATATATTTATTAACACAATTAATATAGAAAAGCACATATTAAAATTGGGAAATTTGTTTTCAAAAGTCCTCATATCAATGATGCCTATACTGTTTTCCTCTACAGTATGCTAATCTATTGTAGTGCATTCACCCCCCTCTTAGGCTGCGCAAACGATCTTTTAGATTTTTATAGAGAAATAGAGGCTGTACAGTAAGCGTTATAATATAAACATTTACTGTCAAACTTTAAATCAACAATTGATTTAAAGACGATCTGTCAAAGCACAATGAAACCTATTATTCGATTCTTTTTGGACGTCCGGTCCTGCCAGGGATTAAAAAAAACATGGAATCGCGTATCTAAAGAAATAACAGTATACAGTAACTATGTTCATGCACAAACAGTAGCATGTTACATTATTAATTTGGGTGTCTCCTCTTGCCAGAAAGTGCTAAATTGCATTTTGAGTGCGGTTTTGGACTTTTTTTTTAATTACATCCCATAAATAAGCTGATACTGTTTAGACTTTTAATTATTTTAAACTATTACAGCAGCACAATGTGCTTTTTCTCGAAACCTCCTAGAGTAACGAAATGTCTTGCATTGTACAGCTTTTCAGCTAAATACTGTTTATTTATCGCTTACGCCTGACATAAGAGGTGCCCGATAAAAACCGCTTGAACAGCTCTGTTGGAGGTTTCGTGAAAAAGCTACAGGAGTGCCAATCGTAATCGTTTTTATTTTTAATCGTTCAATGCAGATGGCTGGTGGCATGTTCCATAAGAGTACGGTAATTGAAATCCATTAATGCTTTTGTTGGAGTTTAAATAAAGTTGATATTTTATCTAGGGGCTGCTTGCCTGCATCTGAATAGTGACTTTTAAACTGTGAAAACATGTGTCTGTCTTTCCGTGGGGCAAAGGGAATCCGATTTGATCTGCAAGACCCTTTGGCTACAAAACTAAAAAGAAGTCTCTCTCTCTCTCTCTCTCTCTCTCTCAGGGGGCTGGTAACAAAGCATTACACAAAACCACTCAACACTCCATACTCAACAATGATAATTCACCAACAGCCAGAACATGCATCTCCACATTCACAAATATACCTCATTTCCATAGCACCACCCCTTATGCAAAACCAACATCCCTCCCCAGTTCTAGTCAATTAAGCTTCCCCTTCTTTCACTTCTTTTTCCTCACCTTCAACCTTATCGCTCCTCCTTTACTCTCACCATCTGATTAAGAATGAATAAAAGCATTGTATTTTTGTCTGGGTGCTGACAAATTAAGCACTCTCTCTCTCCGCTGGCGTTTGTAATCGTTTTTCTTTTTAAAGTAATTTTAGCAAAGTCATGTATTTTAAAAACCTTAAGATTTCTATATTTATGTCTTTATTTAGTGCTTTCATTAGTGACAAAGGATAAACTTTCTTGGAAAAATGTATATTATGTAAACCATGTTTGCTATTAATTCATTTAGGGCTTACTGACAGAATTGCTGTTTTTTATGCATGCCAAAAAATTTTGGTGCCATCATCTCCACTTTAAAGGTACCCCTGTGCTGGAATAATTTTACTTCAGAACATTTGCCCAGCGTACATAGGCACATCCCAGAATTTTGACTTCATTGTGTAATGAAGAAATATTAAAGACTACTTACTGTAGCATAGATAAAAAAGCTATATCCCATGGTATAAGTATCTTATACACATCTTTTTCTGTTGTCTTTGTTGATCTCTTGAGGATCCTTCTGATATTTTGAGCTCTCGTTGAACGATAAAAGTGTCGCAGTTTGAATAATTTTCGTTGTTAGAAATTATGAAACGCTCTGTTAAAAGCAAGGGAGTTTTTCTATCTGTTATAGTAAAAGAAAATGCCTGACGAACTAGGGATTGAACAGTTTTTTAGTGCTTGTACAATCGATGGAAATGTTCAAATAATCTCTTTCGGTCAACCAATCACGTGTTGCGGTGTTTTGCGAAATCGCGCGGCACGTTGCGCAAGGCTGTAGCCAATTACCTTCGGTACGTGTCTGTGCCGCGCACTTGAATGGCTGCATCCGTAATTCTGATACTAATACTCTTGCTACTACTACTGCTGCTGCTGCTGCTGTCATTACTACTAATAGTGATAAAATCAGAGGACTCACAGATCTCTGGATGTTGGTCTGGACTCTAGAAAGTGGTTCCTTTCGCAGGCGACTCTGGACCTCAACACCTGTTGATGGGTCACCTTTGTCAGACACAGAAGTGTCATGAACAGTTCTTTCCAGGCCCTGTGCAGACGACACGATCCGGATTAGTGAGGAAACACGAGGGAGACAGTCATGCAGGAGACTGGTATGGAGACGGGGGCGTGTCTTGGTGTGCAGGTGTCCAGGGGGAGTGAGTCCGGGGTGAACAATCCATGAAGAAATCCAAACAGGTAATCCAAGACAGAAGGTAGAGTCCAAGGCCAGGGGATCCATCCAGAGAATAAAACCATGAACCGGGTCGGGACCGGCAGGGCGGGGAATCAGGAACAGAAGGTTAAAACCATAATGGAGCCAGACGCAGCAGGACCTCTCACGACGCGGAATTCAATGATGAACCAGGAGTGACGTCTGCGTCTGGCTTTTAAGGTGGAACGGAAATAGGGAACAGGTGCAGGTAATGGGAAAGAACGAGGAAGGGCTGGAGCGCCCTTAAGAGGAGGAGTAGCGATCGTGACAGAAGTGGAGCTCAAGCCCACCTACACACACACTCACACACACTGACAGATATACATCCACACACTCACACACATTATCACACACCGACAGACACACATCCAAACACTCACACACTCATAGCCAACACACAATCAGACACTCACACACTTACTCGCACACATTCACAGACACACACATAGACACTACAATTACTTTTAGACACACACAATCACAGACACACTCATACACTGACAGACACCACACACTCCTCACAAACACCACACACTCACAGACACATACACTCATAACTACAAATACACTATAAATAACACAAATACAAATACTACTAATATCACAACAGTAACACTATCGCTAAGACTTACACTATCATTATCTCTAACACTGACACAAAATACTACTACACTAATAATACTAATAATAACGGTAATGCTATCACTAAAACTAACATGACTACTAGTGTAAATAATCAAACCTTATTTCTGTATATACTATATACTAGCATTAAAACAATCAGTAGCACTATCATCATGAATACTCAGATGAACACTAGCATTAATATTAAAACTACCGATTGTACTCACACTAATATTAGTATTAGTTGCTGTCCGTGACGTCACACCGCTCTTTGCGACGAAGGTGAGACACCTAGCCGTGAACGGTGACGTGGCGTCTGTCACCGTGGTTACCATACTGATGATTTGTAAACCTTGGAAAAATGAAATTAAACTGTTATCTACACAAATGTATCAACTTGGAATATATTTTTTAAGCTCTAGCATCCAATTCCTTAACAATCATTTGAGTAATAATAATTTAATTTCGGATTAAACATTATTAACACTAAATGCACTAAGGTAATTGATCGATACAGGCTGTATTGACTATTTTCTAGATATTTAAAACAGGGTCAAAACGGGAAAAGAATCAGTACCCACCAATAAGTGAAGTTAATCGATTATTCTATGTTTTTTAGTTGAATTAATTGGTTGTCGGTGGATAAGTGATCAATAACTCTCCTCTTGCGCTCTGCGTGCCTCCCCCGGTCTCGCTCTCTGATCCCGGCGCTCTGGCTGGTGTCTGTGACGTCACAGCGCTCTTCCTGACAGAGCAGAGCGCGTCTCCGCTGGAGGAGACTCCTGTCCGGAGCCCGGGGGGCTTTTCTTACAGATATACTGTAACATCTCCAAAAGAAAAAACACCAGGCTGTGAAGAGAGGCGATTCATAACAGCTGGAGAAGGAGACCGACAAACCGAGGAATGAAATTCATTAAGCAGGAAAAAAATAGTTTACTACACAGACTATTGTGTTGTATAGCGTACTCCCGTAGAGCAGAAGAGAAAGGGTACAAGTCCCTGTAATAAGCGCTTTTAAGCGTTTTACACGGATCTCCACAGAATAGAAGCCAGGAGGATCGGACTCCTGATCCTGGAAGCTCAAGGGCATCTCCTGGTTTTATTTCCACTCGAGCTAATTTGATGATTTAATTAACTGTATAACCGTTATCAGACTCTGTTTAACTGTGTATTTATAAGACTGTCTGGTAAGACACTGGTAAGAGTGGCAATACTGCTGTTCATTAAATAAGTAAAAATTATATAAGAAATAATCACATATTGCTCAATTGTCAGTCAAACACTTATGACAGAGGATTGGAGCCTGACTTACAGTAAAGACAATGAATCAGGACAGTAATACTGAGGGGCTGGAGGTCCTGGAAAGGGTTAATAGAAGCTTCTTGCTTCTGACCTGGAACAGAGCCCACAGCTGCCAGATCAGTGACCCCTGAGCCCTCTCACAGAGAGGAGAACCAGGAGCTCCTCTCTGTCTCTAAGAGGGGTGGGAGGAAGCAGAAAAGGGGGAGATGTGACCTGAGTCCAGGCTGTTCTGTCTGATATTATTCGTGTAGCAGCATTGATTGTCTGAATGTCCTCTGGTTCTGGATTGTCAGGACAGAAAAGTATGAAGATGAGCTTCTGTCTGTTCAGTAGTTAGGAGTTTGGGTAAAGTACTGAGGGAGCCAGAGTTCTGAGTGTGAGTCTGAGCTGTGAATCTGACTGAGAAGGGGATTTTTTTTCATTCTACCTCAGAGAATTTTTATCCTTTGTCATGTGATGCTACATCCCCTTCAGATACTCTGCACAGACTGACAGAGTGAGAGAAGAGGAGTGAGATAGACAGATAAGAGCATGCACAGCGAGAGAGACAGGAAGGTGGAGAGAGAGGAGAAGGACCAGGAAGACAGTGCAGGTGTTCAACCACACTGTGACCACAGGAGACAGGAGGCTTTTCTCAGCTGCTGAGGAGCTCAGGGCTCATGGCGACTCAGGCTTAGAGGCTCTGGCAGCAGTCAGCTCTGAGAGTCAGCCTCCATTCTGACAGAAACAGCCCCTCCTGTTCAGCCCCGAGAGACACACTGAGAGAGCTGTGTAGGGAGAGGACCTGTCACCCTGTAGAGCTCTGAACACTTGACTCTCCTGTGTCTCCCTGTGCAGCACTAGAGCTCTGAACACTGGACTCCCTGTGTGTCTCCCTGTACAGCTCAGCTCTCAGCTCTCAGTCATCACACTGACACCCACAGCCTCACAGTACAGCCTGGCTTCCTGTGCTGGAAAAGCTCAGAGGAGCACAAACCACAGACTCACTGCAGTCTGACCTGCAGTTCCAGTAAAGCTCTGACAAAACAGGCCCATTTCCTAAGAACAGGGGAGTGAAGAGATAGTGCAGTTTTACTGAAGATAATATGTCCCTCTGTAAAATTATGTTGTCATGTCATTATATGAAAATATTTCATCCTGGCCTAAGGGATTGATGGCTTAAATCACAGCTGTTCTGCTGTATTAACAAGGACTGAATATTTCTAGTTAATCATTTTGTTGTTTTTTAATACTTTAATACTGCTTCTGCAGTTATTATGGTGAATCTGCAACAAATACTACTGCTGCTATTACTACTACTACTGCTAATACTGCTACTGTTACTACAGCTACTACTGCTACTACACCTATGACAGCTGCTACTGGTGCTATTACCAGTGCTACTAAAGCTACTAGTACTACTGTGGCTACTGCTGCAGGTACTACTGTAACTTCTATTACTGCTGCCACCGCTATTACTGCTACTACTATTAATAAGGAGGAGGTGAGCTGTGTTCTCACTGCTCAGCCTGGGTGTATTAACAAGGACTGTTTTTTTTCATTTTGTTGTTTCTCTGACTTTTGAAACTGACTCCTGCTCTTCTGCCCCTGCTGCTGCAGTAATTATAGTGAAGCTGCAACACAACTCTACTAAATTGTTGAACTAAAGAGTTTAAATACAGCATAACTACTAATACTACTACTGTTATTACTGCTAATGCTTCTGCTATTACTACTGCTACTACAGCTACTACTACTGCAGCCACTGATACAACAGCAACTGATAAGCTTTTACTGCTACTCCTGCTGCTGTTACTAAAGCTTCTACTACTACTATTATTACGGCTGCAAGTAGGACTCTTACTGCTACTAATACTGCTGCGACTAACACTACTGCTACTACCACTACTAATAATAAGGAGGTCAGTGAGCTGTGTCCTCACTGTGTTCAGCCTGTGGGTGTTTCAGGGTATCAGTATCAGTTCAGCTCCACTGTGCTGTTACAGAGTCTCATTCAAAAGGTCAGCTCCACAGAGAGAGAGACACTAGAACCACAGCTGGAGGGGCTGGAACATCTGTGTGGACTGGAGCTGCTCAGGGACAGACTCAGGGTCTGAGGGACTTAACTGGAAGAGCTGCTGTCCACCTCGCTCAGTACAGAGGGGACAGTCACTGCTGGGATTTTCGTTCTTTTTTATTTAAATTATCTGTTCATAGCCACAAGACAGCCAGTTCTTATTCAGTCCACCTTGTCTCTGTATTCCTGTGCTTACCTGAGTGACCTCACTGCCATCTTGAGGACAGGCTCTCCTCACACTGTCATTGACCAGGACCAGAAGACTCACTGCAGGACACCATTCACTGGACACTGCCTAACACAGACAGCAAGAGACACAGGACTATATTCAGGACACCAGTCACTGGAAACTGCCAGACATAGACAGCAAGAATCACAGGACCATATATACATAATTGATTCTGATTTACAATTATAGTACTTGTCTACAACTGTAAAGATTTTTCAGTGTTAATATCTGATCTCTTCCTGCCCCTGCAGCACCTGCAGCCCTGCTGTCTGTATCTGTATCTGTGTTTCCTCCAGTGAGACACAGAGCTGCTCCTGTCTCTCCTCTCCTCCGCGCTGCTGGGAGTGTCTTCAGGTAGAGGAAACAGTGATGTGTCTCTGATATATATGGAGAAAACTGAAGAAGACTGAAAGGGCCCTGTCTGATTGGCCATCCCACCTGTGTGAGAGGTTCCTGCTGTCAGTCTGAAAAGGCAGTGCTGTGTGTGATTGGCGGGGCGGGGGGCTGTGTTGTTACTGGGGGTCTGGGGTGCGGAGCAGCAGCTCAGTTGCCCTGTGGGCTCAGGGGTGAAGACAGGGGTCTCAGCTGTGCTCTGTCCTGATGACAATGGAGAGCTGCCTGTCCATCTTCTCTCCTGCTAGTAAGTGTTCCACTATTATTTGTCCTCCGAGCTTGGTCAGAAGAAGGCACTGATTCTGTTTCAGACAGGCAGTCAGGATGAGGATTTCCAGAGGTTGTGTCATAGGTGGTTGGTGTTCCATTTTTTTCAGATACATTTGATGTATTAATGTCTGTGTGCTTTTGGGTAAAGCCTCTTAAATTTTTGAAGTAAAATTAAACAGAGAATCAGGGTGAAAGTCCACATTATATGAAACAGTGACAGTAGATAAGGCAGATGTTGCTTTTATATATGTTCCAAGACATAATTTGTTTATTTCCATTTTGATTTTCTGAGTGTGACAATTTTCTAAAAGTCATTTTAGAGACACAAGACAAATACAAAAAGAATCAGAAGAGCTCAAAATAATAATAGAATATTGGTAGTTTTACGAAATTCTGATGTTCTACTCGCTATTCTTTCAATTACGGATACTACTACAGTTAATGCAGAATTTGATCTTTGTGTAGAGTTCTGGGTTTAAATTAAGTCAGACGATGATTTAATATATTTGAATGTGTACAGTTTCAGTAAACTGTCTGTGAAATGATTTGTGTGTTGCACCTCTAGAAGAACTCAGGTGTTAAATTCCATCTGCACTACTTAAAGATAATACAAATTTAACTTAATAGCAGGATATCAAAATATTACACAACATGCAACTATACATTTTATATTAACAATGTATTTCATTTAACTGTATGTGTTATATATAAAATAAAAATTCATCATTGCTTTATTGTGTTCTAGCCCTTGTGTAGCTGTGTAGCTCTTTTTACAGTATTTTGTAGCTATTGCTGATAATACTAATTATATATAATTAGCAAAAATATGTATGAACCAAATGTATATCAGTAATTATAACATTGTTTTTATTACTATTAGCAGCTTTCTAGACATAGTATTTCTTCTTTAAAACAGAAGAGAACAGGCTACAGAGCATTTACTGTAATGCCTGGAATGGGAAATAATGTACAATTTATTAATGTAAGAATTTTCACTCATAAAATATCTCAACATTTTTTATTCAGCACAACTGCAAACTCAATTCAAAGAATCACTCTTTATTTTAAAATTCAAGAAATGCATTAAGTTTTATACCATTCAATTTATGGTGCTTTTACATTTAATTATTGTTTCAGTTTAGCTACTCTTTCGATTATAAAATTAGCTATGGTGTTAAAAGGCAGACAGATACCGTTGTTTGCATTTAAAAGTAAAACCTCAATGTTACGGTCACAGTTTCAGAAAACCAGACCTTGTAGTAAAGATTTAAAGGTCAAAATCCACTGATAGATTTGTATGTGATGTCTATAGAAATGCACTACATGTAAAATATGGTAAACCCCAGAGTAAATTTATCAGCATTAATGATAAATTAACATAGGAGGGAAAGCAGTAAAAGGATAACAGATCATGTCAAATTTTGACATTTCGTTCTTACTGTATTCATGTCATGGTGTCAACTATTGCCATTAAAAAAAACCTACCTCCTCTTAGTTTTAAATGTGTTGCAGGCAGCCTCAGGTTTGTGTGTTATTGTTAGTTGTGAAGAAATTGTCTAAGTTGACTGTCTCAATGCTTTTGAAGTTCTTATATACTTGTATAAGATGTACTTATAGTATTTTCTGTTCAAGACTAAAGAGATTCAGCGTATTTAGGTTGCCAGTGAACAATATTCCTTAAGACAGAGATTCAATGTAGGAAAAAGTCACAGTCAAGATATATTACCAGCGAAAGAGAAAACAATGAGAAACGGACACTGACAAGACCTGATAGATCCAGCTATCCAGAGAGGACAGGGTCAGTGACCACAGCCTGGACATAGAAACTGGACACAGGCAGACCTCACTGTCCAGACAGGACAAACTCAGAGACCACAAACTGGATGTAGAAATTGGACACATACAGTTCAGATAGAACAGGCTCAGTGACCACAGTCTTTCCATAGACACTGGACACAAACAGACATGGCTGTGCAGAGAGGACAGGCTCAGTGACAACAGCTTGGCCATAGAGACTGGACAGAGACAGACCTGGTTGTGCAGAGAAGACAGGCTCATTGACCACAGTCTGGCCTCAGAATAGACACAGAGAGACACGACTGTCCAGAGAGGACAGGCTCAGTGACCACAGCCTGGACATAGAAACTGGACACAGACAAACCAGAATGTCCAGACAAGACAAACTCAGTGACCACAGCATGGACATAGAAACTGGACACAGAGAGATGTGACTGCCCGGAGAGGACAGGCTCAGTGACCACAGCCTGGCCATTGAAATTGGAATCAAACAGACATGGCTGTCCAAAGAGGACAGGCACAGTACATATGCAGGCATTCAAAATGCAAGGTACAACCCCGTACTGCGCTAAATTACCCACAGTTACCCACAGTACATGCCTTGGGTGGCCAAAATGACCGACAGGGGCACTTGTGGTGCATTGGTTGTTTGTGAAATGATTTAATCATTTAATCTCTTTACTGTGCATGTTTGAATCCGCTTAGTATTGAATATCTATATGGAATTTTACAACTAAAGGGACATTTTCATAGCTGAGCATAAAAAGAGGAGGAGCATAACGCATCTGAAGGTCATAATCAATTTTAATTTATGAACATGAACATATTATAAAAACTGGATATGGCTGGTTTTGGTAGTTTAAATAAAAAATACACACCAGTATTCCACTTTCTTCCTAAACATTTTAAGCATCAAAGTATTTTATTCATTTATATACTGTGGTTATTTTGGAATCGTTTTTACGTGTTCCTTCTGACTATACAGATGCAGCCATTCAAAATGCATGGTACAAACCCATACCATGGGCATCTACGCGTGCGCCACCGCGCCATACCACAGTACGTGATTGGCTGGAAAAAATGACACACAGGGGCACTCGTGGTGCATTGGGTGGTAGTGAAAAGATTTAATCATTTAATCTCTTTACTGTGCACATTTTAATCTGCTTAGTATTGAATATTTATATGGAATTTTACCACTAAAGGGAAATTTTAGTAGCTGAGCATAAAAAGAATAGGAGCATAATGCATCTGAAGGTCATAAACGATATTAATTTATTAACATAAACATATTACTGTATGTAAACTGTACTGTATATGATTGGTCTTGGTATTTTTAAGAAAAAATACACACCAGTATTCCATTTCTCCCTAAACATTTTAAGCATTAAAGTCTTACAGTACATGTGGTTATTTTGAAACTTTTTTACCTGCTCCTTCTGACCATATTACTGTACGTTTATATACTTCATGAAAAATTGATCGTTTTAACCTTTTCTGCAAATACGCTCGTTATCGGAATATACAAAAGCATACTTTTAGAACTGGATTAATAGAGAATATAATATGGATTTGCGTATCTAAATAAATTAATAACAGTATAACTATATTTCTATATTGATATGTGTATTGCTGTTTCAGTATGTGTCATGTGACTTACCTTGGTGGTGTGACAGCTTAAGTGACTGATTTATAAGTGTGAGGTCAGGTGTTCAAATCCAGCAGTTGCTATGAGGTTTCATTTAACAAATAAACATTTCTTTGAAAAACTAAAATAGCAAATACTATGGACACTACAGTACAGATGCAGCCATTCAAAATGGGTGATGTATTTCACGGCATACCCCGGTGGGCGTGTCGCAGTATCACGCGGTATCACGCAGTTAACGTGGTGTCAAGTGGTTAACTATCCGGCGTCGCCTTGTAAAACCGCCAGGGGGAGCTTAACCTCTCATGTACAGCATTTGAGCCTTTAATTTTGAACTGTGTATTACAGCATGTCAATCATCAGTCATTAAAATGTTGGTATATTTTATGAAAGCAAGATTGCTCAGTTGGACAAAAGTACACAACCTACCTTTATCAGAAATATTTATGCATCAAAGCCTTTACTGAAGATATTACTAATAGTATTAATAATGGATGACTTTGGACAAGCTGTATACTCAAAGTATAATTTCTTTAGCACATTTGTACAAGCACTTGGAATCTGTCCAAGCCATACTTTGTCAGGCATTTTGTTTTACTTCAACGGGCATAAAAACTTCCTTGCTTTTAACAGGGCGTTTCATAATTTCTAACTACGAAAATGATTTAAAATGCGACACCTATCATTCAACTAGAGCTTAAAATATCACAAGGATCCTCAAGAGCACAGCAAAGAGTGTATTAAAAGACACTTGTATTTATCAACGCTTTCTTTTCCGTATACCAGATTTTATGGAACTACTTCAGAGGGGTGTCAGCCAGTCAGATTCCAGGAATCGGCACTTTAAAGGAAAAATACACACCGGTATTCCATTTCTCCCTAACGATTTTAAGCATCGAAGTATTTAACTAGCATGTGAAATAGCGTGTGAAAAAGTGGTACTTTTAAGCTTTTCTGCTAATATAATATGGAATCGCGTATCTAAAGAATTTAATAACGGTATTCGTGTGCTGCGACAGGGCTGTGTAGGGGTGTTTCGCCTGCTTGTTCATGCGAGCTGTCTTGTAGCCGACTGGTCTAGGTGCGTGACTACCAGCTAGCAAGTTATGTGTTCAAATCCAGCTGGTGCTGGACTTTTCTTTTAACAAACATTTCTTCGAAAAAATAGAATAGCGATATTATGGACAATCAATTGACTTTTATATTTCAAAATATCGCAACATGATCGATATTTGCGATATTTTGAACATATCTTCCCTTCTGACAGCGGTTCCTGCTTCTATTGTGTGTGTGTGTGTGCAACAGAGTAAATTTTTATAGAGAAATGGAGGCTGGACAGTATGCGTTACAATATAAACATTTATATTGATTTAAATCGTGTTCTGATTTAAATCGCAAACGCGTGTTTAATTATATTTGTTTTTTAATCATAATCAGGCTAATGCAACATAAATTGATACAGTGTCTTTGTCTTCTAAGTATCTTAATAAACTTTCAGCATAGCTTTCTACCCGTCAAGATTTATATTTCTTGCGATTTTGGGATCAAACGTGGAAGGATTAGATTATAATCGTTTTTATTTGTCAAATACGTGATTGTATTTCTAAATGTTATGTGACACCTACAGTAGTTCACTGCTTTAAATACATCGAATTAAGAAAGTTATGTGTAGCACTTTAGATCTTTTTTCTGAACCAGGGAAAATCTGATCATGTTTCTCTATAACAATAATAAAAAACTTTATTTTACATATCGCCTTTAAAAGTGGCATCTCAAAGCAATACAGTAGATCAAAAAACAGTTAAAAGGGACCAAATTAAATACCAGACAATCGCAAACGCGTTTTCAATAAAATTATTTTATTCATTCAGCAGTTTGTGAGAGGGACATCCAGCAGGGAGAGACACACACACCGGTTTTCATTGACAAAATTGTTTTTTTTCAATTCCTCTTGTCTAACAGGAATGTTTTGTTTGTGGACAGACTGTTAGACAAGAGGAAAAGACCGCCTCCTCCTACGAAGCATTAATCGCGTATCTAAGGAATATTGCAGTATACCTTTGTTCATGCACATCATTATACAGTACAGTATCTCAATTTGTATTTCGATAAAAAAAATCGTTTGCCCAGCCACTACTGTTGTTATTGTTTTTATCCTGTAAAGCATTTCCTTTTTCTGCGTTTTCCATTTCCTTTTTCTGATCAGTCGCTTTCTGGATACACATCTCACCTGTCCTGTTCTTTGTTTTCCTGGTTTGCTGATTATGCCTGCTGCGGTCCACTCCTACCCTCACACCTAAAGAATACTATTTTAAATTTCTTGGCGCAGTTCATTAACCCTTGTATGTGCTGTCCGCGCCCAAAATGCAATTAAAAAAAAGTCAAAAACCGCGCTCAAAATGCAATTTAGAGCTTAATAAGATACACTCCACAGGCAAGATTAAAGACAAAATTAAAGACGATTAAAATCTGTAATCTCCACTTGTACTGAGAGTCATCGGACAGTTTCTGCTTTGTGTAAGGATGGTGAGAAAGCTGTGCTCAATGTATTTAAGGGACTTAAAAGTAAAAGGAGATGCTTCATATTTCTTGACTAATTTTAAAAACCAAGTTATAAATGCAGACACTCCCTTGGTGCCGCGCCGGGTGTAAATATCAAAGTATACATTCCCAAGAAGAATTGTACCCATCTGTCATGCAAATAAAACACCTTGAATTGAATTGAATTGAGGGAGAGAGGGGGGTAGTAGGAGAGAGATACTGTAGACAGACTCAAGGCAAATAAGATACTTATGGGTACGCAGACATTCACGACAGCAACATACGAAACGTTTGCACGTACTGTATAGTTAAGTTATTACTTGGTTTTCAAAGTGCAACGAAATACAATATTGTTGTTGCTGCTGTTCTGGTTGTTTTTATCCCGTAAAGCGTTTTGAGAAGCCACCTTTAAAGGCGATATATACTGTAAAACCGCTGATTCTTATGGAATGTGTTCCGCAGGAGATTCAAATTTTTATTGATTTATTTTTTAATCGCGTATCTTTGGAAATCTCAGTATAACTTTGTTCATGAACAGTGGCATGTTACATTATCATTCGTTTTTTTAACAAGGCTGGCTAATGTGAATCGAAACCTGTCTTGCTAGCTTTTAAAGTCGTGCATGTGTAAACTGTACTAGAGGGCATGCAAGTTACTCTGCCCCTTTCAGCTGCAGGGAGTCCCTCTGCTGCAACACACAGCAGACAGAACGGGAGACTATTGCCTTTCATATCTGACACCAGTGAAATAAAAGGGGTGTCTAAAGGGGTGATTTCAGACCACATTTTAGTTACTTTATTTTGTTTACTTTTAACATTTCTGTAATTTACAGTAGATGTCACAATAGAAGCCCGAAGCCTATTATACTCAGTCTAGCCTTGGATTCTCTGAGTCCCATGACTCAGTCTTGTCTGCTTTCCTAGAATAAAACCAGTTAAGTCTTGTGTACTATGCAATTTATATTTTCCGATTCCATGCATTCCCTTAATGTTTAGAGTTTACTATATTCTCCAGACTCAAACACATAAGTACTAATAGCTCTGTACCTTTAGGAGACTCTTTGCAGTACTGTGTCCCACTACCCCCATGAATTCTTTAGGTTGGGTCTAATATTTTCCAGTAATATACAGAATGGGATACAAAATGCTGTCAGGCAGGTAACAGAAAAGAGAAAAATATAAATATTTCCATTTTACAGACGTTCACACATTTATAACATTTTGGCTCAATAGAAAGCTAACCCAATAATTAAATGTGATTAAGTATAGTTTGGATGTTTATACATTCATGTTAATCGTATTCTTGATTTATTTCAATAAGTGTTCATGTTTCATTTGCTAACTTAGAGCATATTGTGCAATGAAGAATAAAATAGCTGCATGACAAGTGACTTCCTTCTCTCAGTGGAAATTAAAAGGTAGCCTGATAAATTATAATAAGACAGTAAGAAAGGTTCCAATCAGGAGGAGACAATTCTTTCCATTTTTTTTGTTTGATTGCTGGTAGCAAACTGATCTGAGGATCTACTCCAGCTCTTTCTCTTTTTATCATACAGTAAATTTTATTTTCTTGCTTTCTGAAACACAATATAACAAAAAATAACCTCACAAACTCAAAGAAAAATTCCTTGCTCCCCCCCTCCCCTTGGCAGTACTTCCTCCCATGCTTTTAACTAAGGGCATCTAAAATACTGTCAAACAGCTACAATGGTATCTCTGTACAAGGCTTTGACTGTGTCAATCACAGCACCTACCGTTCCCTTACCAGCAACAACATGGATTCTAAAACTCAGACATTAAAAAAAGTCAGGCCAAGAGAGAAAATACCGAGCTTTACAACATGCGGTACCAGTAACATTTTACCCACAGTAGACTCACCAACCAGATGTGTTTCAGTTTCTGTGATAAGCCTAGATTAATCATATCCTCTCCTCTAGTAGGAGCACCAAGTGTAAACATGTAACGTCCCTATTAAAAATAATGGCAAAACAGAAGTTCACTCTTTCTAGAACATACCTTCCTATGGACACTCCTAAAATATATAAAATAGTGTCCACAGCATCTCATAATAGAGGCAAATGGGGAACTACAAACTCATTTCATACAATGCCATCCATGAGGGGTTAAATACACACTGAGAGAAATTAATTTCTGGATAATTCAACGGCTGTGATTTCTGGAATATGTATTATCCCAAATATTTTCAAAAGAAATTGAATCATTTCAATTAATCTGTGCCATTCAAGTACCTGCTCCAGACAGTAACCACTGCTAAGGGTTTATATGAAGCTTGCATTAAAAGACTTTAAAAAAAAGTCATGTTCCCATAAAAAAGTCATGCCTTGGAGTATAGACCCCCAAAGGAATGCCATAGACTCAAACTGCAAAATAAACACATACAGAAAGGAAGTATTTGTATTTATGAGTGATTGGTATGACTTTCCTCATTACAAATCTCTTATTAGAATTTACATTTCTCTGTAACTCCAGGTCAGAACAGAGAAAATGTAACTGCCTTAAGGAGTTTACGATTATGAAAAATAGAAGGATAAGCATGATACGTATGTCTTCTGTCATTTTCTAAGTCACGTTACTGAGCACCAAATCTTATTGAGAATATGAATCCATTTAAGGTTTATACCATTAAAGTAACGGTTTATTCCATGCTGAAAATGTTTGTACCAGACTTTTTTGAGGCCTGTTTAATTGTGTCTGAAGTCTGATATTGTAAATTTTATTGTTAAAAAGATCCATGAAAATGTCACTACTAAAGTTAGCTGGTACTGTTGGTACTGTAAGTGGCAAGCAGAGCTCATATTTAGATTTTGTGTAGTTGCTAGCGTTGAATTGTGTGTTGGATGCACATGAATTGAAGGAATGGGCAAACATAGCTGATGCGGATCCACAGAGCCAGCATATTAAGATGTTTATAATTAGAGGCAATTCGTTTAAATAACTAGGTATGGATACTGATGTGCAAGAGAGGTGGAAAGGCTGTTTCCTTAAGCCAGCACTAGAAAATGTTTTATTCTCAGTGAGATGCTGTCATTTCATAGTGGGTTTCTAACACTGTGTATAGTTCCATCCACACAGTGCCTTTACTTCCATCCATTTCTAATCTCTCTATCCAGTACAGAGGATTTGGAGCCTATCCCAGTAAGCGACGGACACAAGGCAGAATACACCCTGGACATAGCGCCAGTCCATCACAGGACAGACAGACACAAACACACACACACCAGGGCCAGTTTAAATCTAACCTCAGAACCTTTCTTTTAAGAAGACTTAGTGTCTGTATCTGCTTCATTTTCTAATTTTGGTAGCACCTCTAACTGCTTGTCTTTCTTATATGCATTTACTTTGTAATCTGTGGTCCTTTCATCTGTTTTTACATCTACTGTATTGCTTTGAGATGCCACCTTTAATGATGATATATCAAATAAAGGTTTTTATTATTGTTATAGGGAAACATGATCAGATTTAAAAAGATCTAAAGTATACTAGTTTGTCACTCTTCTCATTCCCTTTGCTAAATGACTTTTCATACTAATCTGATCAATCTAACTGCCAGTTTTCTGTCCTTTCTCTATCCTGCTAGATTTGCAATTATTCTGAAAATTTTCATCTTGAAATAACTCATTTCTAAATACCTTTTTCACTGTTAACATCTTGCAGCAACTCTGCGACAAAATATACACTCTGACAGTTCATCCTGCTACCAACATTAAATAAAACAAATCCTAAGATTTCTATATTTATGTCTTTATTTAGTGGTTTCATTAGTGACAAAGGCTAAACTTTCTTGGAAAAATGTCTTTTATGTGTTGCGGAAAAAACTGACTTGCTTTAACAAAATATGTTTACAAATCCTTTCACCTGGCATTTTCGTAGTTAGAAATTATGGAACGCTCTGTTAAAAGCAAGGGAGTTTTTATGTCCGTTGCAGTTCTTTTGCAACATGAATATAATTATATCGTTATTAATTTTTTGAGATACGCGATTCCATATTATATTCCCTTTTAATCAAATTCTAAAAGTATGCTTGTTGACTCCGGTATCGCGTTAGTTAAAGACTTCGATGCTTAAAATGTTTAGGGAGAAATGGAATACTGGTGTTTGTTTTCTTTAAAGTACCGAGACCAGCCATATACTGTATGTTTAAGTTCCAAAATTAATATCGTTTATGGACTTCACACGCGTTGCAGTATGCTCCTATTCTTTTTATGCTCAGGCACTAAGATCTCCCTTCTGCTTTGTGTAAGGATGGTTTTAAAAGCAATCTTAAGTGGTGAGAAAGCTGTGCTCAATGTATTTAAGGGACTTAAAAGTAAAAGGAGATGCTTCATATTGCTTGACTAATTTTAAAAACTAAGTTATAAATGCAGACGCTCCCTCGGTGCGCTGCTCTGGTGCGCCGGCTCTTACACAGTGCCTGTCTGCCGTAAGCGTTACAATATACATACCCAACACTGCTTGTACCCATCTGTCATGCAAATAAAACACCTTGAATTGAATTGAATTGAGGGGAGAGGGGGGGGATACTAAAGCCAATACTGTCTCAATACCCTCAATGGGTTTTGACGTGCTAATGCGTTGGTTTAACAGTCCGGGTGTGGCAGGCTTCCAATGTCAACTCGACTCGATTGGAAGACAATGAACGTAGTTTAGCCCTAAATGAATTAATAGCAAACATGGTTTACATAAAATACATTTTTCCAAGAAAGTTTATAATAAAACGATCTATAGTTGAAATCTGAGCCTACTTTAAAAATAAAGGAAAAGCATTTTCAGAGAGCAATCACGCTGTGTTTATGTAGAAAAAGCGATTAGGTTTATGAGCAATCTAATTACCTATTCGCTTAAAACGCTATATAAAATAAAGTTTATTTAGAGATGAATGATCAGTGTCGCAGTTTAAATAATGGGAATCAGGAAACTAACACACAGCGCCACCGGATTTAATAATGCAATAAAAACGCTATAAAATAATGTGACTAGGCACAGAAAAAGTTTACAGCACAGTACAATAATAAATGCTGACCATGACGTTAGAAGCATAAATTACCTTACACTCAATTTAAACACAAGCTGTCTTTCTGTATGAACCTCTAAGCTGGTTCATACAGAAAATGTAGAAATGCATTAGCCTGATTATGATTAAAAAACACATAAACACGCGTTTGCGATTAAAATCAGAACACGATTTAAATCAATATAAATGTTTATATTGTAACGCATACTGTCCATACTGTCCATAATGTCCTTTTCTCTATAAAAATTTACTCTGTTGCACACACACACACAATAGAAGCAGGAACCGCTGTCAGAAGGGAAGATATGTTCAAAATATCGCAAATATCGATCATGTTGCGATATTTTGAAATATAAAAGTCAATTGATTGTCCATAATATCGCTATTCTATTTTTTTGAAGAAATGTTTGTTAAAAGAAAAGTCCAGCACCAGCTGGATTCAAACACACAATCTGCCAACTGGTAGTCACGCACCTAGACCAGTCGGCTACAAGACAGCTCGTGTGAACAGGTAGGCGAAACAGCCCTACACAGCCCTGTCGCAGCACACGAATACCATTATTAAATTCTTTAGATACGCAATTCCATATTATATTCCCTTTTAATCAAATTCTAAAAGTATGCTTGTTGACTCCGGTATCACGTTAGTTAAAGACTTCGAAGCTTAAAATGTTTAGGGAGAAATGGAATACTGGTGTGTATTTTTTTCTTTAAAGTACCAAGACCAGCTATATACTGTATGTTTATGTTCCAAAATTAATATCGTTTATGGCCTTCACACGCGTTACAGTATGCTCCTATTCTTTTTATGCTCAGCTACTAAGATTTCCCTTCAGTGGTAAAATTCAATATCTACAACGGGCACAGCAAAGACGTTTACTGTAAGTCTTTCTACGACAGACCAACGGACCACGAGTGCCCCTGTTGGTCAACCAATCACGTACTGTGGTGCCACGCGTCATCTTGCGTCACACTGAGCGACGCCACCTGCGGTACGTGTCTGTAACACGCACTTTGAATGGCTGCATCTGTATATTGACATTTTTTATATTTCTACATATCACAACATGTTTGTACTGTATGTAGTACTGCAGGTTGTAGGGCGTAAATCCACGTGAGCCCGAAAACCCTACATTAATGTTGTGCATTTGCCTGGCACTGTGCGGTTTTCATCTGTCTCTCTCTCTCTGGGAGTGCTGGCTGTGCTGAATTAAACCGGTTTCACAGGCATTTTCAAAGTAGAATAGGACAAGTCTTCCAGTGAAAGACACTCCACCTTCCCCCACGGACACATGTTTTCTTAGAAAAACAGATTCCCAGCGCTAAGCTGTTTCAGTCTTCTGTGTAAAAAAAAATTGGTTTGAACACCATGAGGGCTGTTTTTAATAAGCTTTTTAATAATAATTTTATGTACAGGCTGTGAAAAGTTTCACAAGTAGAGTTTTTTAAAATTAGTTTGGGCAAACGATTATTTTAGTTCTTAATAAATAAATAAATAAATAAATAAATAAAAAACAAGATATAATGATGTGTTCCTACTTAGGCATTGCACGACTTTAAAAGCTATAAAAACAGGTTTTGATAGTTAATAACCACTTTTTATGTGCGATAAATGGGTGATTTTTCTTCCTCGTGATCAGCTTAGAATCTCTGTCTACGCTGGAAGGTTTTTACTTCTAAATTAAACGTTTAAAATACACGAATTTCATAAAAACAACACACGTTTCGAATAGAAAAAAAATCATATTCTGTTGTCTTCCTGGTATTTAGAACATATCAGCAGGTCTTTTTTCCCCAATCAGAGGCTTTGAAAACAGCGTGCTGCCCGCATTGGAAAGGAGAAAGTGCGGAGCTCAGTAATGCACAATGGCTTTAAAGCACCAATTGCGTTCATAACTTAGTGTTTAAAATAAAACAACATTAATCATTTTCTTTTACTTCTACAAATGCAGCCATTCAAAACAAGTGGGGTATGCTGCGGTATAACTCGGTGGGCGTGTAGCAGTATACCAAATTATACCGTATGCAAATTGGATTATGTTAATAGCATCTGGAATCACCTTGTAAAACTGTCAGGTGGAGCTCATAAAGCTTAACCTCTCCTGTATAGCATTTGAGCTGTCACCAGAAAACATCCAGTTTCAAATCCTGATCACTACTGAGGGACAATCTTTATTCAACTAAGAATTTAAGTTGTATACTCTTTAGACTTTTAAATTTAAACCGTGTATTACAGCATGTTCATCATTATACATCATTATACATTAAAAAGTTGGTATATTTTATGAAAGCAAGATTGCTCAGTTGGACAAAGTATACAATCTACCACCTTTATCATAAATATTTTAATTATGCAGAAATATTTTATGCATCAAAGTCTTTACAGAAGATATCACTAATAGTAATTTAGGAACATAAACATATTACTGTATGTAAACTGTACTGTACATGGCTGGTCTTGGTAATTTAAAGAAAAAATACACACCAGTATTCCATTTCTCCCTAAACATTTTAAGCATCAAAGTTTTATAAAACAGTCCCCAAATATGTGATTGCTGTATAGAATTAATTTTAATTTTTTAAATTTATTTAACATGAAAATTAAGCTGTTTACGTTCCTCCACCTGAGAATATAGTCCCTCGTTGCTATGCAATGCAGAAACCCAGTCAGAAGTAACTAGCAACGAGAGGACATTAGCTAGCCAATATGATAAAGGAATAAATGACTTTTTTTTGTTTATTTCTTTAGTACATTTATTTGAAGATTTCCATCGATTGTACAAGCACTGAAAAACTGTCCAATCCCTACTCCGTCAGGCATTTTCTTTTACTATAACAGACATAAAAGCTCCCTTGCTTTTAACCGAGCGTTTCATAATTTCTAAGAATGAAAATGATTTAAACTATGCGACATGTATCATTCAACGAGAGCTCAAAATATCACAAGGATCCTCAAGTGTGCAACAAAGACAGCAGAAAAAGATATCAGATACATGAGAATCCAAGCTTTTTTATCTATGCTACGAAGTAGTCTTTAAACTTTCTGTATCACACAGTGAAGTCAAAATTCCTGGGTGTGTGTATATTAGAGAATATAGCACTTCTTCGAATGTGTGTCAGCCAATCAGATTTCAGGACCGGAATTATCAGTTTTATAATAGGGAATATAGTATGGAATCACGTATCTAAAGAAATTACTAATGATATTAATTTAAGGATCTAAATATCTAAAAATATGTGTCTATATAGCAGGTAGTTTTACTGTATTCCACTTTTTTTGTAAACACAGAAAAATAGATTCACAACGCGAAGCTGTGTCACTCTCCTGTGTAAAAACACGGTTTGAACACCCTGTTTTTAATAAGCTGCTGAGTAAAGAATAGAAATGTTCCTGCTGTTAGTCTTTACCGAAGATATCACTAGTAGTATTAATAATGAATGACC
This sequence comes from Atractosteus spatula, assembly GCF_055471065.1. Lineage (NCBI taxonomy): Eukaryota > Metazoa > Chordata > Actinopteri > Semionotiformes > Lepisosteidae > Atractosteus > Atractosteus spatula. The sequence goes on along the minus strand of NC_142715.1, from coordinate 17,465,192 downwards.
TTGGACAAGCTGTAAACTCAAAGTATTACCCTGGTCCACATTCTTTGTAACCATCTTTGTAAACAAAAAGACTTTATTTTTTCATTGACAAAAAGTAACACCACAGCATTTAGTAGATCTGATCACACATTTGTTTCAAATCAAAGACAAAGCATCAAAGCCAAAATAATAAACCAATCAAAAATAAATGTGGTTATTTCGGAAATGTTTTTACGTGCTCCTTCTGAGCATGTTACTGTTTACAGTTACTGACCATATTAAGTTTAAATCCTTAATGCCATTTTTTTTACCATGCACAAATATTCTTATGTCCATATCTTCGCAAGGGAATCAGTGCAAATTGTAATACTAATTAAAAGACCGCCTCCACCCCCTCTATATTCTCAGTGTAGAATAGGCTAACCTTCTAATGAAAGACAGTCCACCCTCCCCCACGGACAAGAAAAGTGCCCACAGGCACAGAAGGAGCACGTAAAAACATTTCCGAAATAACCACATGTAAGACTTTGATGCTTAAAATGTTTAGGGAGAAATGGAATACTGGTGTGTATTTTTTCTTTAAACTACCAAGACCAGCAATATACAGTACAGTTTACATAATATGTTTATGTTCCAAAATTAATATCGTTTATGAGCATGTGAAAGGCACACTTAATCAGAGAATCTCAAGACTTACTTTGTATGATTGGAAACGAATACGTGATCGGAAAAACTAAATGCGGTGGTGTTTGTAAATAAAAAAATAAAGTATTTTTGTTTACAAGGATGGTTACAAAGAATGTGGACCAGGGTAATACTTTGAGCTTACAGCTTGTCCAAGGTCATTAATTATTAATACTATTAGTAATATGATGAAGGTGGAAGGTTGTGTACTTTTGTCCAACTGAGCAATCTTGCTTTCATAAAATATACCAACTTTTTAATGTATAATGATGAATGATGTAATACACAGTTTAAATTAAAAAGTCTAAAGAGTATACAACTTAAATGAATAAAGATTGTCCCTCAGCAGTGATCGGGATTCGAAACGGATGTTTTCTGGTGACAGCTCAAATGCTGTACAGGAGAGGTTAAGCTTTATTAGCTCCACCTGCCAGTTTTACAAGGTGATTCCAGATACTATTAACATAATCTAATTTGCATACGGTATGATGCGGTATACTGCTACACGCCCACCGAGTTATACTGCAGCATACCCCGCTGCATCTGTACTAAGTTTATATACTTTGTAAAAAGTTATAATGTTTTAACCTTTTCAGCAAATGCTTACGCTCGTTATCACAGTAAAAAAAACGCATACTTTTTAGAGTTTGATTAATAGGGAATACAATATGGAATCACATATCTAAAGAAATTGATAATGATATAATTATATTCATACACTCTGATTTATCATTTATACAGTATGCTTATTCCACAGACATTTTCATTGTCGATAACGATGCGGGGAGAGCATGTAGATTCCAAACCACTGTACGGCAGCAGAAGTGAGCAATTAACTGCTCGGAAACTAATGTGTTCCCAAAAACATATGCTGCACAATTATCTCAACATTTGCAAACATTCCTGATACATAACCATGTTATGTACCCTGCATTGTACTATTTTATGCCATGACAGGAGAATACACACTGTAATAATTATTGTTGCTGCTGGGCTTCGAGCGTTGAGTTGCCTACTTACTTCTTCGACTAGCTTGCAGAGAAAGTCATTGCCCTGCTTTTTGTCTATCACTTAATAACAAGGTCAATGTAGAACATGTTATTTATTAGTGTGTATTTATTTTTGGCCTTTACATTTACGTTTATAACAGAGAGTCCCCATTACCCCCATTTTGATTAAAATCGCAAACACGTGTTTAATTAAATATTTGATTCACAATCTGCCAATGCAAGACACTACAAAAGCATCTGTGAAATCACATTCATGAATGTCCTCCACTGCGCTCAACAATCTTACGAAGAACATGAAACAGTCTGTCAATAAAATTGTTGCAACTTTGTTCTGTCAGTTCTTCCTCCCAGAATTGATCAGTTCTCACTTTTTGCTAGGTTTTGCCTTTTTCCAAATATAGTCTTTCAGGGAATGCCATACCATCTCTATTGGATTCAGCTGGAGTTTTCACCCAGTTTACTCCCTCTGCGTTAAGCCTCACCTTTGCTGCTGTGTGTTTCGGATCGTTGTCCTGAAAGAAACGATGCCTTGATCCAAAGTGCTCCCTTTGTCTGCTTTCCCCTTTTAATGTCGTCTCACTGTGATTTCACAAACAAAGATGTCCATGGAAGAAAAATGCTGTACAATGTCTCTTGTTGACTTCCCATTTCTTTTCATCTTCATTATTTGGTGTGAGAGAGTCTTCTTGATTTTGGCCATAGTCCATTTCTTTACCAAAGCTATAGTGTAGTAAGTTGTCTGTCCCGACAATCGTACAGATAAATGTCTACTATACTTACTGATGAGCTAATATCTAGGAAATGTTTCTTTACTTGAATCGAACACAATATAATATACTGAAAATTAACACAATACACCAGGAAATGTGATAGACGCATTAGCAAGTTAATGCAATTCTATTGAAAAGCCAGGGGTGATTTTCTCTCCCAGCCTCAGCGGCAGACAGCAGATAATTGTTTTCTTCCCTGTTAAGCTGAGCTGTCTGCTGCTATTGAAAAGCCGGGCATGATTTTTTAGCAGCAGACAGATAAGGCAAAAACTATGCCTAACATTTAGGCTGCAATTGAATTGGGGATCTTTGTGTACGCTGAAAGTTGTTTTACTATTAGTAATCAATAATATTAAATTTAGCACTGTAATAAATTGTTGCACTTTTCCCTGCATCTTGTAAAAATATATTTTCATTGTTCAAATATACATTAAATCAGAAAATAAGTTAAATACAAAATTAAAGAAAAAATAGGGTAAAATGTAATTCAAAATATTTTGCTAACAATGTAAAATGTTCTTAAAAAATAAAATGTATTAACTAAGGAATAGGATGGCACAGTTGTTAGTATGCTTTTTGCATTTTTTTTCATAAATACAACAATAGTACCAGATGTCTCAGTGGGTTTCAAAATTAAATTTTGCATACAAACCTGTGAATTAGAAAGATAACTAAGCTATGCAGCCATTTCTAATAGTGGTAATGTGGTTAGTGTTGCTATCTTGCAGCACTGGGGCCCTAGGTTCAATTCCTGCCGTCCTCTGTGTGTGGAGTTTGCATGCTCTCTCTGATTTCTGTGGGTTTTCTCCATACATGTGATATGATTTCCTCTTGCAGTCCAAAACATACTGGTAGGTTAATTGGCTTATGGGAAAACTGGCCCTGGTGTGTGTGTGTTTGTGTCTGTTTGTCTGTCCTGTAATGGACAGGTGCTATGTCCAGGGTGTATTCTGCCTTGCATCCGTTGCTTGCTGGGATAGGATCCAAATAGATTAGAAAATGGATGAAAGTAAAGGCACTATGTGGATGGAACTATACACAGTGTTAGAAACCAACTATGAGATGGCAGAATCTCACTGAGGATAAATAATTTTATAGTGCTGGCTTAAGGAAACAGCCTTTCCACCTCTCTTGCACATCAGTATCCATACCTAGTTAGTTTTTTTAACAAATTGCCTCTAAATATAAACATCTTAAGATCCTGGATCTGTTCATCAGCATCAGCTATGTTTGGCCATTCCTTCAATTCATGTGCATCCAACACACAGTTCAATACTAGCAACTACACAAAATCTAAAATACAATCCTCATTTCAGTATCTATGTAAACATACAGTCTGTTAACTTCATCATCTTCCTCTGCAGTCTATAACATCTCCCATCATTTTGTCAAAACTATGCCTAAAATCATTAGGAAGTGTTCTTTTTATCAGTGTATTCCTCAACTTTCCCCAAATTATCTTTTTCCTACCAACATCTCTAGTCTTACTTCGTGCAATAACTCAGCCAACACTTAAATCCCCAAAAGCTGCTTGTGTTAATTTGTTTAAATCACAAATATCATACAGTATGCAAATACCGGCCATGTAGTACTCTGCATTGAGGAATAATAGTTTCTTTTAAAGGGAATTGGAGAAACTAGGAATTAATAAATGCACATCCTGTTCACTGGGGTAATTAAATCCACACTGAGTAATAGATAGATAGATAATACTTTATTAATCCCGTAGGGAAATTGATGTGTTACAGCAGTCCAGCCCAAGACAAACAAAACAGACATCAGAATAGTTATAAAACAAAAGAGAACAAAATAAATAAAAATAAATAAATATATAGGTGTATGCAAAATATGCATAGGTTTATACAGACTGATTGTCCAAAAAGTACAATGGAGTAAACATGTTGTCCATAGACGAGCAAATGAAGGGCTAACAGTCCTAGACTAGGGCAGCGTTATACACCCTGACAGCCGCCGGGAGGAAAGACCTGCGGAAACGTTCCCTTGAATACCGTAGCTGGAGCAGTCTGTTGCTAAAAGTGCTCCGCTGCCCAGTAACAGTCCCATGAAGCGGATGAGAGGTGTTGTTCATGATGGCTGTGAGCTTGGTCAGCATTCTCCTCTCAGCCACCACCTCCATGGGGTCAAGGCTCAGCCCCAACACAGAGCCAGCCTTCTTGATAAGTTTATTGAGCCTATTTGCATCTTTTGTCATGATGCTGCTGCCCCAGCACACAACAGAAGAAGATGGCCGCCGCCACCACTGATTCATAAAAAATGTGTAGCAGTGTTCCCCGCACACCAAAGGACCTGAGTCTCCTAAGAAAATAGAGTTGGCTCTGACCTTTCTTGTACAGGGCGTCAGTGTTACCAGACCACTCCAGCTTATCATCCAGGTGTACCCCTAAGTACTTGTAGGAATGTACGCCCTCTATGTCCTCACCCTGGATGGAAACAGGGTTCAGCGGAGACTTATTCCTTCGAAAGTCAAAGATCATTTCTTTGGTCTTGCTGGTGTTAAGCTGGAGATGGTTAAGATGACACCACTCCACAAAATTGGTAATCAATTGGTAATCTCCAATATGTTCAGAATTTGACAGCCGGAATCCTGTTTTGCTTTGAAATGCTACTTTTAAAGGTGCTATACAAAATAAAGTAATATATTTGTCATATATTTACAGTAATTTAAAGTATATATTTAAAGTAATAAATTAACAGTATATGTAAATGTTTTATGATATGTCTTTGTTGTAAATTTCTGTGATATGTCTGTAGATTGTATCTTTTTTTTATTTTTTGTTTTGTTTCTTGTTAATTTTATAAAAGAGAGTATAATAGAGAGTCCCCATTTACCCCATCTTGATTAAAATCACTAACGTGTGTTTCATAAAATGCTTTTATTTATTCACAATCAGACAATGCACCACAGAACTCACATTCCTGAATGCCCCCCCTCCGTTAATCAACAATCTTAGGAAGAACACGAAACAGCCTGTTAATAAAATTGTTGAACTTTGTTCTGTCAGTTCTTCCTCCCAGAACTTGTAAATCGGATTGATCAGTTCTTGCTTTGTGCTGGGTTTAGCCGTTTTCCGAATGCCATTTCAGGGAATGCCATACCATCTCTAGTGGATTTAAATTTGGGGATTCAGCTGGAGTTTTCAGCCAGTTCACTCCAGTTATTAACAGCTCACCCATTTAATAACCACTTTTTATGCGCGAAAAACGGGTGATCTTTCTTCCTCATGATCAGCTTAGAATCTTTGTGTACGCTGTACGTTTTTTTCTTCTTAATTAAACATTTAAAATATATGAATTTCATAAAGACAACACACATTTCGAACACAAAAAATAATATTCTGTTCTCTTCCTGGTATGTAGAACAGATCAGCAGGTCTTCTTTCCGAATTGCTTTTTTCCATTATATTTATCATATTGGCTAGCTAATGTCCTCTCTTTGCTAGCTAATGTTACTTGTGGCTGTGTTTCCGCGTTCCGTAGAAGCACACATATCCATAGAAAGTGTATTATACTACTATTCGAGCTACAGTACATGAATATAATTATATCGTTATTAATTTCTTTAGATACGCAATTACATATTATATTCCCTATTAATCAAATTCTAAAACTATGCTTTTGTTTTCTCCGATAATGAGCGTATTCACAGAAAAGGTTAAAACATTATGACTTTTCACAAAGTATATAAACTTAATATGCTCAGAAGGAGCACATAAAAACATTTCTGAATATTTTTCTTTAAACTACCAATGCCAGCCATAGACAGTTTACATTAAATGTTTATGTTCCTAAATTAATATTGTTTATGGTGGTTTATCGTGGTGTTACTTTTTGTCAATGAAAAAATAAAGTCTTTTCGTTTACAAAGACAGTTACAAAGAAAGTGGACCACTGTAATACTTTGAGCTTACAGCATGTCCAAGGTCATTCATTATTAAACCTATTAGTAATATCTTCCTTAAAGACTTTGATGCATAAAATATTTCTGCATAATTAAAATATTTATGATAAAGGTGGTAGGTTGTGTACTTTTGTCCAACTGAGCAATCTTGCTTTTATAAAATTTACAGACTTTTTAATGTTTAATGATTAACATGCTGTAATACACAGTTTAAAATGATTAAAAGTCTAAAGAGCAAACAACTTAAATTCTTAATTGGAAAAAGACTGTCCTTAAGCAGTGACCAGGATTTGAAACCATGTGTTTTCTGGCGATAACTCAACTGCTGTACATGAGAGGTTAAGTTTTATTAGCGCAACCTCATGGTTATTCCTGATACTATTATCATAACTGTGGTATTGTATGGTTTGACGCGATATGATGCGTTGTGATGTGAAATGCCCACCATGTTTTACCGCAGCGTACCCCCCTCGTTTTGAATGGCTGCATCTGTATATCAATGTAATATAGTTAGAACGAGCACATATAAAATCTTTTTCAAAATAAATACAGTAAGTGATTGAGTTAAAGACTTTGATGCATGTTTATGAAGAAGGTGGAATACTGTTGTGTATTTTTTTTAGGTACCACTACTAGCCATATACAGTTTGTGTATAATATTTATATTCCTAAATTAATATAGTTTTTGATGTTTAGAGACATTATGCTCATGTTGTTTTTATGCTCAGCTACCAAAAGTTTTCTTTAGTTGTAAAATTCCATATTAAGCACATTTAAACATGCACAGTAGAGAGATTAAATAAAGCAATCGTTTCACTAACAACTAATGCACCATTAGTGCCACCTGTCAATCACCTTTAACAGCGAATCACGTGCTGCGGCAACCTGCTGCCCCACTCCCGCATCACAGGGTTTTACTGCGCATTCTGAATGGCTACATCTGTATATTCATTGTTCCAATTTAGTTGTGCAACTTTTATCCAACCAGTCCTTTGTTACAGTATCTTTACAAACCATGCATATTTTTCTTGCTAAATGAATTTACTAAACTTCCTTTTACTTTATAACACTATAAACATCTCATGTTGCCTTCAAGTGTTCATGACAGCAGGAGGCTAGCAGCTCTGGAGTGATACCAGTGCCTATTGGTATCAGCATCATCTCCTGTATTGTTGGGATACAAACACAGTTAACCTGGGTAATTCTGTAGGGAATTTGGTTTAGATTCTGAAGTCAAAATGTTATTGTTTTTTTCCCCTCTTTCTATATTCCTGATATCTTTATTGCTCTATACATTCCAGACTGGAAATCCAGAAGCATGGAGAAGAGTGTGTTTCTCATCCTGCTGTTCTCAGGTCAGTGTTTTCTGCTGCATATCTTGATCTCCATTATCTGTTTATTAACTTTAAATAATAGTTTAAAAATAATGATTATTTATTTAAATACATAATAAATATAGTATTAAATTATACAAATATAGAATACATTATTTAAAATTAATTATTAATTACTTTAAAAATATATTTCCCTTCACACAATATAGATAATATTGTTAGATAATTAAGAGATACAAACAAGAGCCAACATGAAGGTTAAAAGCAGGTTAGAATTACTTGGCAATGAAAAAGCACTAATGCCATTAATGGACAACCATCTGCAGCTGGAAACAATGTGTCTGTGAAGAACATATTAAACAAACTTTCCAAAAGATCAGATATCAAATTTCTTTCTGTGGAAGGCACATATAAAGCCCATTGACATGACTCAGTATTAGACAAGTGGAAAAGTGGATTTCTGCCCTGAACCAACCTCATTTACTGATGTTATCCTGACTTTTGTGTGGTTGCAGTGCTTGTCTGAAACTCCTTGTGTGTTGTGTTGTGTTGTGTGTTTCCAGGGCTCTGTAAAGTCTCTTTGTGTCGCACACGTCAGTATCACTTTGTGAGCACACCGCTGAATTGGGCCGATGCTCAGCGTTACTGCAGAGACAAACACATTGACCTGGCCTCCATCCACAGCAGGGAACAACTAGACAGGCTTCTCAGCAATGCAGAGAAGACATTCTATGCCTGGATAGGACTTTATGTAGAATGGCAGTGGTCCCTGACAGGCAGCGATTTCTACAGTGAGGGTGAGGCTAATTTCCGCAACTGGCGTAGTGGGCAACCAAACAATCACCAGTCAAAGAATGAAGATTGTGCGGCAATGGATAGTCAAGGTACATGGAATGATATGCCCTGCAGTTACACCAAATACTTCATCTGCTATCAAGGTAACCACCCCTGTCTCTTTTTAATTACTAAGACCCTTAAAATGATTAATGTTTCACACAGTTGTAGTAATGCTTGACTCGTCCTCTGTCACAAAATATTTCCTTATTTAATGACACATTCATATTCAATCCAGGTTACCTGCCTTGCAGTCTCTGCCACAGAAAGCTGAGAATTTCCTGGCTGATACATTTTCCCATTAGCAATGTTAGTCCATGTGAGAAACAGGAGCTGTTGGGATAAAGACTTTGTGGAAGTAACCACTCCTCTGTGCTAACTGAGAGGTTTATAAGACCAGGTAGGAGGGAGTCTGTGTCTAAACTCCAGGCTGGAAGGAGGAAGAGTGAGATTTTATTATGAATGCATTGGGCTAGCTTATAGACCTGGGGGACTAAATGAGGAAGGCCTGAGAAAAAAAATGGTCCTGGAACTGGACCTCAAGGAGTGTGCATTGCATGTTAGTGTGACAGTTCATTTTCCTCCCACAGAAAAGAGAGAGGAGTCTAATTGACACTGGTTGAGTCCTAAAGACTCTCTCCGTCTTGACATTAGCAGCCAGTTGAGAGATCACAGAGTGTTTGAGAAAGAGAAAACAATAAATCACTTGATTATAGAGCTGTGGCCCAAACACGATGAACAGAGAGAAATAAGAATGGGCAAAGTTACTAATTGCTTTGTGAAAAACTGGTGTTTGATGTAGAGTAAGAGCTGAAGAGCTGAGTTGAAGTGAAGATTGGGACTGGGTGGCATGGACTAGTCTAATTGAAGAGTCTATTGAAAACCTGGCTGTGAGTAGTGATTAGTAAAGTGTAGATCAAGTATTGTAGATCAAGTATTGTTCAACACAAAGTTAATGGGGTTGACTATTCTAGTGCCTGATGTCTAATGAAGACAGAAAGTGAAGAGTTGGTGACCAGAATCAAGTGAATAACAACCAAGGAAGAAGATGACCACATGGTCTTTCCTGACAGGGTGACAGGCTGGCCATGTTTGAATTAGGGAAGTGTTTGTGTCAGCGATTGTTACAGAGTTTCAAAATGATGCACAAGACACAAAGACAGCTGCTTGTACTTTGGAACTATCTACCAGCCTGCTTGACGATACTAATATATCCAACTCATTAAAGGCTACTTAAAAAATGATCTAAGAAACATAAATATACAAAATAAGAAATGATTTTTTCAACTATATTTTTAAACAAAAATACTACATATAATTAAAAACAAACATAATATTTACATATACCCTTTGTCTATTCAGATGAAACAGTCGATGCACTGACATACATTCTGATTCGGGAACAAAGAAGCTGGCAGCAGGCTCAGAGATTCTGTAGAGAGAGGCCCAAAGATCTGGTCAGTGTGAGGAGCCAGAGGGAGAATGAGAAGATCAAAAACACGGCAAAGGGCAATGAAGTGTGGATCGGCCTCTACAGGGGGAACTGGAAATGGTCAGACCAGGAGAACTTGTCATTCCAGAACTGGGCTAGAGGTGAACCCAACAATTATGGTGGAACTGAAGACTGTGCTGCTGTGTTCTCAGATGATAGTAATAGGGGAAAATGGAATGATAATTTTTGCAATGTCCCTTATCCTTTCTTCTGTTATGATGGTGAGTTGAACCATTTTTGATGAGAGACTCAAGGAGATTCACCTGATAACACAACAACAAGTCTCATCTCAAAATATACCAGTCAATTCCAAACACTTCAACTCATCATTCACCAACACAACATCACTTACTAATACACCTCATCTTGTCATTCACCAACACACCTCACCTCCTTAAAAGCAATTTTAACTTATTTATGCAACTGATATATCTCACAGCTCACTTTATGTGAGATACTCAGATTTTTTTATCTCAAAAGTTGCTTACACTTGTTTTACCATCCTTCAGTTTTAAAGTGATCATGGTTGTAATTACAGATCTTTACAGAGTGAGGCTGGTGGATGGTAGTAATCCCTGCTCAGGGCGTGTTGAGGTTATGCCTGATCTTACCTGGGGCACAGTGTGTGAGAATGACTTTGACTGGAAGGATGCAGAGGTCATCTGTAGACAAGAGAATTGTGGGATTCCCAAAGCTGTCTTGGGTGAAGCTTACTTCGGAGAGGGGCAGGGTCCTGTCTGGTCGGAAAAGATCCAGTGCCAGGGCAATGAAACCCACCTGACCTTCTGTCAAATCTCCACCAGACAGCACCAGAACTGCACCCACAAAAATGATGTGAGCATTGTTTGTTCAGGTGAGAGCATCAGTTCACACTTACTCAAAAAAATGAAAATACTTTGTGGGGCCAATAGGAGTTTTGTGATTGCAAGGTTTTGTGCTAGCTGGAATTTTCCCTATTAAAAATTATAATTTGGTCCCAGTGTTTTTGATGAATTTTGCTTGGAGATCGGTGGAGAAACCTTAGAATTAGAGCACAGGAGTAGTGGTGAGTCTCAAAACATGACCTGTAAAAACAGTCTCTCCAAATTCCAACTTACACTATAGGAACACTGATTTGTACAATCATTGTTTGTGTTCTTGAAATTTCCAGTTTGGAAATAAGAGTGTGGTCAGCACAGGAGAAGGTAGGCTAATTTACCAACTCCTTTCTCTCACAAGGAGTCTTAATCCTCCTCCTGTTGTTTCTCCTGTGCAGGATACACAGGATTCAGGCTGATTAATGGCTCAGACTCCTGCTCTGGCCGAGTGGAGTTGCAGTATGACGGCGAGTGGGGGACAGTGTGTGACCAGTACTGGGACATGAGAGACGCCAGTGTTCTCTGCCGGCAGCTGGGCTGTGGACTGGCTGTAGCAGTTCCAGGACAGGCCTGGTTTGGACACAGAGAGGGCTCAGTGTGGAAAGATCATTTCCTCTGTGATGGCAGCGAGGCTCACTTATCTCTGTGTGCAACATCCACCCTGGGGGGAGCTCTGTGCTCTCACAGGAACGATGCAGGGCTTGTTTGCTCTGGTGAGTTTGGAGTATGGTGGCAAAAACAGAAGCATTTATAAAGGTGGCTAGTCCCAGGGTTTATAAAGGTCAAGTGTGATGTCGTGGGGGCGTAGTCATCACTGGTCATGAAAAATAGACAGATAAAAATACACAGACACACCCAAAAACTGATATTCAGTGTTTGGTTTGTTTATCAACAGAAAATAAATCAAAATAAACCTAGCTCCTAACTGACTTTGTGTTTTCCCTCAACTCAACTCAAAAAGCCAAGCTTACTGGTGTGTTTAATTGTCTTTGCTGTACGTTGTGACACTGATTTATGAAGAAAGCAGACCTTTTCTATTGGCCATGTTCATGCTTGGTAGTTGATAGCAGCTGATCCCTGCTGTCTAACAATATTTTTGTGTGCTGGCATTCACTCTCTGCCATCTTGGTATGAGCAAATGCCTGTGTAAAATGGATGATGCTTTGGGTAAAGTACCATTCTACAAGGATTACACCCCTCATGGTATCACAAGAACACTAGGAACTACCTTTTCACGGGCTAGGGGGTCGACACCTTGAGAGGAGGTAGAGAGCCAATGTGTAGTCGCTCAAAAATTAGGGTTCTTCACTAAGGTGAGATAGGGGGTGTGGTAATGATCAAGAGAAAACTTCACTAAGGGTTTTATACATGAAAAGAGTGCCTTACCTGTATACCTGTAACGGCGTGGTTCTAGGACAAATTAGTTCACATAAGAATGTAATGTAGGACTCTCAATTAGAAGCTCAGGTGGTGCTGATGATAGATGAGGATGCTGATGATAGTGACAATCAGGGAGAGAGAAACAATTTAGGGGACTGCCTTGGTGGTGTTAGGGCCACTCTAGTGGTGAACAGGGGAGGATTCCTTCCACTGTGTCAGTCAATATACTAAAATATCTCAAATACTTTGTATCAAAAAGATCTTTAAAATCACAATTTGGATCATGACAGTAAAGCTTAGCTTTTATTTTTTTAAAGAGGACTTGTATTTATTCTGAGAAATTCTTGTTAATATAGCCCTCATGCTACACAAATGAATTAATTGTTAGAAAAAAATAGAAGCAAAATATATACTACAATTTGGGAAATATCTAACATGGGTTTTCCAGAATAATGAAATATTGTGTTTTCTCCTAAATGTTGTGCTACCACAAGATAATTTCTGCAACAGTGTAAGAATTAAGAGAATAAATACTTTTCTGGACATTTTTATCTCAGGGCCTGTGCTTTCAGCCCAGGATGTCCGGCTAACTGGAGGAAGGAGTCACTGTGAAGGCAGGGTGGAGGTTCAGTACAACAGGACTTGGAAGACCATTCTCATGGATTCTTGGGGCTACAAAGAGGCTTCTGTAGTCTGCAGACAGCTGGGCTGTGGCTCTGTAGAGCAAGTCTATAACTCCTCTCTGTATGGGACAGGTGACAGTGCTCTGTGTCTGACAGGTATTCAGTGCTCTGTAGTATAAGTCTATAACTCCTCTCTGTATGGGACAGTGACAGTGCTGTGTATCTGACAGGTTTTCAGTGCTCTGTAGCACAAGTCTATAACTCCTCTCTGTATGGGACAGTGACAGTGCTGTGTGTTTGACAGGTATTCAGTGCTCTGTAGTACAAGTCTATAACTCCTCTCTGTATGGGACAGTGACAGTGCTGTGTGTCTGACAGGTATTCAGTGCTCTGGGGATGAGTCTCACTTGGTGAACTGCAGTTCTCCACAGACAGTCAGCTGCAGCCCTGGACAGGAAGTGGCCCTGCTCTGCTCTAGTGAGTGCTAAGCTTCTTTTTCATTAGCAATCTAGAGCTGTAGGTGAGAACAGTTTAATCAATACACTTTGAAATGGCTTGAGAATGTGAATGTTGGTTTAAATCATCCAAATATCTGATATCCCATTTAATAAACATTACTTATGAACTTGCAGTATTGAGAGGAAGAGGAAAATTGTTTTCTAGAAGCTGTGTCATGCACTAATATTCAGGGTCACCGTTTTCATCAAATTATTTTCCTAATTGGACTGTAGCACTGGACAGGATCTCAGTTGTTTAGCATTTATAGTATACAAATCAGTGCACATGAGGCTTTGTGTGTAAAATCCCTCCTTTACAAATCATCAGTTTCTTCAAGGTAATGGAAATAAAAAGTCGATAAATTATTAAACCAATTGATAATGAATGAGATTTAATTTTTACTGTCCCTTTTTTGTGTTCATTGAATAAATTCAGTCAGTTTTCTTTCCACTCAGTGATGCAACTGTTACATTTTAAATATTTTTTTTTTATTAAGGGTCTATTTTTCACAGATGTTAATATTTCTCCCAAGTACACACCCGGCAGTATAAAAAACCAAGTAGATAGAAAATTATATTTGTAATTTGCCGTTTTAATGCAATTTTAATTTTATTATTATTAACTCTAATACTGGAAAGAAAGGTATTATTGCTAATACTGTCTGTTCCTCTTAGACCATAACTCTTAGCAAATTGTGTCCCTCTAGAGGTCATATTCACATCTTAGTAGTAGACAGACCTCTGACCCCTGACCTCTGACTCTCTGCTCCTAGACCAGCTGTCCCTTAGACTTGTTGGAGAAGGAGGTGACTGTGCTGGGAGGCTGGAGGTTTATCACAATGGATCCTGGGGGACAGTCTGCGATGACTCCTGGGACCTGGCAGACTCTCAGGTGGTGTGCAGGCAGCTCCAGTGTGGGACAGCCCTCAGTGCCCCAGTGCCAGCCTCCTTCAGCCAGGGAACTGGACCCATCTGGCTGGACGAGTTGGGCTGTCTGGGGAACGAGTCGTCTCTGTGGGAGTGTCCCTCAGCAGGGTGGGGACAGCATGACTGTGGACACAAGGAGGATGTGAGAATCCTGTGTTCAGGTAAGAGGGCTATATTTTTATGTTTTGAAATCTGTGCAAAGAAGTAATAAATAAAAGAATAAAATTGTGTAAAATAAGAAATTGTTATTACATGTTTTCAGTCTTTAAAAAATATACAGTACATATCCCTTTTAGGGATCAAAGTTGAAAGAACTGAAGTTTAATAGGCTGTGATGGGAGGAAATGTCTATGAGTTAGAAAATATCCCTGTTCCTCAACATAGGGAGTTTGGATAGAATTCAAAAACCCATCTCAAATCCCATAAGGGATTTCCAAAAAAAATGATTGAGCATGCAAAAAATGCAGCACAATGTGTGGAGGTTAGATAACACTAAATGTGGACATTTGGTCTAAATACAATGCACAGATCCAACATACCCCAGTAAACACTACCAACCAGTCAAGCATGGCAGTGTTTCTTCTCTACAGCAGGGACTAGGAAATCATTAAGAACTTAGGAAAAATGGACAGAGCCAAGTACAAACAAATACTAGAGGAAAACTGAAAAAAAGCTTAAGATTTAAAACTGAGGCAAAAATTTTAATTTCATTTGGGCCTCAGAAAACATACTGAAGCTTCTGGGGCTGAAGAGGTGGAGAGTAATGTGTGAAAGTGGACTCTCGGTCAATGTGGAGCCACCAGTGCTGACAGGAGTGAGTGGGGAGAGAAAGAATATCAGATGATGGAGGCAATCATGGCACAGACTCACTCTGGAGATCATTTATATTTGGTGTCAGTGCTAAGTGACATACATTTATATATATATACGTTTTGGATTGGATATCAACAATTGATTGTGCCACTTGATGAAATAAATCACCAACATGTAGACTATGAGAACTTAAAATATTATTAAAATATTGTATTATTATATTTGCCATTATTTTCACAGGTGTGAAAATGTTGATCCATAAAAGTGAAAAAAGTAAGAGTAAGAGTGATTTCTTTCTCGGTTTCTCACTTTCTTCCCAGAGCACAAGCAGCTGAGGCTGTCTGCAGGCTGCTCAGGACAAGCAGAGGTTTACTACAATGGCACCTGGGGCAGCATCTGTGCCAACAGCATGACAGACATCACAGTTGCAGTGATCTGTAAACAGCTGGGCTGTGGAGACAAGGGTACCATCAGAGAGACAAACTCCAAGCTGAGCCCTGATCCCAAATGGCTGGACTCTGTCTCCTGTCGCAAACACGACTCCACCCTGTGGCAGTGTCCCTCCTCCCCCTGGGGTCAGAATGAGTGTGAAGACCGGGAAGTGGCTGAGGTCACCTGCTCAGGTAAAAAGATCTCATGCTTTTCCCTGTCATAAAAGAAGTCCATATTGATTCTTCCATGCTAGAACTTATATGAACTATGTGGAATGAGAGACTAATGAGGGAGTAGAATATAGGCTTTGGAATTCAAAGGACATGTTAAGAATTTAATAAACAGTTTTGCCTTCTGCTTTAACAATTCATCAAAGGCCAACTTCAATAAATCATCTCTCCATCCATCCGTTTTCTTATACTTTCTTCCAATTTATAGTCACATGGGAGCTGTAGCCTATCCAGGGTCAAGCAACCATGATGAAAAAATTAACCACAAAGAAGAATTAACCACATAGAAGTCATATGTTATATTGAATAGTAATATGACTCCCTGTGGTCTTCATGTGATCTTATATGGTGTGTTTTTGTACTGCTCATTGACAATCATTAACCCGTGACTTAATTACCTAGGTATACCAAGTTAAAATTGCAATTATTATTGATCAGGGGATCCTCCACATCTCAGCTAGAAGTGTTTACTCTGCCAGATATCACAAAGTGTATCTAAAAATGAGACACTTCCTAGTCACCTATAGCTGTAGCAAAACTTTCAGTCTAAATATGTGAGTCAGCAGCAGTTTAACCCTCATTTATTATTGTACATGCTGCTATTGTAATGTAT
This sequence comes from Atractosteus spatula, assembly GCF_055471065.1. Lineage (NCBI taxonomy): Eukaryota > Metazoa > Chordata > Actinopteri > Semionotiformes > Lepisosteidae > Atractosteus > Atractosteus spatula. Next base: position 17,448,798 of record NC_142715.1, on the reverse strand, counting down.
TGTAATGTAATGTAGTATAGCAGTAATAACTGAAGTGTTATAAAAGGTCTTGTCAGGTACAGTTTCCAGGTCTCCATTCTGCAGCCTCAACAAAATCCTGTTTTTCCAGCCTCCAGCAACCACAGGCCCTGTTCTGAGGACCCCACTCAGCAGCACTGCACAGGTTAGTTTACAGCCGCTGTGACCCCAGAAGCGGAATCATCTTAGCATGGGATGATTCAATCAAACGTTGCAAAGCAAACACTCCCCATGATTAACCAACAGGCACCGCTCCTTTAAAGTCTGCATCCAATCAGATCTCTGAGGTTCTTACATTGTTCTGGTTTTTCATCATCAGAGGCTCTGCGCCTGGCTGGAGGCACTAACTGCTCTGGCCGGGTGGAGCTGCGGTACGAGGGCTCCTGGGGGACAGTCTGTGATGACTCCTGGGACCTGCAGGATGCCCAGGTGGTCTGCAGACAGCTGGGCTGTGGGGACGCAGTGAGCGCAGCAATAGAGGCCTCATTCGGACCAGGGAGTGGCACCATCTGGCTGGATGAGGTGAACTGCAGGGGCAGTGAGCTTCACCTGTGGGACTGCTGTCACTCTGGACTGAATCAGAGTGACTGTCGACACAAGGAGGATGCAGGGGTTACTTGTACGGGTAAGATTGGAGGGATGGAGGATTTTCAATCCATTACAAACAGGGATACTTATCTCTGAAGGAGTTTCGTGTTCTGCCATGTCATTTCCTTTATTTCATGATCATTCTAAGCAGGGGCAACATTCAGCTCTTGTTAAGCCAATTAATTTAGTTGCAGGAAGTGATTAGCCCAGGCCTATCTAGGTTCTCCTGCCCTGATCTCCATTTGGGAATTCTCTTGACTTCTCTGACAAATGTAAAGGGATTTAAATCTGGACAGACAGCTAGACCACATGCTTGATTTACTTATCTCTGAAGGAGTTTCGTGTTCTGCCATGTCATTTCCTTTATTTCATGATCATTCTAAGCAGGGGCAACATTCAGCTCTTGTTAAGCCAATTAATTTAGTTGCAGGAAGTGATTAGCCCAGGCCTATCTAGGTTCTCCTGCCCTGATCTCCATTTGGGAATTCTCTTGACTTCTCTGACAAATGTAAAGGGATTTAAATCTGGACAGACAGCTAGACCACATGCTTGATTTCTCTAAAACAAGGTTTTCTTTTCTCTTCCCCAGGTTTGACAACTACAACAGTTACAACAGCTACTCCAGCAGCAGCAACAAGTAAATTACAAGGCTTTCCTGTTCCAATTTATCCTTATTCTCCATACTTATGCGTCTTCACATATGCAGTGCAGAAACCTTTTCTCTCTCTTCCTGGCATGACACTAACAGTTTTACTGGTCTGGTGAAGGTGGTGGGTTGACCTTCTGTTAGGTTTTATTGACATCACTTACACTTACAAAACCGAGACAGTTGAAACTTCTTAACAGATAGTAAGAGACGTCTGATCTAAGCTTCGAGTGTTTGTATTTAACCAACACTACATCTCCTCTTCTGAGCTCCTCTCCTTTTCTGGCTTTACCAGGGGTCACTAAATTACCCAGACAGCCAGAGCAGGAGCCAGGAGGCTGGACTGTCCCAGCTGTGGTCTTCTTCCTGCTGGGAGCTCTGGTCTTTGTGCTGCTGGTCCTGCTAGTTGGGCAGCTGATATGGAACAGGAGACTGCGTAAAGGTAAGGAGTGAGTCCAATTGAGAAAACCCTGAGAAGAGCTTTGTGTTTATTACAGTGATAAGCTCATGCAAGAGCTTGTCTATGTCCAATCTGGAGTTATAACATCCATTTATTTGCCACTGTATATCCTGATAATTAAAGGATGCTCAATCTTAATGAGAAATAATATATTCAAGTTGCATTTCAAACTATACATCAACCTTACAAGGTGAGAGATTCTTCCCAGGAGAGGTCAGGAAATCAGAGCTTCCAGACTGGGTGTCCAGACCTGTGCTATTCAGAATTCAGCTCTCATCATTTCACAATCAAGCAGTGAGATGTGTGCTGGCCTTCACAGAGCTCTTACCTGACAATAAACAATAAACAATGGTCCAGGGATTGCAGTCTACAGATGCAGCCATTCAAAATGCGCGGGCGATACCGCATTATTTTCCGGTATGCTGTACGCAGTCTACCGCAAGTTACCGGTAAATACCGCAAGTTACCGGTAAATACCGCTAGCAAAATAATAGTATCCGGAATTTCCGCAAGGTGGAGCTAATAAAGCTCAACCTCTCATGTTTGAGCTGTAGCCATCAAAGTCTTTAACGAAGATATTAATAATAGTATTAATAATAAATGACCTTGGACAAGCTGTAAACTCAAAGTATTGCCCTGGTCCACATTCTTTTTTTCATTGACCGTCTTTGTAAAAGTAACACCACAGCATTTCGCAATCACGTATTTTTTTCCAATCATGCAAAGTACAGTAATTTTTGAGAATCGATTCACCATGCCTTACACGTGCTCATAAAAGAGATTGATTTAGGAACATAAACATATTACCGTATGCAAACTGTACTGTATACAGTATGTATATGTATATTTAATATCTTAACTGTGCCCGTTTAAGTATTGAATATACATATCTAATTTTACCACTGAAGGGAAATCTTAGTAGCTGAGCATAAAAAGAATAGGAGCATACTGCAACGCGTGTGAAGGCCATAAACGATATTAATTTTGGAACATAAACATACAGTATATGGCTGGTCTCGGTACTTTAAAGAAAACATACACGAAACATGGTTTCATTATGACCAGAATCTGTCTTGAGATATTTTTAACTTGATTTACAGTATTTGAGAGGTATGTCTTAACACCGATACTACAGTGCTTAAGTACTGCTCACTTATATGTTTCTAGGTTTATATTATGCATTTCATACGGTCAAATTACTTTTGAGCAACTAATAAGAGGCGCGAAACGGTATGCGTTTTAGTTTCGTTTCGTGCTGGGACCCGTGGATTGATTAGAGATATCAAGTACATACAAGTCATTTTTTAAATGTTGTAGTTCGTCTTGAAAAAATGTTACGAGTACATCATCTATCAACAATTACACAGGTTCTGTTTCCATATTGCGGATTTTGGTTACGTAATATTATTTTCTAGATTTCACGTTGTGAATATATGATTTGGGCAAACAGAGTCACAAAGAAGTACATTATGGGTTGTTGTTTTTTTTTTGCAGTTTTATCTAGAACAAGCGATGCTTAAACCTTTGTCTGATTCTTGTGAAACTATCCACACGACAGTTACAGTACCTAGGATTTGACTTCAGTGATGTCACTGATGGGATGTTTCTAAAAATCCATCCTCTGTAAAATGTCTTCTCTAGTTGTCCTGCATACAGTGCCTTGCGAAAGTATTCGGCCCCCTTGAACTTTTCAACCTTTTGCCACATTTCAGGCTTCAAACATAAAGATATAAATTTTTTATTTTATGTGAAGAATCACCAACAAGTGGGACACAATTGTGAAGTGGAACGAAATCTATTGGATTTTTGAAACTTTTTTAACTAATAAAAAAATGAAAAGTGGGGCGTGCAAAATTATTCGGCCCCCTTGCATTAATACTTTGTAGAGCCACCTTTTGCTGCGATTACAGCTGCAAGTCGCTTGGGGTATGTCTCTATCAGTTTTGCACATCGAGAGACTGAAATTCTTGCCCATTCTTCCTTGCAAAACAGCTCGAGCTCAGTGAGGTTGGATGGAGAGCGTTTGTGAACAGCAGTTTTCAGCTCTTTCCACAGATTCTCGATTGGATTCAGGTCTGGACTTTGACTTGGCCATTCAAACACCTGGATACGTTTATTTGTTAACCATTCCTTTGTAGATTTTGCTGTATGTTTGGGATCATTGTCTTGTTGGAAGATAAATCTCCGTCCCAGTCTCAGGTCTTTTGCAGACTCCAACAGGTTTTCATCCAGAATGGTCCTGTATTTGGCTGCATCCATCTTCCCCTCAATTGCAACCATCTTCCCTGTCCCTGCTGAAGAAAAGCAGGCCCAAACCATGATGCTGCCACCACCATGTTTGACAGTGGGGATGGTGTGTTGAGGGTGGTGAGCTGTGTTGCTTTTACGCCAAACATATCGTTTTGCATTGTGGCCAAAAACTTCGATTTTGGTTTCATCTGACCAGAGCACCTTCTTCCACATGTTTGGGGTGTCTCCCAGGTGGCTTGTGGCAAACTTTAGACGAGACTTTTTATGGATATCTTTGAGAAATGGCTTTCTTCTTGCCGCTCTTCCATAAAGGCCAGATTTGTGCAGTGTAAGACTGATTGTTGTCCTATGGACAGACTCTCCCACCTCAGCTGTAGTTCTCTGCAGTTCATCCAGAGTGATCATGGGCCTCTTGGCTGCATCTCTGATCAGTCTTCTCCTTGTCTGAGCTGAAAGTTTAGAGGGACGGCCAGGTCTTGGTAGATTTGCAGTGGTCTGATACTCCTTCCATTTCAAGATGATCGCTTGCACAGTGCTCCTTGGGATGTTTGAAGCTTGGGAAATCTTTTTGTATCCAAATCCGGCTTTAAACTTCTCCACAACAGTATTACGGACCTGCCTGGTGTGTTCCTTGGTCTTCATGATGCTCTCTGCGCTTTCAACAGAACCTTGAGACTATCACAGAGCAGGTGCATTTATACAGAGACTTGATTACACACAGGTGGATTCTATTTATCACCATCAGTCATTTAGGACAACATTGGATCATTCAGAGATCCTCGCTGAACTTCTGGAGTGAGTTTGCTGCACTGAAAGTAAAGGGGCCGAATAATTTTGCACGCCCCACTTTTCATTTTTTTATTAGTTAAAAAAGTTTCAAAAATCCAATAGATTTCGTTCCACTTCACAATTGTGTCCCACTTGTTGGTGATTCTTCACATAAAATAAAAAATTTATATCTTTATGTTTGAAGCCTGAAATGTGGCAAAAGGTTGAAAAGTTCAAGGGGGCCGAATACTTTCGCAAGGCACTGTATGTATTCGCTAATGAAGCTGTGTGTTCTGAGCCTGGATCTCTACATTTCTGTATGAACCAGCTTAGAGGGCTAAAGACAGCTTGTGTTTAAATTGAGTGTAAGGCAATTTATGCTTCTAAAGTCATGGTCAGCATTTATTATTGTACTGTGCTGTAAACTTGTTCTGTGCCAAGTCACATTATTTTATAGCGTTTTTATAGCGTTATCAAATCCGGTGGCGCTGTGTGTTAGTTTCCTGACTCCCATGTCACATGGTCTGTGATTGAAACCTGTAATACCGGTTTAATTCGTCACAGCCAGCACTCCGGTTGTAAAGTAGAAGCAGGCGAGATTTCCAGCGAAAAACACCTCCCCCTTCTTCAGGTGTGAGGGTCTTCTGCTCAGAATGAAACGCTAAAATGTAATGTAGGCTCTGAAGGGGTTCAATTGTGATTTGGGCTTGATTAAGGTCGCTGCCTTTCATCTAAAACCCTACTTGAATCCTTCTAAACTAAAAATCAGTGTTAGTGACTTCTAAATAAAGAGGTATCCAGGTAACAGTGAAACGGGCGGACAGTCTGGGGAGATCGCCCGTTTTCCATGTAAATAGTTCCCTGGTTCCGCACCCCTTGGTGCTTCTCTCGCTCTCTCTCGGGTCACCTGATCATTAGCTCGAAAGATTTGAGTGCTTTGTGTATATTCTAATGGTAGTGGGGGCAGGGTGTGTGGGAACAGGTTTGGTTGAAATTGCATTGGAGATCTATGTTCTTCACACCTGAAACATTTTCTCTGAAAGCATTTTCTTCGCAGTTTAACCGATCTTGTTACAGCATGTTACAGTTTACTATTATTAACCATATTAATTTTAAGTGCTTAATGTAAAATCTTGTAAAAATATATTTTCATTGTTCAAATATACATTAAGTCTGACTATTATATAATAAGTTAAATACAAAACTAAAGAAAAAATAGGGTTAAATATAATTCAAAATAGTTTGCTAACAATGTTAACTGTTTATGAACAATAAAATGTATTAGCTAAGGAGTAGGATGGCACAGTTGTTAGTATGTTTTTTGTTTTGTTTCTTTTTCATAAATACAACAGTAGTACCTGATGTCTCAGTGGCTTTCAAAATTAAATTATGCATGCAAACCTGTGAACTAGAAAGATAACGAAGCTATCCATCCATTTATAATGGTGGCAAAGTGGTTAGCATTGCTATCTTGGAGCACTGGGGTCCTAGGTTCAATTCCTGCCATCCTGTGTGTGTGGGGTTTACATGTTCTCTCTGGGTTACATGGTTTTTCTCCATATGTGTGATATGACTCCCTCTCGCACTCCAAAACATACTGGTAAGTTAATTGGTTTATGGGAAAACTGGCCCTGGTGTGTGTGTGTTTGTGTCTGTCTGTCCTGTGATGGACTGGCGCTATGTCCAGGGTGTATTCTGCCTTGTGTCCGTTGCTTACTAGGATAGGCTCCAAATCCTCTGTACTGGATAAAGAGATTAGAAATGGAAGTAAAGGCACTGTGTGGATGGAACTATACACAGTGTTAGAAACCCACTATGAAATGGCAGCATCTCACTGAGAATAAAACATTTTCTAGTGCTGGCTTAAGGAAACAGCCTTTCCACCTCTCTTGCACATCAGTATCCATACCTAGTTATTTAAACAAATTGCCTCTAATTATAAACATCTTAATATGCTGGCTCTGTGGATCCGCATCAGCTATGTTTGCCCATTCCTTCAATTCATGTGCATCCAACTAAAATCTGTAAATCTAACCTCAGAACCTTTCTTTTCAGAAGACTTTGTATCTGCTTCATTTTGGTAGCACCTCTAACTGCTTGTCTTTCTTATATGCATTTACTTTGTAATCTGTGGTCCTTTTATCTGTTTTTACATCTACTGTATTGCTTTGAGATGCCACCTTTAATGGTGATATATCAAATAAAGTTTTTTATTATTGTTATAGGGAAACATGATCAGATTGTCCCTGGTTCAGAAAAAAAGATCTAAAGTATACTAGTTTGTCACTCTTCTAATTCCCTTTGCTAAATGACTTTTCATACTAATCTGATCAATCTAACTGCAAGTTTTCTGTGCTTTCTCTATCCTGCTAGATTTGCAATTATTCTGAAAATTTTCATCTTGAAATAACTTATTTCTAAATACCCTTTTCACTGTTAACATCTTGCAGCAACTCTGCGACAAAATATACACTCTGACAGTTCATCCTGCTACCAACATTAAATAAAACAAATCTGAAGATTTCTATATTTATGTCTTTATTTGGTGGTTTCATTAGTGACAAAGGCTAAACTTTCTTGGAAAAATGTCTTTTATGTGTTGCGGAAAAAACTGACTTGCTTTAACAAAATATGTTTACAAATCCTTTCACCTGGCATTTTCGTAGTTAGAAATTATGGAATGCTCTGTTAAAAGCAAGGGAGTTTTTATGTCCGTTGCAGTTCTTTTGCAACATGAATATAATTATATCGTTATTAATTTCTTGAGATACGTGATTCCATATTATATTCCCTTTTAATCAAATTCTAAAAGTATGCTTGTTGACTCCGGTATCGCGTTAGTTAAAGACTTCGATGCTTAAAATTTTTAGGGAGAAATGGAATTCTGGTGTGTATGTTTTCTTTAAAGTACCGAGACCAGCCATATACTGTATGTTTAAGTTCCAAAATTAATATCGTTTATGGACTTCACACGTGTTGCAGTATGCTCCTATTCTTTTTATGCTCAGGCACTAATAAAAGGAGATGCTTCATATTGCTTGACTAATTTTAAAAACTAAGTTATAAATGCAGACGCTCCCTCGGTGCGCTGCTCTGGTGCGCCGGCTCTTACACAGTGCCTGTCTGCCGTAAGCGTTACAATATACATACCCAACACTGCTTGTACCCATCTGTCATGCAAATAAAACACCTTGAATTGAATTGAATTGAGGGGAGAGGGGGGGAATACTAAAGCCAATACTGGCTCAATACCCTTGATGGGCTTTGACGTGCTAATGCGTTGGTTTAACAGTCCGGGTGTGGCAGGTTTCCAATGTCAACTCGACTCAATTGGAAGACAATGAACGTATTTTGTGATATTTAGAAATATAAATTTGTTTGGTCCGAGTGAGGTTTTATTTAATCTCTGACCAAGGGAAACGTTTCATTTTTTCAAAGAAATGTTTGTTAAAAAATAAAGTCATAGTTCTATGGGATTCAATCACAGACCATTGACATGGGAGTCAGGAAACTACTGTAACACACAGCGCCACCGGATTTAATAACGCAATAAAAAACGCTATAAAATAATGTGACTAGGCACAGAAAAAGTTTACAGCACAGTACAATAATAAATGCTGACCATGACTTTAGAAGCATAAATTACCTTACACTTAATTTAAACACAAGCTGTCTTTCTGTATGAACCTCTAAGCTGGTTCATACAGAAAATGTAGAAATGCATTAGCCTGATTATGATTAAAAAACACATAATTAAACACGCGTTTGCGATTTAAATCAGAACACGATTTAAATCAATATAAATGTTTATATTGTAACGCATACTGTCCAGCCTCCATTTCTCTATAAAAATTTACTCTGTTGCACACACACACACAATAGAAGCAGGAACCGCTGTCAGAAGGGAAGATATGTTCAAAATATCGCAAATATCGATCATGTTGCGACATTTTGAAATATAAAAGTCAATTGATTGTCCATAATATCGCTTTTCTATTTTTTCGAAGAAATGTTTGTTAAAAGAAAAGTCCAGCACCAGCTGGATTCGAACACACAACCTGCCAGTTAGCAGGCACGCACCTAGACCAGTCGGCTACAATACAGCTCGCATGAAGAGGCAGGCGAAACAGCCCTACATAGCCCTGTCGCAGCACACGAATACCGTTATTAAATTCTTTAGATACGCGATTCCATATTATATTCCCTTTTAATCAAATTCTAAAACTATGCTTGTTGACTCCGGTATCACGTTAGTTAAAGACTTCAAAGCTTAAAATGTTTAGGGAGAAATGGAATACTGGTGTGTATTTTTTTCTTTAAAGTACCAAGACCAGCTATATACTGTATGTTTATGTTCCAAAATTAATATTGTTTATGGCCTTCACACGCGTTACAGTATGCTCCTATTCTTTTTATGCTCAGCTACTAAGATTTCCCTTCAGTGGTAAAATTCAATATCTACAACGGCACAGCAAAGACGTTTACTGTAAGTCTTTCTACGACAGACCAACGGACCACGAGTGCCCCTGTTGGTCAACCAATCACGTACTGCGGTGCCACGCGTCATCTTGCGTCACACTGAGCGACGCCACCTGCGGTACGTGTCTGTGACGCGCACTTTGAATGGCTGCATCTGTAGTGAGGTGACAGGCCAAGGTTTCGGGGTTTTGAGTTTGTCTCCCTTCTGATAAAAAAATACCCATAAAAATATAGTAATAATAATAAATTAACTTTTTCTTAAGATATGCAGCAATGTGTTTACTTCTCTGTTCTTTTCCAAAGCTTTAGCTGAAGTAGAGGTCAAGCCCATGAATGAAGCTCTCTACCAGGAAATTGACTTCACACTGACTGCAGAGGGAGCCCTCAGGAGAGGTGAGTGGACACACACACTGGCCATCATCCATGACAGCACCCTCTCTTGTATAGGAGGCAAGAGAACATGCTCAACACTCAGTACTACAGTCTCAACACATGAAGAAACACACTGCCACAGAATGTGTGTGCCCAGGATGTCATTACTGACTCTGTGGACCAATTATTTTAAGATAAGATAAGATCATTTTATTGGCCATATACAATTACTTGTATTAGGAATTTGTCTTTTCGCATACATCACACAGACACATAGACAGGGAGAGAAGCTTGGTGTCAGAGCGCAGGGTCAGCCATTTATATGGCACCCCTGGTGCAGTTGGGGTTAAGGGCCTTGCCCAAGCGCCCAACGGAGTAGGATTCCTCTGCCAGCCATGGGATTCGACCAACAACCTTCCAGCCACAGGTGCAGATCCTTAGCTACAGAGCCACCACAAAGCCTTCACAGCAGCTGGAGAAAAATCTTCCCTATTTTAATAACTGGATGTGAATTTCTTGATTAGCAATGGATGCACAGCACTGTTTGAATATCACACCTCATAGCAACAGTGAATTTACTCTTATCATTGTTTAACTGAATAGAAATAATTCAGTGCAGCGTTCGTCACTTTTTAAAAGCACAAACTCTGAGTTAGTGTTCACAACCTGGCTTTTCCCCAGTGGGAAAAGACATTAGATGCAGTGAGGCTGCTGTCTGACTGCAGGTATCTCTGCTCTGTCCTCCTTTTCACAGGGAGATCCCTCTCTGATGAGTTGCCCTCTGAATACGACGATTTGGAGGACAGTAAGGGAGACCCAGTCCCAGGTAAACATAGCCCCTTTGCACATGTGTTTCTATCAACAACCTCAGAAGAAAACACGTTTGTTGTTTGAAATCTCTGTAAATCAATTTGGCAATGCAAAAGGCTCACTGATGTCTTTATAACATGCTTGTTATGTCAGAGCAGTGGTAGTATGATGTTGTTGGGTAAATTAATGCCATCTTCAATAGTTAGTTAATTTTTGCTGTCATTTTCACTTGATCACATTTAAAAAATTGCTTTTCACTCCGTGCTATAAAAAACCCTATGTCAAAATCAAAATCCCACATTCAACCCCAATGTCACAATTCTTTAAAATTGCAGTACATGATATGGGCCACTCATGGCTTTGTGAGTCTTATATCACCTAATCATATATTTGTCATACAGGGATGACATGTCCCCATCAGCTCTGTGGCCAATATGCACTGTCTTCCAAATTTTCCCGCACCATGAGAATGTTTCAAGCATTACAGTACAGTGGCACTAAACATCAATCATTTAGGTCTTGAAAGTCTATTTCAAAGAAACTAAATAACTACTCATGAAAAAGTGTCACACACAGCTAAAATAACAAATTGATACCATTCCATCTTTTATGTGTTTAATATAATCTAAAAAAAATTCATTTGTATGAAATCAAACTGAAACAGTGCCACTCTGTGGTCAACATAATACATATTTCCCCAGATCCTCCTCATTTGTATCTTCCTAGACACAGTTCCACAAACACACAATTATACAGCCACACACACAAATGATGACAACTTGCCTTCATATGTGTCAAGACAGTACTTAGTGTGTAACACTTTTTTTTGCATATAAGTAATGATATTAAAATATTTTTAATCTGAATAATGGACAGTTTATCTACAAACCTTTTTTTCCTGGTTTCCTATAACCTATTGAGATATAGTGGGGAACAGATAGCTATATCTACTGAGGAGTAAACTTTTCATTTTAGAGGATGAAATAGTTATTTTGAAGTAGTTAGGAGTAAATAAAGGAATTATAATAAAGAATCTAACCACATTCACAAGAAGTAAGAAGCAGAAGAAGAAAATTGCATCAATTTTCTAGGTGAAACACTGTAAGTAATTGATCTCATGTTCCCAGGAAAACTCCTCTGTGATGAGCTGCAGTCTGAATATGATGATGTGGAGAACAATGAGAATGATCCCAACTCAGGTGAGGGCTGTGGAAGCCTGGGGAGCTCACAGTGGGCGTGGGAGGTTCAGCAGGTCTTCAGGTAGTTCACAGGGAACCATTCCAAAGTCAACTAGACCCAGGACCAGACCTTAACTGTGGTTCAACTGTCAGGGGGTCTTCAGGGTTAAATCCCAGCACATTGAGAAAGAGGGTTTCTTACAGTGGGTCTGACTCAGTCTCTGGAGTCCCATCTTGAAGAACTACTGAGAAACATTACATATCTGCATAAACATATATTAGTTTATTAGTGTATCCTATTCATATATTCTGTTTCCTATAGAGTTTACAACACATGTTTGGAAGAAAGATTAGATTCTAATCTCACTTCCTGTTCTTCTAAATTTAAATGTATGTATTGGGATGTTTTCACAATTAATACAGCAGGGAATACCCGAGCATTTGAAAACCCTGGCAGGCATGTGTAACAATACTTATACTCATCTGGAATAGGGGATTAAACACAACAAATGTGTCATCATGGATAAAGTCAGAGAGCTCTCTGAAGACTGCATATGAGGTTATTCACCAAACAATCTCCCCTCAGAAGTACCACAATCTCATATTCCATTACAGGAGGTGTCCCGTAAGTGTAATATGACTCCTACTGGACTTTATTTACAGTACTATAAAAATGACAATATACAATTTTTAGATGTTTTTAAGCAAGATACATCGAAGACATACATCTGTTTTTGATGTTTTTTATCTATTTTAGTGGGATGCACTGTTCACATATTCTGTATTTTTTTTAAATATATTCTTGCTCTAACACATTTCTGGGACTTTTTGCATAAATGGTTATGAGCTCTGAGGCAAACTACACTATGTTTCAATGCCAATGCCCTGGTCTTTTTGAAGAACTGGTTATTTAATATCCTAGATCAATTAATAAACTAAAAGTTTGTATTATATCTTGTTAACCATGTATCTTTTTTACTTATATTTTACTAAATCCATCTCCATCTCAAAAGATAACATAGCCACATAATGTCTTTACTAATAGCTGGCATAGTTCTCAGGGAAATGACCGAGTGACCTCTGCTGGAACAAATGGTCTATTCAGCAGAAGGGGCTGCTTGTCACATAAGCTAGAAGAAAATATTATATATATATATGTATGTACTGGTCAGCTTTTTCAAATGACTATATATAGCCATAAGGCAAACAGAGACACATCTGGGAGTGTATCTTGTATTGTTTATTTCGCTATATAAAGGAGCACTGTAAACGTTGGTATTTAAGTCTTGTGCCACACAACACAAGACTTCCATATGCATATGAAATAAAGACGACTTTCAACACACAAACTCTCAGCTGATGGCCTTTTTTGTGGCACAGCACTACCAACCACTAATTTCTAGTGATTGTTTGGAATAATACCTATAATTTCCTACATATCCTTTCAGTAAAGAATTAATAATTATTAAATTCTAGTGACTTAAATTGACTTCTTTCACTTACATTTTCACATTATGGGAAGGATTCCCATTGCAAAGTTCTCAGCATTGATAGTGCCACATGTATTTTGTATCTTCACACTCCATGTATTTTATATATTTTCCACAAGCTTGTTTCTTTGAGTAATGAGATATTGAAGGGAAAAATCTGTCTCGATTTGCCTTTCTAACACATTTTATTTTATTCCACAAGTCACTGCCTCAGCAAACTTTACCACCAGCTCAGCAGGCAGATCCAGCTAGTATGAGATAGTATGAGATAGCTATTGGTATTTATCCTGATGAATAAGGTAAATGGCTAAAAAAGAAAATTACAGCGTGTTAAGAGAAATTTGGACATATGGTCTGTTTCTGTATGAATGACTCTGTTTTCTGTACCCTGTCCACCTCTTCTGCTGAATGTGTGTCTCTGGCAGGTGTCTCCCCCATTTCTCCTGGAGTGCAGAGTCTCCTGGCCACACAGCCCATTGAAGAAGGATGTGACTATGATGATGTTGGAGTCTCCTGGCCACACAGCCCATTGAAGAAGGATGTGACTATGATGATGTCAGAGTCTCCTGACCACAACACCCTCTGAAGAAGGATCTGAGTATGATTATATCAGAGCACTGTGAACCTGTTTGTGCAGTTTTATAGAGGATTCGTCCTCAAGTCAGATTAGAGTTTTTAACTGAGTAACACCATAACGATATGCCTTGTGTTTCTGATTAAAATACTGTTAAAATACTGTTAACTTTCCCTTAATGTGTGTAGTTCTATACAGTATGTTATGAAGTGTTTGATTTGAGATTATTCAGTCACTGTACAGCTGAGACCCTGTACAGTAATCACACAGTCACTGGCCTAGTGTGACCTTGTTACTGTGTCTCCTGCTGTGTCTACAAGGCTGTGAGACTGACCTGCACATTTATACCTTTACATTGAGAGACACTGCATTGCTACAGAAGGTCTACCTGTCCAGCAATTCTGAGACCAGAACTGAACATTGTGATTGTTGTTTCCCAGAAGTATGTCATTATCAGAACACGTAGATACAACATCAATTCATCATCAGTTTATCTGGCCTGATTTCATGTAGCACTTGCCATAAACACTGCCCTTACAGAGTGCTACATATGGAAAACAATCTGTGTACATTATATATGCATCTGTATACCTAGATGCATAAGAACAATCAGAATGAGTGGAAGATGAATAGTTCAAGATAAAAGAAAAAATAAAAGCATCTCACACACAGAAAAATGAAGAAAAATAAGTCTTACCACCATCCAACCCAGGACACAGCAGCGAGGCTCAAATTCTACATTTTTCAATCTGAACTGATGATCCTTCCTTTCTAATGAGCTTTTGGAAGACTGAATGTAAGCTATATGTTGTTGTTTTTTGCTGAATGTCTTTTTAAAATGTTTTTAATTACTCGGATATGACTATTAGACTAGTGTTGATTAGACGATTATTGAGCAGGCATCTGAACACACAAAATCGGAGTATCATTCCTGCTTATTGACTTTTCTGGTTCTGATACAGTTTAGCTTTCTATATTTGCAGAGGAAATTTTTAATATGTTGGTAATCTTCATTATTTACTACACATTGAATGTACTGTATCACTTTGGATTTACATTTTAAATAAAGCTTTACTTTCATTGATCTGGTAAGAGTCATTTTCCTGGTCAGTAATAAAATAGTGAAAATGACAGTAGAATCTTGCACAACAATGTATCAAGCTGAGATTTGTTTTCTCTCTAGCAATGATTTAGAATGACATTTTAGAGCACTACAGCTGTGAGCTTTTGAAAGGAAGTACATTGTGTTTCCACAACATACTTATACAAATAATGTTTCCATGGTGATGGAACTGTAGAAATAATGTGCAGGTCAGAGATCAGTGTCTTCACATCTCCTCTCCAGGGAGAAAATCCTGCTGCAGTGGTGTTGCGGTGGAGGGAGGGGATAGAAAAGAGTTGTGCAGTGCCCTCTGCAGCCAGGGAGCTGTTATCAGCAGGGAACCAGAAGTGCCAGATTAGAATTTGACCTCCACCTAAATTTATGTCTGAATAACATTAAATACAGATGCAGCTTCTCAGAACACATGGTATTTCTTCTAGATATGGATAAAAGTTGTGCGGTGCCTTATGCATTTCACTGGCCAAAGACAATCAATAGGTTGCACTTAGATGTTATTAAAACGATTACTTCATTCAATCTGTTTCTCTAATGTGCATGTTTAAATCCATTTAATATTGAATATTAATATGACATTTTACAACTAAGGCTAAATTTTGGTAGCTAAAAATAAAAACATAAGTACTGTATAGCACAATTGTGTTTTGATTTGAGCCATTGTTTGCATCTCAATAATCCATTCGTCCTCGAAAGAAGCAAAGACAGAAATGTTTTGAGTCTCACAAAGATCCTGTTCTCAAACCAAAAGAAAGGTTTAATGTGATCCCGCTAGAAAAAAAGTCAATTTCCATCTGAAATAATGTCCCCTCAAACATTTTGTAATATCTCTGGAAGTTTATACAGTAGAAGCCTGGTTAAATGCTTAAATTCAAACTAAACAAGACTATTGGAATGAGATTTGATGTCGAACTGGGATTGAAATAAATAGGAACACTGCACTCCATTGTGCTTTCTGTATGACAAACGTTTTTCTTTCTGTGTTTTTGATAACTCAGCTGTTAGAGTGGAAGACCGTAGTAGAAACAGCTGGGAATGCTCAGGCCTCTGGTTTGAATCTGGCTGGAAGAAAGGTGCTTTCTATGTTCTTTAATCAAAAAGTGAAAATAGCAAATTTGTCGTTCACTTAAACATTCATCAAAAGCTGAGTGAAGCACAGCCTCTTGTTCTGAATTCTCATCACGTCTGGTTTAGACCTTTAAAATGTCGACTGCTCACTCTTCCTAACACAAAGAGCTGCAGGTAACAGTACCTATCGGGAGTTTAGTTCAGTGGTAGAGCACATGCCTCGCTTCACTGTAACATGTGCAGCCCTACAAAACCTTTCTATAGACTGGATGAGTCACCTGTTCCATCTCCAATTCTTTCTGCACATATTGCCTGTTTCACCACCGTTATCATTAGACTATAGCCCCTAATATGAGAATACTGTTCCGAAAGACTGTCTTAAATAATAACGCTGAAAAGGGTAATGATAACAGTTTTTATTAAGGTAACCTTACATTTGCTTGTATAGTATAATTTATTATTTGTACCCGCAAATCCCCAATATTACTGCTGTCTCCTGAGAAACACAAGTGTAGAGTCAAATCATATGAAATAGTACAACAAATCTATTCAATTAACACCCAGATGTGACAGAACACTTTTAAGACTTATACCCCTTTAAATAAGTATTTCCTTAATTTCAGTTCTCTTCCCTCCATGGGATACCTGAAAATTCACTATAGTATAATAAAGGCTGTGCATGCATTACCTGTAATACAGGTACTAATAAAGATAACATTAAAGTTGATTATTAAGAAATCACGCTTTTATTAATAAAATATGTTTTGATAAAAGAAGTCTTCATAGAACCTAGGTAAATCCCTGTAGTAGTCTAACAACTACAAAAAAGAAAAAACAAAAGAACTTCAAAACAAAGAGAAAAAGAACATTAAAAACAAATCTGGGGAACAACAAAAACACAGAATCTAATGCGAGAGCTTTTCAAGTCTTCAGTACTCCACCGTGCTCCTCTCGTCTCAGTAGACCTCTCTCATATATTTGTGTATAGGTCAGCTGGACGTCCATTGCTGATGGTAATTTAAGTAGGGAGCTGTGTCACCATGTGTGGACTACATAGGAACAAGTAAAATTTTATTCCATGCTGAAAAGAGAAACAAACAACGTTTGAGCTTTGGAGCTTTCTTCAGGTCTGACAAGGAACAAACCTTTACTTGTTCCTTTGATGTTAATTTAGACCTGATCTCCAGCAAATACTTAACAGGACCTAAACTGGTCAGTTAGTTTAAATAGTTGAAGATACAGGTCACACTGCTCCAGGTGAGGCTTGAACTCAATCTCAGCATGCATTCAATCACACCACTGGAGCTGCAGAAGTCTCTTTTTACACAGACTAATGCAATTGCAATTTGTCACGAAACAAATGAGAACTGCAGCTGTGCACTTGAGACAGGATGCTACCGTATTAATTTTAACACTCCAGTAAAACAAGCAGACATGTCACTATTGCTAAATCGTTACAAAAGACGCCAACTAATGACCAGTTTTATTTTTAACAGAACTTTACTGAAAGTTAACAGAACTTTACTTATAAAATTACCTGAGCAAATAAATACAACAATTATTGTTCCTCTGACCTTCTCAGCATTTTTTTTTAAATTAATACATTTATTTATCCACGGTGTGCCTTGTGCTTACTTTTCAGAACTTTGATTTTCTCTCTCTCCTGTGTCAGTAGGAGCTTACATTTCAAATTAAGTTCTTTAATCAGTTCCAATATCTTCCTTTCAAAGTAGGGAGGAGCAAGCTGGTGTGTTGTTTTGTGGGTATTCTTTATGACTATATCTTCTGACACCTGTGCACAATCCTACAACATTACAAGAGAAGCGCTAT
The DNA here is from genome assembly GCF_055471065.1 of Atractosteus spatula. Classification (NCBI taxonomy): domain Eukaryota; kingdom Metazoa; phylum Chordata; class Actinopteri; order Semionotiformes; family Lepisosteidae; genus Atractosteus; species Atractosteus spatula. The sequence goes on along the minus strand of NC_142715.1, from coordinate 17,431,150 downwards.
AACAGGAGTCATAAAAATGCAAGAAGCCACATTAAACAATCATTTGGAATTGTAAAACAACTAATGCTTTGCTTGGGTGTCATTTGGTTTGTATACCAGTCCATCAAGAGCCAGCACCATCATCATCAGGTCATGTGCAGTCCTACACAACCTTGCGATTGACTGGGATGAGCTACCTTTTCCATCTCCACGGCATGCAGCACACTCTGGCTGTTTCAACACAGTCATTATTGGACCACAGTGCACTGTCTCTTCTGTCCTGTGGCTATCATAATCACTTTTAAGAAGCCAAGTTTTTTTCTTTAACATGTGCTTGGGTGCCACCCATTTCCTTATTATCCCTGCTTTCCACTGATAACCACAAATACAGAGACCCATCACAATAAAATACTTAGCAAATCTATTCAGTTGACTCCCAAATTTTATAGAACATATTAAAAGATCCCACTCTATTTATATAACCATTTGCTCTGTTCTGTTCTCTTCACTTCCTAGCATATCTTAAAACTCACAGCTACTAGTAATGATTGACATTAAACAAAAATAGTAAATGACACTTCTGTAAATACACACATTAATAAACTTCATTATTAATAAATATGGTATGAGTGTAAAGTAATTTTAATTAATATTCCAATACATTTCCAAGCAACTGATTATTTCCACTATATTTGGGAGCCTTCTAATGCAATCCTGCGTTACACTGAGTACGGTACTAAGCCATATGAAGACATCATTTAAATTAGTCCGCTACTTTAGTTACTCTGGAGTGCTGCAGTTGTTACTTTGTGTTCATTGCAATTGAGAACAGGTTTAGTTGGGTTGAACTCCTGTTAGTATGCTACTTTCAGTTCGATGCAATTGACCCATAGAGTTTGCCCTAATAAGGTCTGAATGAAGCTTAGGCAGAGCCAACCCATTGCTTTTGTAACTTCCATTAATCTCCACCCATCTTCCCTTGCTCACTTTTGATCTTTCTAAGACAAGCATTTAACTGGAGTTCAGCCCAATGATACTGCTGAGAACCAGAGAAAAAATATATATATATTGTAACGCCCTCGCCTGGTGGTTAGGAGGAAGCGCCCCTAGGAGCTCATAGTACAGCTTGGCATGCTGGGAGTTGTAGCTGGGGAGAGTCTGAGGGTCAGCACGGTGACCAGCGGCTGACCCTACCTGTGTTAATAATGTCATAGTAGTTCTAGTGTCCTGTGTAGTCTTATAAGTATATAGCATGTTGTTAAGTAATTACCACCCTAAAGATGTGTATGTGTTCCGTCAGTCTTCTCATGTGCGTGTATATGCTGTGTTTGGTTTTGTGGTTGTTAAAGAATAAAGCTATTGCTTGGTTTGTTAATCGTGTCTCCACTGGTCCTTTGTTCTGAGAAGAACCTGTGAATGCTACATCGGTGTCAGAAGCGGGCAGGATGGACAAATCGTGGCAGACACTACCCGATTCTGTCAAGTGCCGGTTGACTCTAAAAGAGACAGAACCCACCGGCAGCGCACATAGGGAGCCTGAGCAACTCCTGGGTGCGACCGGTGGCCACGGCCCTTACCAGGGCTACTCAGTAGTTGTCCCGCCGGTAGAACTGGGGCGACTGACTGCTACTCCTGGCCAGCGGGTGCCCCAGAGAGAGGATACCCTCCCTGCCGGAAACGGCCAGCGGCGCGGGTGCGACCCAGTCACTACGACAGGGAAGTGCCTTGTGAAACCTACAAGGTGCAGTTCCAGCTTGCGGCCTGGAAGAATGGCTGGAGCCGAGTGGAGATGGTGGGCTGCCAAATGCTCTTGGACGTCCCGGAGGAGGACAGAGGCGAATACACGGCGCTGGCAGCAGCTCTCCAGCTTTGCTTCGGCGTGGAGGAGGCGCCGGACCTGATGCCGGAGAGACTGGCCCTGCGGCGGCGCCAACCAGGAGAGCGACTGGGCCCGGTTGCCACTGATGTCATGTTCCTCGCCCGCCGAGGATACCCAACTTTTCCCCGGGAGGCGCAGCGGGAGATGGCTCTCCAGGCCTTATTCAAGGCCCTCTCACCCGAGGAGCTGCAGCGCCACGTGCATTGCTGGAGCAGGCCTTGGCCCTTGCTACACGGGCTGAGGCCGTGTTCGGGGTGGCTGGAAGCGCCAGCAGACACAGTGCGCCCTGCCGGCTGACCGAGGCGGCGACGGAGGAGTCCAGCGAGGGGGAAGAGGAGCCAGACCTTGCAGCGACCCCTGCGGAACAGCCCCACATGCTGCTTTGCGACCGCCGCAGGAAGAGGGGACTCCGAGCCCGGTTCTGCCGGGCACCCGAACCTCGCACTCCTCGATCGGCGTCGGGAAACGGGAACGGGGCGGCTCAGCGTGGGGACGGCCGCCCGCCCTTGAACACCTCAACCCCAGCTCCGGAGAGCGCTGTGAAGACCGGCGCCCCTCACACCACCATGGGGCGAGTCGGCTGTAGCCGGGGCCTGTACCTCCACTGCCAAATCGAGGACCAACCCTGCCTGGCCCTGCTTGACACCGGTTCATCGGTAACCCTACTCCGGCCAGGCGTCCTCCCTGACACCGAGGGCACCAACCCCTCAGGATGGGAGGCCTCCAGCCTGCGGCTAAGGACCGTAACGGGACAGCTTGCTGCAGTCAGAGGGAAACAGGTGCTTGCCTTCCGTCTAGGTGCAGCAATGGTGCGCCACCCCTGCTACCTTGCACCTATTCAGGAGGACTGCATCCTAGGGCTGGACCTGCTGCAGCGAGGGGGGGCCAGTTTGGAATTGGGCCAGCAGGAGTTGGTGTGGCAAGGAGAGCGACTTCACCTGGTGGAGGGCAGGCCCGTCGAAGGCCGAGGGACGCGGGCTTGCCAGAGCCGGGGGAAAAAGAGGCAGTGGCGGCCGCGGAGGCAGTCGCCGGGGAGCGAGCGTGTCGGATCCTGCCCCTGAGTTGCTCAGGCTCTGTATGTGTGCTGCCAGTGGGTTTGGCCTCTTTTAAAGTCAGCCAGCGCTTGACAGAATCAGCTAATGTCTGCCACGGTTTGTCCATCCTGCCCACTTCTGACAGCAACGTAGCGTAGTCAGGTTTTCTCAGGACAAAGGACTAGTGGAGACGCGATAACTTAACCAAGCAACTGTTTTTATTCTTTAACAACCACAAAACCAAACACAGCATCTACACACACATGAGGACACGTGTGCAGGGCGAGTTTGTTCTGAAACTCTCAGAGCAGGACATGCAGAAGACTCTGAGCAGGGTGAAAATCCATAAGGCTGCAGGGCCTGATGGGATACCACCTCGAGTCCTAAGGATATGTGCAGCCCAGCTGACCACAGTGTTTATGGACATCTTTAACTCCTCCCTGTCACAGTCCATGGTCCCTACCTGCTTTAAAAAAAACACTATTGTTCCAACCCCCAAAAAGACAAAAGTGACATGCCTGAATGATTACCGCCCAGTAGCATTAACATCTGTGGTGATGAAATGCCTGGAGAAGCTGGTGTTGTCACACATCAACTCCTCCATCACAGAGTCCCTGGACCCCTTGCAGTTCGCCTACCCTGGACCCCTTGCAGTTCGCCCCTTGCAGTGGATGATGCTGTCTCCCTGGCTCTGCATACAGCCTTGGAACACCTGGACACTAAGAACTCGTATGTGAGAATGCTGTTTGTGGACTACAGTTCAGCATTCAATTCCATCATACCCAGTCAACTGGTGACAAAGCTCAGGGGATTAGGTCTGTGCAACTCTGTCTGCAACTGGCTGCTGGACTTTCTTATCGAGAGACCACAGGTGGTGCAGACAATAAAACATCAACACCACTCACCCTGAGCACTGGAATCCCACAAGGCTGCTGTCTGAGTCCAAGGTTGTACTCCCTATTTACTGACGACTGCACAGCAAGACACAGCAACAACCACATCATTAAGTTTGCCGATGACACCACTATAACAGGACTGATCAGTGATGATGACAAGTCCACTTACATGGATGAAGTTGTACAGCTGCTTAGGTGGTGTCATAGCAATAACCTGGACTTGAACATAAAGAAAACGAAAGAGATAATAGTGGACTTTCGGAGACACAGGCCATACACTCACAGCCCACTCAGTATTGATGGAACGGAAGTGGAAACAGTCACCAGCTTTAGGTTTTTGGGAATTCACATCTCCAAAGATCTAACCTGGACTGTGAACACTGACTCTATCATGAAGAAAGCTCAGCAGCGCCTTTATTTCTTGAGGTGCCTCAAGCGATGGGGGATGCCAATACATGTGTTGGTGAACTTCTACTGCTGCACCATCGAGAGCATCCTCACCAACGGGATCACCGTGTGGTATGGCAACACCTCTTCGCGAGAAAGAAAGGCACTGCAGTGAATGGTCAATATGGCCCAGAAGATCATCGGCTGCGGTCTCACCGAGATTAAACAGCTCTATGAGGACCGCTGCCGTGGTAGAATTCTGGCCATCACAGAGGACAGTCACCACCCCGGGCATGAGCTCTTCACCCCACTGCCCTCAGGCAAGAGATATAAGAGCATACGGACACTTACCACTAGATTCTTCAATAGCTTCTATCCACAAGCAGTGAGACTGGTGAACACATTTAGCCATCCCCCTCGGACCACACCTACACCATCACCATCTACCTCTTTATGATTTCTTATCTATTGCACATCTCCAGTCATTGTTTACACATCTGTATTGTTTACATTCAAACTGTCTACATGTTTACTTGCACATTGTCTATTGTTTGTTTGTACATTGTCTTGATGCACTGTTTGCACTTTGTCTTGTTTTTTACACTTGTTTTACAATCGAGAGACTTTCTGTAAGTAAGAATTCCATTGTACCAGTACCGGTTACATATGGCAATAAAGTTCGAGTTCGAGTTCAGAGGGACTGGCAAAGGAGCAGCAAACTCAAGCTACAACGGTCTCTGTCCTGTGTGAATGCGCTGGTGGACTATAAATCTACTTGACTGACTAAAACTCTTCCCACACTGACTACAGCTGAAAGGTCTCTCTCCTGTGTGAATGCGCTGGTGGGTTTTTAAGCTACTTGACTGACTAAAGCTCTTCCCACACTGATTGCAGCTGAACGGTCTCTCTCCTGTGTGAATGCGCTGGTGGGTTTTTAAGTGACTTGACTTACTAAAACTCTTCCCACACTGATTGCAGCTGAACGGTCTCTCTCCTGTGTGAATGCGCTGGTGGGTTTTTAAGTGACTTGACTTACTAAAACTCTTCCCACACTGATTGCAGCTGAATGGTCTCTCTCCTGTGTGAATGCGCTGGTGGGTTTTTAAGTGACTTGACTTACTAAAACTCTTCCCACAGTGATTGCAGCTGAACGGTCTCTCTCCTGTGTGAATGCGCTGATGTCGTTTTAAGAGGTGCGAGTGACTAAAACTCTTCCTACACTGACTGCAGCTGAAAGGTCTCTCTCCTGTGTGAATGCTCCGGTGTGATTGTAATTGGCTTATCTGACTAAAACTCTTCCCACACTCACTGCAGCTGAACGGTCTCTCTCCTGTGTGAATGCGCTGGTGTGATTTTAAGTGGCTTATCTGACTAAAACTCTTCCCACACTGACTGCAGCTGAACGGTCTCTCTCCTGTGTGAATGCGCTGGTGGATAATTAAGTTACTTGACTGACTAAAACTCTTCCCACAATCACTGCAGCTGAATGGTCTCTCTCCTGTGTGAATGTGCTGATGTCGTTTTAAGAGGTGCGAGTGACTAAAACTCTTCCCACACTGACTACAGCTGAAAGGTCTCTCTCCTGTGTGAATGCGCTGGTGTGACTGTAAGTGGTTTTTCTGATTAAAACTCTTCCCACACTGACTGCAGCTAAATGGTCTCTCTCCTGTGTGAATGCGCTGGTGGGTTTTTAAGTGACTTGACTTACTAAAACTCTTCCCACACTGACTACAGCTGAAAGGTCTCTCTCCTGTGTGAAGGTGCTGATAGGGTTTTGAAATGCTAGACTGACAGAAACGCTGCTTCTCCCTGTGCCATAATGGCAGTTTGTCCACTCCATCTGAGCAAGGCCTTGAGTGATTCTTCTTCATCACCTGATCGTGCCGGGGTCTCTTATTCTGCAAATGCTCCATGGAATGGCCTTGCTCTGTGTGATGAAACTGAGATTTGTTTTCATCATTATGTCCCTCAGTGTGCTGCACAGCATTGTGAATCATCTGGGGCTCCTTCTCCAGCTCTCTGAGACTAAAACCGTCAAGTTCATTCAGTTGTTCCTCTCTTTGCCCAAGAACAGACATACTCTCCAGTTCATTAAAACTTTCAACGATTTTCTCAGTAACCAGATTATTAAACCTGTGTGTAAAGTCATCAGATACTATGGGATCATATGATTGTTTGAGACTCTGCAATGACAGTCTCTCCACTTGAACAGAACAAGGCCTAATTATTATCAAGCCCTGTAGGAGCTGCTGTTGCTCCTCCCTGTACTGACTCTTCTCAGTGTGCTGTGACTCAGTACTGTTCTCTTCACCAGGTACATCAGTCTGCTGCTCTGCAGTGTCAATCAACTTGGGCTCCATGTCCTGCTCTGTAAGATTTAAAACATCCAGTTTTTCACCGTGCTCTTGTATAGAGATGCAGCCCAGTTCATTACAACCTTGTGTAATATTGATTGTGTCCAGATTATTAATATTCTCTGTAAAATCATCACATACTAAGAGCCCAGGTGTCTCACTCTCAGGCTCTGTCTTCATCATGGGCACAGAGTCCAGATCCTTGACACTCTGTCTACTTTCTGTGTGCTGCTCACTAAGTGCCTCTTTCCCTTCTGCGGCAGTGAGCTCTGTCTCCTGCATCAGACTGGAGCCCCACTCCTCCACACTGTGCTGCAGTTCAAGAGGAGCCCTTTCCCCAGCTTCAATAAGAGCACTGGCCTCTGAATCTGTAAACACAAGACAAGACAAGACCTTTATAAGAACAAACTTTATTTTATAGTTTTTTACTTTTAGAGGTGGCTTCTTAAAGCATTTTACAGAATGCCAACAACAAAAAATACACAAAATTAGCACGATGAGAATACACAGTTAGGAGACAGTAGACAGTGGTACTAAGTACAGCAGGAACAGAGGGGTACAGAACAGTTAAATAAAGGCTCTTCTGAAGAAAATGTTTTTGAGTCTGGATTTGGAGTTTAGAGAACGTGACTCTCTGATATCCTTGGGGAGAGAGTTCCAGAGCTTGGGGCATAAAATTAGAAGGCCCTGTCACCCATACAATGTAGATGGCCTTGGGGGACAGATAGGAGAACAGAATTAGAAGAGCGAAGATTGCAAGGTAGGGAGTAGGGTGATAATATCAGACCAGCATGGAGGTGTCAAGCCAAGCCAAGACATGGAGAGTCTTATAGGTGAGCAGGAGGATTTTTAAGCCGATATGAAACTTGACAGGAAGCCAGTGCAAGGACTCCAGGATAGGAGTAATGTGATCATTTGTACAAGACCTGGTCAGGATTCTGGCTGCTGAATTTTAGACATACTGCAGTTTGTTCAATGTGGATTTAGAAACCCCAGAGAGTAGAGCGTTACAGTAGTCGATTTGGGAGAAGACAAAAATTTTCAGTCAAAGTTAGTGATAACACAGGGCGTAGTCGAGCAATATTTATGAGGTGAATGAAAGATGTTCTGACAACATGCTGCACATGTGAGTCGAACATCAAATATCATCCCCAAGTTTTTCAATTTAGACTGAAGCTCAAGTACAAGACCATCTACAGATAGGGTTACACATTGGTTGTACAAAGTTGATGGGTGGTGCCAATAAGCATGACTTCAGTCTTGTCACAGTTAAAGGAAGGAAATTTTGAGTCACCCAAGTTTTTATATCGGGGATGCAAATAAATAGAATAGAGACAGCCACATCATCGTCAGGTTTGGTATGGATGTATATCTGAGTATCATCAGCATAGTAGTGATAGCTGAGGCCATGTGATCTTAAAAGCTTTAAACTACACACATGCATACAAGTACACTCACAATCAATTTGGGTTGTTTAAACATAGCGGAATATGTGGGTATAAGGGCATGTTCTGATTTAGCTTCGCCAGAAACCTAACTACCATGTAAAAAGTAAGACTACTGTAATAATATCACTATTACATTACATTTACATTGACACTGCACTGAGAGAGAGAGGGGTTAATACAGACACATTGACTGGACACTAAAGCACATTAACACTGCACTGAGAGAGAGAGGGGTTAATGCAGACACACTGACTGACTGGACACTCCAGTGCATTAACACTGCACTGAAAGAGGGGTTAATACAGACACACTGACTGACTGGACGCTAAAGTGCATTAACACTGTACTGAGAGAGAGAGGGGTTAATACAGACACACTGACTGGACACTACAGTGCATTAACACAGCACTGAGAGAGGGATTAATACAGATGCATTGACTGGACATAATAGTACATTAACACTGCACTGAGAGAAAGGGATTAATACAGACACACTGACTGCACCTTACAGTACTTTAAAACTGCAGACAGAGGTGGTTTAATACAGACACACTGACTGGACACTACAGGACATTAACACTGTACTGAGAGAGAGGGGTGAATACAGACACACTGACTGGACATAACAGTACATTATCACTGCACTGAGAGAAAGGGGTTAATACAGACATGCTGACTGGACACTACAGTACATGTACATGTAACCAGCACTGAGAGAGGGGTTAATACAGACACGTTCTGGAAACTACACTACATTAACACTGCATTGAGAGAAAGGGATTAATACAGACACACTGACTGCACACTACAGGACATTAACACTGCACCAAAAGAGAGGTTAATACAGACATGCTGACTGACTGGACACTCCAGTACATTAACACTGTACTGAGAGAGAGGGGGGTTAATACAGACACACTGACTGGACACTACAGTGCATTAACACAGCACTGAGAGAGGGATTAATACAGACGCATTGACTGGACATAACAGTACATTAACACTGCACTGAGAGAGAGGGATTAATACAGACACATTGACTGCACAATACAGTACATTAACACTGCATTGAGAGAGGGCTTAACACAGGCACTGCGACTGGACAATACAGCACATTAACACTGCAATCAGAGAGAAGGATTAATACAGACAAACTGACTGCACATTACATTACTTTAAAACTGCACAGAGAGAGGCGGGTTAATACAGACACAATGACTGGACACTACAGGATATAAAGACTGCACTGAGAGAGAAGGGTGAATACGGACACACTGACTGGACATAACAGTACATTAACACTGCACTGAGAGAGGGATTAATAAAGACACACTGCCTGGACACTACAGTACTTTAACACTGCACTGAGAGAGGGGGGTTAATACTGACACTGACTGGACACTACAGGACATTAACACTGTACTGAGACAAGAGTTGAATACTTAGCAACACCTTCTTTATAAATTGGGTAACTTGCATGCTGTATGTTTATTGTGTGTGTAGATTAGTGTGTGTATTGTCACTGTTAATAAATATTTGTTAGCCATGTGTGTCTTACTTCTGCCTCTTTCTGTGTCAGCACAAAGAACACAAGTGCTTCTCAATCTTATTATCGCTCAGTTATATGGGGGTTATAATCATTTCGTTTAATTGTTGATTTACCCTCTGGGCCATTTCAGGCTGTTCCTCTAATTTCAAAACCCCCTATACGTAACAGCTGTCACCAATTTTCTGTGATGAACTGGTATCCCGTCCATGGTGTATCCCACACTGTGCTACTTGCACGCTGGGATAGGCTCCGGCTCTACCGTACCCCTGTACTGGGTAGAGCAGTGAATTCAACTGAGAGGAAATGACTGTATCTCTAGAAGACTCATACACCTTCTGCTTTGTGCTTAATCCAAAGAGGTCAGGAAGAGAACAGTGGACCTTGCAGTGCTGGTACTCAACAGTAAGAGCAGACAACACTGGCCAGACAGTCAGCACAAAAACACCATGAGAAAAACCCAGGGAACAGAGTTTGGACTTTTAATTCCTTCCAAATCCACAACACTCCTTCTCCTCCAAGATCAATCAACACAGAAGAATCCCCAAACTTCAAACACCCCAATACACTGCACCTCACCAGAGACAATCCAATATTCACTTGCTCCTGCACCTCAAACCCCTGACCGCTGGAAAACATAAGAATGCATACAGCCGTCGACTGATCGACCATTTTTATCCTGTTTACAATTTCACGGTTATTTCCAGATTTTATTTGCGTTTGTAAATCCTAGATCACTGGAAACACGTTTGGCCAAGAATGTTAAAAATAAGGAAGATGTTCCAAGATGTTCTGAAATAAAGATGTTTTCAGCACCATAATTGGAAAACAACAGTTCAGTATTGTACTGAAAATGAGGGGTTAGTACAGACACACTGACTGGACACTCCAGTACATTAACACTGCACTGAGAGAGAGAGAGAGAGAGAGAGAGAGAGAGAGAGAGAGAGGGGGGGTTAATACAGACACACTGACTGGACATTGCAGTACATGAACACTACACTGAGAGTGAGAAGGGTCAATACAGACAAAGTGACTGACATAATAGTCCAAAGGAGTTAGTACAGACAGACCCTGGTGGACTGGAATGTTTAAATCTATCTATATAAATATAAAATCTAAAGATATAACACAATAATTATAATACAATACAAGATTTTTATTTTCCCGAATGACGTCGGATTGTGCACTGATTCGGTGAAAGAATTATATTATAATACAAATACAGTATTATATGCCGTGGATATATATATATATATTCATAATAACGTCGGATTACACACTGATTTAGAGAAACAAATGCTGGATATGAACGAGTTGTTTTTATAACCGGCCAACAGTTCAGTTTCCAGTAAAGAATCCCGTTGCTACGTCACACAGGTCTTTCCCACTTCACTCGGCATCTCTCCACTATATTATCACCAGTGAGGAAGTTAAAGACACTGGTTTTAAAGACACACTCTGACTACATACAAGTCACCACACTTACCTGACAGCTCCAGTTTCGTGTTCAATTCTTCTTTTATTTCTGCAGTGACTTCACAGGGAAGCGGGTGTCCAACACGATCTGTCTGTCCCTGATCTCCTCCTGCTCTCGACACCTTCTCCCACAGCTGCAACTTCCACTTCAGGCTCTCGTTTTCCTTCTTCAGCTGCGCCATTTCACTCCCGACACTTTCTTCCACACACTGTGTGATTTTAAACACAGACCGTCTCAACAGAGTCTGGGAGACGCTGTGGAGTTTGTTTTCAATCTCATCCTCAGAGTCAGACATCCTGTTTCGGAACACATGTGAAACTTCATACACGATCTATTTGAGCAAAACCTCCATGAAAGAGTGAAGCTCAGTTTCCAGATTGAACAGTAAAATTGCCATATTTAACCAAAGTTGATCACAAATACAGAGTGTGCTGTGCTGTACTGATTATGAAATGACAAACACTAAAACTCCTACGCCCCTACGGGTCTATATTACTGCAAAGGTTTTAATTTACACCTGAAGCAGGAACAGGAACTGAGCGATCACTCCTCCTACATCCTGCCACATGACGCACTTCCTTAGTGATTGTTGCTATGCACTTCACGTGAAGGACTTTCAGTATGTTATATCTTGTTGAATATACGATGAAAAATAATGTAGCATTGTTTACAAATATATGTACGTAAAAAATACACATATATACACATACAAATATATATGTTGTATTTTCGTATATTTACAGATCCTTCGCCTGTATTGAAATAAATAACAGTACTTAAACGTGTATTGAAATAAAGGGATCAAACTTTTAATGTAATGGATTCATATCTAAACAATGTCTGCTAATAGACGGTAATGTGAACAATTCCTGTTGCCAATTGGTTGGATATCTCCAAGACATCCAAGAGATCAGGTATTGAAAATCATTTTTTAAACAGAAAATGTGAAATGGAAAGTAGGTCAAAAGCCTTCTGATAATCTAAGCACATCATACTACATGTTCTGTGCATCCATTAGTTTTATGGGCTTTATGGGATTTAATTAGTTAGACAAATTATATTTCTGATTACAATAGATAGTTTTATATCTCTATTCATAATAAAGGTTGGTTTTATTATAATTTATGATTTCTATAATTTATAGTAATCCTTTGTTTCATTTTTTTCAGAAAAAAGACTGCAATGTTGATGGAATAAGAAAAAAAGGTCCCTAAAAGACTGATTTGAATGAAGCATTTTTTGTCCACATTTAACATTTTGCAGCTCTCTGACAAAGCAGCAGCATTCTGACAGAAAGAGCAGTTGTAAACTGTCATTGTCTCAGTTGTCCAGAGGAGCAGAGTGACTGAGAGGTCAGAGTTGTTAGCTGGTATTGTCAGTGTGAGAACAGCTCTCCAGCTCCGTCTCATTGACTTCACACCACCTGAGTGCTGATGCTCTTTCTCTCCTGCTTGTCTCCTCTCCACTACCGTCTTTTGTTCTTTTGTTTGATTTATCAGCTGCCCCTCATACATGAAGGAGGCACCAAAGCCAAAACATTGTGTCTCTTTTCTTTTCACTATGGAATAAACCTTTACCTGCTCCTGTCTCATTCACTCTCTTTCTCACCTTGTCTGCAGTCTCACCTCCTGCTGCTCCATTGTCTGCAGTTTCTGTCCAGAGTTTCACCTCCTGCTGCTCCATTGTCAGAATGAATGATGAGTCACAGGACTGTTCTCACCTGTTAACACCCAGTAACATTTCTGCCCAGGTGGCAATTTAAATACCTGATTCTGTATTTTAATGTGTCTGTTTTGTGTTTAATGTCTTCATCCTGCTCTTTTTTGTAATGAAATTTATGTACTTGAAGTTGTAAAACTCAAACCTTGGTTTACCATGAGATTTTAACGTGATTTCTTGTTGTAATGTTCATCTGCATTTGATATGTTTATATTTCACTATATTTAATCATAATCATATGTACTCATACATAATCCATGTAGATAATGTAAAATAAATATCATGTCACAGTAAAGGCCCACACAGTGAGAATTCTTGAAGAATAAAATCACACTGCACAACTTTGGGACATCACATCCAAGTTTAGTGACAGCAACATTAGAGATTTTAAGCTAAGACAATTCAGATCACCTTTTTATTAAAAGTTCAAGCAAAATTGAATAACTTTGCAAGGAACATTTCCAAATCTCAATCAAATCCAGTACAATCCCAATGGATTAATCTGAATTTACTCTCTGCGATCCCGACAAGTTGGGAAACAATTTTATGGTTCTTATGGTAAGAAAAATAACACGAGACCACACAGATTCTTTAATGCTTACATCATAATGTTATTAGAGTAGGACACCAATGTGAATATGTGTTTGGGTTTCGATGAGCTGATTCTTGTTGAAGAATTGGTGATTTACGATTAAAGAATCAGTACTGTCGGAAAGCAGGAGCTCTGTTTCTCAGCGATCTTGAAGGCATGTCTATGTAGAGCACAGTGTGAAGATCTGTACTAAAGAACACCAAGTGTTTAATATGACATCTTTTACCATTGCAACTTTTCATCTCAGGTATACTTTTAGAAGGCATAGAAAGAATAGTTGTGTTGACACTCTCATCACACAGCAGAGTGGCGCATCTGACGCGTGCTGGGCCCATAACCCAGAAGTTGATGCAGCAAAACCCTTCTCTTCTATGGACGTTTTATGGAAGACTTAAGCACACCATCGGGTCAATGTAGAATAAGAAAAAAAACATAAACAAAGTCTCTTCGTATAAGTCCCGTTCTAAGTTTCTTGCTTTTGTGAGCAAACTTACCCAGATCTGCAATATTTTAAAATATATGGAATAATTAATTGGAAATAACTAAATTATCGACAATATCCAGTTATATACTTGGACAGACAAAAAAAATGATTATGATATTACATATACCCACATACTTCATATCCTACAGATTAACATACTGACCAGAAAAATTGAAAAGCTTTGATTCTGAACCCCTGCAGTTAGTGTTAATTAGAAAAACAACAGTGCTGCAACCTGAGCACAAGTTCAGCTGCTCTCCAGCTTTGTTCCACACGGTTTTTCATTGCAATTGAGCTCAGAGCTGGAGATGATCTCCAGACAGTATGGTTAACACCTGGTTAACTAGTCCGCAGCTGTGTGCTCCTTTCAAAAATTTGACCCAATTGACCCAATGTGTGGTTCTATAGCTGTCAGGTGCAGTTCCCTTACGTAAAGGACATTTATTACTGAGGAGCCCGATTGACAAGCCAGGCAGGAGTCAGATCTACAATTTTCTGATCCGCATGATTCTGAACACTTGATTCAGGCCCCTTTATAGCTTTCTCTGTTCAAGCTAAAAATAAAAAAGGTTCAGTGCGTAGCAAAGAATCACCAATAAATTGAATGTGGAAGTTAAGTCCTGTTCTAAGTTTCCTGCTTTTGAGAGCAAACTTACCCAGATCTGCAATATTTAAAAATATATGCCATTGTTGAATTGGAAATAACTAAATTAAAATATTGATTTCCAGTTATATACTTGAACGAGACAGAAAAAATAACAATAATGACCTACATATTAACACATTGATCAGAATAATTGAAAAGTTTTGATTCAGAACCCCTGCAGTTAGTGTTAATTAGAAAAAACAACAGTGCTGAAACCTGAGCATAAATTCAGCTGCTCTCCAGGTTTGTTCCACATGGTTTTTCGTTGCAATTGAGCTCCGAGCTGGATATGATCTCTAGATAGAACCGTGTTAACTAGTCCGCAGCTGTGTGCTCCTTTCGAAAGTTTGTTGCAATTGACCCAATGTGTGGTTCTATAGCTCTCAGGTGCAGTTCACTTACACAGAGGACATTTATTACTGAGGAGCCTGATAGGTTTAAAAGCAACACGAGTCAAGCAGGAGATGAACCTACAATCTTCTGATCTGCGTTATCCATTGTGTTACTGCCCTTCCTCTCACATTGCTGAACTGCACCAGAGTGAGCTCAGCGCCATAGTACCATCCATAGTATATGGGGTGGTGTGGTGGCTAGGGATCTGTGCCTGTGGCTGGAAAGTTGCCAGTTCGTGTCTCGTGGCCAGCAGAGAAATCCTCTTAATGTTAGATGCAAGACAATCAGATGTCAGGAGAATCTTAAAGCTACTGACGCAGGAGTAGCAGTAACCGCAATGAGGTGGGTAAAGTTTGGCATTTCTCATTTTCTTCTGCACAGCCACCGTGTCAGAATGCACTGCTTGGGATATGAAGGGAATTATGGCTTCAGATTGTTTTTAATGAGCTCTGCATTGTTTTATTCATGGGAACAAGTAATAGGTTTATTCCATGCTGAAAAAAAGAAGAAAGAGAACACAACGTTTCGGCCGTGGAGCCTTCTTCAGGTGTGAGAGAGACAGGGCAGTAGGCAAAGGTAAAGTAGCGGGAGAACAAAGGTTGGGAGGGAGGAGGAGTGAGAGGCAGGAGTAGAGGACAGAAAGACAGAAAGAGGTGCCCTGTCTCTCTCACACCTGAAGAAGGCTCCACGGCCGAAACGTTGTGTTCTCTTTCTTCTTTTTTTCAGCATGGAATAAACCTATTACTTGTTCCTTTGCAGCCTACGCATGCTGACGCAGCTACCCACCTGAACTACTATTGTTTTATTCATGCCGCCTACATGCTTTGAATTGCTGACATTGTCTTTTTAATACAAATCATCACACTGCTCTACATAGACCTGTCTTCGGGATCCTTACGATTGCTGAGAAACAAAGCTTCTGCATTCCGAGGATACTGATTCTTTCACCGTAAATCCCTAATTCTTCAACAAGAATCAGTGAAAACCAAACACTTATACACACTTGTATCCTAGCATGAAAGCAATATGATGGAAGCATTTGAGAATCTCCTTCACAGCACAGATGAGAATTTCGATTTCTTCCCCATTGCAGAGCATGTATGGGCACTCCCTCAGTACCCTAGTTTGTAAAACCACGACTTAAAGGTCGAAGCACTTTTTAATATTCTGGAGTCTCTCATTTGATGGCCAGAAATAAACAAATTTATGTCAGAACTTGAAAAGCTTTCTAAAATTGTTCGGTGCTTCTTATTAAAAGAAATGACAAGAGCAGTCTAAACAGCTCCAGGCTATTAACTGCTTAATATAGTGATCAGCAGCGTGATAACCAGTTTATAAGGCTGAAAATGATCCTGGAAGCACAGCAAACTTCTAACTGTACTACTGTTTTGGGTTTTACAACTGAATAACAAAACGGCTTCAATTCCGTCGATTAGACTCAGTGAAACGTAAACACCTATGATATTTGCGGTAATTGTAAGTGTTTTGCACGTGTCGAACCTAACGTCAAAGAACGGTCACCATTGTAACCAAGGCAACCACAGGAACAACATCAAGAAGCACAATCAATTCCCCATTTAAATCTTTCCTGTAAGGTGTGCTTTGTGAAAGCATGAAGTAAACCCCCAGATTGCTTTTGAACATGGACAAAGTATTTCTGATGGAGCGCTATGCGCAAAGATTTAATAAGCTTTACCCCTGCTGATGATTCAGCGTGAAGAAGTAAAAGTTTCACAGACAGTTTCACAGAAAAGCAGCTCGCCACCACAGCCAATAGTAAATGTACTTGCCGGCACACTACCATGTACACTGGCTCATAAGTGAACTCTTATCCTTGATGTTAAGCTGACCTGTCTTTTAGAAAGTCTATCTCTAAACACCTTGGGCAGCATCTCAACAGACTCTTTTACTGATCGTCTTGCAAATCAGTGGAAACAAAGTCTTAAAACAGTGTCATTTGGCAGCGGTGGGATTCAAACCCACGCCCGAGACTGTAGCTAGACTGTAGCCTAAATCCAGCATCTTAGACAGCTTGGTCACACTACCTTCCGCACGGCCGCTCTTCCTCACGTTGCTGGCTTGGAAAATGCTGGGGGCTTCAGCTCTTGTCATCAGATCTAATGGTATCATGACATGTGGAAGTGACTGCAACTTCATCTTCTGTGATGCTTTCAACAGCACAAACCAGCACAAACGTAGCAATAACGAGGGAGCTGTTTCATCCTTTGTGCTGTTTGTAGCGGCGCGACTCCACGGAAATCTAATGAATTGAAGAGCAACAACCAAACTCCTCTGCTATTACTGTTGCTTTTTTCATAGTTTCTTCAAATCCTTCATTTGACCATCGATTTCGAAGGATATTGATGATAATACCACGTGAATTGTGGTTTTCTTTTGATCGCCAATTTTATTCAAATACCAGCCTTTTTTACAGTTGTCTTGGATGTTTCACAAGGTATAATAGCCCCCCTTGCATCCTCAGCTAACATATTTTAAAATTGCAACAAAAATTCAATGGATTATACAACATGTTTGTTTACATTTATATTAAAATTAAAGTAAATATACCAGAATATCAACATACATACAGTGCTAACCTAATAATTCTTGTCAGGTTCTCCATCAAATCTGTGTTGTTATTTTAACATGTTTTAGCTGACAGTGTAACGGGAGTATAAACGAATTTTCCTGCCAGCCATTCAAAGACTAAATTCCTTGGGTGAACATGATTTTCTCCGACGTTGCCGGTATTGGACTTTGCCGGTGATATTGAATTATGTCTACAACTGTTGTAGTAGTTCGTACTTGAAGTTCGACATGTGCAAAGCACTCGCAATTCCTGCTAAAATCATAGGTGTTCAGAACTCCAGAACTCTTTGTACTGCTGAGCCCAGGCTAACCCCCGTTCCTGTTGCTTCGCATAGGGTCTTTTCGCTCTCCTGCCTCTCCACGGTATGTCCCTTCCGACATCCGTGACAGAATGCTGACCCATCTACGACCCCGCGAGCAGCGCTTTTTTGTCTTGCCGCAGTTTTTTCTTTTTCTCTGGGCTTTTTTTTTCAGTTCTCCTATTCTAATCTCGGGATGCTACTCCTGACTTCCGTGTCTGTGAGCGGGTCATTCTGTGTTATGCCTATCCGACATATACTCCTGAATACCTGGCTTTCCTCGGGTTGTCTCTCCTGGCATCCGTGATTGAATGTTGAGCTGGCCCTCCTGTCATCATCGCTGGATATCATTCCATTCTTCCGTGCCTGTGAGTGGGCCCTGTGCCTGGCTGTCCTCAGGTAGATCACTTCGATATCAGTGATAGAATGTTGAGCTTTTTTCCTGCTTTCCTGTTCTCATTGCTGGATATCACTCTGAGCATCCATGTCTGTGAACGGGTTTCGTGCCTGGCTCTCCTCGGGTTGTTCATTCCGATATCAGTGATAGAATGTTGAACGTGTTTTGCCCAGTTTGTGGTATTTTTCCCAGGTTTTTGTCTTTTTATTTTTTGTTTTTGTGTTTTGATTTTTCATTTCCTGGTTTCCCCTCCTATTTGGTCCCCTTTTTGGTTCCTACCTGTTTTTTGTTGTCACCCTGGTCTCCCAGGTTTATGTTTTTTGTGGTTTGTGCTTGTGTACTTGTCTTTTTTTTTGTTTTAAGCCTCCGGAGCTCTACCTGACCCCCTCTTCCTCTACCCAATAAAGGTTTATACCCTGGAGGAGGGGGCAGCTCTCAGCCGTGGACTCCCGGCGGTTTCCTTTCAGTTAAATGAGGTTTTTCCTCCCCCCAGTGCTGTGCAGCTCATTTATTCGTTGGGCGTCTGGAGCCGCCCATGAAGAGGGGGGGGGGTACTGTCATGCCCTCTGTAGCTTCTCTGTCCTGTCCCAAGCTTCCTGTGCTTTGCTCTCCTTCCGGTGTCTCTCTCTCTGGGATATATTTCCGGGTCACTTATTCTGCTTCGCTCAGCATTGACGTTCGGATGTTCTGAGACCCGCCTAGCACCAGGTCGCGGCTCCATCCATGACCTGAGGGCTTAGGTTTCTTTACGTCACTCCAGAACTCTTTGCACGGCTGAGCCCGGGCTAACCCCCATTCTGCCACTTCACATGGGGTCTTTTTCACTCTCCTGCCTCTCCACGGTTTGTCCCTTCTGACTTCTGTGACAATAGTTAATTTAAATAACAAATATGTTTAGAAACAGCTGGGTGAGACTAAAATGTTACTGTTATTCCTCTCAAACTTCATTTAATAATACAATTAGTCAGCAAAGGAACAAGTAAAGGTTTATTTCAATGCTGAAAAGAGAAGAAACTAAACACAAAGTTTCAGCTGTGGAGCCTTCTTAGGGTGTAAGAAAGATAGGGCAGTCAGCCAACACGTTGTGTTTCCACAGCCGGCATTGTGTTTGTTTTCTTCTCTTTTGAGTATGGAATAAAACTTTACATGTTTGGTTAATAATTTTTGTTTTTTTCTTGAACAACCTAATTTGGAGTCAATTTGCCTGTGAAATTGTTCTAGATTTATATTGAACCATTCACTTCCTGCACTTTGTTTCTGTGCTCCAAACTTACTTACTGAGAGACTTAGACTAGCAGACAAACAGATTGCTGCTTCTAAAATTCAAAAAACTTTTCATCTAAAGCAACTTCCAATATCTGAGTAATCCGAGTACAGTACCTTACTCATTAATACAACAGCAATGACTGTTCTGTAAATTGATCATTTGTGGTTACTGTCTAACTTTCATAATCAAAGGACTGCTGCAAATAAGAAATAATTTTCTAGCACAGTTACAGTGACATTTTGCTACCAAGGCATACATTGGCACAAATCTACCAGACCACAGACAAAGAAAAAGAGTTGCTTATTTTTAATCATTCCCACACAAAGTTCCAAACAAATCTATTTTCCTATCCTCATCTAGTTAATATAGTAGCACTTTTAACCCTTAACCCTTCAATATGATTCACTTGTTTAAATGAGGCTCACAAAGTGTCCTGGAACACCACCCCTGTCCATGTTACCTTAACATGGATTAAATGCTTAAATTCTGTGGTAAAAATGCTAAATATACAGTGCTAATGAACTAGCACAGCATCTGTGCTAGTGGGCAGTAGCACTGCCCACTAGCACATCATCCAATCAGTTTTAGTGAGATTAAATAACCTTTTTTGGTTAGCATTGGCATTACCTCCTCCTCTTCTTTCTTCTTTCTTTCACTTTGTTTTTATCTGCCCTACTCTGCACAGTATAAAACATGTGACATTCCCACAGATGAATAATTCATGAGTTTCTCAGTTTCCGGTTGTCAGTTTCACTTTCTATTTGTCATGTATCCATCCTCAAATAACATGATACAGACTGTATTTTGCTTTTTAAGATAATCAATGTAACGGTCATTTTAAGTAACATACTGTACTGCTGTTGACAAGAACAACAAACATCAACAAAAACACAAAAGAAAACCCTGCATATTCTGTCTCAGTTTAGCTAATAGACTTTCAGGACTGCTGTCCAATCACCAACAATTTCTAAGGTGAGCTTTAACTACAGTAATGTCCAATAGGCCTCTGTTTTATAGTTTTTGTAGGATTCAGTTATAAAATCTTATTTCCTGTGGCAAACTATATCCTGTGGTGGTTCCCTGTGGTGTGTGTGACTTTGTCAAGAAAGTCACACATTTCATCCCATGTCATTTTTAAAAAAAATCTTTACAATATATGAAAAATGGGTGAATACCTCTTCTCCAACTCAAGTGTTTTCCTGACAGAATCCTTTTTTTCTCAGGTAAGAAATCATGGGATTAAACCACTTAAGAGACATTCCAGGATAAATTTCTATTAGATGTTACGAAGACACAGATCCTCTTCTCCACTCAGTCTGCCTGAGCTGTTAAATCGCCATTGCCGCATAAATAGCAAGAAGTAATTGGAGCAGAATGATGGCAGGGCCACTCATAATAGGAGAAAGAAAGATACAACTGCTCTATTAAACAACTACATCTCTCTTTCCCTTAAATGTTCCGCGAGAAAACAATTAGAAAAAAAAGGAAGAAAAACATGCTGTGAAAAGCTTCCAACTGAAAATGTTGTTTTTATTGACCAGAGCAAAATGTATTTTCTCTTTTGGTTTTGATTTTGCTCATGCGTGCATATTTACCATTTTAGATATATAATGCTGTAAAGGTTTATACTGTATGTGTTTGTTCTGTATTTGAACTTAAAAGTTGGAAAAAAAATTCTCACTGCTCAATCCAGGAATGAGAAAATCTCTGAATCTCAGGGAACATTTAGGGCACAAGAAGTGACCATTTCATAGACAAAAACAATGGGAAACAACCCCTTTAGATAATAGACAGTGTACATCTGGAAAAACAAAAATTTACATAACATTTTTTTTACAGCTAAGAAAGACTGGAATGACACCTGTGTGATAGCAATGTGGAACAATTGTACAGTGTTTCATCAGTACTGCAGAAAGTGCATCTCTGTCTCTGCTTCTCCCTGCTGGCAGTGGGAGCACAATTTGTGCTCTCTGGACAGTCAGGTCTGTCTGTGACCAGTTTCTGTGTCCAGACTGTGGTCACTGAGCCTGTCCTGTCTGAGCAGTCAGGTTTGTGTGTGTCCAGTTTCCATGGCTAGGCTGTGGTCACTGGTTCTGTGTTCTCTGGGTAGCCTGGTCTACCCGAATACATGTCAATCATCATATTTATTTTTTTTTCTCTTTACTTTTTGCAGACATTTTCTATAGCATATCTTAACCTCAGATATTAAGTTTAATACAATTTTGGAATATTAATATTAAATGTCCAAATAGTTTTGCAAGGCACCATATTCACAAAATTTCCTACACAACCTAAATAAATGTCTGCTACAGTACATTTTTTCAGTCCTTTGTAAAACAACTCTTCAGTACACAGGTCTCCTATCGCAAATGATAGACAATAAGCAGCAAAGGGGAATTTTAATTTCACTTTCCATTTCCTGTAAGCAATGTGTTGTCAGCAATATTCTGAGAACAAAATTAACTGGAGTGAAAAGGTCTTTATTTACAGGTTACAGGTTGCAATTAGTCCTCTTACGGAAGGAAGATTCTTTAACAAAGTGAAAACGGACTAATCCAAGGTTATTAGCACTATCAAAATTCTTTCTGGAGACAGATGAGAAGAAAACTGAAAATCTCTATATTGTTATATAACAGCAGAAATTATTGGCTAAGTTATAATGAGAGAGCTGAATCCCCCCTAACTGACTATCAAGGCGACCAGTTGCTGTTCATTTTCACTTTCAAAGTGACTCTAAAGTGTCCCATTTGATCCCCACAGATCAATACTAGCAGCCAGCCTGATTCCAGCCAGGATTCAGTCACTGTCTCCCAGACATGCTCCCTCATTGTTTCCACCAGCAATGGATTTCATTACTTCAGCAAATCATCAGCAACTCAGCAAGGCATCCCAGCAGTAGATTTCACTACTTCAGCAAATCATTTTCACTAGTAGATAACTCAATTCATTGGCGCATCCAGGTCCCGGGCTCGCACGATGCAGGAATCAATGCAGAGACCCGAACTGAGTGGGCGTCTGGCTTTTAAGGGGGGCTGGAAGGAGGCAGGTGCACAAAATCAAGTCAGACGTGAAAGAACCGGAGCACCCTTAAGGGGGAGGGACTACAATCGTGACAGCATGAATACTAATACACGACAATACATTTATTAATACATAAAATGTGCATATAAACATAACAGATCTTATAGTGAGGGTTAGCAGAATACAAAAGGTATATATTCAATAACGAAGAGTTACAAACCAATAGGGACATACATTCAGTATACCATTCATGTGTACCGTTTTGTAAATGAGCTTTGATTACAACTTCTACACTAGATACTCGCAAGCAAGTACATCACTGAAAGGAATTAAATTGATATAAACTCAGGTTGAGGTAACAATTGAATTCTCGAGCTGTAATGCAGAATGTTGAATACTCATCCAATCTGTGTGGATTCAGATCTCCCACGGACACAAGAGAACAGCGACAGGCTGTTCTCTTCCGATTGGTGTCCTCCTGCCTGGTGCCATCCAGTCCTGTTCAGTGTGGGAGAAGGAAAGAGAGATTCTTGCTGCTGTGCACAGGCAGTGGGCTCTCTGAAGACCTAGTTAGTCCCGGCTGAACTAGCAGAGCTTGTGCACATGGAAAGTGACTGCGGGTCCAAGCCAGTCACACTCTTTAGATGGGAAGAAGACCAGTTCGTTCCCGATGTAGCACTAGTCCTGAATCCTGAGATTCAGCTGTCGACAGTTCCAACTGTAGTTCACTCGTTGATCAGGCGAGATTTGGCAGTGGAGTACCGGTGGTTCACGAGGCTGTCAGCTAGGCTAACCTCGGGCAGATCTTTTTGTTATGCACGGGCAACCTCCGTTCTCAACTCTTAGAACACAGTTAAGTCCTGGCACTCAGACACACTGGCCGTCACGTGATTGTCCGAGCTGAGTCTGAGAACGTCCTGGAGGGGCACCTTCTGGGCATTGTGCTGCCTGTTTTATCTGGAGGAACTATGGTAGTTCAATGACTTAAAGTTCCGCAGGCATTCGAGACCCATGTGGGGTTACCCTGCCCTACCAGTTCCTGATTGGCTGATTGAGGTGGAGGATGAGTAACAATGACCTCTGACCTTAGGGTTGTAAACCTTGGGATGAGACTCTCCCATGGAATCTCCCAGACAGTAAGGCACCAGAGATGACCATTTATTAGGGTGGCTGGTGAATCTCAGCCTTGGGAGCTGTTCCTTATCAGGAAACTCTATCAGCTAGAAAAACACCTTAAATGTGAACCAGATGGAATGGCCTCTCTGTATCCAGCTGCACTGAGCTGAGGGAGAGAGGGACTGGCAAGGGAGCAGCAAACTTAATTCCTATATTTTAAATAAGCCTTGCCGCTACAGAAGTATCCTTAGAAGAAAAACATCTTCTATGATAGTGGTACAGTCCATCACACCCCTCCTATAGCCTTTCAAAGAGAAAAAAAAACTGACAACAAAGTATGTCTATGTGTGGTAATCAACCAGGTCTTACAAACATTCTTAAACCCTTCCACCTCCTTTCACTGCAAATGATTTGTACATGTTAGAAGGTTAATTTTGGCTTCTGATATTATGGTGGATTAAGAGTCCTGGAATCTTTGTAGAAGGACAAAGATGAAAGAAAGGGCAGTGTAACCATGGTCAAGAGAAGGGGAAGATCAACATATATGAGCAGGCGTCCTGTGCCAAATCCAATCTGCCTTCCTTCCAAGCATACAGGAATGCCAGTGAATTAAATATTGACATATGAAAATACACCAAAATGTGCAATCACACATATGCAGTTTGAGCAAACATAAGACAATAACCAAGTACCACAAACTACCAGGCATCTAGTATCATTATCAGTTCAGGTGGGGAGCTGCGTCAGCATGTGTAGGCAGCAAAGGAACAAGTAATAGGTCTATTCCATGCTTAAAAGAGAAGAAAGAAAACACAACATTTCAGCCGTTGAGCCTTCTTCAGGTGTGAGGGCTCCACGGCTGAAACGTTGTGTTTTCTTTCTTCTCTTTTCATCTAGTGTCATTAGCCTTTTAACAGTTCCTGTCAAAATAAAATAGAAATGGATAACATTCTAGAGAGAGTTTGAAATACCAAGGTACAATTTAAACCATACAGATGCAGCCATTCAAAGTACAGACACGTACCGCAGGTAATTGGCTACGGCGTCGTGCATGATGACGCGCGATAAAGCAAAATACCGCGGTGCGTGATTGGTTGACCGACAGGGGCACTCGTGGTCGGTCTGTCGTAGAAAGACTTACTGTAAACGTCTTTACTGTGCCCGTTGTAGATATTGAATTTTACCACTGAAGGGAAATCTTAGTAGCTGAGCATAAAAAGAATAGGAGCATACTGTAATGCGTGTGAAGGCCATAAACGATATTAATTTTGGAACATAAACATACAGTATATAGCTGGTCTTGGTACTTTAAAGAAAAAAATACACACCAGTATTCCATTTCTCCCTAAACATTGTAAGCTTCGAAGTCTTTAACTAACGTGATACCGGAGTCAACAAGCATACTTTTAGAATTTGATTAAAAGGGAATACAGTGCCTTGCGAAAGTATTCGGCCCCCTTGAACTTTTCAACCTTTTGCCACATTTCAGGCTTCAAACATAAAGATATAAATTTTTTATTTTATGTGAAGAATCACCAACAAGTGGGACACAATTGTGAAGTGGAACGAAATCTATAGGATTTTTGAAACTTTTTTAACTAATAAAAAAATGAAAAGTGGGGCGTGCAAAATTATTCGGCCCCTTTACTTTCAGTGCAGCAAACTCACTCCAGAAGTTCAGCGAGGATCTCTGAATGATCCAATGTTGTCCTAAATGACTGATGGTGATAAATAGAATCCACCTGTGTGTAATCAAGTCTCTGTATAAATGCACCTGCTCTGTGATAGTCTCAAGGTTCTGTTGAAAGCGCAGAGAGCATCATGAAGACCAAGGAACACACCAGGCAGGTCCGTAATACTGTTGTGGAGAAGTTTAAAGCCGGATTTGGATACAAAAAGATTTCCCAAGCTTCAAACATCCCAAGGAGCACTGTGCAAGCGATCATCTTGAAATGGAAGGAGTATCAGACCACTGCAAATCTACCAAGACCTGGCCGTCCCTCTAAACTTTCAGCTCAGACAAGGAGAAGACTGATCAGAGATGCAGCCAAGAGGCCCATGATCACTCTGGATGAACTGCAGAGAACTACAGCTGAGGTGGGAGAGTCTGTCCATAGGACAACAATCAGTCTTACACTGCACAAATCTGGCCTTTATGGAAGAGTGGCAAGAAGAAAGCCATTTCTCAAAGATATCCATAAAAAGTCTTGTCTAAAGTTTGCCACAAGCCACCTGGGAGACACCCCAAACATGTGGAAGAAGGTGCTCTGGTCAGATGAAACCAAAATCGAACTTTTTGGCCACAATGCAAAACGATATGTTTGGCGTAAAAGCAACACAGCTCATCACCCTCAACACACCATCCCCACTGTCAAACATGGTGGTGGCAGCATCATGGTTTGGGCCTGCTTTTCTTCAGCAGGGACAGGGAAGATGGTTAAAATTGAGGGGAAGATGGATGCAGCCAAATACAGGACCATTCTGGATGAAAACCTGATGGAGTCTGCAAAAGACCTGAGACTGGGACGGAGATTTATCTTCCAACAAGACAATGATCCCAAACATACAGCAAAATCTACAAAGGAATGGTTCACAAATAAACGTATCCAGGTGTTTGAATGGCCAAGTCAAAGTCCAGACCTGAATCCAATCGAGAATCTGTGGAAAGAGCTGAAAACTGCTGTTCACAAACGCTCTCCATCCAACCTCACTGAGCTCGAGCTGTTTTGCAAGAAAGAATGGGCAAGAATTTCAGTCTCTCGATGTGCAAAACTGATAGAGACATACCCCAAGCGACTTCCAGCTGTAATCGCAGCAAAAGGTGGCTCTACAAAGTATTAACGCAAGGGGGCCGAATAATTTTGCACGCCACACTTTTCATTTTTTTATTAGTTAAAAAAGTTTCAAAAATCCAATAGATTTCGTTCCACTTCACAATTGTGTCCCACTTGTTGGTGATTCTTCACATAAAATAAAAAATTTATATCTTTATGTTTGAAGCCTGAAATGTGGCAAAAGGTTGAAAAGTTCAAGGGGGCCGAATACTTTCGCAAGGCACTGTATAATATGGAATTGCGTATCTCAAGAATTTAAAGACCAGACAATCGCAAACGCATTTTCAATAAAATTATTTTATTCATTCAGCAGTTTGTGAGAGGGACATCCAGCAGGGAGAGACACACACACCGGTTTTCATTGACAAAATTGTTTTTTTTCAATTCCTCTTGTCTAACAGGAATGTTTTGTTTGTGGACAGACTGTTAGACAAGAGGAAAAGACCGCCTCCTCCTACGAAGCATTTCGTTGATCCGATCACGAATTCTTTTCCAGTCGTACGCAGCAAGGGTTGAGAATCTCCGATTCACCATTGTACTAATGGTTTCCCGGAGATTGCAAGGCAAGGCACTTTTGCCTCTGGACCCATCGAAATTTACAGACGTGGTCCACCCCCAGTAAATTTCAAAAGTCACAAGATTTCGAAACACGAGGGCGGCGTAGCGGTCAGCTCTTGCTTTCCCGTCTATGCCGATGCACTGCAAGTACAACCCCCCCTCCATCTCCTGAGTGATGGGTAACAGTTGGATATCTGTGTGAATTATTCATCCCACTGGCGTCTGTGAATTCTGCTGTGCTTCCTGGGGGGAGATAGGCGGTGGGGACAGCATCAACAGATTCCTGCGCGGTGGTGAACTGAGAGGCCGGGATGGAGTGTCCTGAGGCGGTGTGTGCTCTGCGGGGCAAAATAACATAATTCATGTAAGAAATAAAGTCACACAGTAGTATTCATCAGTCGCGGAACAGAAGTCAAAATAAACTTTTCTTTTTTTCCATCTTACCACTTTCTTTTTTACTGTTATTATTGCTGAGAATGCAAAGAGAGTACAAATATCAAATTCAATGAGTGAAAATACAAAAGTAATTCACTAAACTGAGTTTCCTCCCTGAAATGATTTGCTTGCAAAACACTAAGAAGCTTTGAACGGATCGCGGGAATCAAATATACAGATGGAATCAGAGTGTGCTTTCCAACTTTTGAGTAACATTTTTCTTTGATAGGGCGGAGTTGTCTTCACAATCTGGGTTAAATAAAAAGGAGTGACGTCAGTACAAAACAGCTTTCCTTCTTGGGAAACAATGGTTGTGTTACATATTTATTAACTATTTTGGTTTCAAGATCTCAATTTAGTGAGATCAAAAGAAAGCCAGCTGGCTAAATGGTCTTTCAACTAATCGCCCGTGCAGGGATCAAACCCCAGCTGCTGGTACGAGTAGCGTATGGCTCTGCAACATGCAGATGAGGAACTAATCTCTGCTTCTTCATTATATACACAGAGAGCTATATTTGCAAGCCTACTGCCCCCTACGGGCTCTGTATTTCATTGCGGTACAAGACTGGTCGTGGAGACTTCTCGGTCTCGGTGAAAGTGATACACTCCGTAAAATTTCCTGACATTCATTTGTTTTTAAAGGAAAATCACCAACAGCGGCCGAGATCTATTGGAGTTTTTTTTTTTCATTCTATACTGCGATTTCTGAAGGTTACCCTGTGAAAATACGAGTTTTGACGAGAAGGGATGGACATATATGGTCAGCAGGCTTGGGGAATTGGACCTTATGGTGAAGGGTGAGGGCTCAGCAGCAGCAGAACCTGATCAGCATTGGTTGACTCCGATATTTACCTTAGTGTCGGTATACTAAGATGTTTTGGTAACGAGGAAGGAGGGACAAAGCAAATTGGCAGAATGTGTGCTATTTTGTTGACTATAAATCCCCACATGCTGTGTTCAGAGGGTCATTATTAAAAAAAAACATAACAGTAAAATCTCTTGTACTTCAAAATTATGAGTGCCTGTTACATTGTGTCTCACACCTCAGTGTCAGAATTGTGAGACGATTTTGTAATCAGCAGAAATTGCATTCACCTTTTCCCAATGTATTCTCACATGCCATTTTCTCACATGCCATGTTCAGAGGGTCATATTTTTAAAATGGTACAGTAAAATGTCCTGAAGTTCAGGATTGTGACAGTCTGTTATATTGTGTCTCACACCTTGATGTCAGAAATATGAGACGATTTTAAAATCAGGAGGGAGGGCCCTAGCAATATAGCAAACATTGCATTTACCATTTGCCAATGTATTCTCTCATGCCATGTTCAGAGGGTCGTATTTAAAAAACGGTACAGTACAATGTCCTGAAGTTCAGGCTTTTGAAAGTCTTTTCCATTGTCTCTCACACATCTGTGTCAGAATTTTTAGACATTTTTATAACCAGGAGGTAGGTTCACAGCAATAAGATGAAAGTGCGCTCACGCCCTGCTCATCCTCAGTTAACCATATATTCTCATATGCCATGTTCTAAATGTCCCATTTAAAACTGCTATATTAAAATTTCTTGCAAAATGCAAGAGTTTGAGACTTTTTATGATCAGAAGCCAAGGTCGAGGACAATATCCAGAAAGTGCCAGTGAACTTATGTTTTGCCTTTGTCTTATTTACTTGTTGTATAACATGCCAGATTGTTTTATTGTGAGTTGTGTTTCTGAAATGTGTTTCATACAAAAATGCAATTTGGACAGTCTCTACTTACATATTCCCCTTTACTGAGGATATGTACAGTAATACATCCGGATAAGTATTTTTAAAAATGACTGTAGAGATCCATCTACAGGCGAAAGGCGGCATAACATCACAACAGCAGCATTTAAGATGGAATGAAAAACGCGAAGAAGCTGGCGAATAAGAAGCCAACTTCAGCCTCGTTAATGCAATAGCATTAGGTGAGGTGAGGTAAAAAATAAAAGCAAATTTTATGCTTCAAATTAAATACATTTTATTTATTATGAATGTGCCTGAAATTTTTCAGTACTTTAGAGGGTTCTGCCATTTTAGATGTTATGCTGTTTCTGTCTGATTTGTCAAATGTGTCATTTAAATCTCCCGTCATTTCTATATCAGTCTGAAGGCCTTGAAGTAAAGATTGCAATTCATCCAAAAATACAATTCATCCAAAAAAAGTTTCCCACTGGTGATACATACAAGGAAATGAATGTACATTTTCCCCCATAATCAACAAATTTAAAATCAAATACCTCCCTCATCTGCAGGTGGAGAGAATAATGTCAGAATAAATACAGGTTTAAAAGTCAGGAGCATTGATAGTGCTATTTTAAAATGACACTAAAATGCTCACAATATATTAAAAAGCTCTATTAAATAATGAAATAATTAAAACAAGGTAAAAAGAAATAATACACAGTTATAAAGCTCAGGAATTATCAATGGGAAGTTACAATGGGTTGATATGATTTAAAAAATAAAATGTTTGAAAAAAATCCACTTACAATATGCTAAAAATGGCAAGAATACTTAAAACAGGTGTGTAAAATTAAAAAAAAATAAAACAAGTTAAAAATAAATACTAAATGGGTTTAAAATTCAGGAATGTGATTGGTCAGATCCTTACGATGAGTGTTGCTGGTGTTTCGTGTGATTTACCGAAATGAAAAAAATATTCAATTTAAAAACGGCAAGAGCTCGTATGAAAAAAAAGTTCTTAAGTATCTTTGTTGTAACAGCTGCGCCAGAACTAGTGTATTCATATACATCAGAAAAGTAGCTGAACTTGACTGGTTTATATTCAGTTATATGCATTGGGGACGAAAAGGAGACTTGATTTTATTAGGTTTTAGGAATCAGAAAATTTATTTTTATATGTTTATGCCTACGAGCAGAAATAACTTCCTGCTTTCAACGCTTTTATTGTTTCTTCTTGTAACCTCGAACAGAGAAACCCAGTACTGACTCACCGAAACACCCCAGAGTTTCTGTGTTTCTGGGATTTAAGAGGGATGTACTGTATGAAGACAGTAAAGGGAGTTTTTTTTCCCGCTGTAGAGTATGAAGGCGGTTTGATGAGTCTGGAGGGAGGAGACACGCATTCCGCACAGGGAGCGCAGAACAACGAGTTTCACCTGCAGCTCGCCGAGTAACCACTGAGACCGGGAAACACTGAGTCTCTAACCAGTGTTGGAGATGTAAAGGGTTAAACCCAGAAGTGGAGATTCTGTATAAGTGTAAGATTAAGGGAATAGGGTTTTGGGGGGTTTGGTGCACAGAAGAGGTTTCGGTTTAGGTTTAGTTTGCTTTCGACACATTTGTAACGGCCATGGTGGCCTGTAGAGTCGGCATGCGCCGTTACTTTTGCGGACGTTTGGTGTATAAGGGTGGTGAGGGTTCGGCTCACTCGGGTGATATTTCACGGTTGGACTTTTCAAGGAAGGTGTTACAGAAAGGATTAAGGCATTAGATGTCAAATGCTTAATCACTTTGCTGAAGGGAATTGGTTTTGACATTAGTTTCAATCGGTGAAGTTACTGGAACAATTTTGGATGAAAATAGAGGAGAAAAAAGGATGTGGGCCTGATTAGAATGTTTGAATGGCAGAAGCTGATGGATCTCTCTAATGTGGTGTGAGCCTGGTCAGTACCTGGATGGGAGACCTCCTGGGAAAAACCAAGGTTGCTGCTGGAAGAGGTGTTAGTGGGGCCAGCAGGGGGCACTCACCCTGTGGTCTGTGTGGGTCCTAGTGCCCCAGTATAGTGACGGGGAAACTATACTGTAAACGGGAGCCGTCCTTCGGATGAGACTTAAAACCGAGGTCCTGACTCTCTGTGGTCATTAAAAATCCCAGGGCGTTTCTCGAAAAGAGTAGGGGTGTAACCCTGGCATCCCAGCCAAATTTCCCATTGGCCCTTACCAATCATGGCCTCCTAATAATCCCCCTCTATGAATTGGCTACATTTCTCTGCTTTCCTCCCCACTGAAAGCTGATGTGTGGTGAGCGTTCTGGCACAGTAAGGCTGCCGTCACATCATCCAGGTGGATGCTGCACACTGGTGGTGGTGGAGGGGAGTCCCCATTACCTGTAAAGCGCTTTGAGTGGAGTGTCCAGAAAAGCACTATATAAGTGTAAGCAATTATTATTAATTAATAGGACTGTGATTTTTTGCATGTTTAATGAGATGGTGATGAAGGAAGATGTTGTGACATGGTTGTCTAAGTATTGTTTAGTGAAAGGTGAGCTTCTTGGATGATGATGGCATCTGGAACTGTGCATGGAGAGTACCTGTTTCATTGCATGAAGACAAAAAATGGTTATGGTGGATTTAAACACATTCCTTCTTTGATTGGATTAGGTGAAAATAGAGGCCTTGTGTTCTACCAAGGGCAGCCAAAACTGTGCAGGAGATGTGGGGAGCTGGGGTACTGGCGTGTGGTATGTGCAAGGAAATTGGACATGCATATACTGAATGTACAAGTGTGAGGAAATGTAATCTCTGTGAGTGTGAAGGTCATGTGTTTAAAGACTGTCCAAATTCCTTTGCAAATAGAACAAAACTGGGAAGACCAATGCAAAAACAGGAAGAGTTTGAAGAGGCATTTAGGGCTGGAGCAGTGGTTCTGGATCAGGAACTGGATGTGGTTGACGTTGAAGAAAGTGGTGGAAAAGAGAGCGAGGGTTCAGAATGGAGTGAAGGGGATGAGGGGGAGGTAGAAGAGAATGATGATGTTGCAAAAAGTGAGGTGGAATCTGAATTGATTGGTAGCATCTCTTCCAATAGCCTGCCACCTGTGGAGACTGAAAGTGCTCAAATGAAATGTACAGAACAGAGGGTGCAGTCTAAAAGAGACATTGGATTTAGAAAATGATTTAACTCCGAGCAGTAGAGTGAGGGAAGATCATTTTCCGAGTCCTCAGGTAGGTTCTCCCATGGGTTTAGATGTCTCCAATACAGTATATGTGATCTTACTGACCAAGCTTTAGAACCAGAGACTCAAGGAGGGCAGGTGGAGAAATATCCTATGGATTGTGGGGGTGGTGGAGGAGGAGACAATTAAAGCAAAAGGGGGGGGGAGGCCTGTATAGTAGGTGTCACCTACTGAATGATTGTAGCCAGAGCTTTTAGTCTCCCCTGGTCCTACTTTAAGTATGGCTCTTAATATTGTGTCAATAAATGTGAGAAGCATTCGCTCCAAGTTAAGGGCAAGGAATATACTATCATTTCTGAGGAAGGTAAATGCTGATATTGTGTTGTTACAGGAGTGTGGGTTACCCTTTCAAAACTGCTATAAGGATATGGAAGAACTGGGGACATTGGGCCCATCAATCTGGAGTGGGTCCAAAGAAAATAAATCTGATGGTATAGCTGTTCTTATTAAAAATAAGATGGTAGAGGTACGTCACCACCTTGTAGTGAAACCAGGGAGAGCACTGGTGGTATATCTGGGTTTCATGAATGTCTAATTTAAACTCTTAAATATATATTGTCTGAGTTGCTCACATGACAGATATGTCCTAATTCAGGAACTGAGTATATTTATTGGGATGGGAACCAGTGGTTTTAGCTGGGGATTTTAATTCTCTTTTAGAAAGAGAAGGCAGAATGAGGGGCGAGAGGTGGGTCCAATTTGATAAATCATCAATATTATTGCAAACATTATGTAAAGATTTTAAACTGAAAGATGGCTTCAAACTTCATAGTCAGGGGAGGGCAGGTTTCACATGGCACTAGTCTAATGGGACCCAAGCCTCACGCATTTTGTTTTGGTACTTGATTTTACTTGCACGACCGCAGGCCTAACCCCTGTTTTTTTTTTCTCTGACCATTGTCTGCTGTCATGTACAATTTCTATTCCAACAGCTGTTACTGTGGGGAAGGGTGTGTGGAAGCTGAATATTTTGCTTCTGGAAGGTGAGGAAGTGACGCACAGGTTCAGGGAAAGATATAAGGAATGGCGGTCTTTGTATGACCTGTTTGGCACAAGAGCACAGTGGCTGACCCTGCGCTCTGACCCCCAGCTTCTCTCCCTGTCTGCGTGTCTCATGGAGTTAGAAAGACTACAAGCTGTGCAAACTTCCAAATCTGTAACATAATTCCAAGGGTGTATGATAGATCATTCACAAAATCAAATGGCTGTTTATTATTTTAAGAACTGTAGTTCACTACTGTTCTTTTGACTCTTGAGCTTGCATTATACAGCCGTTGAGTGGATTTTGAACCTAAGAGATATCCAACTGATTCAACCTGTCTGATGAATGTTAAATGGGTTGTGAGTTTTGGCAAAGTTTTTTGCAACATTATTTGTTTCACGAATACCATTCATCTCTATAACAACTTTCCTGTACCCTGAACATATGTTTTAAATTGCTTGATCCCATTTGGTGCAACCTTTCCGTTGTACTCGTAATGTGTTGTTTGCATTAGGAGTGTGTTAAATAAGCAGAAAAGAAGCCCATTTATTCTACTGCTTCTGATCTTATATAGTGGTCAGAATCTCTCATCCAAAAGCTGATGAGTGGGAGGGGGGGAAATTAGTGCAGATGCACAATCCATAAAAAAAACATTAAAGAGCATAAGGGTTTTCATCACATGGACTTGTTTGACTGTTTAGGATTAATGTTTTGGTGACAGATCAATTAAAGGACAACAACCAGAAACACTGGTTCTCACACTGAACACATTCTCCTTCAATAATCTTTTTTACCAACAGGTGAGTGGAGTTGCTATGGGCACCAGAATGGGACCCAGCTATGCTAATATCTTTGTTGGCTGGGTAGAAGAACGTTTCTTCGCTTCCTACACTGGCTATGTCCCTGACCTCTACAAGCAATATATTGATGACTGCGTCAGTGCCGCCACATGCTCCAACGATCAGCTTAAGTGCTTCCTGCACCATTTCACCAACTTCCACCTGTCCCTCAAATATATGGTTAACATATCTTCCACTACTCTTCCGTTTCTGGACATCAACTTCTCCATCAACTACCCCAGACTCTCCACTTCTGTTTATTACAAACCCACGGATTCACACAGCTATCTCTTGTTTTCACCCCAAACATACTAAAAATTCTCTCAGTTTTTCACAGTTCCTTCGGCTACAACAAATATGCAGCGACGACATCGACTTCCAGAACCAAACCCTCAAAATGTACTCCTTTTTCATCAACAGAGGATACCCCAGCAGTGTTATTGACAGGGCCCTTGCCCGAGCCAAAAACACCCCTCGGACCATCAACCCAATCAGGAACTCCCACCGTAACAACCGCATTCCTTTGGTGCTTCCCTAACACACTTCCTATCCCAAGGACTATTAACGACAACTTTTTCATCCTACACGATGATCCCTCAATTGGGGCCATCTTTTCTTACCGCCCCATCATCTCATATCGCCAATCAGCTAATCTGCGCAACCTTCTTGTTCACAGCTCCCTTGACCGCCCTCAGCAACCATCCACCCCAGGTACTTTCCCTTGCAACAGAGCTCGCTGTATCGCCTGAAAGTACACAGCCAACACCACACTCATTCAAGGCCCCTCAGGACAATTCTGGATCACCGAGATGGCATCTTGTACCTCCAGCAACCTTATTTACTGTATCTCTTGCAGTAAATGCCCAGTTTCTCTCTATATTGGAGAAACAGGAAGGAGACATGGAGACCGCTTCAGAGAACATGTCAGGGCTGTGAAGATTAAAGATCTCTCCAAAAACCATTGTTTCTCATTTCACCTCTGATGGCCATGACCACTCTAATCTCACCGTCTGTGTTCTCAAAGATGGTTTTCTGAACTCATACATTAGAAAGACTACCGAAACCAAACTTATCCTGCAGCTAGGATCACACCTTCCCACTTCTCTAAACGACAGACTACTATTCTACTAAATTTTTTCCATTCATTGGAAGTTTCATTTCACACCTCTCAACACCTATTCTGACTTCACATCTCTTGATCGGCTTCTCTTTCTGTCCCCTGCTCCCGCCTCTCACCCCTCCTCCCTCCCAGCCTTTGTTCTCCCACTACATTACCTTTGCCTACTGCCTTCTTTCTCTCACACCTGAAGAAGGCTCCACGGCCGAAACATTGTTTTCTCTCTAATTTTTTTCAGCATGGAATAAACCTATTACTTGTTCCTTAACAACCGGAAACAATATCTTCGGTCTTTCCAGAGCTGTAAGTAGTCATTCCAAGTTAATTAACTTGTCTCTGTGCTTGTATGTACTCTTCAATAGCCACTGATGTTATTTATAACAGCTATTTTAAAAAATAAATTTGCATTTTTTTGGACTTCTTTTAAAGAATTGGCACATTTGGCAGAGCGGCGGCTCTGTGGCTAAGGATCTGCACCTGTGGCTGGAAGGTTGCTGGTTTACATCCCACAGTCGGCAGAGGAATCCTACTCCATGGGGCTCCTGAACAAGGCCCTTAACCCCAACTGCTCCAGGGGTGCCATATAAATGGCTGACCCTACGCTCTGACGTTCAGCTACTCTCCCTGTACAGATGCAGCCATTCAAAATGCGCGGGCGATACCGCATTATTTTCCGGTATGCTGTACGCAGTCTACCGCAAGTTACCGGTAAATACCGCAAGTTACCGGTAAATACCGCTAGCAAAATAATAGTATCCGGAATTTCCGCAAGGTGGAGCTAATAAAGCTCAACCTCTCATGTTTGAGCTGTAGCCATCAAAGTCTTTAACGAAGATATTAATAATAGTATTAATAATAAATGACCTTGGACAAGCTGTAAACTCAAAGTATTGCCCTGGTCCACATTCTTTTTTTCATTGACCATCTTTGTAAAAGTAACACCACAGCATTTCGCAATCACGCATTTTTTTCCAATCATGCAAAGTACAGTAATTTTTGAGAATCGATTCACCATGCCTTACACATGCTCATAAAAGAGATTGATTTAGGAACATAAACATATTACCGTATGCAAACTGTACTGTATACAGTATGTATATGTATATTTAATGTTTTAACTGTGCCCGTTTAAGTATTGAATATTCATATCTAATTTTACCACTGAAGGGAAATCTTAGTAGCTGAGCATAAAAAGAATAGGAGCATACTGCAACGCGTGTGAAGGCCATAAACGATATTAATTTTGGAACATAAACATACAGTATATGGCTGGTCTCGGTACCTTAAAGAAAACATACACGAAACATGGTTTCATTATGACCAGAATCGGTCTTGAGATATTTTTAACTTGATTTACAGTATTTGAGAGGTATGTCTTAACACCGATACTACAGTGCTTAAGTACTACTCACGTATATGTTTCTAGGTTTATATAATGCATTTCATACGGTCAAATTACTTTTGAGCAACTAATAAGAAGCGCGAAACGGTATGCGTTTTAGTTTCGTTTCGTGCTGGGACCCGTGGATTGATTAGAGATATCAAGTACATACAAGTCATTTTTTAAATGTTGTAGTTCGTCTTGAAAAAATGTTACGAGTACATCATCTATCAACAATTACACAGGTTCTGTTTCCATGTTGCGGATTTTGGTTATGTAATATTATTTTCTAGATTTCACGTTGTGAATATATGATTTGGGCAAACAGAGCCGCAAAGAAGTACATTATGGGTTGTTGTTTTTTTTTTTGCAGTTGTATCTAGAACAAGCGATGCTTAAACCTTTGTCTGATTCTTGTGAAACTATCCACACGACAGTTACCTACAGTAGGAGTTGACTTCAGTGATGTCACTGATGGGATGTTTCTAAAAATCCATCCTCTGTAAAACGTCTTCTCTAGTTGTCCTGCATATGTATTCGCTAATGAAGCTGTGTGTTTTGAGCCTGGATCTCTACATTTCTGTATGAACCAGCTTAGAGGGCTAAAGACAGCTTGTGTTTAAATTGAGTGTAAGGCAATTTATGCTTCTAAAGTCATGGTCAGCATTTTTGTACTGTGCTGTAAACTTGTTCTGTGCCTAGTCACATTATTTTATAGCGTTTTTATAGCGTTATCAAATCCGGTGGCGCTGTGTGTTAGTTTCCTGACTCCCATGTCACATGGTCTGTGATTGAAACCTGTAATACCGGTTTAATTCGTCACAGCCAGCACTCCGGTTGTAAAGTAGAAGCAGGCGAGATTTCCAGCGAAAAACACCTCCCCCTTCTTCAGGTGTGAGGGTCTTCTGCTCAGAATGAAACGCTAAAATGTAATGTAGGCTCTGAATGGGTTCAATTGTGATTTGGGCTTGATTAAGGTCGCTGCCTTTCATCTAAAACCCTACTTGAATCCTTCTAAACTAAAAATCAGTGTTAGTGAGTTCTAAATAAATAGGTATCCAGGTAACAGTGAAACGGGCGGACAGTCTGGGGAGATCGCCCGTTTTCCATGTAAATAGTTCCCTGGTTCCGCACCCCTTGGTGTTTCTCTCGCTCTCTCTCGGGTCACCTGATCATTAGCTCGAAAGATTTGAGTGCTTTGTGTATATTCTAATGGTAGTGGGGGCAGGGTGTGTGGGAACAGGTTTGGTTGAAATTGCATTGGAGATCTATGTTCTTCACACCTGAAACATTTTCTCTGAAAGCATTTTCTTCGCAGTTTAACCGATCTTGTTACAGCATGTTACAGTTTACTATTATTAACCATATTAATTTCAAGTGCTTAATGTAAAATCTTGTAAAAATATATTTTCATTGTTCAAATATACATTAAGTCTGACTATCATATAATAAGTTAAATACAAAACTAAAGAAAAAATAGGGTTAAATATAATTCAAAATAGTTTGCTAACAATGTTAACTGTTTATGAATAATAAAATGTATTAGCTAAGGAGTAGGATGGCACAGTTGTTAGTATGTTTTTTGTTTTGTTTCTTTTTCATAAATACAACAGTAGTACCTGATGTCTCAGTGACTTTCAAAATTAAATTATGCATGCAAACCTGTGAACTAGAAAGATAACTAAGATATCCATTCATTTATAATGGTGGCAAAGTGGTTAGCATTGCTATCTTGCAGCACTGGGGTCCTAGGTTCAATTCCTGCCATCCTGTGTGTGTGGGGTTTACATGTTCTCTCTGGGTTACATGGTTTTTCTCCATATGTGTGATATGACTCTCTCTCGCACTCCAAAACATACTGGTAAGTTAATTGGTTTATGGGAAAACTGGCCCTGGTGTGTGTGTGTTTGTGTCTGTCTATCCTGTGATGGACTGGCGCTATGTCCAGGGTGTATTCTGCCTTGTGTCCGTTGCTTACTAGGATAGGCTCCAAATCCTCTGTACTGGATAAAGAGATTAGAAATGGAAGTAAAGGCACTGTGTGGATGGAACTATACACAGTGTTAGAAACCCACTATGAAATGGCAGCATCTCACTGAGAATAAAATATTTTATACTGCTGGCTTAAGGAAACAGCCTTTCCACCTCTCTTGCACATCAGTATCCATACCTAGTTATTTAAACAAATTGCCTCTAATTTTAAACATCTTAATATGCTGGCTCTGTGGATCCGCATCAGCTATGTTTGCCCATTCCTTCAATTCATGTGCATCCAACACACAGTTCAATGCCAGCAACTACACATAATCTAAAATACAATCCTTATTTCAGTATCTATGTAAACATATAGTCTGTTAACTTCATCATCTTCATCAAAAGTATGCCTAACCCCATTAGGAAGTGTTCTTGTTATAAGTGTATTCCTCAGCTTTCCCCAAACTATCTTCTTCTTGCCAACATCTCTAGTCTTTTATCCTGCAATAACTCAGCCAACACTTAAATCTCCAAAAGCTGCTTGTGTTAATTTCTTTAAATCACAAATATCATGTGTAAATACTGGCCATGTAATACTCTGCATTGTGGAATAATAGTTTATTTTAAAGGGAACTAGAGAAACTAAGAACTAGAGAAATCAAGAAAGGCTTTTTTCTAGAATTAATAAATGCACATCCTGTTCACTGGGGAAATTAAATCCACACTGAGCAATCTTCAATATGTTCAGAATATGACAGCAAGAATCCTATCAGGGATGCATTACACCTGTTTTCAAGTCCTTGCACTGGTTACCTATCAGATTTCGAGTCAACTTCAAAATCCTTATCCTCCTTATATACTGTCCTACAACTGTTATTATTGATCTCCGAATTATTGTACTTGACATGACTTCATTCAGCCTTTCCTGAACGTCTATGACAGGCAGAGAGAGTGCTGTTTCTGGTGCGATCTTTTACAGCTGACATTTCACTGTTTTAAACGAACAAGAAATTAGATTGCTCATAAATCACTTATTCTATATAAACACAGCGTAATTGCCCTCCGAAAATCTTCTTTTTCTTGTTCGTTTTAGAGACCTTGATCGAAACTGATTTTAGATGTCAGAAAGGATTTATTTTCTCTGTATTTCCTACATTGCTTTGTCGAGATTTTAACTTTATATCTAACTTTATATCTAGGCTCAGATTTCAACTATAAATCGTACAGTAATTAATAGCAGTAAATACTGATGTTTATACATAAAAAAGTCATGCCTTGGAGTATAGACCCCCAAAGGAATGCCATAGACTCAAACTGCAAAATAAACACATACAGAAAGAAAGTATTTGTATTGTAATTGCAAATCCTGGTACTGTATGAGTGATTGGTATGACTTTCCTCATTACAAATCTCTTATTAGAATTTAAATTTCTCTGTAACTCCAGGTCAGAACAGAGAAAATGTAACTGCCTTAAGGAGTTTACGATTATGAAAAATAGAAGGATAAGCATGATACGTATGTCTTCATACGTAAGTCATGTTACTGAGCACCAAATCTTATTGAGAATATGAATCCATTTAAGGTTTATACCATTAAAG
The DNA here is from genome assembly GCF_055471065.1 of Atractosteus spatula. Lineage (NCBI taxonomy): Eukaryota > Metazoa > Chordata > Actinopteri > Semionotiformes > Lepisosteidae > Atractosteus > Atractosteus spatula. The sequence continues at coordinate 17,390,961 of NC_142715.1, read as the reverse complement.
TAACGGTTTATTCCATGCTGAAAATGTTTGTACCAGACTTTTTTGAGGCCTGTTTAATTGTGTCTGAAGTCTGATGTTGTAAATTTTATTGTTAAAAAGATCCATGAAAATGTCACTACTAAAGTTAGCTGGTACTGTTGGTACTGTAAGTGTCAAGTAGAGCTCATATTTTAGATTTTGTGTAGTTGCTAGCGTTGAACTGTGTGTTGGATGCACATGAATGAAGCGACGGACACAAGGCAGAATACACCCTGGACATAGCGCCAGTCCATCACAGGACAGACAGACACAAACACACACACACCAGGGCCAGTTTAAATCTAACCTCAGAACCTTTCTTTTCAGAAGACTTAGTGTCTGTATCTGCTTCATTTTCTAATTTTGGTAGCACCTCTAACTGCTTGTCTTTCTTATATGCATTTACTTTGTAATCTGTGGTCCTTTTATCTGTTTTTACATCTACTGTATTGCTTTGAGATGCCACCTTTAATGGTGATATATCAAATAAAGTTTTTTATTATTGTTATAGGGAAACATGATCAGATTGTCCCTGGTTCAGAAAAAAAAGATCTAAAGTATACTAGTTTGTCACTCTTCTAATTCCCTTTGCTAAATTACTTTTCATACTAATCTGATCAATCTAACTGCCAGTTTTCTGTGCTTTCTCTATCCTGCTAGATTTGCAATTATTCTGAAAATTTTCATCTTGAAATAACTCATTTCTAAATACCTTTTTCACTGTTAACATCTTGCAGCAACTCTGCGACAAAATATACACTCTGACAGTTCATCCTGCTACCAACATTAAATAAAACAAATCTTAAGATTTCTATATTTATGTCTTTATATAGTGGTTTCATTAGTGACAAAGGCTAAACTTTCTTGGAAAAATGTATTTTATGTGTTGCGGAAAAAACTGACTTGCTTTAACAAAATATGTTTACAAATCCTTTCACCTGGCATTTTCGTAGTTAGAAATTATGGAACACTCTGTTAAAAGCAAGGGAGTTTTTATGTCCGTTGCAGTTCTTTTGCAACATGAATATAATTATATCGTTATTAATTTCTTGAGATACGCTATTCCTTATTATATTCCCTTTTAATCAAATTCTAAAAGTATGCTTGTTGACTCCGGTATCGCGTTAGTTAAAGACTTCGATGCTTAAAATGTTTAGGGAGAAATGGAATACTGGTGTGTATGTTTTCTTTAAAGTACGGAGACCAGCCATATACTGTATGTTTAAGTTCCAAAATTAATATCGTTTATGGACTTCACACGCGTTGCAGTATGCTCCTATTCTTTTAATGCTCAGGCACTAAGTAAAAGGAGATGCTTCATATTGCTTGACTAATTTTAAAAACTAAGATAGAAATGCAGACGCTCCCTCGGTGCGCTGCTCTGGTGCGCCGGCTCTTACACAGTGCCTGTCTGCCGTAAGCATTACAATATACACACCCAACACTGCTTGTACCCATCTGTCATGCAAATAAAACACCTTGAATTGAATTGAATTGAGGGGAGAGGGGGGGAATACTAAAGCCAATACTGGCTCAATACCCTCGATGGGCTTTGACGTGCTAATGCGTTGGTTTAACAGTCCGGGTGTGGCAGGCTTCCAATGTCAACTCGACTCGATTGGAAGACAATGAACGTATTTTGTGATATTTAGAAATATAAATTTGTTTGGTGCGAGTGAGGTTTTATTTAATCTCTGACCAAGGGAAACGTTTCATTTTTTCAAAGAAATGTTTGTTAAAAAATAAAGTCATAGTTCTATGGGATTCAATCACAGACCGTGTAACATGGGAGTCAGGAAACTACTGTAACACACAGCGCCACCGGATTTAATAACGCAATAAAAACGCTATAAAATAATGTGACTAGGCACATAAAAAGTTTACAGCACAGTACAATAATAAATGCTGACCATGACTTTAGAAGCATAAATTACCTTACACTCAATTTAAACACAAGCTGTCTTTCTGTATGAACCTCTAAGCTGGTTCATACAGAAAATGTAGAAATGCATTAGCCTGATTATGATTAAAAAACACATAATTAAACACGCATTTGCGATTTAAATCAGAACACGATTTAAATCAATATAAATGTTTATATTGTAACGCATACTGTCCAGCCTCCATTTCTCTATAAAAATTTACTCTGTTGCACACACACACAATAGAAGGAGGAACCGCTGTCAGAAGGGAAGATATGTTCAAAATATCGCAAATATCGATCATGTTGCGATATTTTGAAATATAAAAGTCAATTGATTGTCCATAATATCGCTATTCTATTTTTTTGAAGAAATGTTTGTTAAAAGAAAAGTCCAGCACCAGCTGGATTTGAACACACAACTTACCAGTTGGTAGTCACGCACCTAGACCAGTCGGCTACAAGACAACTCGCATGAACAGGCAGGCGAAACAGCCCTACACAGCCCTGCCGCAGTACACAGATATAATCATACCGTTATTAAATTCTTGAGATACGCGATTCCATATTATATTCCCTTTTAATCAAATTCTAAAAGTATGCTTGTTGACTCCGGTATCACGTTAGTTAAAGACTTCAAAGCTTAAAATGTTTAGGGAGAAATGGAATACTGGTGTGTATTTTTTTCTTTAAAGTACCAAGACCAACTATATACTGTATGTTTATGTTCCAAAATTAATATCGTTTATGGCCTTCACACGCGTTACAGTATGCTCCTATTCTTTTTATGCTCAGCTACTAAGATTTCCCTTCAGTGGTAAAATTCAATATCTACAACGGGCACAGCAAAGACGTTTACTGTAAGTCTTTCTACGACAGACCAACGGACCACGAGTGCCCCTGTCGGTCAACCAATCACGTACTGCGGTGCCTCGCGTCATCTTGCGTCATACTGAGCGACGTCACCTGCGGTACGTGTCTGTGACGCGCACTTTGAATGGCTGCATCTGTATGTGTATCTCAAGTAGAGCAAGCTGGGGTATGCAAAATAGGAATTCTTAATGCAAGAAATTGTATATGGTCAATACAGTGATCATATCTTATTGGCACATGGTAATCTCCAAGGAACAAGTAATAGGTTTATTCCATGCTGAAAAGAGAAGAAGAAAACACAATGTTTTGACCATGGAGCCTTCTTCAGTTATGATTTGATTTTTTACAATCATACCCACACAAACTTTGCAATTTTTAAAAATCTTGCAAACACAACCCAGAGATTTTTTTTTAAAGAAACACATACTTCTTTTCTAGTTTTTTATGTGGCTGTGACAGTCAGAAATCCTCAGTGAAAAGGACGAGATTGTTAGGTGAAAGGTAGATCGAAATACTGGAAGTACAGAAAAGCAAACAATCCAAAACAGAAGGTGAGGTCCAAGGTCGAGAGGCAAAAGGGAGTTCAGTAACCAGTAAGCGAGATTCAGAGTAAATGCGAGGTAGAGCTCTCAAAGAGAAGACTCAATACCGTGTAGCAGGAAGCGGGTTTGGATGGCTAAAACAGTGCTGCTTGCCGCACAGTAGAGCATGTGCTGGTGGATTAACACGTTATTATTAACCCGCTGCTGGTACTGGTTAGTTCTTTTGTGAGGTGATCTCCACCAGTTGGCTGGTGGTTATGACATTGACAGAATGCTGTTTTGTGATTGATGCTATATCAAAATATAGGGTCCTTCAAAAATTAAACACAGAAATAAAAACATTGAGTGGATTTGTACATCTGTTGCACTCCTACACTATAAACATCCATTGGGAGTTGAATATCAATTATGTTTCCACTTCATTCAGATGTGTTCCCTATTTTTCAGATTGTTGGCAATGCCACATTTTAAAGGAGGACAGAGGAGTAGGAGGCCAGACCTGTGGTCAAGGGCTGGTGGAGTAGGGAATGAGATCAAAGAATTTCTGAAGTTTTCTAAGATAGAAAAAAAAATTAGGTGGCATGACAATATGTGGTCAACACTGTCAAACAGAGTCCTTGGAGAGGATTACTCCAGCAACAGGAAATGTTTATTAGTGATTTGGCATGAAGATAAAAAAAAGTAAGAATCCAAGTGCTTAAGGCGCAGAAGGAGGTGAGTATTGGTAAGGATTCAAAACCAGATGACAGTACACAATCTATAGTCAATATTTCAAGTCAAAGTGAGGGACATAGTTTGGAAGGCAACACAGAGCTCAGAAGTTCATCAGGAGATACAGAAGATGCATGGGCAGCACACGGCAGCACAGACAGTGGTGACATGTTTGAAGGAGAAAACATCTGTGTAGAATCAGAAAAAAAGCCTGAAGAGCACAGTGAATATTCCCAGGGGGCAAGCTTGCCTGGGACGTCACCTAAGGATAAAAGGGGATTAAGAAAGACTATGTCTGTGCCTAAAACTTTCCAAGTATGTCTGAAGGCTGAACAATGGAGAAAAATACCACCTCTAAAAGGTACATCTAAACTAAGATGACCATGGACCCATATCTTATATAGCGAGTTCGGGAAGAAAAATCTTTGCTCCCCAATAGCCTTCAAATACCAATACATCAGGAAAGAGAACAGCAGAAAAAAAAAACTTTCTTATGATTAAAGCAGTCTGTACTTTCAGTTCCTACCTTCAGTACCTTCAGTTCAGTACTTTCAGTTCCTGTAATGTAAAATACATAATGACAACAAGTCACAAACCAATGGGCAATGATGACATCACAATTGATGTTGTACGAGTAGGGCAAATACAACACAGCGAAAGGGAAACAAAATTTCGACAGGCACGTCAGCCTTATCGTTGAAAGATTGCCCGTGCCCTCACAAAAGGAATCAGCAATGTGTACTACAGGCAGCTGAGCAGAACTCCGCTTGCTGAAATTGCAGCAGGCAATTTATCTAAGGCTCACAAGCAAGTATTAAACACTTCAGCATTTACTATTCGAATACCACACTTCGTCAAAACACTGCCGCTTCTTAAGCTAATAAGTAACGGTTTTTGAGCACGCATTGTGTTGTTAACGCTTATATTAAAAAAGCATAAATTCAAATAATGGAATTTGGACTGAACAAAGTAGTCCAGCCCCTTTACAACATTACATACCCACTGATTAAAGCTTAAAACTACAGCAGCAGGAGTAATAATAATGGCAACAACATGTTTGGAGTTCGACATTTCATTTATTCTGCGGAAACATCGTATCGGAATGAACTGCCCGAGATAGAAGAGGAATTGCGGCTTCAGATCGTTTTTATAGAGCATTGCGTTGTTCTGTTCATGCTGACTACACGCTTTAGATTTATCATTTACTGCAAGCGTTGCTTTTCCAGGTTTTTCTGAAATTCCTCGCATTTGAGCCAGCACTAAAATATTTCATTACCGTCGCTGAATACATCGTGGAAACGGTATTTGCAACGGAATGCTGTCACACATGAAACCTTTTTGTTATTCGGTTCTGAAGTTTGAAAATGAAAATAAAACGGGGGTCACTTCATAGGCTTGAAAGAAGTCCAAGCAGCATAAAAACACGTGAATTCTCACAAAGGCTGCACCTTTCTTCTGCTGCTTTTATAAATCAGCGTTAAACATTTGAATGCATACCTTACTGCTGCTAATCACATTCACGTGTTTACAAAGCTTTTTTCCGTCCGTTATTGTTTTTGCTAAGCAGTTTCTCCGTTTTCCTCGTACTGTGATTGTCAGCGAGCACAAGAAGACTGAAACAGTATAAAGGAAGGTAAGAAAGACAGGGTAAAACTCCTGACTGTCGGGAGTGGGATTTGAACCCGTGCCTCTATTTGGAGAGCGAAACACAAACCTTAAAAGACACGAATTTGTGAATGTGCTGTTTTAAACCGCTCGACTATCCTGAAGAAATGGGTGGTGATTGCACCAGTTGCATCCGATTTTCCGTAACTTTAGGACGATTGATACGACTGGACGAACACAATTTGTGGCGTTTAGCATGACATGGAAAACGGTACCGGAGCATTCGGGTCCGGACTACCAGACTCAGAAACAGTTTTTACCCCCGCACTATCAAACTATTAAACTCCCAGCCTCTCTCACTCTCCCCTCACCTCTCACCTACAGTATGATCTGAACCTCACAGTACCTTCTTTCTTACCAAAAACCCAAACACACATTGAAAATCTACCTCTACCATACATGTCAAAAGTTCACTCCCCATAATTTCTATCCCTTTATTTCATTCTTTTGATGCATGTTGTTGCACATAACCTGTTACCTTTTTATTGTTTTGCACACTGCCTGTTGTTGTTTTTTGCACATCGGCTGTTGTCTCTGTCTTTCTTTTGTTATACAATTGTATTGTTGTTGTGTTTTTTTCTTTGTACTACTTATGTCCGAGAGCTAGCTAAATAGCATTTCGTTATACCATATACCTGCGTATTAGTATAATGACAATAAACTTGAACTTGAACTTGACATAGTCTTGCAGGCAGTATATTATTTTATCGTTTACTCGTTTAAAAAAACACGGTCTTCTCGTTCCTAAGTCAGATTTTTAGTGCTTTCGAACGTTACTTCCAACCTGGACTGACAGCTCACCCGATCTGTTTGTGATCAGACCGTGGAGCGGGGGCTGTACCAAACGCACGTTTCTTCCCAATGCTGAGGCGATCATTCGGAAGATGGGTGTGAAGAGAGACAGGCTTTGTCGTCTAAAAAACAAGGCAGGATATGCACAAATACTACATTGCGAGTTTTTTGAAGACTTTGAAACTAAAGGAAAGCGGTGACAAATGAAACAGGCACGGGTGGGGTTTGAACCCACGATCTTTGGTTTACGAGATCGACGCCTTACCACTTGGCCACTGCGCCTTCAAGTGAATATGGGAATAATGTTATTCAAATTATTTTTTTTCTGAATCTGGTTTACATCGCCTAGAGGCAGCAACAACAATAAAAGGGATTCTTAACAAGGAGATACGCTATAGCAGTGTGACTCCAACAGATGCTCCTGCAGAGACTGGAGGTTTAAGCCAGCTCCTTAGAGCGATCGGCCGCGTTACTCTCGACAGCGGCTTTTCAGCTCTTGTTGTTTGACCTAGTGGTTTTATAACGCGTGGAAACGACCGCAACTTCGTTTTCTGAGATGCTTTCTCTCACGTGGTGAAATCTCGACCTCTTTGGCATCTCTGGCTATAGTTCTTCTGTAGAGCAGGCTTTCACACCTCTGCTTATAGTGCCCTTGAAGTTATTTTAGTTTTACAGGTAGACGCATTCCCTAACGATCTCTCCTGTTTTAGAAATACTTTATAAGGCGTGTTTGATTCAACGGACAAACAGTATACTAATTGTACAATGCAGATCTATGCGGCATTCGTACTGGATTTGACTGTGATTCTGAAATACTTCTTGCAAAGGTATTCAGACTTTCTTGAACCTATAATAAAAATGAAGACCTGAAACTCCCTAGCTTCCAGTCTCTGATGTTGCTGTCCTTAAACTCGGACGTGATGGTCTGCAGACCTGCAGTGTCCCTTTACTCTCGTTGTTTTCAAAATGACCTCCGTTGTCGGGCGCAGTTGAAGTGGAACTGGCCTGACTGCACAGGAAAGTACGGAATGATAAAATGTTTCTACGGCTCAAAATGTCCCTTTAGACCCTCGTCATGTCACTGTAAGGAACGGGCAGGTAGAGAGGTTTAACAGATGCTCATGATGTTTCACACGGGGTGTTACCTGTTGTAGTGTTCCAAAAGATGTGTTAGCGGACCACAGATTATCTCCAAAAGATTTGGGTTTGCACTGGCTGGGATTCAAACCCGACTCAGTTATTTGGAAGGCGCCTGTACCACCAACGCACTTCTGAGAAGCACCAGCAAATTATCACAATCCTCTCTCTCACCTACAAAGTTATGGAGACACAGATGTCCAATGAAAACTAATTTTATTCACTCAAGGCTCCACTCTTTTGTTGTGATGTCATTTGAATTAATATTAGCTTTGATAAGGTGTCGTTTTTGCCTCTTAAAGTTAAAGTCTGCTCCTTTCTTCCTGGTATAGAAATAATATGTTCCATCTTTGTTTAAAAACACCACTAAAAGTAAATTATTCAGCTCTAACGCCTGTGTGCATTGACAAGACATCTCAAATAAGAACACGATCCTTCCTGTTACCATTCCTGTAGTTGGGGTGTTGTTTCATTCTTTTACGTTAAATCATCAGTACTGCTGTTTTTCTATGCATAGTTTAATCAAGAGCACTTAAAAGATGCAAAAAGCTTTCAAAGAAAACAGAATTGAAAGACAGTCGAGTAAGAAGGTTGAAAAAAGCACTCCACCATCGAGGAATCAACCACCGTCGCCCGTGTGACTGGATACAAAAATAACAGATTAATTTGTGCCCAGTCTCTTGAAGCTTCGATGCGATTATTTTTCCTTCCTTATTTCTTCCTTCCCATGAATTTACTCTGTAGTAGAGGAAACTCGAAAGTGGGAAACTGCAGGCATGCTTCGTGAGTGGTGGATTGTGATCAGTGAGCATCTGCACATCTCTAAGTCTGTTCTATAACCTTTATTATAAAGGTTATATAAATATATTCTAAATTCTAAATTATTATTAGAATTTAATAAATAAATTCTAATTTATTCTAAATAAATTTAGAATAAAAAAGGTTATTCTAAATATAGAATATTTATTTATTATACACGTGTAAATTAATGACTGCGAAAATAATTTACTTCGTACACTGTGCAGAGTGCCGTATACTCCTAGTTGCGGCACACACGATATATACAGTAAAAAGCCTCAGGAACTGTGTTAGATGTGTTTTCGACGTTATATATGCGTTTATTCATGTCGTCGATTTTACGGTTGCAATTCGACGTTGATTATACGTCGCGGCGACGTATATATACGTATAGCCGTATTTTCGCCGTGAATATACATATATTCGACGAATCAATGCCCACTGGGCAGGTCAGCATACATTAGGAAAAAAGTATGGTTCAAATTGCAATGACACGAACTGTTGAGAAAATCATGACCTGGCCGATATTTGTAGGGAATAAGTGTGTTTTGCACATGTCGAACTACAACAGATAAACATTGAGCTCCTTAGTCAATATTGTAACGCAACGGGGGCTCCGGCGGGCGCCCTTGCCGCATCTGGTCGGCCCCATCCCGACTGAGGCTCGAACCCGGGACTTCCGCGTCTCTCTACAGCGACCTAGCCCCGTGAGCTAAAGAGAGATCTCTCCACAGCCCAGTAGCTGTAGTCCTGCTATCACAGGGAAGGGCGGTGACGTCACCTGCGCTGGTACGCCGGCTCTTACACAGTACCTGTCGGCCGTAAGCGTTACACTCTCCCCCGCTTAAATCGCCATCCCCGGCGAAGGGCTATCCCATCCCACTTGTGACACCAATGTAACGCAACGGGGGCTCCGGCGGGCGCCCTTGCCGCATCTGGTCGGCCCCATCCCGACTGAGGCTCGAACCCGGGACTTCCGCGTCTCTCTGCAGCGACCTAGCCCCGTGAGCTAAAGAGAGATCTCTCCAGAGCCCAGTAGCTGTAGTCCTGCTATCACAGGGAAGGGCGGTGACGTCACCTGCTCTGGTACGCCGGCTCTTACACAGTACCTGTCGGCCGTAAGCGTTACAATATCACCGGGAATGTCCAAAAAAGACGAACATCAGTAGCTTCAAGGAAACTTAGACTCGCACATGGAGTTTTATCTTCGAATAGAGGGTGGGGGAATTCATTTATACTCCCGTTGCTCTTTAGCTAAACTATTTTAAAACTATGACGCAGAAACATGTAATCACCTTAAAGAGTCTTCTTGAAGACGTGCACTGTCTACCTCTCAACTGTCAATTGACAGAACTTTAGAAGAAACTGTTCTCATAAAACCAACAGATGGCACATCTTAAGGAACATGAAGAGAAATCCGTGTTCTAAATAACATAAAACTGTCGCTGCAAATTATCACCAAGCTGTTTTACGTGTCTGATCATCTTTCTTTCCTACTTTGCAGTGAGCACAATTCTCTCGGTATCTTCTCGTGTATTTTCCATGCTATTTTACTGTCTCTTTCTCGCATGAGACAGATCCACAGCCAAAACTTTAGGTCGGTTCCTGTTACTCTGTCTACAGCCAAATGTGATAACGATACTGTCACTGCTTGTAGGCCACGTGTTCCTGCTGTTATATTATGCCATGTTCATCCACAGCCCGAAACATTACTGCTGTAGCACAAGAGTTAAATAGGCGCAGTCGATAGAGCTTGTGGGGTCCATGATAGACCATGTTGGGTCCCTCTGTGTCAATTTGATCCCCCCAATCCTCCTAGCATGACCTGATGGCGTAACAGTGATCCCCAGTGTCTTATGACCTTTTGCGTAATTCAGCTTTCTTTCCACTTTGAGCCTCGATTCACATATTGCTCTGAAAGTATTGGGCAAGCAAGAGTTAGTCTGAATCGAGGGAGATCTGCTCATGATCAAGTATTAAACACTTCAGCATTAACTGTTCGAATACCACACTTTGTCTAAACACTGCCGCTTCTTAAGCTAATAAGTAACGGTTTGTACGCATTGTATTGTTAATGCTGTTATTAAAAAAGCTTAAATTCACATAATGGAATTTGGACGGAGCAAAGTAGGCCAAACCCTAGACAACATTGCATACCCACTGATTAGAGTTTAAAACTACAGGAGCAGGGGTAACAATAATAGCAACAACGTGTTTGGAGTTTGGCATTTCTCATTTCTTATGCAGAAACATCGTATCGGAATGAGCTGCCTTAGATAAAATAGGAATTGCGGCTTCAGATAGTTTTTACAGAGCATTGCGTTGTTCTGTTCATGCTGACTACACGCTTTAAATTTGTCATTTACTGAAAGCGTTGCTTTTCCAGGTTTTTCTGAAATTCCTCGCATTTGAGCCAGCACTAAAATATGTCATTCGCGTCACTGAATACATCGTGGAAACGGTATTTCCAATGGAATGCTGTCACACATGAAACCGTTTTGTTATTCGGTTCTGAAGTTTGAAAATGAAAATGAAACGGGGGTCACTTCGTAGGCTTGAAAGAAGTCCAAGCAGCATAAAACCCGCCAATTCTCACAAATTGCATTGTGCTGCACCTTTCTTCTGCTGTTTTTATAATTCAGGCTTCAGTGTTTGAATGCATACCTTACTGCTGCTAATCCCATTCAAGTGTTCATGAAACTTGTTCCTGTCCATTGTGTTCTTGTTAAGCAGTTTCTCCGTTTTCCTCCTATTGTGATTGTCAGCGAGCACAACAAGAACAGTGTCAAGACAAGTAAAAAAGTCAGGGTAAAATGCTTGACTGTCGGGAGTGCGATTTGAACCTGCGCCTCTGTTTGGTTTGTATACTGAGCTTTCGGGTGAACATCAAAGTGAAAGACAAATTCGCAATTTTCACTTTTTGACTAAGGAACAAGAAAACACCATCCTTTGAACTGGATTCAAACCAGGGACATAAGAAATACTCGCTGCTTTTTCTACAGTCTTAAGAGCTAGCAACTGAGCTATCAAGAGGTCGGAAAGGAAACGTTTTGTCACACGCGTAGCCCAATGTACAGTAGTGTAGTGTTCCTCTTTATTTAAATCCCAGTTCGACATCAAAATACTCACTCGCATAGTCTCCTTTAGTTGAAGAAATGGACCAGGCTTCTACTCTATAAACGTCCAGAGTTCTTATAAAACTCTGGATGGGATCAGGATCATACAAAACCTTTCTTTTGGATTGAGAAGAGCATCATGGTGACACACCTGTCTTTGCTTCTTTCGAGGATTATTGAGTTGCAAACATGGAACATCGGTTCAAATCAAATCTCTCCAATACTGCAGTTGCTTCTTTGAGAGTTTCTTCAACTGAACGTCAATATCGAGCGATATTGACGGTAAAATCTTACGGATTTTGGTTTTCTTTTGATCGAAATTGTATTAAAATTCGAGCCTCTTTCGCAGTTGTATAATACTTTCCCTTGCATCCTCAGATACAAATTCTAAATACCACAAAGTTACAATATATGGAATAGCATTTATTTTATAATACATTTTAAAATTTGCATTTATTTAGAGCTACATTTAGTGCTAGCTAAAGATAACATTGCTAATATTGATGGAGTAGAAATGTAAGATGAATTTATGAGCTTAAAGTCCTAAAACGCCTCCTGTAACAGCTAAGGACTCATAGCAAGATTTTTTTTCAAATCCAAACTTTGCTATTGCATTGCGCATTATGTAAACACGACCAGTTCCGGTTTCTGGTGAGTGCATTTTTTCCAAACTGAAATTAACAAGAACATTTTTCAAGATGCGCCATGTCCCAAAACCGTTCATCAGGACTACTATTAATATCAGGTGAAAGCAGTACAAAACATAAATATAACCTAAATATTAAGAGACTATTGTCTGTCAGCTACTGCTGTAAGCCATGTTCAACCAACGCTAGAAATATTACGCGAATTGTGTAACCACTGAACCCGGACACAGCGTCTCCAGCCAGTGTTGATTTACAGTTCAGAAAACGGCTGTCTTGAGCAGAAACTGATCTTCCTGCTTTAGTTAAGGTTATTGGAATCGGCGGTTACTTTGGGGTATAGTGCTTGTATCTCTCTTCTCTGGCTAAACACTATCTACTGTATAGTATAGAAATAGACAAAAAAGCTAAAATACTTCAGTAAGGCCGAGCAGATAGGAAAGTTTAATAAAATGTTCCGTAAATAAATTTCCCTCGATTTCCGAACTCTCTGATATAATCTCTCTGCTCCTGCCGCTGTCACTAGGAGAGTGACTGCTTTCCGCAGAGCTACAGGTTGATTTCACAATGCCACATTTAATTAAATAAAGGAGAAACCGCAAGGACAACAGATATGTTTTAATAAATCTTCTTCTGGTTTTATATTTCGGTCTTTCACATTTGAATACATACTTTGCATTAAATCTTTCCTCGATTACAGGCTACCCAAACTATCTTTTTAAACCCAAACATATATTTTAAAGTTTACTCTTATTTAAAGCTACATTTAGTGCTAGGTAAAGATAACGTTGCTAATACTGATGTAGTAGAAATGTAAGATGAATTGATAGCTGTATCTGAGCTAAAAAAATTCCTAAACCGCCTCCTGTAACAGGTTGGGACTCAAGCAAGATTCAAATCCAAACGTTGCTATTGCATTGCGCATTATGTAAACACGACCTGTTTCAGCTTTTGGTGAGTGCAATTTTACCAAATTGAAAATAACAAGAATATTTTTCAGGATGCACCATGTCCCTAAATTGTTCATCAAGACTACTATTAATATCAGGTGAAAGCAGTACAAAACATAAATATAACCTAAATATTAAGAGACTATTGTCTGTCCGCTACTGCTGTAAGCCATGTTCAGCCAACGCTAGAAATATTACTGCTCTACACAAAACTGCACAAACCAGACTTAGAAACAGATCACAAGAAAGAAGCTCAAGACGACGAGGATGGGATTCGAACCCACGCGTGCAGAGCACAATGAATTAGCAGTCCATCGCCTTAACCACTCAGCCACCTCGTCGAGAAAGATAGCCCCTTCGGACATGAGTTGGCGCGCTCAAGATCATCTTCATTCTTGATGGTCATTTTCCTCTTCCACCTGCCATTTCACTATTTTGTTTGAGTGATGTCAATCCACCAGGCATGTCCTGTGCTTCAGTGGCGAGTATAGAGGACACCCTGTTGTACACGGAAAGCACATTGATCTCCTTGGATATGAAAAGTGCCAGATAAAAGCCATTTCTCATCCTGTCTCTTAGTATTGGGGCTGCTAGTGCATGAAAAGGAGGCAACTTGCTCGGCGAGCAGGTTCAGTGCATACTGAACGCAGATGTCTCAGAGCGGTGTGTCCAAGCGGCTGTAAGAATAGTGCTCTGCCGGCGCTGTGGTTTAGCTGGTTAAAGCACCTGTTTAATAAAGAGGAAAACCTGGGTTTAAATTCTAGCGTTACCTTTCTTCCTGTCTTGTTTTACAGAACAGATCATTTGGGACACTCACAGAGGGCTTGATTTGGTTTAATGCATGTATTCATTTCCTTTGTGGAACTTTTTTAAATCATATATCTTATGAAAGATGAAATGTGAAATGTTTACCCAAAGAAAACATCATCACCGCAGAAATTTAATTTATCTGCGAAACCTTAACTATTTTGATATTTGCAGTAGTAAACAATTGAGTACCAGAGTCAACATTACCGGGAATTTCCAATAATTACCGACATCGGCAACTTCCAAGCAGATAGTTTTCACCCATGGAAATTTATGTTCTAATGGGTGGCGGGAGAATTCATTTATACTCCCGTTGCATCCTCAGCTAAAGTAATTTAAAATACAACGCAAAATTGTTTGAGAACTTGACAAGCAAAAACGACAGATCGCCGGAGTTGTATTTCAATATTTTCGGATATTTACCTTAATTTGAATATATATGTTAACCTAAGAGCTGTTCAATATAATGTAATTTTGTTGTACTTTTAAAATATTTTAGCTGAGGATGCGAGAGGGGCTATTACACCTTGCCAAACATCTAAAATAACTGTAAAAAAGGCTGGAATTTTAAGAAAACTGGCGATCTAAAGAAAGCTACAATTTGCATTGTACAGTATGCAAAGGAACGAGTAGGTTTATTCCATGCTGAAAAGAGAAGAAAAAAGCACAACATTTCATGCATTGGGCCTTCTTCAAGGGTGGAGAAGTGTTCTTAGCAGACCTGAAGGCTCCACGGCCGAAACTTTGTTTTCTTTTTGTAATAAATATATGACTCGTTCCCTTGCAGCTTACGCATGCTGACGCAGACCCACCTGAATTTGTATGGTTTTATGCTCAATATCCCTCAATATTGAAGGTCAGATCAGGAATTTGAAGAAACTATCAAAGGAGCAACGGCAATAGCAGAGGATGTTGATTTTGAACCAATGTTTGCACATCAATAATCCAGCAGTCTTCGCTTGCCAGACTTCCTCAAGACATTCGGTGTTTTATACAGAAAATCGAAAATACAGCGCAAATGTGCCAAGAGGGGTGGTCCGAGGCAAAGACTGCGGCAGAGGAGGAATAAACTCCGAACGATGACTCTGTCTAGTATCCGGCCCCTGAAAGGAATCATATTCGCTGAACTGCCCGCCAGCGTGTGACTCTTGCATGAATTTCACGACGCCTGTGTACTGGTTTACAATTCCGGAATAACAATGGTCAGACGCTTACAATGAGTGATAGTGTTCTGTATTATTTAGAGAATTAAAAAAAAACAGTTTTAAAACTACAGCTTGAATGAAATAAAAAAAAAAGATTATTTGTTTCTTTGTTGTAACAACTGTGCCAAAGCTATTCAGATATAGTACATCAGAATCGTACCTAAACGTGACTGGACTTTATTGGATTTTAGGAAATATATTTTTGCCCATCTTCGCCTACGATTAGGAATAACTTTCTGTTTTCAGCGTGTTTATTGTTTCTGCCTGTGATCTCGGAAAGAAAGACCCAGTAGCTGTTTATCGAAATATTCCGGGAACTTTCTGTGGTTTAAGAGGAGTGTACGAAGGTAATAAAGGAGGGAGGACACGCGCACTCAGTACGGGGAGCGCAGAGCAATGAGCCGCGCCCGCAGCTCTCTGAGTCTTTTCTTATATAACCTCTAAGCCCGGACACACAGCGTCTCCAGTCAGAAAACAGCTGACTCGAGCAGAAACTGATCTTCCTGCTTTAGTTAAGGTTATTGGAATCGGTGGTTAATATTAATTGTCTCAGCGGTTGCCTCGGTGAATGATGGATCTTCTCCCTTGCAGGGTGACGGCAAACTTCTTCAGAGAGGGAGTCTCCCAGGTACGATTTTCTTCATCAAGAGCCGAGACAACAGAAACAGACTTCAAACTGAAATTAATTACTTCATGAGCGTTTATGACCGTTTTTAAAAAACTGAGAGCAGGCGAAAACGTCATTGGAAATGAGGAAATGTCTACTGACAGTAAACAGAGCTCATGCTCAGCTGCGGAAGCTGTTGCGCGGAAGACCGGGGTACGTTTCTGTGACAGGGCACTGGTTTAATTTTTTTAACAACCAGACTTCACTTAAAACGTGTTTACTGTGTACTACGTTTCGGAGTAGTTATTGCGGTAGAATATGGAGATCATCTCCAGCTCTGAGCTCAACTGCAACAAGAAATCGTGCTGAACAAAGTCAGAGCCCAGCTGAACGTGTGCTCAAGACTCAGGAATATTGTTGTGGTTCTAATTAGCACGAACTGCAGGGGCTTTGAATCAGAAAATTTCGATTTATCTGATCAGTAAATTAAAATGAAGGACACGGTAAAATAGGATTATTACTGTGTCTCTGTCCGGTTTGTATATTACCGAATGCCCCGCACAGTTTAAAAGATACCAGTAAGGACACACAAATACTAATACGATACTTATTGCAAATAGTCCCATAACAAGCACGTCCGGCAGCTGCGGGGTTGAAGGTGAACATGTATCGTATTCTAATGGCTTCTATTTCCATTGATGAAGGAGACAGATTCACGAGGAGATCCTTCACACGATTAGGCGAAGACATCGCTATTTCGGTCTGATGTAGAGGCTACATTTGTGTCAGCAGTACTATAATTGTAAGACTTATACACTTTCAGGGGCTGCATCTGTAGCGCTTCATCTAAGAGGATTTTCTTTACTTTAGCGCACGGTTACATTCACTCACACAACTTATTCTCTGAAGGCCCAATGGCTCAATAACCCTGTTTTCTTCTTGGATCTAGCAATGTACAGTCCCACCCCCTTCAAAAATATAAGAAATATATTCAGTAAACAAATATATTTAATGAACTGTGTAACACAGAGCTGGAAAGGTGAACCCAGGATGGCTGAGCAATTGATAAGTTGGAGTTGTCTTTTTATACGTGAATAATTACAAATGTCTGAATCCGATTCATATTCAAATGTTAAACAAGCGAAAAACGCATCACTATAGACCAGGATGACCAAGTGGTTAAGGCGTCCACGTGGGTTCACCCCCCTCCTGTAATAATTTTGAAGTGACAGAACACTTTGAAGATTTACATTCTATTTAAATATGAATTTACTAAATATCAGTTCTCTTCACTCTGGGATAACTGAACTCTCACTATTGCATACTGAAGGCTTTACATGCATTAGTTCAGGTGGGTAGTTGCGTCAGCATGCATAGTCTGCAAAAGAACAAGTAATAGGTTTATTCCATGCTGAAAAGAGAAGAGAGAAAAGATAATGTTTCAGCTGTGAAGCCTTCTTCAGAAACGTTGTGTTTCTCTCTTCTCTATTCAGCATGGAATAAATCTATTACTTGTGCCTTCAATGCCACCTGTCTGATCAAGAAAGCACAACAGCACCTGTACTGCCTAAGACGGTTGAAGAAGGCTAAGATATGTCCCCAGATCCTTACTAACTTTTACAGATGCACCACAGAAACCACAGTGACAGGTTGCATCACAGTGTGGTATGGCAACTGCAGTATTGCTGACCACAAAGCCCTACAGTGGGTGGTGAAAACTGCCCAGTCCATCACTGGTATTGCCCTCCCATCTATACAGGACATTTATGACAGACGGTGCTTGAGGAAAGCTCTAAGCATCTTCAAAGACCCCACACAGCCCAGCTACAGACTGTATGACCCTCTACCATCTGTAAAACGGTACCAGAGCATTCTGGCTCGGACTACCAGACTCAGAGACAGTTTTTACCCCCGCACTATCAAACTGTTAAACTCCCAGCCTCTCTCACTCTCACCTCACCTCTCACCTATGATCTGAACCTCACAGTGCCTTCTTTCTTACCAAAAACTCAAACACACATTGAAATCTACCTCTACCTTACATGTCAAAAGGTTCACTCCCCATAATTTCTATCCCTTTATTTCATTCTGTTGATGCATGTTTTTGCACATCTGATGTTGTTTTTGCACATTATCTGTTACCTTTTTGTTGTTTTGCACACTGCCTGTTGTCTCTGTCTTTCTTTTGTTATACAATTGTATTGTTGTTGTTTTTTCTTTGTACTACTTATCGTCTGAGAGCATTTTGTTATACCATATAACTGTGTATGAGTATAATGACAATAAACTTGAACTTGAACATGCATTAGCTGTGATACATAATCTAATAAATCTGTATGTTAGAATAAAACTGTTTGTTATGTGTCTCATGGTGATCCTCTTCTAGATCCAAATGAAATGTTTAATATGATCCCTCAAGAAAAAAAAAGGAGTCAATTTCCTCCTGGAATGATTGATACCCCATCAAACATTTTGTAATATCCCCGGAAGTTTATACAGAAGAATCCTGGTTCATGGCTTAATTTCAAGGTTAACAGGACTAAGGAAACGAGCTGGAATCTTGATGTCGAACTGGGTTTTAAATCATCCGGAACATTTCACTACATTCGGCAGTATGTGCCAGAGAGAAGCTCCTGTCATCCCTTTGATAGCTCAGTTGGTAGCGCAGAGGACTGTAGTGAGAACAGTGGGGAATCCTTAGGTTGCTTGTTTGACTCTGGCTTGAAGGAAGGTGCTTTTTATGTACTTTAATCAAAGAGTTAAAATAGCGAATCTTTTTCACTCAGACGTTGATCAAAAGCTCAGTAAACAACAAAGCAGAGGCTCTTGTTCCTAATTCAGTTCCCGTCTGATTTTCTTGTTTTGGCCAAGATCTGATCTTTGAATTCAGGGACTACTCTGTCTTCTTTGTAATTCAAAGTGTATACAAATGTCACGTTTTTTTGTATATATAAAGGTGTTCTCTGTTTTCAAAGGATAGGTACTTAATTGGCTTTATGATCTGGTATTGATTTTGTATTGTTATATTATAAAGTTTGTGCTTTCTGTGTTTTTATCGTATTGTGAACTTATTTTTTAAACAAATGCTTACAAAGGCAAACACGGCACACATCTGTTTATACCAGTGGTGAATTGTACATTTGTATTAAGTACAATCTACTGTGCACTTCTGGGAGTATAACAGGTTCGATATAAAGTGGCAAAAATATAAAAGGGGAAAATACCCCAGACTGCGTGTAAAGCCCTTGCTGTGGCTGTTGTTTTATTGTTAGATAGAAATGGTGTACTGTGCACGAAATGTTGCAGAAACACAATCCTTATTTCTTCATTCCCATGAATTAACTCTGTAGTAAAGGAAACACAGGAGCGGGAATCTGCGGCCATTCTTCGATTGTGGTGGATTGCTTGTGTGCAGAGAGTTTCTGCACGTCCCTAAGTCGGTTCCACAGTCATGCTTTGGCTTTTATCTGGCACTTTTTATGTCCAAGGAGCTCAATGTGCTTGACATCTCCCAAAGGGTGACAGACCTCTGGGTTATTTGCGAAACTGCTTTATTCCCCATTCTTTCTACACTTGTTGATAAGTAAACGAGAAATCCTGTAAGAGAAAAAAAAGTATTTTAGTTAATCGCGGAAACTAGCACCAGCAAATGCTGTGTTAAAAAGAAATGATTTAAAATGATTCGTGATCTAATTTACTGGAACAAATGCTTTTTTTCTATCGGCATTGTAATGTCTTCTGAATGTGTGCGTAGATACTGTTACTGGTCTCAGCATACGAATATAAAACGTCTTCTTTCTATTATTCTTTATTTATTTGTGAAAAGACGATAAAGTTCTTAACAAATTCCATATATTATATTTTCGCAATCCGTTTAGGCTTTAACAGACAACTGTGCGCTTTCACAGAAAGAGTAACAAGAAGAGACCTTTCCATGTTACTTGCAGACCTTGATAAAGGTGAATGAAAAAGGGATGGGGTTCGGACCCATGATCTTTGGTTTACAAGCCCGACGCTTTGCCTCTTGGACACCGTTCCTTCAGAGGGAAGGTGCTAGCCTACTATACTATGTTGAATCAACGCTAGTAATATTGCCTATTTTGCACACACCTAACTATATATTTATTTTGTATTACTCTACGTATTTTAATTTTTCGTCTATTCTGGTTTTGCTTGTCTTGGGTTGGACTGCTATAACACCTCAATTTCCCGTACATATCAATACAGTTTTATCTATTTCGAGCGCTTTACTGCAATTTTTTTTTGATTGATCAACATTTTCCATGTACTGCACTTCACATTGAATTTGTTGAACATGAGACGTGCTAGATAATTTCTCAACCTTTCGCTTAGTGTCCGGGCTGCTATGCGTGTAAAGGAGGCGAATTGAAAATGAAACATGTAATCGACTTAAAGTGTTCACAAAGGCGTCAGTTAGCTCTCCATTATTGTCAGTTTGGTGGATTTTTTAAACGAAAATACAAACTGCAAAGTTTCGGACACATGAAGAGAAATCCGTGTGCTGATTGACTCATAAATATCGTTACAAATTACAAATTTGTAGTGTAAATCTGCTGGGCTGATTTACTGTCTGACCACCTGAGCACTATTTTTTCATGTTCTTCCCTTGTAGTTTCCTTGCTCTTTTACTGTCCCTTTCTCCCACGCGGAGACGGAAATCATTCCGAAACCGTTTCACCCTGTGTTTGTGCAACGTCAGTGTGTGAAGGGAAAGTAAATTATGTAGCGCAATCGGTCAGTGTGTGGTACTTATACAGCAGTGCACGGCAGAGTCATGTCGAGGTTGTGAGTTCGAGCCTCACCTGGAGCAGTGTCTTTAGCTACTGAAATCAAGTGATGAGTTAAGGTGCTCTTCGGTATTTGCAGGTCTAAATTAACATGAAAAAAACAAGGCTCCACTGCCGAAACGTTGTCAGCATGGAATAAACCTTTACTCGTTCCTTTGCATGCATGCTGACACAGCTACTTACTTACATTACTATCAGCTGTGGACCTCCAACTGATCTTCTTAGACGAGAGGAGCACGATGGAGTATCAAAAACTTGAAAAAGCTCTCGCAGTTAGATTCTGTGTTTTTTTTACGTGTCTGACCACCTGAGCACTATTTTTTCATGTTCTTCCCTTGTAGTTTCCTTGCTCTGTTACTGTCCCTTCCCCCCCCAGGCGGAGACGGAAAACATGCCGAAACCCTGTTTCACCCTGTGTTTGTGCAATGTCAGTCTGCGCAGGTCTTTAGCTACTGAAAGCAACTGTCCAGTTTAGATGCTGCTACGTATAGGTCATCCTAAACACCTTATCTAGTGGGATTGTAGTCTGTTAGGTATTTGCTGGAGTTCCGGTCTAAATTAACATCAAAGGAACAGGTACAGGTTTATTCCACATCACACCCGAAGAAGGGTCCACGTCGTGTTTCCTTCTCTTTTTAGCATAGAATAAACCTATACTTTTTCCTTTGCAGCTGACGCAGCTACCTACTTAATTTCCAATCAGTAGTGGACCACCTGCTGATCTGTACACAGATAGATGAGAGATATCTTCTTAGACGAGAGATCTACTGGGACTAAGGGAGCACGATGGGGTACCGAAGACTTGAAAAAGCTCTCGCATTAGATTCTGTGTTTTTGTTGTTCCCCAGATTTGTTTTAAATGTTCTTTTTGTTTTGAAGTTGTTCCGTTAAGTAATTTTTTAAAATTTTATTTTCTGTAGTAGTTAGACTAGGTTCCCGGAAGACTTCTGGCTTTGTGGTTGTTGTGTTTTCGGGGTACAAGTATTTTTTTTCTGTTGATAGGACCCCACGCATTACTGTAGGACTAGTTAACTTAAGTTCTTACATTGTACCTGAAATTACAACATAAACTACTCATCTGTTTTTCTTTTTTTTTTGATAAAGGCACAAATTATGTTTTTTTTTTCTTGCGGCTGATTGGCAATGACCCTACAACAGGTCATTGCAACGAACGTGGCTGCTGAAATTTGTCAGCAGCTCTGTACTAAACCTGTTCTCAATTGCAACAAACCTAAAATAACATCTGCTGCCCATTAGATGTTACTGATGTAGGAGACTAACTTAAACCACCTATTCACAGGTTTTTAGTAGCTCAGTAGTGGAACAGGTGATCGCATTTGAACTGTCGAATGAAACTCCTGAGAGGCACTTTTGCCTGTGGCTCTTTAATTGTGTTAGGAAGAGTGACATGTCTACACAGTGTAATTTTTAATGGTCGAAGACAATCAGATGCGAGGAGAATTCAGAACACGAGCCTCTGCTTTATCGTTTACTGAGCTTTCGATGAACGTCTAAGGGTTATCTTCTGTATCATCTTTTCTTCTACATTCATAGGTTTAAGGCTAAAGACAAAAAAATCGTTTTTATTTTCTTGCCAGCTGGTAGTAATTCTGCACTGACATTGAAGATTAGTATTTTATCTATCGCAACTAGTGTGCAGTTTTTGAAAAACAAGTTGTTCCAGAAATGAACACTTACATTAAACGTAAGGCAGACGCCTGCTGCTGTCCATAATGATAAACTCTACACGACGAGAAAGAAAGGCACTGGCAGGATTTGAATTCAGGTTCACCAGTTTACTAGACAGGTACTTTAACCAGCTAAGCTGTGGCCATGGTGGAGGCCTGCCCTTTTACAGCCACTTGGACACACCACTCTGAGACACCTGCGTTCTGTTTGCGCCGAGCCTGCTCGCTCAGCAAGTGACGAGAATGGCTTTTATCTGGTAATTTCATGTCCGAGGAACTCAATATGCTTTTTATGTTCAACAGGATGTCCACTACAGCCGGCAATGAAGCGCATCACAGGCTCTGTGGCTTGACATCTTCCAAGGAAAATGTTGAAATCATAAGTGGAAGATAAAAATTGTCCTTGAGTAGAGCAGAGTGGTTTCTCCCTATGTTTGCATTAGTTTCCTTCAGGTGGTCTAGTTTCTTGCCAGCAGCCATATCACTCTGCAACTCACAACTAACAACCCACTGAAACTAAATAAGTGTGAGCCTGACCAGTACCTGGATGGGAGACCTCCTGGGAAAAACTGGTTGCTGCTAGAAGAGGTGTTAGTGGGGCCAGCAGGTGGTGCTAATACCCCAGTATAGTGATGGGGACACTATACAGTAAACTGGCTCTGCCCTTCAGGTAAGATGTAAAACTGAGGTTCTGACTCCTTTTGGCCATTAAAAATGCCGGGATGTCTTTCAAAAAGAGTAGAAGCCAAAGTAGAGGATATTACTGAGGACTAACTGTCCCTCTGTTCTACATAGATGTGTTAAATTTCCCATTGGCCTTTACCAATCATGGCCTCCTAATAATCCCCATCTATGATTTGGCTTCACTACTCACTACACATTACTCATTACTCACTGAGAGCTGGTGTGTGGTGAGCATTCTTGTGCACTATGGCTGTGGTCCCATCTTCCAGGTGGGGTTCCACATTGGTGGTGGTGGAGGGGAGTCCCCATTACCTGTAAAGTGCTTTAAATGGAGTGTCCAGAAAAGTGCTATATAAGTACAAGCAATTATTAATTATATTTTTATTACCACAGTCCAAAAACATTCTGATATTATTTTAGCAAGTTAGTTTAAAAAGGCCTGACCCTTTATGATCATGAGTTTTACAATGTCAGTCATTCCTGTTTATAGTTTTAACTTTCCTGTGTTCCAGTTATTTAAATCCAGATGCTTTTGTAACTCTCTTTAGCTATACATTTTCTGTAGGTTTAGGATTAGTGATGCTATACAGTGTCTTCTTGCAGGACCCTTGATTTCTCTTGATTTGTAGGGAAATTTAAATAACATTTAGGTTGTATCATGTTGTGTCTAGCTTTGTGTACAGTGTTTTTTTTACATTTGTGTCGATCTCCTGATACTTATGATTTGAAACAAACAAGTAACTTTCTTCTTTCTTATGATTTAATCATTGCGAGTGACCAAGGGCTCCTTAATTTTTAATGATACCTTTAACGTCATACATTAGAAATGAGCATAACAAAACCAAAGATTATTGCAAAGCAAAACTTTAATAAAACGTGTCAAAAATATTCCCATCAAAAGTGGTACATTCAGAACTGTACATCAATCAACAATTTTATTTCCTATATCTGGAACATCAAAAGGTATTAAAAGAAAGGCTGAGCAGAAATGGAATGTTCAAGTCTCAATTTTGCAAAACACAAGCTGCAGGACAGTGTGGAAACAGTGGAGTGAAGTGGACTCAGACAGTCACAGACAGTCTCGGTGCTCAGAACTGTTGTTAGACTGTGTGACTCTGTTGGTGAAGCTCTTCTGTGTCTAGACCTACAGGAGGAGCTTCTCCCAGACAGCCCTGTCAGTCTCACAGCACCCATCCTCTCCCTGAGACTCGTCCCCAACATCATCGTAGTCAGTCCTGTCAGGGGCAGGGGCTCCTTCTTCAGAGGGCAGTGTGGGCAGGACCCTGTCCACTCCAGGGCCAGCGTGGGGGACACCTGACAGAGAGACACAGACTCATATTTTTACAAATGACTCAGTTATTAACATAATACTGATACAAATAAGTATTATGAAAATGGTGAATATCAGAAATGACTGAGTAGATAAATTAATAATTAAATCATAAAGTCATAATCATAAGCCCCCAACTTGTAAAGATTTTGCCAAATATATTCCCAATAGTGAAATATTTGTTATTAACAACACAACACACACATAATTACACACAACATAAACATACAGCACACAATTACAAATTTGCTAACAAGGTGTTTTAGACACCTACATCCTAACCATCCAGAAAATCCTCAAACTGCTACCAAGTATTCAGCTTTTACAGAACACCTACATAAAAGAAAGAGATAAATCAAACCTTCTAAACCAAAGACATTACAACATACAGTTAAATCTCTCTCTTTGTGAACTCAACTGTTACAAAATGAATGGGAGCCTATCTCCCTGTTCTAAAGATGCTCCCACTAGCCAGGAGAGGCACCTTTTAACCAAGGGATTCTCTAAACAAGAAATTAAAGTTTCTAAAAACAACAGAAGGGCAAGCTCTCTTTATGAGGGTCAAAGACTAAACTCCAATTTGGTCTTTCCAGTTGATCTGGACAAGTAGTAGAAGCAAGAAATAGCTCTGTCATTCCTGGACGGTTGATTGACAATCATTTACCCAGAACTTAACTAAACTTTATGGTTGCTTTGATCACTGAATCTCACACCTCAACATCTCAGCAAACATCTCCTTGCTTTGCAGCACCTAGTCATGTACTGGAATTGGAATTGGAATTGGAATTGATGACATTACCCAGGTGTACCTAGATTTTTTAAAACACTTACATAGTCACAATAATAATAATTGCTTACATTTATATAGCGCTTTTCTGGACACTCCACAGGCAATGGGGACTCCCCTCCACCACCACCAATGTGCAGCTGGATGATGCAACGGCAGCCATAGTGCACCAGAACACTCACCACACATCAGCAATCAGTGGGGAGGAGAGCAGAGTAATTAAGCCAAATTATAGAGGGGGATTGTTAGGAGGCCATGATTGATAAAGGCCAATGGGAAATTTGACCAGGACGCCAGGGTACACCCCTACTCTTTTCGAGAAACACCCTGGGATTTTTAATGACCACAGCGAGTCAGGACCTCGGTTTTTACATCTCATCCCAAGGACGGCGCCTGTTTACAGTATAGTGTCCCCGTCACTACACTGGGGCATTAGGACCCACATGGACCACAGGGTTAGCGCCTCCTGCTAGCCCCACTAATGCCTCTTCCAGCAGCAACCTTAGTTTTTCCCAGGAGGTCTCCCATTCAGGTACTGACCAAGCTCACACCTGCTTAGCTTCAGTGGGTTGCCAATTGTGAGTGCAGTGCAGTGAATGGGGATTTTAATTTTCTGTAACAATCAGAAATTATAGCAGTATATTTTGAGAGTACTTGTAGACTTCTAGGAACTAATCAAACATAATAATCTATAGTTTCACACATGTATTCTAACCAAACAATATACAATTTATTGATATAATTATAATTTGCATAACACAAAATAAGCATAATAGAACATATCTGAGAAGTAATCTGCTTTGATATCAATGGCTATTAGTGGACTAACAGTTATAGTATACAGAATAGATGTTACAATATTGTAGTCAAAAGTGTTTAATAGGATTTTTTAAAATTAAATTGTATCTTTTTGGAAGACTTGATGATTCAGTGTAGAATTCACTTATACTTATGAAGTATCAATGCTCTTAAACCACAGTGAGGAAGACCTAGTAATTTCTGAGCCTAGTAATTCTCTCTGCAGTCAGAGAACAGAATTCCTGGTCTTGGGGAATCTAAAGCTTTGCTCTGTCTAGACCTTACTCCCTCATCATTGATCAGCTGCTGATCAATTTAAATCATCTGATTGGCTGGGTGTGTCAGTAGGTGGGTTTCAATGACACTCTGATCTTTGTGATCTAACTTTGTACAATTCAGGTCTCTCCGCCTTTATTGGCTGTTATTGATCCTTGTAGGACATGACAGAGTGAAGCCACTGCTACTGCAAAATGCCTGATTCCCCCCTGTCTTGGATGAGAGTGCAACAGAGATGGATTACTGGAGGTTATCTTCCCATCCCTGAACTACCTCACCCACACTGAGCCCCCTGGCTGTAGCCCCCTTTACCTGAAGTAGGGTAACCCTCACTGTCCCCCACATCACTGTATCCAGAGGGTGTCTTATCAGGGAGGAGTCTTCCTGTAAACAGAAGAGCAGGTCAGTAATGTCTCTGTCATTCTGACACAAACTGGCCTCTTCATTTCCAGTTAGTGTTTATTTGCAGATATGAAATTAGGTTGAGACTAATTTCTAATGACAAAGGCTACTGTGGGCTGGTACAGGGGGTACTGATGAATCTTATTTATAATAACTCACCTGACACAGTGTCTGGACTCTGGGGCACAGTGATGGCATCATCATAGTACTCTGGACCCTCTTCTTTCACAGAGGACATCAGCTC
Organism: Atractosteus spatula; assembly: GCF_055471065.1. NCBI lineage: Eukaryota > Metazoa > Chordata > Actinopteri > Semionotiformes > Lepisosteidae > Atractosteus > Atractosteus spatula. Next base: position 17,364,158 of record NC_142715.1, on the reverse strand, counting down.
TCCTGAAGCACACAGAGCAATGTGTCACTGTCACTCATCAGAACACTGACTCATCTAAAGAGCAGGACTGCTGGACCTCGTCAGAACACACTGATTAACTAAACATCAAGTTACGACTAAAACACCAGAGTCTTAAGTACAGGAGATCAGGGACCCTGATTTCCTCTCCTATTCATGTCTGTCATACATTTAAAACTAATCCTAGGTTTTGAATTAAGATGTTGAGGGACAACAGGGCAGTGACGTACGGATGTATTTGGACAGAGAGCAGTGATGTGAGCCCTATAATCCAAATGTGCCATGCACTGCACAGAATCAGACTCTCTGGGATTGGTGCAGTGTTTCTCTATGGGACTGGACTGAAATAACTCACCTGACAAGGCATCTGGGCTCTGAGGTACAGTTACAGCATCATCATAGTACTCTGGGGCCTCTTCCGTCACAGGGGACATCAGCTGTCCTGAACCACAAAGAGTACAGATTCAGTGACGCATATCAGAGCACTGATTTATCTAGAGCACATGACTGCTGGAGCTCCTCAGAACACACTGATTAACTGAACATCACATTGGAACTAAAACTCCAGACAAGTACAGGAGATCAGGGAACCTGATTTCTAGTCCTATTCACTTCAGTAAGAAATTTAAAACAATTCTTAAAATTTAAAATAAGATGTTGAAGGACAACAGGGCAGAGAAAGGTTGGTTGTATTTGGACAGAGAGTGATTTGAACACTATGTGCAACTGAAGAGGAGCTGGACACTGGCAGCACAGTGACACAGACTGAGTGTGCAGGGCAGAGATCACAGAGAGAGAGAGTCAGAGAGTCAGATTCATGTGACTGGTGCAGAATAACACAGACTACGTATTCAGAAGCTGAGATCAAAGACATAGTAGAGAGAGTCAGACTCACTGAGATTGGTGCAGAGTTTCCCCATGTGACTAGACTGAAGTAACTGACCTGACAAGGCATCTGGGCTCTGAGCTACAGTTACAGCATCATCATAGTACTCTGGGATCTCTTCTTTCAGAGAGGTTATCGAGTCTCCTGAACCACAGAGAGAGACAGAGAATTTACACTTCCGGACTCAGACTTAGTTTGACCATAGAGCTGCAAAGTTATTGTAAAGTGTGATTTTAAATGTTTTATGGTGTATAGTTAAGCCAGAACTCTAGGGTCGCTGATTTATCTGATCTGAAAGGCAGTTTTTACAGCATGCTGTTCCCCAGTCTCCTTTTCTATCAAAACCAATGAAAGCAGCACCCTGTTTACCACCCCAGTATTGACCAGCTATAGTTTTGCTCAGCATCTGTGATCTGCCGAGATAAGGCTAGTGTGAGGCAACATTGAAGAGTTGGCTTTATAAGGTATCAAACACATGTGGTTCTATTTGTATAATTCAGGATTTTCTACTTAAGTTCTCTAAATGTCAGCCTGGTTTGGGATGAGAGAGAGTACTGGACTGAAGACACCCCCACTCCCACACTGAGCCCCCTGACTCCATCTTCCCTCACCTGGTACTGGGTCTCCCTCACTGTCCTCCACATCGTCATATCCAGAGGGCATCTCATCAGAGAGGAATCTCCCTGTGAACAGGAGGACAGATCAATACCTGCAGTCGGACAGCAGCCTCAGTGTCCTCTACTGGAAGAGAAGCCAGGGTGTGAGTTTGTGTTTATAAGGCAGATCCAGATTCGTGCTGTGTTGATTTTCGTCACTTAGTTTGACACCAGTTGAGAAAAAACCCTACAGGTTTAAAACTAAAAAATACTCTTTTTGTCAGAAACCAGTTGAGTGAGATTTTCTACAAGTGTAATCCTCAGATCTTCCTCCGAGGGTGGAGACTAATCACACCTGAAGACTCTCTCCACTCACCTCTCCTGGGGGCGCTGTAGGTTCCCTCTCTGGCCAGTTTGTACTCTATTTCCTCGTAGACGGCATCATGATAAGGGGTGAGTGCTCCCTTAGATAGGGCTGTGTGAGGAAACAGACACTCAGGGTTAACATGCAGGGAGCAGAGTACAAGATCAAACATTGACTACTAAACCTTCTTTGGACATTAGAGCACCTAAATGTTATGCTTCTGGATTTGCAAATTTCTTGATATCTCCTTCTTTAACTGTTGATAATCTTTCTTAAACTTCAAATGGTTTTCTCTACCAGGTTTATTCCTCAAGGGAATTATATAAATATCAGTTCCATGTGAGTGACAGAAATGACCACTAGAGGTCACTATGTGGATGGTGAGTTCTCTCCCTACCTTTCCTCAGCTTCCTGTTCTGGATCAGCTGCCCCACTAACAGAGCCAGCACCACGAAGAGCAGAGCTCCCAGCAGCAGGAGGACCAGGGGCGAGGCGGACAGGCCTCCCAGCGGCTGTGTCTGGGGTGTTGTCCTGGTTCTGCCTGAGAGAGGGGGAGACAATGGATGAACAGGGATCAGGAGAGGTGCTCTTGGGCTCATATACACTTCGACACATGTCCTGTTCTCCTCCTGTTCCCATATGTGGGTATCATGCTTCAGAGTGAACCTAAGATCAATGAAGAAAAGTTAAGGATTCCCAATCTAACCCATCAGGACTGTCAGTAAATCAGTGAGGAAAGAGAGGACACTAGCACAAGATCTACACCCTGAGAGAGGAGAGGAGACACTATAGCAACACTGGGAATCTGAAGAGGCACTGATCTTAACCCTAAGAAAGGAGAGGAGACACTATTGCAAACACTGGGAATCTGAAAAGACTGATCTTCACCCTGAGGGAGGAGAGGAGACACTACAGCTACACTGGGAATCTGAAGAGACAGAATGACAGGAGTTATCAATGACAAGGAGGATTTCTGTTCACCTGTAGCTGTTGCTGGACTGGCTGTTGTCTTTGACAAACCTGTAAAAGAGATAGGAGAACTGTTATTATTTTGCCTTTGGTTTTATAGCAAGTTGAATCCAGAGTGGTCTTAATAAAAAGAAAATCTTTACATTTTTTCCTTGAGGTCAAATCTAGGATTGCAGGATGAATGGTGTCTTGTTCGGAATTAAAGCCTAGTGCTGTTCACACACACATGGCTACAAAACATCCCAATCTTGTCACTGATGATCTTAGTTGATTCAGTTAGATATTAAGCAGTGATAGAGTATGGGTGACATCAGTCTAACTTCTCCATTGATCTGCTACCTTGTTCATCTACAGTTCTAAGACTCTCCTCACCTGTACAGGTAACCCCTGCATCTTCCTTGTGTCGACAGTCGCTCTGATTCAGTCCAGAGTGACAGCAGTCCCACAGGTGAAGTTCACTGCCTGTGCAGTTCACCTCGTCCAGCCAGATGGCACCATTTCCTGGTCCGAATGAGGCCTCTATTGCTGCGCTCACTGCGTCCCCACAGTCCAGCTGTCTGCAGACCACCTGGGCATCCTGCAGGTCCCAGGAGTCATCACAGACTGTCCCCCAGGAGCCCTCATACCGCAGCTCCACCCACCCAGAGCAGTTAGTGCCTCCAGCCAGGCGCAGAGCCAGTGGGACTGAAAGTCAACAGAAAGGTTACCGAGTGTCATTAGATCTGTGACTGTAGACGAGAGCAGAGAGGTTACTGAGTGTCTTCAGCTCAGTGACTGTAGTAGAGATTAGTGAGGTATTGAATGACTCTGGAAGAGAGCTGTATGGTTACTGTTCCTCAGCTCAGGGCTGCAGTGTCTCTGACTGTTTTACACACTGAACTCACCTGGGCAGTACAGCTGAGGCTGCTCTTCCTGAGGGGCTGGAGTGCTTCTGTCAGCTTTTTTTCTAGGACCTTCAAAGATTAATAATCATATAAAAACATTATTATTATTATTATTATTATTATTATTATTATTATTATAAAATGAATAACAATGACATTGCTTTCATTTTTATACATGCTTGGATATAAATTAATACGAATTCAGTTTAAAGCTTTTGTCTGTTCTAAATATGGCAAAACACTAATTCACAGAGCATTACTCTTCACCCTGTACCTGAGCAGGTGATGTTAGCCACTTCCCGGTCTGTGCAGTCATTCTGACCCCAGGGGGAGGAGGGACACTGCCACAGGGTGGAGTCGTGTTTGCGACAGGAGATAAAGTCCAGCCATTTGGGATCAGGCCTCAGCCTGGAGTTTGTCTCTCTGATGGTGCCCTTGTCTCCACAACCCAGCTGTTTACAGATCACTGCAGCTGTGGTGTCTGTCATGCCGTTGGCACAGATGCTGCCCCAGGTGCCATTGTAGTAAACCTCTGCCTGTCCTGAACATCCTGCAGACAGCCTCAGGAGAGTGTGATCTGTCGAGACAGCAGGGAAAGTTAAAGGAAACAAACCCTGAGAAGACAGCCCAACGTTTCATTCTGAACTGGTAAGAAACAACCAGCAAACAATGTGAATGGTAACCAGTCTCATTTCCTGTACTAATCCAGTTATAACTGACTCACATAATGAAATAAGTACAGCTGTACAATAACACAGTTGACATGAAGGTGACAGGTGTGTTCATTCAGAATCTGGACAGTGCATCACACAGAGCTTTAAAATCCCATTACATGATCAGGTTCTGACCCAAAACGTCATTCTGATCAGCTTGGCTATTCAGCAGCAGCACAACTAAGAGACTGAGGCATGAAAGTAGAATGCGTGGCTCAGGGTGAGCAGTGCAGCGCTGTGAGTGGAGAAAACGAGGCTCAGGGTGACATTTAACACCAAGTGGTTCATCAGGATCTGACCAGAAGCCATTCTTGGAACAAATCAAAATGAAACATTTGAGGCAGAAAATCATGAAAGATCATGGCCAAGACAAATACACCCAAACAGACAACAGGTCTTATTGATGTGAGAAGTTTAAAGTTTGGACCCTAGAGTTTACTGGAGGACTCAGATTAATATATCCCCAAACACTAGTGGAGGGGAATTTATCTTGAATGCCAGAGTTTCTTTCTCTCTTTATTTATTTTTGCTGGGAGGTGAATATGTGCATTCACAACTGTATCATAAATATAAATATTTATTTTAAAATTAATTCTACATCCAGCTCAGTCTTTTCCTCAGTAAGATGTATTTAAGCACTCCAGATGCAAACCATATCCACAATGTGGAATTCCAGTATGTGGATTATTTTATTTAGTTAACTTACTGAACACAAGATTCTCACATCCTCACAAGTCAAACATATCTAGGCACTCTAGATGCAAGCCATATCCACAATGTGGGATTAAAGAATCTGAATCATTGTAATTTTAATTATCTCCCCTACCTGAACACAGGATTCTCACATCCTCCTTGTGTCCACAGTCATGTCGTCCCCACCCTGCTGAGGGACACTCCCCCAGGGACGACTCGTTCCCCAGACAGCCCACCTCGTCCAGCCAGATGGGTCCAGTTCCCTGGCTGAAGGAGGCTGGCACTGGGGCACTGAGGGCCGTCCCACACTGGAGCTGCCTGCACACCACCTGAGAGTCTGCCAGGTCCCAGGAGTCATCGCAGACTGTCCCCCAGGACCTATTATGATAAACCTCCAGCCTCCCAGCACAGTCATCTCCTCCCCCAACCAGCCTGAGGGACAGCTGATCTAGGAGCAGAGAATCAGAGGTCAGGGGTCAGAGGTCAGTGCAGTTTTAAGAGATCACCATGACCTGCTGTTACAAGTTGAAGAGTAGCTCAGCTTACAAGGCACAGCAGATACAGTTCAAGTACAGTGTTTCTTGACTTTTGATTAATTTTAATATATACACTTATTGTAACAGATTGTTCATAAGCGCCTTTATTTCTTGAGGTGCTTCAAGCGATGGGGGATGCCAATACATGTGTTGGTGAACTTCTACCGCTGCACCATCGAGAGCATCCTCTCCAACGGGATCACCGTGTGGTATGGCAACACCTCTTCGCGAGAAAGAAAGGCACTGCAGAGAATGGTCAATATGGCCCAGAACAGCATCGGCTGCGGCCTCACCGAGATTAAACAGCTCTATGAGGACCGCTGCCGTGGTAGAATTCTGGCCATCACAGAGGACAGTCACCACCCCGGGCATGAGCTCTTCACCCCACTACCCTCAGGCAAGAGATATAAGAGCATACGGACACTGACCACTAGATTCTTCAATAGCTTCTACCCACAAGCAGTGTGATTGGCGAACACATTTAGCCATCCCCCTCGGACCACACCTACACCATCACCATCTACCTCATTATGATTTCTTATCTATTGCACATCTCCAGTCATTGTTTACACGTCTGTATTGTTTACATTCAAACTGTCTACATGTTTACTTGAACATTGTCTACTGTTTGTTTGTATATTGCCTTGATGCACTGTTTGCACTTTGTTTTGTTTTTTACACTTGTTTTACAATCGAGAGACTTTCTGTAAGTAAGAATTCCATTGTACCAGTACCGGTTACATGTGGCAATAAAGTTCAAGTTCAAGTTCAATAAGCAGTATATATATATAAGCAGTATTGCAGTATACAGATAGATGTGTTTGCCGTAGATCCCAAAGACCTGAGTGTGTTTGTGACACACAGAACAAACTGATCACACACAGCTGTTGCCTCACAGACTGAGCTGGGATTCCACTCAGCAACAGAGACATCAGCACACACTGAGAGCCCTGGAGAAACAAAACAGGGGCTAATTCATACCTGGTGTTTTGGAAGAGGGAACAGCTGAAGAAGGAAAACAAACAGAGAGAGAGAAATCAGACTGTGAACCGTGTGTGAGAGGAGCAATTTAACACCAGAAATGAAACTACAATTAAAACAGCACTGATGTGATTAAGACAGTCCTCATTCTCTCTTTACTCTTTACATCATCCAGGTGGATGCTGCACATTGGTGGTGGTGGATGGGAGTCCCTGTCATTACCTGTAAAGCGCTTTGAGTGGAGTGTCCAGAAAAGCGCTATATAAGTGTAAGCAATTATTATTATTATTATTATTATTATTATTATTATTATTATTATTATTATTATTATTATTACCTGCTCCAGGTGAATCTCTGGTCATATTTGAGTCTGTAAAAGAGAAGGAAGCAGCTCATTTCTGTCCACAGGAGTGATGTTTCACCAGTGGAGTGTCAGCTGTGTGTGGGGCTCAGGTGTACATAACATCTGTAAACCTTGACTTTCTGAGATTCACTTTCTTTTCAGGCTCCTGTTTGGTTAGGCTTTATTAATTAAACTAATTAAGCAGGTCAGATGTTAATTACAGGATACTGAGGTACAGAACTTTCTTTAATCTTTTAGAACCATCAGTGAAATCAATATAAATATAAAACTGATTTTTAGTCATCAGTGTATTTGTGTATCTATCCATCAGAAAGCAAATGACAACCTAATAACCCCTTGAGGGAATATTTGAGTTAGATATGATATTTTTAAAACACACTCACGTTTTTAGGAATATGTGTTTTCATCTTTGCATCTCTTACATAACTGGCAGTGTGCAACAGAGCAGATATTCAGTTAATAATGAAAACAGTGTGCTGCTGTGTGTAAGCAGAGGGAGTGTCACTGTGTTTTAAACACACGATTCTCACCAGTGCAGATGACTCCTGCATCCTGTCCATGAGAGCACCCTGCTCTCCCCCATGAAGAGACAGTGCAGTGTGAGAGACGGCTCTCGTTCCCCCTGCAGTCAAACACATCAGCTCTTACTGGTCCACTGCCCTGTCCAAACCAGGCCAGTCCTGGCACTGCTACAGCCTCCCCACAGCCTAGCTGCTGGCAGAGAGCCCTAGCATCTCTCAGGTCCCAGTAGAGATCACACACTGTCCCCCAGTCCCCGAAGAGCCACTGTAACTCCACTCGGCCAGAGCAGGAGTCAGAGCCGTTCGCCAGCCTGAACCCTGTGTATCCTGCAGATAGGACAGGGGAGAGAGCAGAGACCCAGATTCACAACATAACAACCAGCTATTTCATTCAATGGCATCTTCAAGTATACTTACAATACTGAGCTTTAAATTACTGTCATATAAGTATCTCACTAACGTGTTACTGTTCAACCCAATTCAATCTAAAGTACTTTATTCATCAGCAAGGCTAGTAATTTATGGTTTAATTAAGCTACTGGTGATCAGAAGATCATCATATTGAGTTTTCATGGTTAAACACCAATCCCCAGTATTGAATCAGAGCTATAGACACACTTATCTGTTTCTCTTCTAAGCTTCAGTTTTGAGCTCCATTAAAAACAAAATGAAATGAATTATCCCCCTCTTACCAAAACACTCCAGTCCCACATCATTCTCATGGGTGCAGCTCTGTGTCTTTGTGGAGGACTTTGGACAGAAGAACAGGTGCGATTCACTTCCCTGGCACTGGAGCTCCTCTTTCCAGACCTGTCCCTCCCCCTTCCCGAAATGAGCCCCCTTCAGCACCTGTGAGGGAACCCCACAGTCCAGCTCTCGACAGACAACTTCTGCATCCTGCCAGTCAAAGTCAGAGTCACACACTAAGCCCCAGGTCTCTCCGTGCTGCACTTCCAGTCTCCCAGAGCAGAGATCACTGCCTCCAACCACTCTGACCCCTCGATGAGCTGGAATTTCAGAACAATAACAGAGATCACTGTCCCTGACCAGTCTGACCCCTTGATGAGCTGGAATATCAGAACAATAACAGAGATTCCTGTCCCTGACCTTTCTGACCACTCAATGAGCTGGAATATCAGAATAATAACAGAGATCACTGCCCCTGACCAGTCTGACCCCTTGATGAGCTGGAATATCAGAACAATAACAGAGATCACTGTCCCTGACCACTCGATATGCTTGAATATAAGAAAAGATAGGAAAAGAGAGCAGTAATAGAGAGTGAGTATTCATTATTTGAACAAAATTGTGAGGAATTCTAAAGAATACTAAAACTATACACTGTTTTGGAATTTTGGGAAATTGCTCAGCCAAAAATTAATCTGTAAATTATCAAGCACACATTCACTGCAGATCAAGTCACTGTCACAGAAACACTGAGAGATCAATGAAAAATAATTTAAATGATCAGAACCTCTGGACACCCCACTGTGTCATTGGAGCTGACATCCTAGAACTCTGGGCTTCAAAGTGGGAATTTGGTTGTGAAACACAACTAATTAATCTGCAGATATCTGAGACCCTGAACCAAGATGAAGAACACATTCTACCCCAAAGCTTCCTGATAAACCTGAAGAAAACCCGGGAACTAAACAATGTCCTTCAATATAAAGCAGAAATGAACACTTACATATAAAAAATAAAGGGAATTGGATTCAAAAATTGTAAATTATTTTTAATAAAGTTGTTTTAGACATCACGTCCAAAGTGGTGCAGAGGTTATAGAAAACCAAGCCTAACATACCCAGTCCAGCTACTGTTGCAGCTGGATTGCCTGACCTGCCCCCTGACAAAAACTGTGAACAGGACTGTCACAACCTGGCACTACTGGGGCAGGACTGTCTGACCTGGGCACTGGTACACACTCTGGACAAGACCACAGACAGGCACTGTGAGTTGTCACAGACTGGCATTGCTGGGACATCTGTCTGACCTGGAACTTGAAATGAAATAGCCTTTACTTCTACAAAGACAGACACTCTGGGCAAGACCAGGACTGTCACAGTCTGGCACTGCTGGAGCAGGACTGTCTGACCTGGGCACTGACACACACACTGGACAAGACCAGGACTGTCACAGCCTGGCACTGCTGGAGCAGTACTGTCTGACCTGGGCACTGACACACACTCTGCAGAAGACAAGGACTGTCACAGTCTGGCACTGCTGGAGCAGGACTGTCCGACCTTGGCACTGACAGACAATCTGGACAAGACCAGGACTGTCACAGCCTGACACTGCTGGAACAGGACAGTCAGACCTGGGCACTGACACACACTCTGGATAAGACCAGGACTGTCACAGCCTGGCACTGCTGGAGCAGGACAGTCAGACCTGGGCACTGACACACACTCTGGACAAGACCAGGACTGTCACAGCCTGGCACTGCTGGAGCAGGACTGTCAGACCTGGGCGCTGACACACACTCTGGACAAGACCAGGACTGTCACAGCCTGACACTGCAGGAACAGGACTGTCTGACCTGGGCACTGACACACACTCTGGACAATATGACAACACACACTAGCTGAGGGTAAGACACAGTAAAGAGAAACAGACCCTGAGGAAGTATAGGCTCAATTACCGAAGCTCACTTCTATTAAGATTAATAGAAACAGTATTATTCTTCATGTATTTACAGTATATATTGGCTATGGAGGTGTGCATATGTAAACTTATTTCAGGTACAGTGCCTATCTATTATTTTCTAATTTGTAAAGGGATGAGCATGTGGAGACAAGACAAGATTGTGATTTCTGTCAAACCCATGAAGATTGATCTGCCATCCTCAGTCACCTGTAAGCTGACATTTTAAAGCAGGAAGCAGTTCACCCTGATGAGATGGGAGCAGAAGGAAGGGACTGATCACTTTTGAGAAAGATATTAAAGAGCTGGTAAGCAGCTTAACTGCCTGTTGTATTCCTTCATGTGAAGATGCTCATTCAAATGTTTAGCTTTAGTTTTTTGTTCTTGGGTTGTTTTTATTGTTCTATAAATAATGAAACACTACTTTGGAAATGAAGGCTTTATTTGTGTTCATCCAAATAGCCGCCTGTATACAGCAGCTGGCTTCTGGGTTTGACACTAACTTACAAAGCGTTTTTATTTTCTGAAACCTCAACCCTGGAAAACATAAAACAGAGGGAGAGGGACATTTTTCCCTAGAGAAACAGAGATGTTATATCAGATTGTTTAGTTATTTTTTAAGAATGTGAATGTATTCATGATGTATTTAAAACATTCCATACTGTATGTACACTGAGAACTGAGGGCACCTTTGCTAAAGGATTGTAGGAATATGGAACAGGTTACCAGATATCCCAGCTTTCTTGAAGAAACAGTGGATGAGATCCTTGGATCAATACTGACTACCAAATGGACCAGGAAGCTGAGAGATCTCCTCTACTTTGTATTAGATTAAATTTTGAGAATACATATCAGTCATATTGTTTTTATTCTATAGTTTTTATTTCTATAGTTTTTAGATATTGTTGTAACTAATTTGTTTCACTCAATCTCAGAGAATGTGGTCGTTGTTGTAATGTTTGTAAATATGTCAGAGAAAAGCAACTGATGTTCAATGTCAATGCTGTAATTCTTTGATCAATACAGCTCTTTGAATCTGAATTAAATAGAGAAAAGGGAGACTTAAGAGAGACACAGCGGAACTGTAAGTGAAAATGATCCTGATGAATTACAAGGAGGACAAACTGGAGTTTTCAAATCAAGACCAAGAATAAATTTGTTTATACGGATCTATCGGTCACATACTGTAAATTTATTTGTAGATTTACAGCCTTATGATCAAACACTGTCCTTTGGCCTCATTATTTGTCAATTGTAAAACCTAACAGGAATCATACAGGTGGGGTTGGGGGTTTCAGACAGTTTTCAATATCTGTTCTACACACTGCAGGAAATACAATCCAGAAGGAGAAAAGACACACAGTGACAGGGAGGAGTGATGTCACAGCTCTCAGCAGGACAGGAGCAGCAGCAATGGGAGGATGGACAAATGATGAAGGACTCTAGATTGGTGCAGGAGTTTTAATTCTCCTCAGTGCTGGAGACTGGAGAGAGTTTGTGTATCTTACCTGAACACTTCACTCCAGCATCATAGCCATGATTCTGATAAAAGCTAATCTTTTTCACTTCTTGTTTTCCACAGTCCCTCAGAACAGCCTCTGACCCCTTGCAGTTGACCTGATTCAGCAGGACTGATCCAGACCCTGGTCCAAAGTGAGCTCCTCCTGGTGCTGAAACAGCAGATCCACAGCCCAGCTGTCTGCACACCACTGCAGTATCATTGAGATCCCAACCAAACTGGATTACTGTCCCCCACTCTCCATCATGATACACCTCCACTGTCCCCTCACAGGGACTGGCACCTTTCACCAGCCTCACATCATCACTGCCTGCAGAGAGAGAGAAACAAGACTTATCACCATGTCTACAGGATATTTTTATACTAAGACATTTTAGAAGCACATCTGGATTTTTTATTTTGTTTTACCTCTTTGATTGGATTGCTAGTCCCTCCCATGTGGAAGAAGAGACAGTGGAGTGACAGGAAGTCCACCAGCAGCCATCTTACCTCTCCCTCCACACACCTGTGTCCAGATCCTGTTATATATCTCTCTGTCCATATCACTGTGTGACTGCAGAGGGCTGTTCTGCTATGGTTACTACAGTGGTCAGTGGCTGTAAAGACTGTGCTCATGTGTTTCTAAAAGCTGTGGTTAGTACAGTGGACAATGGCTGTAATGACTGTGTTCCTGTGTTTCTGGAAGCTGTGGTCAGTATAGTGGTCAGTGGCTGTAATGACTGTGTTCCTGTGTTTCTGGGAGCTGTGGTCAGTATAGTGGTCAGTGGCTGTAATGACGGTGTTCCTGTGTTTCTGGAAGCTGTGGTCAGTACAGTGGACAGTGCCTGTAATGATGGTGTTCCTGTGTTTCTGGGAGTTGTGGTCAGTAAAGTGGACAGTGGCTGTAATGACTGCATTCCTGTGTTTCTGGAAGCTGTGGTCAGTACAGTGGCTGTAATGATTGTGCTCCTGTGTTTCTGGAAGTGGTCAGTTGGCTGTAATGATAGTCTTCCAGTGTTTCAGGAAGCTGTGGTCAGTAGAGTGGACAATGGCTGTAAAGACTATGTTCTTCAGTTTCTAGAAACTGTGGTCAGTATAGTGGTCAGTAGCTGTAATGACTGTGCTCCTGTGTTTCTAGAAGCTGTGGTCAGTATATTGGTCAGTGGCTGTAATTATGGTCTTCCTGAATTTCTAGAAGCTGTGGTCAGTACAGTGGACAGTGGGTGTAATGAGTGTGTTCCTGTGTTTGTGGGAGCTGTGGTCAGTAGAGTGGTCAGTGACTGTAATGACGGTGTTCTGGGTTTCTGGAAGCTGTGGTCAGTAAAGTGGTCAGTGGGTGTAATGACTGTGTTCCTGTGTTTCTGGAAGCTGTGGGCAGTATAGTGGTCAGTAGCTGTAATGACTGTGTTCCTGGGTTTCTGGGAGCTGTGGTCAGTATAGTGGTCAGTAGCTGTAATGACTGTGCTCCTGGGTTTCTGGGAGCTGTGGTCAGTACAGTGGACAGTGGCTGTAATTATCATGTTCCTGTGTTTGTCAGAAGGCTGAATCACTGAAACCTGGTTTGGTGTATCTGGTGTATCTGGGTCTCAGGCCCCACATGTACTTAGCAGTGCACACTGACCACATGTCTGTATCAGACACTGATTTAAACACTGATAAGTCTTTTTAATGGTCTACTTTGAAAATAAGTTATAAACTCCAAAACAGAATCAATAAAAATATTTTCTTAATACATGGATGCTTCACAACTTGTGCTGTAATATGTGAAGTGTAATGCTGCAGAAAGATGGAAAATCTGCAGCAGGAGATATAATTGAAACCCAGGCGCAGGACTTTGAGCTCTTTCAGAGTTCGAATGATCAGGGAGTAACAGATCGAATGCAGGCTGCTGGGCTGAATTAAAAAGGTGAGCAGAAAGAAAAAATAAAGAGGGAAGCCCATCTCCCAGCTGAAATAAACAAAAGAAAGGCTGGAGAGTCAGCGAGGAAAAGGAAAGAATTAAAACACAGAAAATATTTCAGGATTGAAGAGCAGGAGTAGTGAGAAATTAAAATAACCGAGTGATAAACTTGACTATGAGAGGAATGCGATCGCTAGGTTCACAAGGTTTAGCTCTAATGAAGGAGATTCTGTGTTCTGAACAGTTTCAAATAAAGAGGTGATTAGTGTGACTGGGAGCCTGAATGAAAGACTGAAGGTTTAATTGAAAGATGTCCTGACCCAGTCTGAATGACAGGGTGAGCGCTCGAGGGAATGTTGCTGTTGACGCGAGTCAGTCCCAGCCCAGACTGTACGTGAAGTGTGTATACGTACTGTCCAGAGCACATTTACAGTAACTAGATTTGTTCTTTTTGATTAAATATTCAATCACCTTCAGTTTGGAGTGTGAAATATTTTTTTTCCATTACACACTATATGCTACAATTCATTTAAATACTATTTTTTATTCATATATTTTTTGCTATGCTTACATGATAAATATGTGAACAATGTGTTTTAGCTTTTACCTCTTAGTACATAATTCACAGATTGAATTATAGTTGCACTTAATAATATATTCTAGAATCACAGTGCACAGGTTGTTTTTATTAATCTTTTTTTTTAATTCCATAATGTAAGAAAAATTATCAAAATCCCTATCATTAGTTATCTAAGACTTACAAACAACAATTCATTTAGCTGTGAAGTATCAGTCAAATGCAGAATAAACATGGAAAAAATAATTAAACCTTTCTCTCTTCAAAATGAAGGACTTCCGGGTCAAATAAACAATTTCTTCCAACATAATAGACACATTTCTCAAATAAAACCCTAGTCTGAACAGATCCCAAACTTTTGTTTAAAGTTGAAAAAACTACAAGATTTGCCTCAGGACTCTGAAACTGGACATTGTTGTCTAAAAGCAACCAGTATGGATTCAGGTCAGAAAACTACAACACACTGCAATAGAAAATACCTACCACCTGAATGTGACTGTTATAACAAATAAACACAACTATATGTCTTGTCCTCAATCATGCTACAATGTTAGATCCTTCTGTAATATAATTACCATAGTATCTAAAACTACTGTAATCATTCTCAAAAATAACCATGGATCAAAAATATTTTAATACATTTACCTTCAGTACTCTTATTTGTATTAGCACATTCACCTGCAATAGTTACTAATATTATTTGTTAATCGGAAACGTGCCTTAAATATACTTTTATCTCTGATCACCTGTCTGTAATAGTTCTTTGCACTAAAATTGTCACCTTCTCTCAAAATACTCTATTTTTAATAACATTTCCATAATGTTATAATGTTATTATTAATGTTACTTTAATAATACAGTAAATATAAAATGTGTCAATAGTAATAATACTGGAGTCTCAATAATACTCTAGTATTTAATAACACACTTATCTCAGTTAAAATATTAGTCTAAAAATACTCCATTGTTTAATAACACATCAGTTAATTACTTTAATAAAACATATTAATTCATCAGTGTGTAAAATAAAATATCAGTCCGATCAATACAACAGTGTTTAAAAACACACTGATCTCTGTTAATACACTAGTCTGTTATTATACCTGTTAGAGAGGGCAGAATTGAGCACAATGAAATAAACAACCCCTGGTAAATATTTTGAAGATGTTGTATTATTGTTAAAACATTTGTATTCCTTTTTGTTTGCAAATGGGAAAATTTCCTTGCAAATTACCCAAATTACAGCCAAAATTTTGTATTTTATTATTATGGTAATAGATAAGGGATTGTCAAGTTCAACATTTGTGATAAGGTTGCTAAATATCTACAATATTAATAGTTATAATAATTATATGTTAGTACTTAAAAAACACTATCCTTAGTCTGTGTTGTGTGTAATAGTGTATAACTGCATATAAAACTATTAATACAGCATTAATAGAAAATAGTTTAAAAAACATATAAGCTGAATTA
Source organism: Atractosteus spatula (assembly GCF_055471065.1). Classification (NCBI taxonomy): domain Eukaryota; kingdom Metazoa; phylum Chordata; class Actinopteri; order Semionotiformes; family Lepisosteidae; genus Atractosteus; species Atractosteus spatula. The sequence continues at coordinate 17,348,542 of NC_142715.1, read as the reverse complement.
ATATTATGATTAATTGTAGAGGTGAAATTCTTGTTAATACTGCAAATTGTTTATTATTTTTCCTTATTTATAGCACCAGAAGAAAATAAATTATAATTTTAAGAAATATCCATAAAGCTGAGTTTTAAATTAAACAGAAAAGCGCTTCTGCATGCTGTGGTCACTACGGTGGGCAGTGGCTGTAATGACTGTAGAACTTCAGATGGCTGGTCCTGGGTTCCAGGAGACTGTGGTCACTATACTGGACACTGTACTAACTCTGTGGCTTCCAAGTCCTGGGACCAGTGTTTCTGTGTTAGTGGACCTGTGGTCACTACAGTGGTCAGAGGCTGACAGGTACTTCACATGTTGTGCTGAAATGTGTGTGAGGTGTATATTCCTATTGTCTGTATGTGAATTGTTGACAATGATTTTCTAGCCTTTACCTGCCAACATCTAAACTTAACACATGATCATCAGATTAAATTATATTAAAGAACAACATTTTTCAAAAATACCAGACAGGTTTAACATATAGGCACAGATACATTTATTATGATGTTGTCCTGAGCAACTGCTCAAAAATCTAAACTTGAGTCCTGTGATTACGAATTAATTTTTAAATATTGCATTTGTATGATCACATGTAATTAAATATTTAATTTGTATAACTCATACTTATATAATTGCATTTGATAATAATTTCAGATTTCGAATGTAGTCAAAAACAATAAAGCATTCTTATTAAAACTTCACAATTTACAAAAAAACCTGTCATTAGATAACTAACCTAAAAACACAAAATAAGTTATTTAGCTGTTAAATAATAGACAAATCCTGTATAAACACAAAACACAACTACCATTTTTTAATTCTTGCTGTAATGCCACAAAGTCTTGTAGTTGTTAAATTATTAATGTTACACCTCAGTTTCTGATGAGACCCCAGTTAATAATAATACACCTACAATACTAAGAATTTCCACAATTGTGTTAATATTTTTCATTTTATAACTTATAAAGCAATAAAGAATGTAACTTTTATCAGCCTGTCCTTTTCAATGTGAAAACAAGCAAACCTGGTCTTTATGAACCAGGTAATACTGTACATATATCAGTTTTAATACTATAAAAATACAAGAGCTAATTGTCCTATGACTGAAAATGTTTTACATTTTCAAAATGTAATTGTAAGTCTTTAAAATTAAGAATTCACACTCATAACTTCCTATCATATTGGAACACATATTCTTATAACACCTAGAGGAACTACTTGTTTTCACAGCAACTGAATATCACACAGCCTAACGATAGAAACCTGGACTGTCTGAATACACCAAAGATATAATGGCAGCATTAAAACTCCAGTCTTATTTCTCTAGCATAAACACTTTAGGTGGTAATAACACATTTACTGTATATTTATTAATACATCAGTCTGTAATAATTTAATATGAGTCACAATAATAATTCACTATTTAAAAACACGTGTATCTCTATTAATGCACCAGTCTGTAATAAGACAATACAGAGGAGTCAGAATTGAACACAATAAAATAATAAACAACCCAGGGTATTTCTGAATCATCCTGTATAATATGATATTATTCTAGAAACATTTTTTATTGCTCACACTTTTTTTGTTTTCGAATAAATGAAGACTTTTTCACATGTCACAGCATATCACTCAAATTATCACTTATATATAAAGTTTATTATTACAGTAACAAGTAAGTTAAATAACTTTTTAAAGATTTTATACACTCCATGTTTTCACAAATTATCAATAGAGGGTGATAATGGCCAGCTTCTGCTCTATCCATCTATAACATTATTGTTATATAATGTTTAGAAATCTTATTTTTTAAAGAAAAAAGAATAATAAAGAATATTTTTTAAAAATCCAATAAAAATTAAAAGCAACTAATTAAATTTAGACACAGCTAATTATATTTCCTTACTTACAGACCAAGATAAAATACAGTTATAATATTTTTGATGAATACCCACAAAGCTGAATGTAAAATGAACATTTAAAAAATGTTCAACCCACTTATTGCTCCATTTCCATCAAAACTTTACTTAATTTAATTCCAGTTGTTGTCTGTCTGTCTGGACAGGAGAAGACTGGTCACTTACTGGCTGAGCTGTGCAGCACCAGGACAGCGAGAGAGAAGATGGACAGGCAGCTCTCCATTGTCATCAGGACAGAGCGCAGCTGAGACCCCTGTCTTCATCCCTGAGCCCACAGGGCAACTGAGCTGCTGCTCCGCACCCCAGACCCCCAGTAACAACACAGCCCCCCGCCCCACCACCAATCACACACAGCACTGCCTTTTCAGACTGACAGCAGGAACTTCTCACACAGGCGGGATGGCCAATCAGACAGGGTCCTTTCAGTCTTCTCCATATATATCAGAGACACATCACTGTTTCCTCTCCCTGAAGACACTCCCAGCAGTGCGGAGGAGAGGAGAGACAGGAGCAGCTCTGTGTCTCACTGGAGGAAACACAGATACAGATACAGACAGCAGGGCTGCAGTTGCTGCAGGGGCAGGAAGAGCACGGATATTAAACTAAAAAAAATGTAGACAAGTATTATATTTTTAAATCAGTATCAGGATAATCAATTATGTATATATGGTCCTGTAATTCTTGCAGTCTGTATCAGGAAGTGTCTAGAACGAGGTCCTGTCTTTCTGTCTGTGTAAGGCAGTGTCCAGTGACTGGTGTCCTGCAGTGAGTCACAGAGTTGTTGTGTCTCCAGACAGTAATGTCTTCTGGTCATGGTCAAGGACAGTGTGAGGAGAGCCTGTGCTCAAGGTGGCAGTGAGGTCACTCAGGTCAGCACAGGAATAAAGAGACAAGGTGGACTGAATAAGAACTGGCTGTTCTGTGACTGTGATCAATAATTTAAACGAACAAGAATAGCCAAGCAGTGACTGTTCCCTCTGTACTGAGCCTGTTGGACAGCAGCTCTTCCAGTTGACTCCCTCAGACCCTGAGCTTGTCTCTGCGCAGCTACAGTCCAAACAGATGTTCCAGCCCCTCCAGCTGTGGCCCCAGTGTCTCTCTGTGTGGAGCTGACTGTGTGACTGAGACTCTCTAACAGCACAGTGGAGCTGAACTGATACTGATAGACTGATACACCCCCAGTCTGAACAGTGTAAGGGCACAGCTCACATCCTCTTCCTTATTATTATAGGTAGTAGGAGCAGCAGTAGGAGCAGCAGTAAAATATTAGTAGTAGCAGTAGCATCAGTGTCAGCAGCAGTTGTGGTAGCAGTAGTAGTATTAGCAGTTATGCTGTATTTAAACTCTCCTGTTCAATATAGCAGAGTTCTTGTGTTACAGCTTCACCATAATAGCTGCAGCAGCAGGAGCCGCAGAGCAAGAGTCAGTTTCAAATTAGAAAAAACAACAAAATTATAAAAAAAGTTCAGTCCTTGTTAATACAGCGGTGATTTAAAGCAGAGCTTCACTGGAGCCTCAGGTCAGGCTCTGCAGTGAGTCTGTGGTTTGTGCTCCTCCGAGCTCTTCCAGGCTGTACTGTGAGGCTGTGGGTGTCAGTGTGATGAGGCAGCTGAGAGCTGAGCTGTACAGGGAGACACACAGGGAGCCCAATATTCAGAGCTCTAGTGCTGCACAGGGAGACACAGGGGAGCCCAGTGTTCAGAGCTCTACTGCTGTACAGGGACACACAGGGAGTCCAGTGTTCAGAGCTCCAGTGCTGCACAGAGAGACACAGGAGAGCCTAGTGTTCAGAGCTCTAGTGCTGTACAGGGTGACCCTCAGTGTTCTCCCCTCCCTACACACCTCTCAGTGTGTCTCTCAGGGCTGAACAGGAGGGGCTGTTCCTGTCAGAATGGAGGCTGACTCTCAGAGCCCCAGTGTCAGTATGAGCAGAAGCCCTCAGACCTGACTGCTGCCAGAGCCTCTGAGCCTGAGTGGCCATGAGCACTGAGCTCCTCAGCAGTTGAGAAAAGCCTCCTGTCTCCTGTGATCACAGTGTGGTTGAACACCTGCACTGTCTTCCTGCTCTTTCTCCTCTCTCCCCCATCCTGTCTCTCTCGCAGTGTTTGCTCTTATCTGTCCATCTCTCTCTCCTCTTCTCTCACTCTGACAGTCTGTGCAGAGTATCTGAAGGGGATGTTACATTGCTTGGCAAAGGAAAAGACTTCTCAGAGGCAGAATAAAAAAAAGTATCTCCTCTCAGTCAGATTCACAGCTCAGACTCACACACAGAGCTCTGGGTCCCTCAGTACTTTACCAAACTCCTCCCTCCTGAACAGACAGAAGCTCATCTCCATCCTTCTCTTTATCCTGACAATTCAGAACCAGAGGACATTCAGACAATCAGTGCTGCTACATGAATAATATCACACAGAACAGCCTGGACTCAGGTCACATCTCCCCCTTTTCTCCTTCCTCACAGCCACTTAGTGTCAGAAGTGTTTTACGGAAAAATTGATTATCTCTTATTATTATTTTTTTACTGATTTAATGAACAGCAGTATTGCTACTCTTATAAGTGTTATATGATTATCAGCAGCAGCAGACTGATGGTCTTGTCTACAATAGTGACCAGTCTTTAGCTCTGAGCAGTGGGACTCAGATCACACAGAAGACCTGTCTGTGTGTTATTCCACACCAGCCCTGGGATACAGCGTCTCCCACATGTCTCTCACGGAGAGTCCTATAAATATACAGTTAAACAGAGTCTGATAACAGTTATACAGTTAATTAAATCATCAAACTGGCTGAGGAACTGAGAGCTCGAGTGGAAATAAAACCAGGAGATGCTCTTCAACCTCCAGGATCAGGAGTCTGATCCTCCTGGCTTCTGTTCTGTGGAGATTAGTGTAAAACGCTTAAAAGCGTTCATTACAGGGCTGGTGTGGAATAACACACAGACAGGTCTTCTGTGTGATCTGAGTCCCACTGCTCAGAGCTAAAGACTGGTCACTATTGTAGACAAGACCATCAGTCTGCTGCTGCTGATAATCATATAACACTTATAAGAGTAGCAATAAGTTCTCTTCTGCTCTACGGGAGTATGCTATACAACGCATTAGTCTGTGAAGTAAACTATTTTTTTTGTTTCATAAATTGTATTCCTCGGTTTTGTCGCTCTCCATTTCCAGCTGTTATGAATCGCCTTTATTTTTGGAGATGTTATATCTGTAAGAAAAGCCCCCCGGTCTCCGGACAGGAGTCTCGTCCAGCGGAGACGCGCTCTCTGCTCTGTAAGAAAGAGCGCTGTGACGTCACAGACACCAGCCAGAGCGCCGGGATCAGAGAGCGAGACCGCGGGAGGTGCGCGGAGCGCACGGATGAGACTTATTGATCACTTATCTATCGACAACCAATTAATTCAACTGAAGAACCGTAGAATAATCGATTAACTTAACTGATTGGTGAGTACTAATTCTTTGCCCGTTTTGACCCTGTTTTAAATATCTAGAAAACAGTCAATACAGCCTGTATCGATCAATTTCAATAGCGCCTTAGTGTTAATAATGTTCAATCCAAAATTAAAGAATTATTATTCAAATGATTGTTTAGGAATTGTATGCTAGAGCTTAAAAATTATATTCCAAGTTGATAAATTCTTAAAAACTATATTCCAAGTTGATAAATTTGTGTAAGTAAAAGCTTAAATGCATTTTTCTACTGTTTACAAATCATAAGTATGGTAACCACGGCGACAGGCGCCACGTCACTGTGCACCGCTAGGTGTTTCGCCTTCGTCACAAAGAGCGGTGTGACGTCACGGATAGCAACTAATACTAATATTGTCTTCATGTTAATATTAGTGTGAGTACAATCGGTAGTTTTAACATTAATGCTAGTGTTCATGTGAGTATTAATGATGATAGTGCTACTGATTGTTTTAATGCTAGTATTCCTGTTAATATTAGTGATAATTATAGAGATAAGGTTAGATTATTTACAATAGTAGTCATGTTAGTTTTAGTGATAGCATTACTGTTATTAGTAGTATTATAAGTGTAGTAGTATTTTGTGTGAGTGTTAGTGATGATGATAGTGTAAGTCTTAGTGATAGTGTTACTGTTGCGATATAATTGTTATTTGTATTAGTGTTATTTCTAGTGTATTTGTAGTTATGAGCGTATGTGTTTGTGAGTGTGTGGTGTCTGTCAGTGTGTGAACTTGTGTTTGTGAGTGTGTGGATGTGTGTCTATAAGTATTCGTAGTGTCTATGTGTGTGTCTGTGAGTCTGTGTAGTGTCTGTGTGTGAGTGTTTGGATGTGTGTCTGTCAGTGTGTGTGAGTGTGTGTTTAGGTGGGCTTGGGCTCCACTGGTGTGTCTGACAGAAGTGACCCATCAACAGGTGTTGAGGTCCAGAGCTGTTTGCGAATGGAATCACTTTCTAGAGTCCAGACCCAAATCCACAGATCTGTGAGTGCCCTGTTTTTATCACTATTACTAGTAATGACAGCAGTAGTAGTAGCAGGAGTATTAGTATCAGAATTAGTATTAGAATCTGAAGTCATGGTGGTAGTAGTAGTAACAGTAGTAGTATTAGCAGCAGAAGCAGTAACAACAGTGGCAGTTGGATTATCCAAGCAGTTACTTCAGAAACTACGGTTTTACACATTTATACTCTACTTTTCTATGCATGTTTTGTAAAGTGCCTTGATGCTCTGGATTAATTAAATTAAATTAAATTTATTTTTATATAGCGCCTTTCACAATAACTAGGTTGCCCCATGGCGCTTAACAAAGGAAGTGACTGTACAGTGGATATAAAAAGTCTACACACCCTTATTGAAATTGCAGGTTTTTGTGATGTAAAGCCAGAAATCAAGATAAATTATGTCAGATGTCTTTCCATCCTTAATGTGACCTTGCAACCAACAAAATTCAAGAGAAAAATTTTGGAAAAATAATTGAAACTAATAAACCTACAACACCCTGGTTGCATAAGTGTGAACCCCCCCCAACTAATACTTTGTGGAAGATCCTTTTGCATTTATTACAGCAGTAAGTGTTTGTGAATAAGTCTCCATGAGCTTTGCACACCTGGACTTTGCAATTTACTCTGTAGACAAGCAAATCTGTTCAAGGAAGAAACTCAGTTTAGTGAACTACTGGTGAATTCAGCACAGCTTTTGTCATCACTTGTCAGGATGGCTGAGTGGTCTAAGGTGTCAGATTTGAGAACTGATGTCTTTCATCTTGGTTGGGTGTTCTGGTCTCCAAATGGAAACATGGGATTAAATCCCACTTCTGACAGCTACTTTTTTATTTTTTGTGTATTGTTCTTGTCTTATTGTGCTGACAATGACAATAGGAGGAAAACAGAGAAACCGCTTATCAAGAACATGATGGGCAGGAAAATGCTTCGTCAACACTTAAATGTGATTAGCAGAAAGGAACTTTTAGATGGGCTACAATTTCTGCCTTAAGAACTTTTTGAGCTGTCTGTAAGTAAAGAAAGATTTCCGGTAAGGTATGCATTCAAAAGTCAAAGACCGAAATATAAAAGCAGCAACACTTCGATTTGTGAGTGTTCTGTAGTGTTAAGATCCACAGGTTTCCATGCTTCTTGGATTTCTTAGCCCAAGAAGTGATTCCTGTTTCATTTTCTATTCACCAGTTTGATTTGCATTACGCTCCTCAAACCTCAAAACCGAATAACAAACGCTAATCAAAGTTGCACAAGGCCTACACTACTTTGCCCCGTCTAAATACCATAATGTGAAATTAAGAAACAGCAGTATTTTGACAAAGTGCGGTCTTCAAACAGTAAACGCTCAAGTGTTTATATTTACTTGTGAGCACACCAACCTTGATTTAGGAAAGCCTTTGCTCGCCCCTTGCTTTAACAACGATATCTGAATCGAGCCCCAAAGTGGTAAGAAAGCTGAATTACACAAAGCACGTAAGACATTGGGTTGTCACTGTATGCTATCACGTCCTGCTTGCACTGTCCTACTAAAAGATTAGAGGGATCAGAAAGGACACAAATGACCCTTTAATCCACAATTCTGAACTTAAGGGTAACCAGCTCTACCGACTGCACCTCTCTTGCTCCTACATTACAACAGTGATATTACTAGTGTTGGTTGAACATGGTATAGTAGGTATGGTATAGTAGGCTGACAGCTGAAACACATGGCTCACAAGCAGTGACAGTACCATTATCACATATCACTGCAGCATATTGGTTTGGGAGCAGGAGTAACTATCCCATGTAAACATGTATGCCTCCATTAACATATAGTAGGTGGACTTTTGGGCTATGAGGGTTCAAACCCTGTCCATGCTTCTTCATTCTGCGCCACGTTTCTTTATCTAGGTCTTCAAATTACTTTGCAAAACATTGGTTCTTGTTACTCTTTCTCTTAAGCGGAAGATTGGTAGTTCAAGCCCACCTAGTGGAGCACGTCTTGTGATTCCCATGGAAGCATAATATCTGCTCAAACTCGATTATTGTTCTCAGTGACACCTTAAACATCTTGATATTTGCAAGAAATGCAAATATTGTGCACGTTTCAAGCTACAAGAAGTAATCAATTTAGTACTTAAGTGAATATGATCTGGAATGCTCAATAATGACCAACATCAGCAGCTTCCAAGAAATTAATTAGAATTTGATCTTCATACTCACCTTGCATTCTCAGCTAAAATACTTCAAAATTACAGTGTAGATTTGGTGGAGAACTTCACAAGCATTATTAGGTTTGGACTGTACAATTGTATTTTAATATCTTGGTATATGTACCTTCATTTTAATATACATGTAACCATAAATGCTGTTTAGTATGTTGTACTTTTGTTGTACTTTTTAAAACATTTTACCTGAGGACCCAAGAGGACTGTTATATCTTGTGATACATGCAAGACATCTGTAAAAGAAGGTGACATTTTAATAAAATTGGTGATTAAAAGAAAACCACAACTTGTATGATATTATCCCTCGATATCGAAGATCAATTGAAGGATTTGAAGAAACTATCAAAGAAACAACAGCAATACCAGATGATTTGGGTTTTGAACCAATGATTACACCTCAATAATCAATTCGTCCTCAAAAAAAAGAAGAGACAGGCATGTTTTGAGCCTCATAATGATCCTCTTCTGGATCAACAAGAAACGTGTTTTGGATGTACTTATAACTTCCTTCGAAGAGAGATCTCATCAGTTGCATGCAATTGAAACCTTCGACTTTTTGGATGGTATTGAAAATATTTTTTTAAAATAAAATAAACAATTTTCCAATGAAGATCTCATGAAGTATTGCCAGGATCTATTCTTAGCGTTTGGTAGTGATAACACTGCTGATATTGATGGAGTAGAAACGTCTGATGCGTTGACAGGATTTCTGAAGCGAGAAGTCCTAGAATGCCGCCTATAAATGAGCTAGGATTCATACCAAGAAATACTTTTTGTTTTTCACCCAGAAGGCTGCTATTGCATTACACATCTTGTGAACATTATCAGTTTTGGTAGCTTCTGGGCGCGATTTTCCAAAACCGAAACTAATATCAAAATTATTTAAGATGCACAATGTCCAAAAATTGTAAATCGAGACTAGTATTACTACAGAAGAAGATATTTAACTGAAATATTAATAAGACTATGTAAGTTTAAAAAGTAGAACAATTCAATTATTTTTATTTATTTTTTATTCTTGTAACGCCCTCGCCTGGTGGTGAGGAGAAAGCGCCCCTAGGCACTCGTAGTACCGCTGGGCATGCTGGGAGTGGTAGCCGGGAAGAGTCTGAGGGTCAGCACGATGACCAGCAGCTGACCCTACCTGTGTAAATAATGTCCTAGTAATTCTAGTGCCCTGTGTAGTCCTGTATAAGTATAGTCTGTTGTTAGGTAATTACCACCCTAAATATGTGTACGTGTTCCGTCAGTCTCCTCATGTGTGTGTAGATCGTGTGGTTGTTAAATAAAGTCAGTGCTTGGTTAATCGCGTCTCCACTGTTCTTTAGTTCTGAAAAAGAACCTGCAAATGCTACATTGGTGTCAGAAGCGGGCAGAATGAACAACTCGTGGCAGACACTACCCGATTCCGTAAAGCGCCGGCTGACACTGAAAGACGCAGAACCCATCGGCGGCGCACAGAGGGAGCCTGAGCAACTCCTGGGTGCAACAGGTGGCCACAGCCCTTACCAGGGCTACCCAGTAGTGGTCCCGCCAGTAGAATTGGGGCGGCTGCCCCGGAGAGAGGATGCCCTCCCTGCCGGAGCCGATCAGCGATTCCCACACCCATCGGCGCGGGTGCGACCAGGTCGCTACGATGGTGAAGCGCCTTGGAAGACCTATGAGGCGCAGTTCCAGCTCGCGGCCCGGACGAATGGCGGCGGCGCTGGAAGGAGCGGCCTGCCAGGTGCTCCTGGACGTCCCGGAGGAGGACAGAGGCGACTACACGGCGCTGGCAGCAGCCCTCCAGCTGCGCTTCGGTGTAGAGGAGGCGCCGGACTTGATGCGGGAGAGGCTGGCCCTGCGGCGGTGCCGACCGGGAGAGCGACTGGGCCCGGTCGCCGCGGATGTCATGTTCCTCGCCCGCCGAGGATACCCAACTTTCCCCCGGGAGGCGCAACGGGAGATGGCTCTCCAGGCCTTTCTCAAGGCCCTCTCACCCGAGGAGCTGCGGCGCCACGTGCAACTGGCCGCGCCAACATCGCTGGAGCAGGCCTTGGCCCTTGCTACACGGGCTGAGGCAGTGTTCGGGGTGACTGGAAGCGCCAGCAGACGCAGTTCGCCCTGCCGGCTGACCGAAGCGACGACGGAGGAATCCAGCGAGGGGGAAAAGGAGCCAGCCCATGCAGCAACCCCTGCGGGAAGAGAGGACACCGAGCCCGGTTCTGCCGGGCACCCGAACCTCGCACTCCCCGATCGGCGTCGGGAAACGGGAACGGGGCGGCTCAGCGCGGGGAAGGCCGCCCTTGAACACCTCAACCCCCGCTCCGGAGAGCGCTGTAAAAACCTTTGCAGTCCACCACTTCAGGCCGTACCTGTTCGGGACCCGGTTCCGGTTGAGGACCGACCATGCGTCCCTCACCTGGCTGCTCCACTTTAAGGATCCAGAGGGGCAGATGGCGCGATGGATAGAGATCCTGCAGGAGTACGACTTCACTGTCGTGCACCGTGCAGGGTCTCGCCATCTCAATGCCGACGCTCACTCGCGGCGCCCCTGCGAGGCCGCGGACTGCCATCACTGCGCCCGGCGGGAGCAGCGTGAGGAGGCTGTCCGCACCGTGGCGGGGGTGAGCACCACGGCCACAGCCCGGGAGGGGCCGCTGGGGGTGGGCCTGCCAGACCTGGCGCAGCGTCAGGCAGCTGATCCTGACGTGGGGCCTGTGCTCCGCTGCGCTACGCGAGAGGAGCTCGCCCCGCACCCAAAGTCCGTCAAGGCCCTCTGCGCCCTGTGGGAGGCCTTGGAGGTAAAGGACGGGGTGCTGCGCCGGGGGTGGCGGGTACCCTCCAGTGGCGAGGTACGGTGGCAGCTGGTGGTGCCTCGGTCGCTCCGCGGGGTGGTGCTCCGAGCGGTGCACGGCCAGCCGGGCATGGGGCACTTCGGCGGTAAAAAAACCCTGCAGCGTCTCCGAGGCCATTTTTATTGGGGTCTTTGCCACCAGGACGTGGAGCGGTACTGCCGAATGTGTGCGGTGTGCGTGGCGCAGAAGGGTCCCCCCGAGCGCTCTCGGGCCCCCCTCCAACAACACCAGGTCGGGGCTCCTATGGAGCGGGTGGGAGTGGACGTTTTGGGCCCGTTTCCGCGCACCGAGGCCAGGAACCGCTACGTCTTGGTGGCCATGGATTACTTTACGAAGTGGCCAGAGGCCTACGCCCTCCCGGACCAGAGTGCCCCCACGGTGGCCGATGCACTGCTGGAGGGGATGTTTGCCAGGCTGGGGGTGCCGGAGGAGTTACACAGTGACCAGGGACGTAACTTCGATTCCCAGGTCTTCGCCAGAGCGTGCCAGCGCCTGGGGATTACTAAGATGTGGACCACACCGCTGCATCCCCAGAGTGACGGGTTGGTAGAGCGGTTTAATCGGACGCTCGCCACCCAGCTGGCCACCCTGGTGTCCCGGCACCAACGGGACTGGGACCGCCACCTCCCCCTTGCGCTCTGGGCGTACAGGACCGCGGTCCAGGAATCCACCGGGTGCACCCCGGCCTCGCTCATACTGGGCCGGGAAATGCGAACACCGGTGGACCTGGTCTTCGGCCCGCCGCCTGGAGACGGGTCTGCACTGCGGGCTGGACCGGACTACGAGGCGGGGGTCCGGCAGAAGCGGCACTACGACCTGCGCTGCAGGGGGCCTACCTTCCAGCCCGGGGACTCGGTTTGGGTGTACAACCCGCGCCGTCGCAAAGGCCTCAGCCCTAAGCTGGCGCCGTCGTGGGAGGGGCCCGCTGAGGTACTCGGGGTGGTGGGCGAAGTCTGCTACCGTGTCCGGTTGCGAACACGGGGGAGAGTGGTGGTCCTGCACCGAGACCGCCTGGCCCCCTACCGGGCCCGGGAGGAGGAGCCGTGTGGGGAGGCTCTAGAGGAGCAGCCGGGGCCGGAGCCGGCCGATAGTGGGGCGTCCGTGGATCGCCAGCCGTCACCGCGGCGCAGCGGCCGCTCACGCAGGGTTCCGCAGCAGTTAGCCGAATACGAGTACAGCCTGAGGGGGGTGTTCGACGTCGGCGAGACGCCAGGCGCTTCAGGTGGGGGCAGTGTAACGCCCTCGCCTGGTGGTGAGGAGGAAGTGCCCCTACCTCGTAGTACCGCTGGGCATGCTGGGAGTGGTAGCCGGGAAGAGTCTGAGGGTCAGCACGATGACCAGCGGCTGACCCTACCTGTGTAAATAATGTCCTAGTAATTCTAGTGCCCTGTGTAGTCCTGTAAAAGTGCAGTGTGTTGTTAGGTAATTACCACCCTAAACATGTGTACGTGTTCCGTCAGTCTCCTCATGTGTGTGTAGATCCTGTGTTTGGTTTTGGTGTGGTTGTTAAATAAAGTCAGTGCTTGGTTAAGTCAGAGCTGTGGCTCGTCGTGTAGCGCGCTGGTCTGCGGGCGGTGAGAGTCTGGGTTCAAGTCCCCAGACTAATGTGCGGGCAGTGCGGACCTGGGTTCAAGCCCACAAAGAAAAAAGGTTAATAGCGTCTCCACTGTTCTTTAGTTCTGAAAAAGAACCTGCAAATGCTACATTCTTATTAGAAATGGGCTCACACACCGGAAGACACTAACGTTTATCTTCGTTAGAGTGTGTGAATAACAGTTTAATTTTGTTAAAATGCAATAAATCGTCTATCAGCAGTAAGAAATTATTAAGAAAGTAAGAAATTGTTTTATTTCACAAACTGTAAGAGAGTTTACAGTTCGTATCCTTCGCTTTGTCTTAACTTAAGCGTTCAGGATCCAAGCCCGTGTGCGGATGGTTGTGTTTCTTGAATCTCTTGTAATCATCAAAAGTCGTTGTTTAGTCCTTCAGTTTTTTCTCGAGTTGTCCAATGGATATTTTATACAATCCATACTTTTCATGCTCTTTTGAATTTTCCTTCACATATGGAAAAAGTTCAAAGTGTCCTTATGGCTGTGGTCCACATCTACACGAGAGCACCTGTAACAGTACAGGACACGGAGTGAGGAATTCGCGCAGCTTTCAGTTTAGTGCGGAGTCCAGAGGGAGGACTCGCTCGCTGAATGATTTCTCAAGAAATCCCAGGTGAGATTTAACAGGTGATTTCTTCAACAGCCACGACAAGTGTGGAGACGTTCTCTGGATTTCCTGAATATGACGTTAAATTAATTCAAATCATTTGTTGTAGTTAACAGAACTAAATGCTTTGGAGGTACATCTAAAACAGCAGAGCAACACTGTAGCAATTTGTGTGTGACTGAACTTAATTGTGTAAACCTGGCTGTCTATGAACACCAACAAAGAGTTCTCACTCAACAGAAGATTGCGATGTGAGCACAATAATATAATATAAAGCACGTGGAGATGCCAGGGATTGAACCCAGGACCTCATACAGATGCAGCCATTCAAAATGAGCGGTAAAAACCCGTGGTGCAGTAACCAACCCGCAAGACACCATAGGGCACCGGGGTAAGTGATTGGCTGGCCAAAATGACCGACAGGGGCACTCGTGGTGCATTGGTTGGTAGTGAAAAGATTTATTCATTCAATGTCTTTACTGTGCACATTTCAATCCGCTTAGTTTTGAATATTTATATGGAATTTTACCACTAAAGGGAAATTTTAGTAGCTGAGCATAAAAAGAAGAGGAGCATAACGCATCTGAAGGTCATTAACGATATTAATTTTGGAACATAAACATACAGTATATAGCTGGTCTTGGTACTTTAAAGAAAAAAATACACACCAGTATTCCATTTCTCCCTAAACATTGTAAGCTTCGAAGTCTTTAACTAACGTGATACCGGAGTCAACAAGCATACTTTTAGAATTTGATTAAAAGGGAATATAATATGGAATCGCGTATCTAAAGAATTTAATAACGGTATGATTATATCCGTGTACTGCGACAGGGCTGTGTAGGGCTGTTTCGCCTGCCTGTTCATGCGAGCTGTCTTGTAGCCGACTGGTCTAGGTGCATGACTACCACCTGGCAGGTTGTGTGTTCGAATCCAGCTGGTGCTGGACTTTTCTTTTAACAAACATTTTTTCGAAAAAATAGAATAGCGATATTATGGACAATCAATTGACTTTTATATTTCAAAATATCGCAACATGATCGATATTTGCGATATTTTGAACATATCTTCCCTTCTGACAGCGGTTCCTGCTTCTATTGTGTGTGTGTGTGTGCAACAGAGTAAATTTTTATAGAGAAATGGAGGCTGGACAGTATGCGTTACAATATAAACATTTATATTGATTTAAATCGTGTTCTGATTTAAATCGCAAACGCGTGTTTAATTATGTGTTTTTTAATCATAATCAGGCTAATGCATTTCTACATTTTCTGTATGAACCAGCTTAGAGGTTCATACAGAAAGACAGCTTGTGTTTAAATTGAGTGTAAGGTAATTTATGCTTCTAAAGTCATGGTCAGCATTTATTATTGTACTGTGCTGTAAACTTTTTCTGTGCCTAGTCACATTGTTTTATAGCGTTTTTATTGCATTATTAAATCCGGTGGCGCTGTGTGTTAGTTTCCTGACTCCCATGTCACATGGTCTGTGATTGAATCCCATGGAACTATGACTTTATTTTTTAACAAACATTTCTTTGAAAAAATGAAACGTTTCCCTTGGTCAGAGATTAAATAAAACCTCACCCGCACCAAACAAATTTATATTTCTAAATATCACAAAATACGTTCATTGTCTTCCAATCGAGTCGAGTTGACATTGGAAGCCTGCCACACCCGGACTGTTAAACCAACGCATTAGCACATCAAAGCCCATCGAGGGTATTAAGCCACTATTGGCTTTAGTATTCCCCCCCTCTCCCCTCAATTCAATTCAATTCAAGGTGTTTTATTTGCATGACAGATGGGTACAAGCAGTGTTGGGTATGTATATTGTAACGCTTACGGCAGACAGGCACTGTGTAAGAGCCGGCGCACCAGAGCAGCGCACCGAGGGAGCGTCTGCATTTCTAACTTAGTTTTTAAAATTAGTCAAGCAATATGAAGCATCTCCTTTTACTTAGTGCCTGAGCATAAAAAGAATACTGCAATGCGTGTGAAGTCCGTAAACGATATTAATTTTGGAACTTAAACATACAGTATATGGCTGGTCTCGGTACTTTAAAGAAAACATACACACCAGTATTCCATTTCTCCCTAAACATTTTAAGCATCAAAGTCTTTAACTAACGCGATACCGGAGTCAACAAGCATACTTTTAGAATTTGATTAAAAGGGAATATAATATGGAATCACGTATCTCAAGAAATTAATAACGATATAATTATATTCATGTTGCAAAAGAACTGCAACGGACATAAAAACTCCCTTGCTTTTAACAGAGCGTTCCATAATTTCTAACTACAAAAATGCCAGGTGAAAGGATTTGTAAACATATTTTGTTAAAGCGAGTCAGTTTTTTCCGCAACACATAAAAGACATTTTTCCAAGAAAGTTTAGCCTTTGTCACTAATGAAACCACTAAATAAAGACATAAATATAGAAATCTTAAGATTTGTTTTATTTAATGTTGGTAGCAGGATGAACTGTCAGAGTGTATATTTTGTCTCAGAGTTGCTGCAAGATGTTAACAGTGAAAAAGGTATTTAGAAATGAGTTATTTCAAGATGAAAATTTTCAGAATAATTGCAAATCTAGCAGGATAGAGAAAGCACAGAAAACTTGCAGTTAGATTGATCAGATTAGTATGAAAAGTCATTTAGCAAAGGGAATTAGAAGAGTGACAAACTAGTATACTTTAGATCTTTTTTTCTGAACCAGGGACAATCTGATCATGTTTCCCTATAACAATAATAAAAAAACTTTATTTGATATATCACCATTAAAGGTGGCATCTCAAAGCAATACAGTAGATGTAAAAACAGATAAAAGGACCACAGATTACAAAGTAAATGCATATAAGAAAGACAAGCAGTTAGAGGTGCTACCAAAATTAGAAAATGAAGCAGATACAGACACTAAGTCTTCTGAAAAGAAAGGTTCTGAGGTTAGATTTAAACTGGCCCTGGTGTGTGTGTGTTTGTGTCTGTCTGTCCTGTGATGGACTGGCGCTATGTCCAGGGTGTATTCTGCCTTGTGTCCGTCGCTTACTGGGATAGGCTCCAAATCCTCTGTACTGGAGAAAGAGATTAGAAATGGATGGAAGTAAAGGCACTGTGTGGATGGAACTATACACAGTGTTAGAAACCCACTATGAAATGGCAGCATCTCACTGAGAATAAAACATTTTATATTGCTGGCTTAAGGAAACAGCCTTTCCACCTCTCTTGCACATCAGTATCCATACAAATTGCCTCTAATTATAAACATCTTAATATGCTGGCTCTGTGGATCCGCATCAGCTATGTTTGCCCATTCCTTCAATTCATGTGCATCCAACACACAGTTCAACGCTAGCAACTACACAAAATCTAAAATATGAGCTCTACTTGCCACTTACAGTACCAGCAGTACCAGCTAACTTTAGTAGTGACATTTTCATGGATCTTTTTAACAATAAAATTTACAACATCAGACTTCAGACACAATTAAACAGGCCTCAAAAAAGTCTGGTACAAACATTTTCAGCATGGAATAAACCATTACTTGAATGGTATAAACCTTAAATGGATTCATATTCTCAATAAGATTTGGTGCTCAGTAACATGACTTAGAAAATGACAGAAGACATACGTATCATGCTTATCCTTCTATTTTTCATAATCGTAAACTCCTTAAGGCAGTTACATTTTCTCTGTTCTGACCTGGAGTTACAGAGAAATTTAAATTCTAATAAGAGTTTTGTAATGAGGAAAGTCATACCAATCACTCATACAGTACCAGGATTTGCAATTACAATACAAATACTTTCTTTCTGTATGTGTTTATTTTGCAGTTTGAGTCTATGGCATTCCTTTGGGGGTCTATACTCCAAGGCATGACTTTTTTATGTATAAACATCAGTATTTACTGCTATTAATTACTGTACGATTTATAGTTGAAATCTGAGCCTAGATATAAAGTTAGATATAAAGTTAAAATCTCGACAAAGCAATGTAGGAAATACAGAGAAAATAAATCCTTTCTGACATCTAAAATCAGTTTCGATCAAGGTCTCTAAAACGAACAAGAAAAAGAAGATTTTCGGAGGGCAATTACGCTGTGTTTATATAGAATAAGTGATTTATGAGCAATCTAATTTCTTGTTCGTTTAAAACAGTGAAATGTCAGCTGCAAAAGATCGCACCAGAAACAGCACTCTCTCTGCCTGTCATAGACGTTCAGGAAAGGCTGAATGAAGTCATGTCAAGTACAATAATTCTGAGATCAATAATAACAGTTGTAGGACAGTATATAAGGAGGATAAGGATTTTGAAGTTGACTCGAAATCTGATAGGTAACCAGTGCAAGGACTTGAAAACAGGTGTAATGCATCCCTGATAGGATTCTTGCTGTCAAATTCTGAACATATTAAAGATGCTCAGTGTGGATTTAATTTCCCCAGTGAACAGGATGTGCATTTATTAATTCTAGAAAAAAAGCCTTTCTTGATTTCTCTAGTTCTTAGTTTCTCTAGTTCCCTTTAAAATAAACTATTATTCCACAATGCAGAGTATTACATGGCCAGTATTTACACATGATATTTGTGATTTAAAGAAATTAACACAAGCAGCTTTTGGAGATTTAAGTGTTGGCTGAGTTATTGCAGGATAAAAGACTAGAGATGTTGGCAAGAAGAAGATAATTTGGGGAAAGCTGAGGAATACACTTATAACAAGAACACTTCCTAATGGGGTTAGGCATACTTTTGATGAAGATGATGAAGTTAACAGACTATATGTTTACATAGATACTGAAATAAGGATTGTATTTTAGATTATGTGTAGTTGCTGGCATTGAACTGTGTGTTGGATGCACATGAATTGAAGGAATGGGCAAACATAGCTGATGCGGATCCACAGAGCCAGCATATTAAGATGTTTATAATTAGAGGCAATTTGTTTAAATAACTAGGTATGGATACTGATGTGCAAGAGAGGTGGAAAGGCTGTTTCCTTAAGCCAACACTATAAAATATTTTATTCTCAGTGAGATGCTGCCATTTCATAGTGGGTTTCTAACACTGTGTATAGTTCCATCCACACAGTGCCTTTACTTCCATTTCTAATCTCTTTATCCAGTACAGAGGATTTGGAGCCTATCCCAGTAAGCAACAGACACAAGGCAGAATACACCCTGGACATAGCGCCAGTCCATCACAGGACAGACAGACACAAACACACACACACCAGGGCCAGTTTTCCCATAAACCAATTAACTTACCAGTATGTTTTGGAGTGCGAGAGGGAGTCATATCACACATATGGAGAAAAACCATGTAACCCAGAGAGAACATGTAAACCCCACACACACAGGATGGCAGGAATTGAACCTAGGACCCCAGTGCTGCAAGATAGCAATGCTAACCACTTTGCCACCATTATAAATGGATGGATATCTTAGTTATCTTTCTAGTTTACAGGTTTGCATGCATAATTTAATTTTGAAAGTCACTGAGACATCAGGTACTACTGTTGTATTTATGAAAAAGAAACAAAACAAAAAACATACTAACAACTGTGCCATCCTACTCCTTAGTTAATACATTTTATTATTCATAAACAGTTAACATTGTTAGCAAAATATTTTGAATTATATTTAACCCTATTTTTTCTTTAGTTTTGTATTTAACTTATTATATGATAGTCAGACTTAATGTATATTTGAACAATGAAAATATATTTTTACAAGATTTTACATTAAGCACTTGAAATTAATATGGTTAATAATAGTAAACTGTAACATGCTGTAACAAGATCGGTTAAACTGCGAAGAAAATGCTTTCAGAGAAAATGTTTCAGGTGTGAAGAACATACATCTCCAATGCAATTTCAACCAAACCTGTTCCCACACACCCTGCCCCCACTACCATTAGAATATACACAAAGCACTCAAATCTTTCGAGCTAATGATCAGGTGACCCGAGAGAGAGCGAGAGAAACACCAAGGGGTGCGGAACCAGGGAACTTTTTACATGGAAAACGGGCGATCTCCCCACACTGTCCGCCCGTTTCACTGTTACCTGGATACTTCTTTATTTAGAACTCACTAACACTGATTTTTAGTTTAGAAGGATTCAAGTAGGAAACTAACACACAGCGCCACTGTATTTGATAACGCTATAAAAACGCTATAAAATAATGTGACTTGGCACAGAACAAGTTTACAGCACAGTACAATAATAAATGCTGATCATGACTTTAGAAGCATAAATTGCCTTACACTCAATTTAAACACAAGCTGTCTTTAGCCCTCTAAGCTGGTTCATACAGAAATGTAGAGATCCAGGCTCAGAACACACAGCTTCATTAGCGATTACATATGCAGGATGGATTTTTAGAAACATCCCATCAGTGACATCACTGAAGTCAACTCCTAGGTACTGTAACTGTCGTGTGGATAGTTTCACAAGAATCAGACAAAGGTTTAAGCATCGCTTGTTCTAGATAAAACTGCAAAAAAAAAAACAACAACCCATAATGTACTTCTTTGCGGCTCTGTTTGCCCAAACCATATGTTCACAACGTGAAATCTAGAAAATAATATTACGTAACCAAAATCCGCAATATGGAAACAGAACCTGTGTAATTGTTGATAGATGATGTACTCGTAACATTTTTTCAAGACGAACTACAACATTTAAAAAATGACTTGTATGTACTTGATATCTCTAATCAATCCACGGGTCCCAGCACAAAACGAAACTAAAACGCATACCGTTTCGCGCTTCTTATTAGTTGCTCAAAAGTAATTTGACCGTATGAAATGCATAATATAAACCTAGAAACATATACGTGAGCAGTACTTAAGCACTGTAGTATTGGTGTTAAGACATACCTCTCAAATACTGTAAATCAAGTTAAAAATATCTCAAGACAGATTCTGGTCATAATGAAACCATGTTTCGTGTATGTTTTCTTTAAAGTACTGAGACCAGCCATATACTGTATGTTTATGTTCCAAAATTAATATCGTTTATGGCCTTCACACGCGTTGCAGTATGCTCCTATTCTTTTTATGCTCAGCTACTAAGATTTCCCTTCAGTGGTAAAATTAGATATGAATATTCAATACTTAAACGGGCACAGTTAAGACATTAAATATACATATACATACTGTATACAGTACAGTTTGCATACGGTAATATGTTTATGTTCCTAAATCATTCTTTTATGAGCATGTGTAAGGCATGGTGAATCGATTCTCAAAAATTACTGTACTTTGCATGATTGGAAACAAATGCGTGATTGCGAAATGCTGTGGTGTTACTTTTACAAAGACGGTCAATGAAAAAAAGAATGTGGACCAGGGCAATACTTTGAGTTTACAGCTTGTCCAAGGTCATTTATTATTAATACTATTATTAATATCTTCGTTAAAGACTTTGATGGCTACAGCTCAAACATGAGAGGTTGAGCTTTATTAGCTCCACCTTGCGGAAATTCCGGATACTATTATTTTGCTAGCGGTATTTACCGGTAACTTGCGGTATTTACCAGTAACTTGCGGTAGACTGCGTACAGCATATCGGAAAATAATGCGGTAGCGCCCGCGCATTTTGAATGGCTGCATCTGTACATGCGAAGCATGTGCTCTACCACTGAGCTACATCCCCAGTAGTGTGTGATAATGGAGAATGCCTGCAATTTCCCACTTTCGTGTTTCCTCTACTACAGAGTAAATTCATGGGAATGAAGAAATAAGGAAGGAAAAATAATCGCATTGAAGCTTCCAGAGACTGGGCAAAAACGAATCAGTTATTTTTATATCCAGTCACACGGGCGACGGTGGTTAATTCCTCTACGGGGGAGTGCTTTTTTACCTCCTTACTCTACTGTCTTTCAATTCTGTTTTCTTTGAAAGCTTTTTGCATCTTTTAAGTGCTCTCGGTTAAACTACGCATAGAACAACAGCAGTACTGATGATTTTCATGGACCGATGCACACTTCTTCTGTACAACTCCAGTGTTAAAGCCCTGTCTGTAAATATTGTAGAAGAACGAAAAAGGGTGAAACAACGCTCCAACCACAGGAATGGTAACCAGAAGGATTGTGTTCTTATTTAATATATCATTTTGAGATGCCTTGTCAACGCAGACAGGCGTTAGAGCTGAACAAATAATTTATAGTGGTGGTTGTAAACATGGAACATGTTATTTCTATACCAGGAAGAAAGGAGCAGACTCTTAAACTCTTTAACTCTTAAGTTAAAAGAGACAAAAACGACACCTAATCACAGCTAACATTAATTAAAATGACATCACAACAAAAGAGCGAAGCCTTGAGTGAATCAAATTCGTTTTCATTGAATGTCTGTGTCTTCATCACTTTTGGGTAAAGTAAGCTTGAAGTTCAAAAACGATTTTGGCACGCCTGTAGCGTTTTTATGAAACAATTGCTTTGTATATACAATTGCTCTGTGTATAAAGTACATTGTGAATGTTCTCACAGCCTTCAGTTTGTCTTTTTATTCCACGCACGAATATTCTTGTGTCCATATCACATATCATATAAGAACGCCTTCAAACCAAATGCATTTTAAAGACCACGACTTTGAAAATTTTCACAACCCCTCCATAAACATATCAGTGAGCTAATTATCCTTTTCTGACAGTCGGGGTTTTGAATGATGCGCAATTACGCACCATCTGGAACACTGGGGGACCGCTGTATACATACATACGTTCACAACGCAGAAATACTGCTCAATAGAGTTTCATGCGAAAAACCCATATATGACCATAGGAAGCAGAACAGCAGTTTCCAATTACCCAGACTGTCAGCACGGGAATAAAGCTTTGTTTTATTTCTGAAACCCTTTCTTTATTTCCTGTTTTCATTCTGCAGGAAAATTCCTATTCTTTACTCAACAGCTTTTTAAAAACAGCACCCATGATGTTCAAATCATGATGTCCATGATTGTTTACACAGAAGACTGGCAGAGCTTTGGGTTGTGAATCTCTTTTTCTCATGGTTTTATTGAATGTGGCACTGTGCACTAGGATAGGGGGATGCTATTCACATGCCAATAGCATTTAAACCACAGCACCCACAATGCTGCAAGTAAGTGTTTTACACACTAAGCAGGTCCTCTGACCTTTCCCAGCCTTGCTTTGGGTTGTGAAACCTCTTTCAGTTTTTGTTATGATTTTTTCAATACGGCACCTATTAGACACGCAATACACTGGGATAGGGAGGTCCTCTTCATGACTCAATAGCATTTGAAGCAAAACATTCACAATGCTACAACCAAGTGTTTCACACAGCAGACAGCCCCCCTCACCTCATACAACCTTGCTTTGGGTTGTGAAAATGTTCTTTATTTTTTTATGATTTTTTTAACATAACACTACAGGTAATATACTGGAATAGGGGGGTCTTCTTAATACATGGGGTACATGGGGATAGCGCCTTAAAAGGAGGCTTCTCAAAGCTCTTTACAGAATGACAACAAAAATAAATAAAAATACACAAGATAAAACACAATTACAATACATAGAGGAGACCGTGGATGGTGGTACTAAGAAAAGCAGAGGGGTGAAGAATGGAATCAGTTCAGTAAAGGCTTTTCTAAAGAAGAGGGTTTTGAGTCTGGATTTGAAGTAGTTTAGAGAAGGTGACTCTGTGATATCCTTGGGGAGAGAGTTCCAGGGCTTGGGGCATAACAGGAGAAGGCCCTGTCACCCACAGAATGTAGATGGGCTTGGGGAACAGTTAGGAGAGCAGAATTAGAAGAGAGAAGGTTGCGAGGTGGGGAGTAGGGCGATAATAGTTCAGACAGGTACTGAGGTGCCAAGCCATGCAGAGCCTTATAGGTGAAATATTGTCAAATTTGTAAACCTGAAATTATTTTTTGTTCATATAGTCATTAAGATCCAAAAGACTTGGACAGAGATTCAACGAGCCCAGGCATAGAGACTGAGTGTCGAGCGAGCAGGAGAGGTGAGGAAGGAGACTGCGAGAACATAGATATAGATACTTTACACAAAGTACAGAAAGTGCATCAAGACAATATACTGTACAAACAGTAGACAACGTACAAGTAAACAATGCAGACATGTAAACAGTGACTGCAGACGTGCGGAAGAAATAAGAAATTAAGGTAGATGTTTCTATTAAATTAACGGTATTCGAAATGTTGTAAAAAGAAAAGCAATTTGTTTTGTAAAAAAATGAGAGATGATTTTTATTTTATACAGGAAAGGTGTGCATGTCAATTTGATCTTTTCGGAGTGCACCATTTGAAAATATAAATTGGAAGTTAGTTTGGATAACTCCTGATGGATATTGTATTACAAATAAGGCTAAAAAGATATAATTTAAAATTGTTCATAGGTTTTATCCAGTTAAATAAGTACTGTCTAAATTTAAGCATGAGCAGGATGATTTGTGCGTTTTTTGTCGGGTTGAAAGGGAATCTTTGGTACATTTACTTGTAAGGTGTGTGTTTGTGAAGTTGGACGGACTTGCAGAGTTTTGTTTGTAGGCATTTAAAGGTGTTTTTTTTAGGTTTAAGGACTTTGATATTGTACTGTGTAAGAGAACTTTTTTTTAAAGAATTTATTTATAGCAAATTTATTAGTCATTCTGAGTAAATTTCACATTCATAAATCAAAATGGTCCAATAATACTCCCCTTTTTAGTACTTTTCAGGTGGAGTTGAAATATGATTTAAATTCTATAAAAATGAAAAAAATGCTTAAGCAAGGAAAACATTTGATATATGTAAAAAATATAATTTACTTCGTTACCTCTGCCAGTTAATTTTTTTTTCTGTTCGTGTTTTTTTTCTCTTGATTCTGTTTCTGCTCCTCTAGTTGTATTTGTAAATTATTTACACATTTAATAAAAATAAAAAAAATGTCGACCGTATACGTTACACTATAATATAACGCAAACATCTATTCTGGACTATTTTTTTCAGATTTTTATTATTCGAATTATATTTTTGTGGTTTATAGCAACGGTCACTAAGGAAGTTCATCTGATAACCCGGAAGTCCTCTCTTTGACCACATTTCGTTTTCTGTGTTCAAGCCCACGTGTTTACAGCCGCTGCAGCTGCAGGACTTGTCTGTGTCTTCCAGATCGACTCTGAAAAAAATGGAGAATCTGTTGCTTAATCTGAAAGCTGAGGCGCACTCTTTCGTGGAGAATGTGCTTAAATCGATCGTGCATGAAGTTTCGGAAGTTTTCCGAAACCGGATAGATGATTCCGAGAAGTCGATTGAAGAAAAACTCCGCCGGATCTCTCAGGTTCTGGCGAGACGGGTCGTGATTAAAATCACGTCTGTCGACAACGGTTTCGGGGTCGAAATCGCGCAAATGAAGCAGGAGAACAAGCTTCACTGTTTCGTGGAGGTTTTGCTCAAATCGTTCGTGTATGAAGTTTCAGAAGTTTTCCGAAACAGGATGTCTGACTCTGAGAACGAGTTTCAAGACAAACTCCGTAGCGTCTCCCAGATCCTGGTGAGTCGGGCCGTGATTAATATCACACAGTGTGTGGAGGACAGTTTCGGGACAGAACGCGAATGAAGGAAAACGAGACCTTTAAAGTGCGACTGCAGCTGTGGGAGAAGGAGTCGGGAGCAGGAGGAGATCAGGGACAGACGGATCATGTTGGACTCATGCCTCCCTGTGAAATCATTGCAGAAACAAATGAAGAAACGGAGCTGTCGGGTAAGTGCGATGACTTATGTAGTAATGTCTGTGTTTAAAAACGGTGTTTTTAACTTCCTCACTGTTGAATCTGTAGTGGAGAGATGCAGAGCGAAGTAGGAAAGGTTTGTGATGTTGCCGAGGGATTCTTTTCTGCGAACTAAACTAGTTGTGGTCTAGTTATATTCTCATTAAGGTTATTGCTGTTCTTTGAATGTGGCCAGAAACTCGGTTTTGTCTAAGTATTGTAACGCAACGGGGGCTCAGGCGGGCGCCCTTGCTGCATCAGGTCGGCCCCACACTGTCCGGGGCTCGAACCCGGGACTTCCGCGTCTCTCTGCAGCGACCCAGCCCCGTGAGCTAAAGAGAGAACTCTCCACCGCCCAGTAGCTGTAGTCCTGCTATCACAGGGAAGGGCGGTGACGTCACCTGCTCTGGTACGCCGGCTCTTACACAGTACCTGTCGGCCGTAAGCGTTACAGTATTATTGAATTTGTCATCAACTGATACACTTTCTTTATGTGAAAACCAATTTAGGAGACTTTGGAGTCTTGGAAATATGTTTGTGGGCAGATTATTTATCGACGTGGCGGTAACTATCTCTTCTGTGCAGTGTTAATGTACCTTATTGTACATTAAAGCAGTGTCCAGTCAGCCAGTGTGTCTGTATGAACCCCTCTCTCTCTCAGTGCAGTGTTAATGTACTGGAGTGTCTGGTCAGTGTGTCTTTATTAACCCCCCTCTCAGTGCAGTGTTCACACAAACACATAGAAGATAATGATATTAAATGCAAAATCCACCGCCGGCCCCTACCTGGGCAAACAGAGGAACAAAGTTGCAGAATTGTTACTCTCGCGCTGGTAACAGAGTGCTTGAACTTGGCAGATGGGGTTACTGGAGGTCCAAGTCACCGTGCATGGTCACGTGATCACCAGAAAAACAAGGCGCTATATCTCGTGAATGAAAGCAGCACAAACGCTATTTTTAACAGCACAAACCGACACAAACATAGCACTAACGAATTAGGTAAGTTTCATTGTTTGTGCTGTCTGTAGGGGGGCAACTTTATGGAGCTAATTAACCCCTCTCTCAGTGCAGTGTTAATGTACTGCAGTGTCCAGTCGGTGTGTCTGTATGAACCCCTCTCTCTCTCTCTCTGTGCAGTGTTCATGTACTGGAGTGTCCAGTCAGTGTGTGTGTATTAACCCCTCTCTCTCAGTGCAGTGTTAATGTACTGGAGTGTCCAGTCAGTGTGTCTGTATGAACCCCTCTCTCTCTCAGTGCAGTGTTCATGTACTGGAGTGTCCGGTTAGTGTGTCTGTATTAACCCCTCTCTCTCAGTGCAGTGTTAATGTACTGGAGTGTCCAGTCAGTGTGTCTGTATGAACCCCTCTTTCTCAATGTAGTGTTAATGTACTGGAGTGTCCAGTCAGTGTGTCTGTATTAACCCCCCTCTCTCTCAGTGCAGTGTTAATGTACTGGAGTGTCCAGTCAGTGTGTTAAATACTGGCAGTTTAGACAGAACAAATGTTTTCGTGAAATTACATCCCCGACTGTCCTCTGCTGCCCTTTTCAATCTTCTGCTGAGCACAAAAGAGTCTTAAGAAAATGATTACAACTTTGTTCGATCAGCTTCCCCTCCTAGACCCTGTTAATTGCTGCGATGAGTTATTGCTTTGTGCTCTGTTTTGCCATCTTCTGAATATAGTCTGAGGAATACCCAATGATGAACTAATGTAGCTGGTGTAGTAAAGCAGGCTTAATTATTATAGAACCACTAATGTCAAGACAGCGCTTGCTTTTCCCCCACAATAGGAAACTAAAATATTATTTTTATGGTTTTAATACGTGCATATTTTATGTAAAACAAAATCACATAAATTGGACTACCTTCGGTTCAGGAGCAAGTAAATGTTTATTCCCTGCCGGAAAGAGAAGAAACAACATTTCAGCTGTGGAAGAAGGTTTTGACGCCCGAAGAAGGCTCCACAGCCGAAATGTTTCTTTTTTTCTCTTTTCAGCACAGGAATAAACCTCTACTTGTTCCTTTGCAGCCTACGCATGCTGACGCAGCTCCCCACCTGAACTACTTTAAGTATTCATGCTGTATATATTATTTACATCTGTAGATTATGTGTTACTTTCAGATTCATCCTGTTTGTGTTCTAGGTTTTGATGTACAGATTTGATTTTGTCACCCCATTTTGATAAATATAATATTGGTTTACCTGCAGTATATTTTGTAGATGGAATATTTAATAGTAGACGCATTCAGTAGTACAAAGCTTTGAGGTCCTGCCTAGTTTGTGTTGAAAGAAAGCGAATGAATGAGTTATTTTCCCCAGACTGTGATTTGTGTACCGGGATAGTCGAGTTGAAATGTATTTAGTTACGCAAAAACGGCGGTATCACCATGTTTTCCTTTGTTTACTTCGCCCATTTGGAGTTCAGTCTGCTAAAGACGAATGAACACAACGTGTCACTCCCTTTTGGTTCGGGGACAGACGCAATGAGATTCAATTTCATCAGCCTGCGAATGGAGAAAGGAAAACAAAAACATATTTAAGAAATTCTGTCCACATGCACTGAAGTCCACACTTCTTATGCTGCGTCATGGAGGTGTGGACCTGGAGGAAGGGCTTAGGGTACAGTTTGGAAATTGGGACGTGGTCTTATAATGTTAGTGAATAGGGAGGACAAGTTACGCCATGAATCAATAAATGTGTGTTGAATGTCTTATAAACCCTTTTAACATTGACACAGGAGCAGGATTTGTGGCTGCTGCGGTTCGGAGCCTCGCATTGTCTTGCAAATGTGCTCATCTGTGTGACATTGAACCCTTTCTCAGTCTGTCTGGGGGGTGGGGCTCAATCTACTGTCTCCCTTCCTCGATTTAACATCTGATTCGTCCTCACTACCACTACGGGCTTAAGAGCTCATGAATTTAAAGTGAATATTTAACAGGCTGTGATATGTATATATAACCAATATAAATGTCAATATAATATACATATTACTGAGAAGTTATCATCGGTGAATGATTTTAAGATTTTAATGATAAATATCTATTGTACGTAGTGACTTTAAAATCTTTGTATATAAAATTTCAGATTAAAACAAAGTTTTTGCATATTCTTGTGTGTATATATATGGTTCAGCCACAGAACCAGGAGAACATGTCTCCTTCTTCTTATAATATTATTGTGGTTTTGTTTTTGTTACTGAGAGATCTTGGTACATAGTATATATATAAAACCATTTTCCATTGTAATTCAAGGTTGTGGATCGCTGAAAGTCTAACACACAAGAGAGAATGGTGATATACATAGAAAAATTGGTACCAGATGATTATTTGTAGCGGCTTCCTGAATATTTGTCCCACAAGAGACACTTTTTTGTTGAAACTATTAGGTTTTGATGTACTTTCATGTGAACTCTTGCTCTTAAGATGGTAAGAGATTGCACCTGGTATTGCATGTAATTAAATGGTGATTCTTTTATTTGCTCTGTTTCCTATATCAGGAAAATATAGTATATGCTCAGTAGAGGGGCAAAGTTTTTAGTAGTGTCGTGGGAATTTTCTCTAAACACTTAAACATGCAGGAAGAGATTCTGCATTCAAATAGTATGCTCCGTGAAGTTGCCCCTCCTACAGACAGCACAAACAATGAAACCCACGTGATTCGTTAGTGCTATGTTTGTGCCGTTGAACGTAGCTTCTGTGCTGCTTTCGTTCCCAAGATATAGCGCTTTGTTTTTTCTGGGTCGTGACGTCACTCAGCCCCCTTCAACGTCGTTGGGGAACCGGAACGGTCTCAATCGTTAGTGCTGGGATTGTGCCGGTTTGTTCTGTTGAAAGTAGCGTTTGTGCTGCTTTCGTTCCCGAGATATAGCGCCTTGTTTTTCCATTGATCACGTGACCATGCACAGTGACTTTGATCTCGAGTAAATCCGTCAACTGAGTTAAAGCACTCTGTTACCAGCGCGAGAGTAACAATTCTGCAACTTTGTTCCTCTGTTTGCCCAGGTACGGGGGGGCGGCGGTGGATTTTGCATTTAATATCATTATCTTCTATGCGTTTGTGTGAACAGGAAAATTAAATTTGTCTCCAATATCATACCCGAATTAGAAGAGTTTCAAGTGTAGCCTTAAAAAGCGACATTAGCAAACAATTGCTACAACACACGTCTAGTATACTCGTAATCAATTTGTGTTGTTTAAGCACAGAGGAATAAGAGGGTTTAAGTAGGTTTCTGATAATACGTGATTTTAGATATACAAGCTTTGTCAGAAACCTAATTACCGTGTAAAAAGTAAGACTACAGAAATAATAGTAATACATGACATTTACATTAACACTGCACTGAGAAAGAGAGGGGTTCATACAGACTCACCGACTGGACACTGCAGTACATTAACACTGCACTGAGAGAGAGAGAGGGGTTCATACAGACACACTGACTGGACACTCCAGTACATGAACACTGCACTGAGAGAGAGAGGGGTTCATACAGACACACTGACTGGACACTCCAGTACATGAACACTGCACTGAGAGAGAGAGGGGTTCATACAGACACACTGACTGGACACTCCAGTACATGAACACTGCACTGAGAGAGAGAGGGGTTCATACAGACACACTGACTGGACACTCCAGTACATGAACACTGCACTGAGAGAGAGAGGGGTTCACACAGACACACTGACTGGACACTCCATTACATGAACACTGCACTGAGTGAGAGAGGGGTTCATACAGACACACTGACTGGACACTCCAGTACATTAACACTGCACTGAGAGGGGGGTTAATTAGCTCCGTAAAGCTGCCCCCCTACAGACAGCACAAACGATGAAACTTACCTCATTCGTAAGTGCTATGTTTGCGTCGGTTTGTGCTGTTAAAAATAGCGTTTGTGCTGCTTTCATTCCCGAGCGCCTTGTTTTTCCATTGATCACGTGACCGTGACCGTGCATGGTGACTTTGACCTCGAGTAAATCCGTCAACCGAGTTCAAGCGCTCTGTTACCAGCGCGAGAGTAACAATTCTGCAACTTTGTTCCTCTGTTTGCCCAGGTACGGGGGGGGCGTGGTGGATTTTGCATTTAATATCATTATCTTCTATGCTTTTGTGTGAACAAGAAAATTAAATTTGTCTCCAATATCATACCCGAATTAGAAGAGTTTCAAGTGTAGCCTTAAAAAGCGACATTAGCAAACAATTGTATGTTCTTACAAAGAGGCTTTAACGAACACATCTTAATACCTCGTAGCGGTGAGCTTTTTTAAATATCATAAGAAGTAATCAGTTTCATATTGTCTCCGTCTTAAGTAAACATAGGCATCAAGGGACATGTGAAGATTCGACCTGTCTGTCGAGCCACGTATTTAAAAAGACTTGAATTTGCAACTTTCTGAACCATTGTTGCTCTTTTTTATGCAAAGCCAAAGTGAAAAGGAACCAGGACTTCAGGACTTTTTTTTAAAGGGGCACTATGTACAAAGTTTCATAACACATCCGAGAAACAAGAGTCTTACCATCTCACACATGAACACCGTGGCAATATTGGAAATTATTTTTATATTCACAGAACAGAAGTGAACATATATCTAGGTTCTTTGGAAAAACTGGCATTGTCCACGTATTTGTATTAACAGGGGTCTTATGCACAAACATGAAACGATTAGCTCACAGTTCTTTTATCTGTACTTCTGGTCAGTCCTTGGTGTAGAATACAGCATGAGGGCACACCTTGAGCTCTCAAGACACAGATATGACTGCCTTTGTTAGATCGCCAGATTTCTCCCAGGTGAAGTCGTGTCTTTTGCAATATGCAATGTAATGTCCCAGGACAGGTGGGCAGAACGCAGTGACACCTCTTAATTTGAAGGTCCCATTTAATTCCAGGTTATGTGGAAAATCTGAAAGTTGATTCTCAAAGATGTTTTGAGACTGGACAGTTTTTTCTTCACGACTCAGCCAATCTCCCACGTCACAGTCAATGACAGGATGTTGCCCAGTTGACAAGCTGTGCTCTACAGTACCATTACACAAGATGTGTTCTGATAAAGCTGGGTCACAAACTTGCTTTTCTATCAGAGTGTTATGCACATCTGTAATTTGAACAAGTGTTAACAACACTTTTGCCATGATTTCTGAAATGTTACATTCAGCCCTCACTTGTTGTAGCCCTGACTATTTTCGTTGCACCAAAAATGTCCCTCAAAATTTTAGCTCTCAGAACATAAACATCTTTGTGCACACCTTTCTGTGCCAAATGTTTCACCAGTTGTAGATGCTATCTACAGCCTGATTAACATAGCTGCTAGAAGTCCTGCTGTCATAATATGCACTGCATAGGCACTGACATCAAAGGCACAAGTGTTTAGTACACTCACAGTGTCTCCACTCACCTTTACTGGGGGCAGGTCTCTGCTGCTTCCATTCCTCATCAGAGCCATTACAGCCTTTTTCACAGGAACTGAACAATCTATGTTGTAACCACTCAGAACAAGGCACAAGATAAAAAGATGGTTTCCGTTTTTTAGGTAGTGCTGGATGTCTCTGCCTCACAGGTGGTAGCACTGACAACGGCCCTCTCACAATGCTAGGAAACACTATGAGCACCCATTGATATTCTCATACCTCCTATGTGTGCTAGGTGCTTCATAAGGAACCTGTCAACTCGCATTGGCAGAGTGTCATGCTTCAGCACTGATTGTATTAGGTTTTTGAAATCCGCCTCCTCATTGGCTGAACTTGCAGTAATGTTCACACTTTTGAAAAGTGGAACCATTAAGCCTATCCAGAGTGGGAGATAGCAAGCAAGCCTCGTGAGATGAGGAACAATCTCCGGTAGGAAATGCAGGTTATCTCTATCACCACTGTCCACAGCAAGCAACCTGCATTCTTCACAGATTTCTGTTACCCAGTCTTTCAATGCTGTCGGGCATGCATCAAGGGTACAACTTGGCTCTTGGTCCCCAGCTACACCTATTTTTTCTAGAACTTCATCAGAAGGAAAAGCATCGTATCCTTCTGCTATTTTTTTGTTCTAAGTGTGAGGTTTTAAGTGTGATTTTATCTGTTATGCATGTATACATTTATTCTTTGTTACCTTTGCAGTCCTGCAGCACTTGGGTATATTCTTTTGTCAGGTTGTCTGGCAGCACAGGCTGAATGTTAGTACTGTAAAGTTCCTACCCTCCTAACAGTGCCTGTAGGTGATGAATCCAGGAATGAAGGGCAAATATGTAGAATGAGTACTATGGTGCAACAACATACATTGTTTAAAATACAAAAAAACAAATCCTGTCCTCACATCGACTTTCGTAACCAAACAATGTGTAAAATGTTTAACAATGTCAGAATAACAATGAACAATGCAGAGCTTTAATCCAGTACATTTCCTTGGTCTCTTAAGTGTGGTAACAGTGTAACACACCAAATGATGCAATTTTATACCAACTCTGTACTTCCTTAATATACTCTGTTATGTGAGGGTATAACTTAATAAAGCTCACAAAACTCATTTTATCCTGTTCTATGCTCTGTGAAGGCAGACCTTAATCTATTGTCAAATTGTTAACTCTACTACATTTACTACAATAGTGGAATCACCAGTTTCATGCCTGCTGCTTCTGGGACATGATACAAACAACGTAAACATTCCCAAAGATGCTACATTATACATTATAAACCCCTCTCCTCCTCTACAGGTAATGGAACAATAGAAAGGCAACAGGTCCTTAATAAGCTATTGCATGCAGTAGGTCTGATATCTACTTTTCATACACAATTAAGAATTAACAATCAAAAATCACAAATATGTAGTGCATTACCTGGAATCGGACCGCTCAAGGTTTTAAAAAAATCAAGCAATTGATGAGTAGTTTAAATCCCCAGAAAGAAATAAGGATGAATGCAAAACACTGTATATTGCTTAGAATTGAAGTCTCAAACAACAAATCGTGGCGAGCTTTACACTTCTCTTTTGTTAGCTCCATGATGTCACCCTTTAATCTTAGTGTTCATGTGATGGCCGAATCCCTAGCTAGACCCATGGCCCGGGTATTATGGGAAATGTTTAATGCAAAGTATAGAGAAGTCCGATTAACACTCAAAAATGTAACAAAAAATGAATTTCACCAAACCTGGCTTAAACTGTGCTTCTTCCCAATTTTTACGTGATTTATAATAATATCCTTTCAGTTACATAGTGCTTCTCTGGAAACCCCAGTGAAAGCGCTCTACAGGTAATGGGGACTTCCCTCCACCGCGTAAATGAAAATAACTACGTTTTTTACATTGTTGTGGATTACAGTTTAAGTGCACATCAAAAAGTCTCTGTAGATAGAAATTGATAAATTAATATTTTTTAGAGCTGCCTACTCACGTTAACTGCAATACCAAGGCCCATCACCACTTCTTTCGTTTATGATATGTTTTTAAAGCATTGCATTCACCACTTAATCATTTCTGCTTTCACATCAGCAATTCTAACATGTCAGAGATTTTTTGGGGTTCAGTTCTCCTTGTAACACAGAAACAAAACATTATAATTTAAATTCAGAAGTGTGACAAATCCTTTCAAGTTTCACTTGCATGTGTACAAATATCATGATAACGGCAAATGCAGCTTACTAATTTTTGTAGTATTCCCCGCGATATAAAACAAGTTTCTCAAATATCTTTACTTTAAAATAAATTCATGGGAACGTCAACGTAGCATCATAATTACAGTATAGAATTTCTAGTTTGTAAAGTAACTTACCATTTGGAAGAAGAGGTCTTCGCCAGAGATGCAGATAATAAATCAAACATCATCTGCAAAGAGATCACAATTGAAAGATCTGGTGGTCTTGAACTTGCAGTTTTTGTATGGTGCCGACGGCACAGTGACGTCACGGCCAGAAAAAGAAGGCGCAATATTAAAATGTAAAACATCCACCCCCACCTGACCAGACAGAGTCGGAAAACAAATTGCATTAATTGTTTTCATCACATCCAGTAATTTAAGTACTGAGTGTGTTGGTACCTGTAAACTTCCTTGTAGTCATATCTGTGTATTCAGAGGTCAAGGTGTGCCCTCATGCTGTATTCTACACCAAAGACTGAACAGAAACACAGATAAAAGAACTGTGAGCTAATCGTTTCATGTTTGCGCATAAGACCCCTGTTAATACAAACACGTGGATAATGCCAGTTTTTCAGAGAACCTAGATATATGTTCACTTCTGTTCTGTGAAAATAAAAATATTTTCCAATATTGCCACAGTGTTCATGTGTGAGATGGTAGACTCTTGTTTCTCGGATGTGTGATGAACTTGTTTAAACTTTGTACATAGTGCCCTTTAAAAAAAAAAAAAGTCCTGAAGTCCTGGTTCCTTTTCACTTTGGCTTTGCATAAAAAAGAGCAACAATGGTTCAGAATGGTACGTGGCTCGACAGACAGGTTGAATCTTCACACGTCCCTTGATGCCTGTTTATTTAAGAAGGAGACAATATGAAACTGATTACTTCTTATGATTTTTAAAAAAGGTCACCGCTACGAGGTTTTAAGACTTGTTTGTAAAAGCCTCTTTGTAAGAAAATACAATTTCGCTAATGTCGCTTTTTAAGGCTACACTTGAAACTCTTCTAATTCCGGTATGATATTGGAGACAAATTTACTTTTCTTGTTCACACAAAAGCATAGAAGATAATGATATTAAATGCAAAATCCACCACGCCCCCCCCATACCTGGGCAAACAGAGGAACAAAGTTGTAGAATTGTTACTCTCGCGCTGGTAACAGAGCGCTTGAACTCGGTTGACGGATTTACTCGAGGTCAAAGTCACCATGCATGGTCACGTGATCAATGGAAAAACAAGGCACTTGGGAATGAAAGCACCACAAACGCTATTTTTAACAGCACAAACCGACGCAAACATAGCACTAATGAATGAGGCAAGTTTCATCGTTTGTGCTGTCTGTAGGGGGGCAGCTTTACGGAGCTAATTAACCCCCCTCTCAGTGCAGTGTTAATGTACTGGAGTGTCCAGTCAGTGTGTCTGTATTAACCCCTCTCTCTCAGTGCAGTGTTAATGTACTGGAGTGTCCAGTCAGTGTGTCTGTATGAACCCCTCTCTCTCTCAGTGCAGTGTTCATGTACTGGAGTGTCCAGTCAGTGTGTCTGTATGAACCCATCTCTCTCTCAGTGCAGTGTTCATGTACTGGAGTGTCCAGTCAGTGTGTCTGTATGAACCCCTCTCTCTCTCAGTGCAGTGTTCATGTACTGGAGTGTCCAGTCAGTGTGTCTGTATTAACCCCTCTCTTTCTCAGTGCAGTGTTAATGTAAATGTCATGTATTACTATTATTTCTGTAGTCTTACTTTTTACACGGTAATTAGGTTTCTGACAAAGCTTGTATATCTAAAATCACGTATTATCAGAAACCCACTTAAACCCTCTTATTCCTCTATGCTTAAACAACCCAAATTTATTGCGAGAATACTAGACGTGTGTTTGTGTAGCTTAAAGCTTACAGCTTTAGCTTGAAGCTTTTAAGATCACATGGCCTCAGCTATCATTACTATGCTAATGATACTCATATATACATACCAAACCTTATGCTGATGTGGCTGTCTCTATTCTAATTGCATCTCTGACATAAGAACTTGGATGACTCCAAATGTCCTTCTTGTTAACTGTGACAAGACTGAAACCATGCTTATTGGCACCACCCATCAACTTTATAAAACCAGTGTGAAACCCTATCTGTAGATGGTCTTGTATTTGAGCTTCAGTCTAAACTGAAAACCTTGGGGATGATATTTGACGTTCGACCCACATGCGCAGAATGTTGTCAAAACATCTTTCATTCACTTCAGAAATATTCCTCGACCGCCCTATGTTATCACTAACTGTGGCTGAAAAGTGTTGTCTAATCTTGAATCGACTACTGTAACGCTCTACTCTCTGGGGTTTCTAAATCCCCATTGAACAAACTCAGGTATGTCCACAATTCGGCAGCCAGAATCCTGACCAGATCTAGTGCAAGTGTTCACATTACTCCTGTCCTGGAGTCCTTGCACTGGCTTCCTGTCAAGTTTCCTGTCGACTTAAAAATCCTCCTGCTCACCTATAAGGCTCTCCATGGCTCGGTACCTGTCTGAGTTATCACCCTACTCCCCACCTCACAACCTTCGCTCTTCTAATTCTGCTCTCCTTACTGTCCCCCAAGCCCGTCTACATTGTATAGGTGACATGGCCTTCACCTGTTATCCCCCCAAGCTGTGGAACTCTCTCCCTAAGGATATCGGCGAGTCACCTTCTCTAAACTCCTTCAAATCCAGACTCAAAACCTTCTTCTTCAGAAGAGCCTTTATTTAACTGTTCTTTACCCCTCTGCTCCTACTGTACTTAGTACCACGATCTACTATCTCCTCTAACTGTGTATTCTCATCGTGCTTATATTGTGTATTTTTTGTTGTTGTCATTCTATAAAACGCTTTGAGAAGCCACCTTTAAAGTTGCTATATAAAATAGTTTTTTTGTTATTATTATGAAGGTCTTGTTTTCTTGTCCTGTGTTTACAGGCTCAGAGGCCAGTACTCTCTCTGAAGCTGGGGAAAGGGCTCCTCTTGAACAGCAGCACAGTGAGGAGGAGTGGGGCTCCAGTCTGATGCAGGAGACAGAGCTCACTGCCGCAGAAGGGAAAGAGACACTCAGTGAGCAGCACACAGAGAGCAGACAGAGTGTCAAGGATCTGGACTCTGTACCCACGATGAAGACAGACCCTGAGAGTGAGACACCTGGGCTCTTAGTATGTGATGATTTTACAGAGAAGATGAATAATCTGGACACAATCAATATTACACAAAGTTGTAATGAACTGGGCTGCATCTCTATACAAGAGCACAGTGAAGAACTGGATGTCTTTAATCTTACAGAGCAGGACATGGAGCCCCAGTTGATTGACTGTGCAGAGCAGCAGACTGATGTACCTGGTGAAGAGAACAGTGTTGAGATACAGCACCGAGAGGAGAGTCAGTACAGGGAGGAGCAACAGCAGCTCCTACAGGGCTTGATAATTAGGCCTTGTTCTGTTCAAGTGGAGAGACTGTCATTGCACAGTCTCAAACAATCATGTAATCTCTTGGCATCTGATGACTTAACACACAGGTTTAATAATCTGGTTACAGAGAAAATTGTTGAAAGTTTTAATGAACTGGAGAGTATGTCTGTTCTTGGGCAAAGAGAGGAACAACTGAATGAACTGGACGATTTAAGTCTCAGAGAGCTGGAGAAGGAGCCCCAGATGATTCACACTGTTGAGCAGAACACTGAGGGACATAATGAAGAAAACAAATCTCACTTTCAGCACACAGAGCAAGACCATTCCATGGAGCATTTGCAGAATAAGAGACCCCAGCACGATCAGGGGATGAGGAAGAATCACTCAAGGCCTTGCTCAGATGGAGTGGACAAACTGATATTATGGCACAGGGAGGAGCAGCGTTTCTGTCAGTCTAGCATTTCACAACCCTACCAGCACCTTCACACAGGAGAGAGACCATTCAGCTGCAGTCAGTGTGGGAAGAGTTTTAGTAAGTCAAGTAGCTTAATAGTCCACCAGCGCATTCACACAGGAGAGAGACCATTCAGCTGTAGTCAGTGTGGGAAGAGTTTAAGTCAGTCAAGTAGCTTAATAGTCCACCAGCGCATTCACACAGGAGAGAGACCATTCAGCTGTAGTCAGTGTGGGAAGAGTTTTAGTGTGAAAAGCCACTTACAATCACACCAGCGCATTCACACAGGAGAGAGATCTTTCAGCTGCAGTCAGTGTAGGAAGAGTTTTAGTCAGTCAAGTAGCTTAATAGCCCACCAGCACATTCACACAGGAGAGAGACCGTTCAGCTGCAGTCAGTGTGGGGAGAGTTTTAGTCGGTCAAGTGACTTAAAAACCCACCAGCGTATTCACACAGGAGAGAGACCTTTCAGCTGCAGTCAGTGTGGGAAGAGTTTTAGTAAGTCAAGTAACTTTATTATCCACCGGCACATTCACACAGGAGAGAGACCGTTCAGCTGTAGTCAGTGTGGGAAGAGTTTTAGTGTGAAAAGCCAATTAAATTCACACCAGCGCATTCACACAGGAGAGAGACCTTTCAGCTGCAGTCAGTGTGGGAAGAGTTTTAGTCAGTCAAGTCACTTAAAAAGGCACCAGCGCATTCACACAGGAGAGAGACCGTTCAGCTGCAGTCAGTGTGGGAAGAGCTTTAGTCAGAAAAACCACTTAAAAACCTACCAGCGCATTCACACAGGAGAGAGACCGTTCAGCTGCAGTCAGTGTGGGGAGAGTTTTAGTCGGTCAAGTGACTTAAAAACCACCAGCGCATTCACACAGGAGAGAGACCTTTCAGCTGCAGTCAGTGTGGGAAGAGTTTTAGTAAGTCAAGTAACTTAATTATCCACCAGCGCATTCACACAGGAGAGAGACCGTTCAGCTGTAGTCAGTGTGGGAAGAGTTTTAGTGTGAAAAGCCACTTACAATCACACCAGCGCATTCACACAGGAGAGAGACCTTTCAGCTGCAGTCAGTGTAGGAAGAGTTTTAGTCAGTCAAGTAGCTTAATAGCCCACCAGCACATTCACACAGGAGAGAGACCGTTCAGCTGCAGTCAGTGTGGGGAGAGTTTTAGTCGGTCAAGTGACTTAAAAACCCACCAGCGTATTCACACAGGAGAGAGACCTTTCAGCTGCAGTCAGTGTGGGAAGAGTTTTAGTAAGTCAAGTAACTTTATTATCCACCGGCACATTCACACAGGAGAGAGACCGTTCAGCTGTAGTCAGTGTGGGAAGAGTTTTAGTGTGAAAAGCCACTTAAAATCACACCAGCGCATTCACACAGGAGAGAGACCTTTCAGCTGCAGTCAGTGTGGGAAGAGTTTTAGTCAGTCAAGTCACTTAAAAAGGCACCAGCGCATTCACACAGGAGAGAGACCGTTCAGCTGCAGTCAGTGTGGGAAGAGCTTTAGTCAGAAAAACCACTTAAAAACCTACCAGCGCATTCACACAGGAGAGAGACCGTTCAGCTGCAGTCAGTGTGGGAAGAGTTTTAGTCAGTCAGGTGACTTAAAAACCCACCAGCGCATTCACACAGGAGAGAGACCATTCACCTGCAGTCAGTGTAGGAAGAGTTTTAGTCAGTCAAGTAGCTTAATAGCCCACCAGCACATTCACACAGGAGAGAGACCGTTCAGCTGCAGTCAGTGTGGGAAGAGTTTTAGTCAGTCAAGTCACTTAAAAGCTCACCAGCGCATTCACACAGGAGAGAGACCTTTGTAGTGGCAAGGTTTATTAAAATACAGGAAGTTTGCTGCTCCCTTGCCAGTCTCTCTCTCCCTCATCTCAAGTGGTGCTTGATACAGAGAGGCCATTCCATTTGGTTCACATTTAAGGTGTTTTTCTAGCTGATAGTGTTCTGATAAGGAACAACTCCCAAAGCTGAGACACATGAATGGTCATCTCTGGTGCCTCACTGTCTGGGAGATTCCAAGGGAGAGTCTCATCCCATGTGGTTTACAACCCCAAGGTCAGAGTTCATGGTTACTCATCCTCACACGGGGCACCAGTAAATGTAGGCATCCTCTCACGAGGCACCAATAACTGTAGGGGTTTGTGCATTTACTGGGACAATTGTTAATTGTAGCAGTAAGTCACAAAATGATTCTCGAATGCCCATGGAACTTTCAACCAATGAGAAACCGTAGTTCCTCCAGGTAAAACTCCAGCTCCTCCTGGACATCCTCAGACTCAGCTCAGACAGTCACGTAACGGCCAGTGTGTCCCAGTGCCAGGACTTTTCCTTGTTCTAAGAGTCAAGAACGGAGGTTGCCAGTGCGTAACCAAAGGATCCACCCGAGGTTAGCCCAGCATCAAGCCTTGTGAACCCACCGTGAACACTCACCTGATCAACGAGTGAACTACGGTCAGAACTGTGGACAGCTGAATATCAGTATTCAGGACTCTCGCTACATCGGAAACGAACCGGTCTTCTTCCTGTCTAAAGATTGTGACTTTTCTGCGTGCAAACTCGGCTAGTTTCAGCCAACACTAACTAGCCGGTCTTCAGAGAGCATCAGCAGCGCACCACAGCAGAAATCTCTCCCTCCTTCTCCTTCTCTCACGTCGAACCAGCACTGCCTTGCACTGGGCCAGAGAGCGCCGATTGGACACAGCAACAGCCTGCCACTGCTTCTTTGTATCCGCGGGAGATCTGAATCCCCATAGAGCGGATGAGTATTCAACATTCTGCATTACAGCTCGAGAATTCAATTGTTACCTCAACCTGAGTTGATAGCAATTTAATTCCTATGAGTCATGTACTTGCTTTTGAGTATCTAATGTACAAGTTGTAACAAAGTTCATTTACAAAACAGTCTAAATGAATGATATTACAGAATGTATGTCCCTCTTGGTTTGTAACTCTTCGTGATTGAATATATCCCTTTTGTATACTGCTAACCCCCTCTATAAGATCTGTTATGTTTATGCACATTTTATGTATTAATAAATGTATTTTCGTGTATTAGTATCCACGTGTGTGCATTGTTTGAGTTATCCTACAAGGTTGTTTCTAATAGCCATCAGAAGAATAATTTTTGTGACTTGCTGCTGCAATTAATAATTGTCCCAGTTAAGCGCAAAACCCCTACATTTACTGGTGCCTCGTGAGAGGATGCCTATAGAGTGAAGAACAGGAACATGTAAGATGAATAATATACATTAATGTACCCATCCACTCGATTCAGGGTTGTGGTGGAACTGGAACAATCCTGACAAGCAGTGGGTGCAAAGCAGAGTATCGCCCATAATGTGACACCAGTCCACCTGCAGCACCCTGGGGTGGTAAAGAACATGACAGTAAGAATACTTTCAAACAACAAAAAGAGTAAATTACATATATATGGGATTTTTACAGTTTGGTGTATTCATTTTTATTTTCTCACTATTAGAGGTCGAGGAATGGATGCAAAGAAAGTGTTGTGTCAACACGTGGGCACAAAAATGGTAATAATTGCTTTCAAAGAGCACAAAACCACAAACAGCAGCTATCTTCCTTTGCATTGAGTGAAGAAGAGCAACATGTAAGTTGATGGCTACATTAATATACCCATCCACTCGATTCAGGGTTGTGGTGGAACTGGAACAATCCTGGCAAGCAGTGGGTGCAAAGCACTATCGCAGATAATGTGACACCAGTCCATCACAGGACTCACTCACACCACGGCCAATTTTCACAGAAGCCAATTAAAATCCATGTCAATACAGAGCAACAGAGCTCCACCTCCATAGCTTCCATGTTGTACAGTATTTTGAGAAAATCTGGAATGTACCTTTCTTGCATTTTATTTGTGTTTTATCAGATGTTTAATCCTAAACTAAGCTGTAATGCCCAGGTCAGCAGCTGTGAAGGGAGACGGAGAAGTTTTTCATTTCATCTGCGGGAAAGCCAATTCACAGTCCTTCCAAAGACTTGAGAAGACTGCATGAGAAGTAAGCAGAATAATATATTACTTTAATTTCCGTGTTGTCATGCCCCACACTCTACCTCGGAAACGCTGTTCTATCCCTGTCACACCCCACACTCTCCCTCGCAAACGCCGTTGCATTCCCAGAACCACTGTTTCATAATCTCATCCCTGATTCTCACATGCACCAGATTCCTCAAATTCTCCCTCCCTAACCAATTATCCAATCACACCCCTTTCATTTCAGTATTTCAACTCCCCTCACACACACATCCCCACGCTCACTATTGAGAAGCGTCTTGTAGTATTCTCCAGTGCGTTTCCAAGCCTTTTGACTGATCTCCTGTTACGAATCTTCTGCCTCTGGCTTTTGACCTCGCCTTCTGGATTTTGTCTTTTGGATTGTTTTTGGATATCTCTCGTTACCGGACCCTTTGCCTCCCTTATCGACCCAGCCTTTGGATTTCGTCTTTGGATCATCCCTTTGCTACTTTGCGTTCTGTGGGATTCCAGTCACGCATAAGGATCCTCCAATTCTACCTATAGGTTCCCTGACACAGACGAGGGGAGTCCTGGTGTCCGTGTGGCGGTGCAGCTGGTGAAAACGCTCACGTGCTGTGTGTGTTGTGGGCTGCTGGTGTTTCCGAGAGAAATGGGCTGTTTGTGTGGGAAGATGCTCTTTCCCCAGGAGGGGAAAAGTCCGTCTGGGGCTCAGCTGGAAGAACCGAGCGGGAAGGAAAGTTCTGGAAGTGCGCGTCTCCTCTCCGTCTGCTTCAGTCCCAGTTACTGCAACACCAGGACAGAACAGGAGTGACGAGCGAGTCTTCTTTTGTACACGGGGTATTAGAGGGGTTTTTAGGAAACAGCACAGAGAGAGAGGAAAGGACACCAGTGGGAGAGAGTCCTGAGACTGATTGATGAATCTCTCAGTTCTTGTCTTGATCCAAGTTGTACCCCGTCCCAGTTTAAACTGGTTTACAATGTGGGATTTCTGCACTGACACGACCCTATATGTGTCTCCACAGGAGATGGGAGTCCTGTAACGTGTTTTTAGACAGAAACCCGCCAGAACAGACACATTACAAGTGACCTGGAGGAGAGGTCAGAGTGGGGACAGTTTCTGGACGACTATAAAAACCAGAACTTCGCTTTTTATTGCCACACTTTCTGATTAAAGTGTCCCGTTACTTCAATCTCAAGAAAACTATTTAAAGTTTCCAGAAATGGATTAGTCGGGTGATGTCCCATTTTATTAGAAAGAGATTTGATCTCCTGACTGTTACTCTCACTAATATAATACTGTCTGTGTTGTTATCAGTTACAGTTACTCTGGCACCAGGACTCATTACAGCTCGTGACATTAATTACAATTAATTAACTCTTTATATTGAGTGTCTTCAGTCGTGAACAGAGGTCCGTCCAGTTTCTATGCGCTGTATCCAGTACAGGGTCGCGTCTTTCACACTAATGAAATGTAAAGAATGAAAACACATTGAAACAAGCAGTAAAATGGGGGAATTTATTAAAATGAGACTGTATTAAATACGAGTGACCCAGTGGGCAAAAGACGTATAATATACGTCTATTAAACGCATACCTTAGACGTATAAATGTGGTCCGCAATTCGTCTAAAATGAAATTCTAATATACGTCTATCGTTATACGTCAATTATACATCTATGATTATATGTTCATTATACGTAAATGGTTGGAGTTCTATTATACGGATAAATTTAGAGGACTATTATACATATATGGTTGGAGTTCCGGATAACTTTAGAGGACTATTATACATATGTGGTTAGAAGTCTATTATACATCAAAGATAGGTTTTACAGGTGTAGAAACTAGTAAACCAAGAAATGATTTGGTTTAGAAATTTATTCTGAAAATACACATTCACACCTGAAAAATATGTATTTCAAATTATACATTGTATACAATCAATCAACAATCAACATATGGGCAATAATCATAAAAAAACACAACTAGTCTTAAACTTCAGCTACAAATTCTGGTAACATCAATATACAGTATAGTACTGACAAACACAAACTAATTACGTTAACACACTAACTCAAAACCACATTTTGATTCAAATATAAATTTTAAAATGTACAACTTCTATATTTCCAAGAAAAAAAAATTACAATGGAAGTTAAGACGATTTTTGTCCACCATTTGCAAACCCTGTCTAATTGTCCTAACAGTTAGAACCAGAAACCTATTATTTTCAGTGTCCAGATCTCCTGACTCCCTGCCTTGCATATGCATACTTCAAGTAACATTGCATGCTCCTTTATTTCTTTTTCTGTTGATGTAGGGTGG
Source organism: Atractosteus spatula (assembly GCF_055471065.1). Classification (NCBI taxonomy): domain Eukaryota; kingdom Metazoa; phylum Chordata; class Actinopteri; order Semionotiformes; family Lepisosteidae; genus Atractosteus; species Atractosteus spatula. The sequence continues at coordinate 17,304,325 of NC_142715.1, read as the reverse complement.
GACTTCAGCACCGCAGGTAAAAGAAAATTATATAATATTACTACTCAAATAAATGATGATTAATATCTTCTTGAGTATAATCTCAAAAATTAACCATTAAGGTTTACTAAGCTCAAAGCTGAAATAAATTGATAAAATTTGGCTTGCATCATAGCAGTTGAGCAATAAAGTCTGTCCTAATTAAAGAGTACCCAAAGTTTGAAAGTACAACATAGAATAGGAGTACCTTTAATTACTCTATGAAGATTTGTGTCTCCCAGGCCACTCTTCTGTTATCTTTTCGGTTTGTGCCAGCGAAACTGAATTCTGTCATCAGTTCATTTGTCATAAGTCTGAAAACCAAATTCTCACTTTAGACATTTTTTCAAGTGAGTTTCCATTCAACATTTATTTACTCAAAAATTAAGATCAAATTTAGTACTGTAACCCTTATATTTTAAAAGACAATTTTGCAGTTTTACACCTTGCACATTCAGTGGTTAACACATAGGTATCTATAAGCTTAATTCTGTGGACATTTTAACTCGATCAAAGTAAAAATGTAATTTAAAAACATTTTTAAAAAATCAATAAGCAATACCTTGACAAGACTGTGAACACACTCTCTCTGACATCACTGCCACCTACTCTCCGAAGTTGGTTTATCTGGAAATAATATTATATTAGAAATAATATTAGAAGCTACTAGATCTTCATTAATCAACTAATCAGACATACCCATTTACACATTCAATGGAACAAACACACTTTCACATATTAACTGCACTTTTTTTGCAGTATTTTCTCAGTCTATAAATACAAAGTGACCATTTTCAAAGTAAAAAAAAATTGTGGTGACTTTTTAGAACTTGAAAACACTTTATTTTGCCATTAAAGGATAAGCAAGATTATACATTATAAACTAAAAATATTAACGTATGCCAGAGATGGATCATATTAATCAGATGTAGGCTATAAAATTATGACCTATCTGAAACCTAGAACATTAGTAGTGAATATTTTCTACACCACAGTGAGAATATAATATCATACCAGCTGGTTTTGATTGTCCATGCTGTCAAGTGCTTGCTCGTATGCACAGAACTCTTCCATTGTGGTCAGCCTCCTGATGTGGAATTGGGAGTCTACCGGTTCTGTGGACCTACCCTATAACGCCTCAATTCATCCCTCATCTCTATCAGGAGGCCCAATACCCACTTCTGAAACTCCTGAAATTATTTACATTTATATCAGCATTTAAAAGGAATTAGGTTAGGATTTTCTTACACTATTGTCACATTAGCATAACTGTAGTGTTGCTAATGTGCTACATGCAACCACATCTGTAGTTCATTTTAACTGTACTTCCTTCTGAAGGAGGATATCTCTCTCTCTTCTCTTCTGGTCTGGATGTGGTCTTCTGCCTGGGAGACTGAAAAGAATTCAGTTATGGAAAACATTTACTTTATCACACAACTTAATATTTCAATTTAGTCATTTAGTCTGTCATTGAACTAGGATTCTATAAACAATGTCAATTAAACTCCATTGGCGTATTTTTTAAAAACATAGCTTCAATTTTGAATATGTTTGTGTCGTTTGTAGCATTGTGGTAAAACACAACATATTTTTATATTGTTTACGAGCTTACACATAATTAAAATACATTCTGTGTAAAACTATAATATGGGTAGTTTTATTTATTACTTTATACAATAAAAAAGACATACTTTTTGACAGTCTTCCAGGATCATTTCTGCCATCTGGCCAATCCTGGTTTGATACTAGAAATTAAAAAGTTAACAATAATCTCATACTTAACAAATCATTTGCAGAAGGATCATAAACTATTCTTAAATTTAATAATTTAATTAATATGATACAAGTAATGTACTAAGTACTGAGGAGGCATGGTGACTCTTGGGTTCGGTTGAAGACTTTGGTCTTATAACTTGCTTAGGGCTTCGAACTTTGCGTGGTGAGGTCCCATTTTGGACTACCTGGGCTGTTAATATAATATTGCAGATTAATTTGATATTTAAGTATGGACGTAAAATGTTCACCAGTCCAATAATCTTTGAATATAATTCGCTTATGGTAGACTGTTCTCCAGACTTAGGAAAGTACAGTGACATAACCTCAGACGTAATAAAAAAAATTAACTTGTGAATTTCATCTAAATTTTTATAGAGTAATTAGATGCAGTAATAACTTCAGGAATGTTGAAGCCAGAACTCTGCACCGTTTTTTTTTCCTTGGGGAAGTTCTCACCTTTGATGGTTGGGCTTCAATAACATAAAGAATGGTGTTAACTTGTCTTTAAATATGATTGATGATGGTTATCTTCTAAGGACATTAAGAAAACATTTTAACTTTGATTGCAATAACCTACCTTTAAGCGTACTTGAACAGCTGAGTGAGCTCTGGGAGACACTCTTGCTAGGAGAGAATCTCAGTTTTGGGGGTGGCACTGGCAGCTTCAGTGGCTTCTTCTTTTCTAAACAGAAAAGATATGGCAGTAAAATATTTCATATCAAAGTAAATTATTTAATCAACTTGATCTGTAACTTTTTACAATAAATTTATTTCCTTTATTTTGGGAACTTTGAAGGCAGAGAAATGGACGTACTTGGAGTACCAGGATCAGAATCAAAGTCTGTAATATAATAGAAAATTATCATATTTCAATATAATACTGAAAACTAGTTTAACATAGCTAACCAAAATTCTTAGCAATTTCCATGATCAACAAATCTGATAAGATTTTTAACATTTTCATACAGAACACCTGTATCAATCAAAATGACTTAGGGTTGTAAAAAAAAAAATCAATAACAAGGTACAAGCTAAATGAGGCATCAGTTAATATTAAGAACCGGTTAAAAATATAGCTATTGAGATTGTTACTTTTACATACCATCAACGTAATCGGAGAACACCCGCTTCTTACTTTTGCGTTTTGGATTGGGTGTCTCATCCTCGTCTTCAGCATCCGTAACAGAGGTGGTTAAATCAAAGTGATCACACTCTGATTTCTTGTCTACAAATAATTATATTTACATTACATATGATCAAATATGAAAAAGGTATTGTTGCACTAATACATGTACATAGACAGTTACTGTAAATATTCAATCGGAATTTATAATAATGAACAGGAATTTGCTCTTATTTTCAAAGAAAGCTATACCTGATGTATGTTTAACTTGAACGAGCTTGAAGGTAACCCAAGTATCTTTATTAGGGTTGGCCTTCTCTTTGTATAGTTTTGTGGCCTGCTTTGGATCATTCGGCCACCACACAAACTCTCTTCGGGCATCCACCCAGTTTGAGGGCAGGACTCCCTCAACCTCCCCCTCCTGCTCTATCCAAACAGCGCGTGTCCACATCACCTGAAACAGACATACACATTTTAATTTTGAGTCTTAATTCAGATTGTGGTGCTGATTACTACACTTGTGTTCACTTATAATGATTATACTCAATGAAACACATAATTCAATAATAAACATTCTGCTTTATTTATACATTTGTAGTTAGATGGTATTCACTACATGCAATTCCTCACAAACTTTAAAATTTAAACTTCACCATGAGAAAAGAGCAGACAGAAGCATCCTGTGTGAATCAAAGTTCTATGCCATGTAGAAGAGGGAAAAGGACATAACCAGCACCATACAGATGCAGCCATTCAAAATGCGCGGGCCATACCGCATTATTTTGCGGTGCGCTTTACGCAGTCTACCGCGAGTTACCGTAAATTCTCCTATAATACCGCAAGCAAAATAATAGTATCCGGAATTTCCGCAAGGTGGAGCTAATAAAGCTCAACCTCTCATGTTTGAGCTGTAGCCATCAAAGTCTTTAACGAAGATATTACTGATAGTATTAATAATGAATGACCTTGGACAAGCTGTAAACTCAAAGTATTACCCTGGTCCACATTCTTTTTTTCATTGACCGTCTTTGTAAAAGTAACACCACAGCATTTCGCAATCACGCATTTTTTTCCAATCATGCAAAGTACAGTAATTTTTGAGAATCGATTCACCATACCTTTCACATGCTCATAAAAGAGATTGATTTAGGAACATAAACATATTACCGTATGCAAACTGTACTGTATACAGTATGTATATGTATATTTAATGTCTTAACTGTGCCCGTTTAAGTATTGAATATTTATATGGAATTTTACCACTGAAGGGAAATCTTAGTGCCTGAGCATAAAAAGAATAGGAGCATACTGCAACGCGTGTGAAGGCCATAAACGATATTAATTTTGGAACATAAACATACAGTATATGGCTGGTCTCTGTACTTTAAAGAAAACATACACGAAACATGGTTTCATTATGACCAGAATCGGTCTTGAGATATTTTTAACTTGATTTACAGTATTTGAGAGGTATGTCTTGACACCGATACTACGTAAATACTGCTCACATATATGTTTCTAGGTTTATATTATGCATTTCATACGGTCAAATTACTTTTGAGCAACTGATAAGAAGCGCGAAACGGTATGCCCATAAGCTTCAAAGTTTATGGTTTGGCTTTTGTGTATAATGATAGTGAACTGCATTGGAAATGTAGGAAAGTAAGCATTAATAAGCAGGAAAATTAAACCAAGAAACACCTTAAGTACTGGACTATATTGCAGATAAACTACCGATCTACCTTTTAAGCCTGTACAACCTGCAGAACTCCAGCTTTAATTGATTGGACTCAACAGCCTAAGTTTTAAGGTTATCCTTACAAGTGTGTAAAAGCATGGGCGTAATGTTGCAGCCTTCACTGTTGTTTTAGAAGTTGTTTTTTCCAGCTGTACATGAACATTTCTGTCTTGAGTCTTTCTTAACAATATGGTGTAAACAATTTCTGGTTTCTACTGTGATCATTATTTCATTACTGAAGTAGCCTTTTGATATTTGCATAGTATTTTTTTGTTGCTATGGCTGTTTTCATATTCGTAGTTTTCTTCTGTTAAAACTTAAAATCTCTCGCATTAAATTGGCTACAAATGCAAGAATTCAACCAGATATTCTTACTTGTAAAATGTCTACTGTTGCATTGTAGTTAGTTAATGTAGTTAGTCCATAGTCAGCAATCTAAACTTTATTGTTAAGCTTTAATGATTGATGTTGTGCCAGTAACCTTTAGAAATACTATAGTACTTCACAAATGCTTTGTGTGTTTGGAAATCTTTTGAGTAAAAGCCTTATAAAAATAAGTTTAGTTTTTACAGGACATTACAAAGAAATAGGATGGTATAATTCTTATAATTGCTTAGTGATTGTATTTGGAAGATTATGGACTAAACAGACTTCAGGGATGCCAGTGGATCATTGTGCTATTTGGAATTATTCCAAAAATCAAGTGACCTCTTTGCTGTAGTATCTTTAGTATTATTTATTTAGTATTAATAAAGAATAGATTTATTAAAGTCGTGCAATGTGTAAGCGGGATATGTAAAATAATGTAAAATAAAGTTTTTTATTATTGTTATAGAGAAACATGATCAGATTTTCCCTGGTTCAGAAAAAAGACGATTAAAATCTGTAATCTTTCCACTTGTATGTCATCGGACATTAACGAGTACAACCCCCCTCTCTGCCGGAGTGCTGGCTGTGACGAATTAAACCGGTTTCACAGGTATTTTCAAAGTAGGAAGCTACAGTGTTAACTAGTAGCTAGGCTCCTCAATGAAATCGCTTTAACATTGCTAATGCGTTGGTTTAACAGTCCGGGCGTGGCAAGCTTCCAATGTCAACTCGACTCGATTGGAAGACAATGAATGTATTTTAGCCCTAAATGAATTAATAGCAAGCATGGTTTACATAAAAGACATTTTTTTCCAAGAAAGTTTATAATAATACGATCTATAGTTGAAATCTGAGCCTAAATATAAAGGAAAAGCATTTTCAGAGAGCAATCACGCTGTGTTTATGTAGAAAAAGGGATTAGGTTTATGAGCAATCTCATTACCTATTCGCTTAAAACACTATATAAAATAAAGTTTATTTAAAGATGAATGATAAGTGTCGCAGTTTAAATAATTTTCATAGTAGGGCTTGGACAGATTCCAAGTGCATTTTCGCAATTTACGTTGCATTGTCCAATGTGCTGTTGTAATACAGTTTAGAATACAGTAAGTCTAAACTGTATCAGCTTTATTTATGGGTTGCAATTTAGAAAAAGTCAAAAACCGCACTCAAAATGCAATGTAGAGCTTCCTGGCAAGAGGAGACACCCAAATTATAATGTAACATGCCACTGTTTGTGCATGAACAAAGTTATACTGCAATTTTCCTTAGATATGCGATTAAAAAAAATAAATTTTTTGAATCCCCGGCAGAACACATTCCATAAGAATCAGCGCTTTTATACAGTATATCGCCTTTAAACACCTATATTTAAATACGTGTTTACGATTTAAATCAAAACACGATTCAAATCAATATAAATGTTTATTTTGAAACGCATAGGTGACTATTCATTGTTATCAAAAAGACTTAAATTCGATCATGTTGTGATATTTAGAAATATAAATTTGTTTGGTGCGAGTGAGGTTTTATTTAATCTCTGACCAGGGGAAACGTTTCATTTTTTCAAAGAAATGTTTGTTAAAAAATAAAGTCACAGTTCCATGGGATTCAATCACAGACCATGTGACATGGGAGTCAGGAAACTAACCCACAGCGCCACCAGCGCAGTCACATGCTGAGGGCTGAAAAAGCACTACAGAAACATTATCGACAGACAATGTACAGATTTGATAAAGCTATAAAATAATGTAATTAGGCACAGAACAAGTTTACAGCACAGTACAATAATAAATGCTGACCATGACTTTAGAAGCATAAATTACCTTACACTCAATTTAAACACAAGCTGTCTTTAGCCCTCTAAGCTGGTTCATACAGAAATGTAGAGAACCAGGCTCAGAACACACAGCTTCATTAGTGAATACATATGCAGGACAACTGGAGAAGACGTTTTACAGAGGATGGATTTTTAGAAACATCCCATCAGTGACATCAATGAAGTCAACTCCTAGGTAACTGTCGTGTGGATAGTTTCACAAGAATCAGACAAAGGTTTAAGCATCGCTTTTTCTAGATAAAACTGCAAAAAAAAAACAACAACCCATAATGTACTTCCTTGCGGCTCTGTTTGCCCAAATCATATATTCACAACGTGAAATTAGAAAATAATATTACGTAACCAAAATCCGCAATATGGAAACAGAACCAGTGTAATTGTTGACAGATGATGTACTCATAACATTTTTACAAGACGAACTACAACATTTAAAAAATGACTTGTATGTACTTGATATCTCTAATCAATCCACTGCACTGCATTAAAACAAAACGAAAACTAGAACACCCTGGGCATACCGTTTCGTGCTTCTTATCAGTTGCTCAAAAGTAATTTGACCGTATGAAATGCATAATATAAACCTAGAAACATATATGTGAGCAGTATTTACGTAGTATCGGTGTCAAGACATACCTCTCAAATACTGTAAATCAAGTTAAAAATATCTCAAGACCGATTCTGGTCATAATGAAACCATGTTTCGTGTACAGATGCAGCCATTCAAAGTGCGCGTTACAGACACGTACCGCAGGTGACGTCGCTCAGTATGACGCAAGATGACGCGGGGCACCGCAGTACGTGATTGGTTGACCGACAGGGGCACTCGTGGTCCGTTGGTCTGTCGTAGAAAGACAGTAAACGTCTTTGCTGTGCCCGTTGTAGGTATTGAATTTTACCACTGAAGGGAAATCTTAGTAGCTGAGCATAAAAAGAATAGGAGCATACTGTAACGCGTGTGAAGGTCATAAACGATATTAATTTTGGAACATAAACATACAGTGTATAGCTGGTCTTGGTACTTTAAAGAAAAAAATACACACCAGTATTCCATTTCTCCCTAAACATTTTAAGCTTCGAAGTCTTTAACTAACGCGATACCGGAGTCAACAAGCATACTTTTAGAATTTGATTAAAAGGGAATATAATATGGAATCGCGTATCTAAAGAATTTAATAATGGTATTCGTGTGCTGCGACAGGGCTGTGTAGGGCTGTTTCGCCTGCCTGTTCATGTGAGCTGTCTTGTAGACGTGACTACCAGCTGACAGGTTGTGTTTTCGAATCCAGCTGGTGCTGGTCTTTTCTTTTAACAAACATTTCTTCGAAAAAATAGAATAGCGATATTATGGACAATCAATTGACTTTTATATTTCAAAATATCGCAACATGATCGATATTTGCGATATTTTGAACATATCTTCCCTTCTGACAGCGGTGCCTGCTTCTATTGTGTGTGTGTGTGCAACAGAGTAAATTTTTAATAGCGTTTTAAGCGAATAGGTAATTAGATTGCTCGTAAACCTAATCGCTTTTTCTACATAAACACAGCATGATTACTCTCTGAAAATGCTTTTCCTTTATTTTTAAAGTAGGCTCAGATTTCAACTATAGATCGTATTATTATAAACTTTCTTGGAAAAATGTATTTTATGTAAACCATGTTTGCTATTAATTCATTTAGGGCTAAAATACGTTCATTGTCTTCCAATCGAGTCGAGTTGACATTGGAAGCCTGCCACACCCGGACTGTTAAACCAACGCATTAGCACGTCAAAGCCCATTGAGGGTATTGAGCCAGTATTGGCTTTAGTATTCCCCCCCTCTCCCCTCAATTCAATTCAATTCAAGGTGTTTTATTTGCATGACAGATGGGTACAAGCAGTGTTGGGTATGTATATTGTAACGCTTACGGCAGACAGGCACTGTGTAACAGCCGGCGCACCAGAGCAGCGCACCGAGGGAGCGTCTGCATTTATAACTTGGTTTTTAAAATTAGTCAAGCAATATGAAGCATCTTCTTTTACTTTTGAGTCCCTTAAATACATTGAACACAGCTTTCTCACCACTTAAGATTGCTCTTGATACCATCCTTACACAAAGCAGAAGGGAGATTTTAGTGCCTGAGCATAAAAAGAATAGGAGCATACTGCAACGCGTGTGAAGTCCATAAACGATATTAATTTTGGAACTTAAACGTTCAGTATATGGCTGGTCTCGGTACTTTAAAGAAAACATACACACCAGTATTCCATTTCTCCCTAAACATTTTAAGCATCGAAGTCTTTAAGTAACGCGATACCGGAGTCAACAAGCATACTTTTAGAATTTGATTAAAAGGGAATATAATATGGAATCGCGTATCTCAAGAAATTAATATGCAATAACTGAGTCAAGGGACTCAGAGGATCCAAGGCTAGACTGAGTATAATAGGCTTCGGGCTTCTATTGTGACATCTACTGTAAATTACAGAAATGTTAAAAGTAAACAAAATAAAGTAACTAAAATGTGGTCTAAAATCACCCCTTTAGACACCCCTTTTACTTCACTGGTGTCAGATATGAAAGGCAATAGTCTCCCGTTCTGTCTGCTGTGTGTTGCAGCAGAGGGACTCCCTGCCGCTGAAAGGGGCAGAGTAACTTGCATGCCCTCTAGTACAGTTTACACATGCACGACTTTAAAAGCTAGCAAGACAGGTTTCGATTCACATTAGCTGGCGAGCCTTGTTAAAAAAACGAATGATAATGTAACATGCCACTGTTCATGAACAAAGTTATACTGAGATTTCCTAAGATACGCGATTAAAAAATAAATAAATAAAAATTTGAATCTCCTGCGGAGCACATTCCATAAGAATCAGTGGTTTTACAGTATATATCGCCTTTAAAGGTGGCTTCTCAAAACGCTTTACGGGATAAAAACAACCAGAACAGCAGCAACAACAATATTGTATTTCGTTGCACTTTGAAAACCAAGTAATAACTTAACTATACAGTACGTGCAAACGTTTCGTATGTTGCTGTCGTGAATGCCTGCGTACCCATAAGTATCTTATTTGCCTTGAGTCTGTCTACAGTATCTCTGTCCCACTACCCCCATCTCTCCCTCAATTCAATTCAAGGTGTTTTATTTGTTTGACAGATGGGTACAATTCTTGTTGGGAATGTATACTTTGATATTTACACCCGGCGCGGCACCGAGGGAGCGTCTGCATTTATAACTTGGTTTTTAAAATTAGTCACGCAATATGAAGCATCTTCTTTTACTTCTGAGTCCCTTAAATACATTGAACACAGCTTTCTCACCATCCTTACACAAAGCAGAAACTGTCCGATGACTCACAGTACAAGTGGAAAGATTACAGATTTTAATCGTCTTTAATTTTGTCTTTAATTTTGCCTGTGGAGTGTATCTTATTAAGCTCTAAATTGCATTTTGAGCGCGGTTTTTTACTTTTTTTTAATTGCATTTTGGGCGCGGACAGCACATACAAGGGTTAATGAACTGCGCCAAGAAATTTAAAATAGTATTCTTTAGGTGTGAGGGTAGGAGTGGACCGCAGCAGGCATAATCAGCAAACCAGGAAAACAAAGAACAGGACAGGTGAGATGTGTATCCAGAAAGCGAGTGATCAGAAAAAGGAAATGGAAAACGCAGAAAAAGAAAACGCTTTACAGGATAAAAACAATAACAACAGTAGTGGCTGGGCAAACGATTTTTTTTATCGAAATACAAATTGAGATACTGTACTGTATAATGATGTGCATGAACAAAGGTATACTGCAATTTTCCTTAGATACGCGATTAATGCTTCGTAGGAGGAGGCGGTCTTTTCCTCTTGTCTAACAGTTTGTCCACAAACAAAACATTCCTGTTAGACAAAAGGAATTGAAAAAAAACAATTTTGTCAATGAAAACCGGTGTGTGTGTCTCTCCCTGCTGGATGTTCCTCTCACAAACTGCTGAATGAATAAAATAATTTTATTGAAAATGCGTTTGCGATTGTCTGGTATTTAATCTGGTCCCTTTTAACTGTTTTTCGATCTACTGTATTGCTTTGAGATGCCACTTTTAAAGGCGATATGTAAAATAAAGTTTTTTTTATTATTGTTATAGAGAAACATGATCAGATTTTCCCTGGTTCAGAAAAAAGATCTAAAGTGCTACACATAACTTTCTTAATTCGATGTATTTAAAGCAGTGAACTACTGTAGGTGTCACATAACATTCAGAAATACAATCACGTATTTGACAAATAAAAACGATTATAATCTAATCCTTCCACGTTTGATCCCAAAATCCCAAGAAATATAAATCTTGACGGGTAGAAAGCTATGCTGAAAGTTTATTAAGATGCTTAGAAGACAAAGATACTGTATCAATTTATGTTGCATTAGCCTGATTATGATTAAAAAACACATATAATTAAACACGCGTTTGCGATTTAAATCAGAACACGATTTAAATCAATATCGATTCCATATTATATTAGCAGAAAAGCTTAAAACTACCACTTTTTCACACGCTATTTCACATGCTAGTTAAATACTTCGATGCTTAAAATCGTTAGGGAGAAATGGAATACCGGTGTGTATTTTTCCTTTAAAGTGCCGAATCCTGGAATCTGACTGGCTGACACCCCTCTGAAGTGGTTCCATAAAATCTGGTATACGGAAAAGAAAGCGTTGATAAATACAAGTGTCTTTTAATACACTCTTTGCTGTGCTCTTGAGGATCCTTGTGATATTTTAAGCTCTAGTTGAATGATAAGTGTCGCATTTTAAATCATTTTCGTAGTTAGAAATTATGAAACGCCCTGTTAAAAGCAAGGAAGTTTTTATGCCCGTTGAAGTAAAACAAAATGCCTGACAAAGTATGGCTTGGACAGATTCCAAGTGCTTGTACAAATGTGCTAAAGAAATTATACTTTGAGTATACAGCTTGTCTAAAGTCATCCATTATTAATACTATTAGTAATATCTTCAGTAAAGGCTTTGATGCATAAATATTTATGATAAAGGTAGGCTGTGTACTTTTGTCCAACTGAGCAATCTTGCTTTCATAAAATATACCAACATTTTAATGACTGATGATTAACATGCTGTAATACACAGTTCAAAATTAAAGGCTCAAATGCTGTACATGAGAGGTTAAGCTCCCCCTGGCGGTTTTACAAGGCGACGCCGGATAGTTAACCACGTGACACCACGTTAACTGCGTCATACCGCGTGATACTGTGACACGCCCACCGGGGTATACCGCGAAATACCTCACGCATTTTGAATGGCTGCATCTGTATGTTTTCTTTAAAGTACAGAGACCAGCCATATACTGTATGTTTATGTTCCAAAATTAATATCGTTTATGGCCTTCACACGCGTTGCAGTATGCTCCTATTCTTTTTATGCTTTGGCACTAAGATTTCCCTTAGTGGTAAAATCCCATATAAATATTCAATACTTAAACGGGCACAGTTAAGACATTAAATATACATATACATACTGTATACAGTACAGTTTGCATACAGTAATATGTTTATGTTCCTAAATCAATCTCTTTTATGAGCATGTGAAAGGTATGGTGAATGGATTCTCAAAAATTACTGTACTTTGCATGATTGGAAAAAAATGCGTGATTGCGAAATGCTGTGGTGTTACTTTTACAAAGACGGTCAATGAAAAAAAGAATGTGGACCAGGGTAATACTTTGAGTTTACAGCTTGTCCAAGGTCATTCATTATTAATACTATCAGTAATATCTTTGTTAAAGACTTTGATGGCGACAGCTCAAACATGAGAGGTTGAGCTTTATTAGCTCCACCTTGTGGAAATTCCGGATACTATTATTTTGCTTGCGGTATTATAGGAGAATTTACGGTAACTCGCGGTAGACTGCGTAAAGCGCACCGCAAAATAATGCGGTATGGCCCGCGCATTTTGAATGGCTGCATCTGTATGGTGCTGGTTATGTCCTTTTCCCTCTTCTACATGGCATAGAACTTTGATTCACACAGGATGCTTCTGTCTGCTCTTTTCTCATGGTGAAGTTTAAATTTTAAAGTTTGTGAGGAATTGCATGTAGTGAATACCATCTAACTACAAATGTATAAATAAAGCAGAATGTTTATTATTGAATTATGTGTTTCATTGAGTATAATCATTATAAGTGAACACAAGTGTAGTAATCAGCACCACAATCTGAATTAAGACTCAAAATTAAAATGTGTATGTCTGTTTCAGGTGATGTGGACACGCGCTGTTTGGATAGAGCAGGAGGGGGAGGTTGAGGGAGTCCTGCCCTCAAACTGGGTGGATGCCCGAAGAGAGTTTGTGTGGTGGCCGAATGATCCAAAGCAGGCCACAAAACTATACAAAGAGAAGGCCAACCCTAATAAAGATACTTGGGTTACCTTCAAGCTCGTTCAAGTTAAACATACATCAGGTATAGCTTTCTTTGAAAATAAGAGCAAATTCCTGTTCATTATTATAAATTCCAATTGAATATTTACAGTAACTGTCTATGTACATGTATTAGTGCAACAATACCTTTTTCATATTTGATCATATGTAATGTAAATTTAATTATTTGTAGACAAGAAATCAGAATGTGATCACTTTGATTTAACCACCTCTGTTACGGATGCTGAAGACGAGGATGAGACACCCAATCCAAAACGCAAAAGTAAGAAGCGGGTGTTCTCCGATTACGTTGATGGTATGAAAAAGTAACAATCTCAATAGGTAGATTTTTAACCAGTTATTAATATCAACTGATGCCTCATTTAGCTTGTACCTTGTTATTGATTTTTTTTACAACCCTTTAAAATAAGTCATTTTGATTGATACAGGTGTTCTGTATGAAAATGTTAAAAATCTTATCATATTTGTTGATCATGGAAATTGCTAAGAATTTTGGTTAGCTTTGTTAAACTAGTTTTCAGTATTATATTGAAATATGATAATTTTCTATTAATTACAGACTTTGATTCTGATCCTGGTACTCCAAGTACGTCCATTTCTCTGCCTTCAAAGTTCCCAAAATAAAGGAAATGAATTTATTGTAAAAACTTACAGATCAAGTTGATTAAATAATTTAATTTGATATGAAATATTTTACTGCCATATCTTTTCTGTTTAGAAAAGAAGAAGCCACTGAAGCTGCCAGTGCTACCCCCCAAACTGAGGTTCTCTCCTAGGAAGAGTGTCTCCCAGAGCTCACTCAGCTGTTCAAGTACGCTTAAAGGTAGGTTATTGCAATCAAAGTTAAAATGTTTTCTTAATGTCCTTAGAAGATAACCATCATCAATCATATTTAAAGACAAGTTAACACCATTCTTTATGTTATTGAAGCCCAACCATCAAAGGTGAGAACTTCCCCAAGGAAAAAAAATGGTGCTGAGTTCTGGCTTCAACATTCCTTAAGTTATTACTACATTTTTTGCCTACATCTAATTACTCTATGAAATTGAGATGAAATTCACAAGTTATTTTTTTTATTACATCTGAGGTTTTGTCACTGTACTTTCCTAAGTCTGGAGAACTGTCTACCATAAGCAAATTATATTCAAAGATTATTGGACTGGTGAACATTTTACGTCCATACTTAAATATTAAATTAATCTGCAATATTATATTAACAGCCCAGGTAGTCCAAACTGGGACCTCACCACGCAAAGTTTGAAGCCCTAAGCAAGTTATAAGACCAAAGTCTTCAAACGAAGTACTTAGTACATTACTTGTATCATATTAATTAAATTATTAAATTTAAGAATAGTTTATGATCCCTCTGCAAATGATTTGTTAAGTATGAGATTATTAACTTTTTAATTTCTAGTATCAAACCAGGATTGGCCAGATAGCAGAAATGATCCTGGAAGACTGTCAAAAAGTACGTCTTTTTTATTGTATAAAGTAATAAATAAAACCACCCATATTATAGTTTTACACAGAATGTATTTTAATTATGTGTAGGCTCGTATACAATATAAAAATAAGTTGTGTTTAACCGCAATGCTACAAACGACACAAACATATTCAAAATTGAAGTACGCCAATGGAGTTTAATTGACATTGTTTATAGAATCCTAGTTCAATGACAGACTAAATGACTAAATTGAAATATAAAGTTGTGTGATAAAGTAAATGTTTTCCATAACTGAATTCTTTTCAGAGTCTCCCAGGCAGAAGACCACGTCCAGACCAGAAGAGAAGAGAGAGAGATATCCTATTTCAGAAGGAAGTACAGTTAAAATGAACTACAGATGTGGGAATTTTTACTTTTTAAGATTATAAATTGCATGTAGCACATTAGCAACACTACAGTTATGCTAATGTGACAATAGTGTAAGAAAATCCTAACCTAATTCCTTTTAAATGCTGATATAAAATGTAAATAATTTCAGAGTTTCAGAAGCGGGTATTGGGCCTCCTAATAGAGATGAGGGATGAATTGAGGCGTTTGGGTAGGTCCACAGAACCGGTGGACTCCCAATTCCACATCAGGAGGCTGACCACAATGGAAGAGTTCTGTGCATACTAGCAAGCACTTGACAGCATGGACAATCAAAACCTGCTGGTATGATATTATATTCTCACTGTGGTGTAGAAAACATTCACTACTAATGTTCTAGGTTTCAGAGAGGTCATAATTTTATAGCCTACATCTGATTAATATGATCCATCTCTGGCATACGTTCATATTTTTAGTTTATAATGTATAATCTTGCTTATCCTTTAATGGCAAAATAAAGTGTTTTCATGTTCTAAAACGTTACTACAATTTTTTTTCACTTTGAAAAATGGTCACTTTGTATTTATAGATGAGAAAATACTG